>NC_142873.1:65737500-66362500 GCF_051225735.1 Oryctolagus cuniculus | reverse complement strand
TACCTTTTCCCCCACATCCTCACTAGCATTTGTTATTTCTTGATTTCTGTATGAAAACCATTCTAACCTGGGTGAGGTGAAACTACACTGTGGTTTTTATTTGCATTTCCCTGGTGGCTAGTGGTTTTGAGCCTTTTTTCCTGAGTCTGTTGGCTATTTGAATTTCCTCTTTTTAAAAATGCCTGTTTAAGTCCTTTGCCCATTTCTTTTTTCTTAATTAATTAATTAATTATCTTAGAAATACAAATTTTATAAGAACAACTTTAGGAATATAGTTATTCTTCCTACCATACCTGCCATCCCACCCATACTCCCACCCCTCTACTTCATCCCTCTCCCCTTCCTAGTCCCATTCTCCATTAAGATTCATTTTCAATTAACTTTGTACACAGAAGACCAATTCTATACTAAGTAAAGATTTTAACAATTTGTACACACATGCACACACACAAAAAAACTGTTGGAGAACTAGTTTTACAATTAGCTCTCTTAATACAACTCATTGTGAACAGAGGTCTTGCATGGGAATTAGTGCACAGTGAATCCTGTTGTTAATTTAACAATTAACACTCTATGTATGATGTCGGTGACCACCTGAGGCTCTTGAGTTGAGCTGCCTAGGCTATGGAAGTCTTTTGAATCCACAAACTCCATCAATATTTAGACAAGGTCATAGGCAAAGTGGAAGTTCTCTCTTCCCTTTAGAGAAAATTACATCCTTCTTTGATGGCCACTTCTTTCCACTGGGATCTTACAGAAATCCTTCATGTAGAACATTTTTTGTGATAGTGTCTTGCCTTTACATGCCTGAAATGCTCTCAGAGCTTTTCAGTCTTACTAGGAAGAGTTATGGGATGATTCTGAGATCAGAATATTACTTAAAGCGATTGTCATTCTATGAGTCTACTGTGTAGACTGCTTTGCATGTTGAATCATTCTCTGCTTTTTAATTCCAGCTATTATAATTATCAGATACTTAATCCTATTTATATGATCACTTTAACACTTAATCTTATCTTTATGCTCACTTTACCATTTAATATGATCACTTTAACACTTAAGATGGCATTTTTACCACCCAGCTTAATAGGATTTGAGGTTCCATAACAAGTTTTTAAACCGTACCCTTAGAAGTAAGTCCATAGGATTGTATGTAAAACTACACAGCTTTACAGTTACAAACTTCCTCCTCCCTCTCATTCCCACTTTTATTTTTTACTGAGGTCCAACCTCAATTGACTTTCTATACATATGATTAACTTGATGTTAAATAAAGAGTACAACAAATTGTATGAAGGAAAAAAATGAAATAAGGAATCAAACTGTTCCTTTACAGGCAAGACAAGGGCAGCTCAAGTCATCCCTTATCAAACTATAAATTTCACATCTACAGATTTTCCTGGTTGTTGGCATACAGACCTTTGTAGTAATTTCTGATGATTCTTTTTGTTTCTGTGGTATCTGTTGTTACATTTACATTTTCGTGTCTAATTTTTTTTATTTGGCCCTTCTCTATCCTTTTTTTTTTTTTGGTTAGTTGGGCCAATGGTGTGTCAATTTATTTATTTTTTGCAAAAAAAAAAAAAAACTCTTAATTTTTTGCTTTAATTTTGTTGATTTCTTCTCTAATTTTAATTATTTATTTTCTCTTACTAGTGTTGGGATTATTTTGCTGTTGTTTTTTTACATCCTCGAGGTGCATTGATAGTCTATTTATTTGGTGGCTGTTCAATTTCTTGATGTAGGCAGCGATTGCTGTAAACTTTTTTTAACACTGCTTTTGCTGTGTCATAAGTTTTGATATGTTGTATTGTCATCTTTATTTGTTCTCAGAAATTTTTCGATTTCTTTTTTTGATTTCTTCTGACCCACTGTTCATTCAGGAGCATGTTGTTCAGTGTCCATGTGTTTGCATGTGTTCTAGAGATTTCTGAGTTGCTGACTTCCAGTTTCATTGCATTATGGTCCAAGAAGATGCATGCTATGATTTATTTATTTATTTATTTATTGACAGGCAGAGTTAGACAGTGAGAGAGAGAGAGACAGAGAGAAATGTCTTCCTTCCATTGGTTCACCCCCCTAATGGCAGCCACAGCCGGCGCTATGCCGATCTGAAGCCAGGAGCTGAGTACCTCCTCCTGGTCTCCCTATGCAGGTTCAGGGACCCAAGCCCTTGGGCCATCCTCCACTGCCCTCCTGGGCCACAGCAGAGAGCTGTACTGGAAGAGGAGCGACCAGGACAGAATCTGGTGCCCCAACTGGGAATACAATCTGGGGTGCCTGCGCCACAGGTGGAGGATTAGCCTAGTGAGCCGTGGTGCCGACCTCATTGTATGAATTTGATTTTGTTAAATTTGCTGAGACTTGCTTTATGGCCAAGGGTGTGGTCAATCCTAGAGAAAGTTCAATGCACTGGTGAGAATAATACGTGTTTTGTGTATGCAGGGTGGAAGACTCTGTAGACATATGCTAGGTCTATTTAGTCTGTAGTGTTAATTAACTCTTGTTTCCTTGATGATTTTCTGTCTGTTTGATCTGTCCATTGCTGACAGTGGGGTGTTGAAATCCCCATTACTATTTTATTTGATTCTATCTCTCTCATTAGATCCATTAACATTTCTTTTAAATAGCCAGGTGCCCTGTAATTAGGTGCATATTCATTTATAATAGTTACATCTTCCTGTTGAATTGATCCTTTAATCATTATGTAGTGTCCTTCTTTGTCTCTTTTAATAGTTTTTGTGTTAAATTCTATTTTGTTTGATATTAGGATGGCCACACCAGCTCTTTTTTGGTTTCTGTTAGCATAGATTATCTTTTTTCATACTTTCACTTTCAGTTTGCATGCATCTTTTTTGGTAAGATATCTTACCATATATTTCTATTCATCCAGTCTATGTCTTTTAACTAGGAGTTGAGACCATTTATATTCAGGGTGACTGCTATTAAGTACCAATTTTGTGCTGCCATGTTTCCATAATAGTCTTAATTTCGTATTTTGTGTTTACTTTGTGCTTTTACTGGGTCATTTTCGGCTTTCCTCTTGTTTCATGGTGATGTAACTGTTTCTTTTTCTGTGTATAGCAAATCCTTGATCATCTTTTGTAGGTTTGGGTGAGTAGTTACAAACTCTTTTAATTTCTTTTCATTGTGGAAGATCCTTATTTCTCCTTCATTCATAAATGAGAGCTTTGCAAGGTAAAGTATTCTGGATTGACAGGTTTTTTTTCTCTTAGGGATTGGAACCTATCTTGCCATTCACTTCTTACCTGTAAAGTTTCTAATGAGATGTCTGCAGTGAGTCTAATTGGATTTCCTCTGAATGTGATTTGGCATTTCTCTCATGCAAATTTTAAAATATTTTCTTTATGTTTTACTGTGGAGAGTTTTACTACAAAGTTTCATGGTGAAGATCTTTTCTGTTTGTGTCTATTGGGGCTTCTATGTACTTCCTGTACTAGGATATCTCTTTTGTTCTCCAGATTGGGGAACTTTTCTACTTTTATTTCATTAAGAAGACCTTCTAATTCTTTCTCTCTTTACATGCCTTCCAGAATTCCTAGGATCCATATTTTGTGTCATTTGATAGAATCTTGTAGATCTCCAACCATATTTTTAGTTTTCTATTTCTTCTTCTTTTATTTGGCCTGACTATAATATTTCCCAGAAATTTGTCTTCTAGTTCTGATATTCTTTCTTCTGTCTCATCTATTATGTTGTTAAGGTTTTTCACTGTATTTTTTATTTGATCTATTGAATTCTTTATTTCTAGTACTTAATTCTGACTTCTCATTAATATCTTAATTTCTTGAAGTGCTTTTCATTTAGACATGAATTTGCTTCTGATTGTTTCTAAATAATCTGATGATTAATTTTTTCTGAATTCCATTTCTGGCATATCTTGAGCTCTTCATCTTCACCTTCTATTATTGAAGAGTTGTTGTGTTCCTTTGAGGGGCTCATAGTGTCTTCCTTACTCTTATTTAGGGCTTTTCTTTTGTTTTTCAGAATCTGTTTTTTTTGTTTTTGTTTTTGTTTTTGTCTGGTTAGTTTTCTCTTTAATTTCTGTGTTTGGGCTTGTGGTGAGGTTTCCCTCTGATATGAGCTGCTATGTATCTGTGTATTGCAAGTGGAAACATGCAGTCCCACCTCCTGGAACCCAGCTCACTTCTCAGTCATGGTGGGGAAAGGTATGAACTCCAATGTACTGGGCCCTGCCTATTCGGGCCTGACTCGCTTCTCACTGGTGCATGGAACGAGCTTGAGCTTGCAATAGTCAGGACTTCTTATTGTTCATTTTGGGTAGTGGGGAAGAAATTACTCTTATATGTTGTGGTCCTTGTTCCTGGATGAGAGGTGTTGTGAGGTGGCCCCCAAAACTGATGGGAATGTGGACATGAGGCAAAGGCAGCAGCCCCAGGCTTATGTTTGAAAATATAAACAATCCATATGGCTTCTCCCAGCCAGCTTCAGGTCTGGTTGCCAGGATGGAGGGATGTATATGGGCAGGGGTTGCCCAACTTCTTTGTTCCTCTATACCTTCTCTGTTTTCCTATGTGGAACTTCAAAAGCAGTTCAGCAAACTCCTCCTCCCACACCTGTCAGCCGCTCTGTGGACTCACGATTTCACGTATAACCTGGTCTGCTGGGGGATGGCATCAACCTCCATATTCCTCATCTCTGCTGTGTCTCCTTCCTTTATTTAAATTTTGCAAAAACATAATTTCAGCTCACTGTATGATCACAGGCTTAAGACACCACTAATCATAATACTTAACAAGTAAAAACAGAAAGGCCAAAGTTCCACAGGAGCATACACAAGGAATAAAAGCAACAATCAATTCCTAAGTGTTTTTTTTTTTTGTACATTATTTTATATTAACTACTATGAATCAGAGAAAACATATGACATTTGTCTTTTGGGCACTGGCTTATTTCACTAAGCATGATGATTTCCAGTTGCATTCAATTGTTACAAAAAGACATGATCTCATAATTTTTATGACTCTGTAGTATTCCATAGTGTATGTACACCACTTTGTCTTTAACCAGTCATTAGCTGATGGACATCTGAGTTGATTCCATATCTTAGCTACTGGGAATATTTTCTCTTTGTCCTTGCCCCAGAATTTATTTTTTTTTATCTGTATGAGATACATTCTAATTGGGGTGGGGTGAAACCTCATCATCATGGTTTCTATTTGCATTTCTTTGATGGTTCATGATCCTGAGCATTTTTTTTTTTTTTAGTGTGTCTGTTGACCATTTGAATTTCATCTGTTGAAAATTATCTGTTCAAGTCCTTTGCCTATTTCTTCACTGGATTGTATGCTTCGTTGTTGAATTTCTTGGGCTCTGGATATTAGTCCTTTATCAGTTGCAAGTTTGCAAATATTTTCTCCCATTTTATTAGTTGCCTCTTCACCTTGTGCAGTGTTTTCTTTGAAATTCAGAAGCCTCTATTTAAAAAAGTTTTATTTATTTATTTTAAAGGCAGAGTTACAGAGAGGTCAGAGGTAGAGAGAAAAAGAGAGAGAGAGAGAGAGAGAGAGAGAGAGAGGAATTCCATCGGCTGATTCACTCCCCAGATGGAAGTAATGGCTGGAGCTGAGTTGATCCAAAGTCAGGGACCAGGAGCTTCTTCCTGGTGTCCCACATGGGTTCAGGGTCCCAAGGACTTAAGCTGTCTTCTACTGCTTTCCCAGGCTGTAGCAGAGAGCTGGAAGGGAAGTGGAGAAGCTGGAAATTTAACCGGTGCCCATGTGGGATGCCGGCACTGAAGGTAGAGGCTTTACCTTCCAGGCACAGTGCCGGCCTCCAGAAACTTCTTCGCTTGATGTAATCCCATTTTTCTATTTTGGCTTTGATTGCCTGTGCATCTGCGGTCTTTTCCAAAAAGTCTTTGCTCATGCCATATCTTACGGAGGTCCTCCAAAGTTTTCCTCTATTACTTTGATGATATCAAATCATAAAGATTCAGTACTGAAATGTTTTTTTCCCTTTAAGTAAAGATTATGTCATCATCTTATGTTTACATTTTTTTCAACTTTTATGTAATGAATATAAATTTCCAAAGTACAGGTTTTAGATTATAGTGGCTTCCCCCCACATAACTTCCCTCCCACCTGCAACCCTCTCCTTTTCCACTCCCTCTCCCTTTCCACTCACTCAAGATTAATTTTCTTTTTTTTTTCTTTTTTTTTTTTTTTCAGGAAGAGTGGACAGAGAGGGAGAGAGAGAGAGACAGAGAGAAAGGCCTTCCTTTGCCGCTGGTTCACCCTCCAATGGCCGCCACAACCAGCGCACCTCGCTGATCCAAAGGCAGGAGCCAGGTGCTTCTCCTGGTCTCCCATGGGGTGCAGGACCCAAGCACTTGGGCCATCCTCCACTGCACTCCTGGGCCACAGCAGAGAGCTGTCCTGAAAGAGGGGCAACCATGACAGAATCCTGCACCCCGACCGGGACTAGAACACGGTGTGCCTGTGCCCCAAGGCGGAGGATTAGCCTATTGAGCTGCGGTGCCAGAAGATTAATTTTCAATTCTCTTTATATATAGAAGATCAGTTTAGTATATATTAAGTAAAGATTTCAACAGTTTGCACCCACATAGAAACACAAAGTGAAAAATACTGTTTGAGTACTAGTTATAGCATTAAATCACAATGTACAGCACATTAAGGACAGAGATCCTACATGAGGAGTAAGTGCACAGTGACTCCTGTTGTTGACTTAACAAATTGACACTCTTGTTTATGGCATCAGTAATCACCCTCGGCTCTTGTCATAAGTTGCCAAGGCTATGGAAGCCTTTTGAGTTCACCGACTCTTATCATATTTAGACAAGGTCGTAGTCAGAATGGAAGTCCTCTCCTCCCTTCAGAGAAAGGTACCTCCTACTTTGATGACCTGTTCTTTCCACTGGGATCTCACTCACAGAGATCTTTCATTAAGGTCATTTTTTTTTGATAGAGTATCTTGGCGTTCCATGCCTGAAATACTCTCATGGGCTTTTCAGCCAGATCCGAATGCCTTAAGGGCTGATTCTGGGGCCAGAGTGCTGTTTAGGACATCTGCCATTCTATGAGTCTGCTGTGTATCCCGCTTCCCATGTTGGATCATTCTCTCCCTTTTTTGTTCTACCAGTTGGTATTTTCTCTTTTTTTTATTAGTAAAAATAAAATTCCAAAGTATAGTTTATGGATTACAATGGCTTCCCCCCCCCCATAATTTCCCTCTCATTCGCACCCCTCCCATCTCCCACTCCCTCTCCCATTCCATTCACATCAAGATCATTTTCAGTTCTCTTTATATACAGAAGATCCTTCAAGAGGAAATCCAAATGGCCAACAGACACATGAAAAAATGTTCAAGATCACTAGCAATCAGGGAAATGCAAATCAAAACCACAATGAGGTTTCACCTCACCCCAAAGAGAATTGCTCACATTCAGAAATCTACCAACAATAGATGCTGGAAAGGATGTGGGGAAAAAGGGACAATAACCCACTCTTGGTGGGAATGCAAACTAGTTAAGCCACTATGGAAGTCAGTCTGGAGATTCCTCAGAAACCTGAAGATAACCCTACCATTCTACCCAGCCATCCCACTACTTGGAATTTACCCAAAGGAAATGAAATTGGCAAACAAAAAAGCTGTTTGCACATTAATGTTTATTGCAACTCAATTCACAATAGCTAAGACCTGGAACCAACCCAAATGCCCATCAACAGTAGACTGGATAAAGAAATTATGGGACATGTACTCTATATACAGCAGTCAAAAACAGTGAAATCCAGTCATTTTCAACTAGATGGAGGAATCTGGAAAACATTATGCTGAGTGAATTAAGCCAGTCCCAAAGGGACAAATATCATATGTTCTCCCTGATCGGTGACAACTAACTGAGCACCAAAGGGGAAACTTGTTGAAGTGAAATGGACACTATGAGAAACAGTGACTTGATCAGCTCTTGTCCTGACTGTTGATGTACAATGTAATACTTTATCCATTTTAGTATTTTTTCTTTGTTTTGTTCTAGACTATTGGTTGAACTCTGTGATTAACACACAAGTATTCTTAGGTGTTTAAATTTTAACTGAAAATGATCCCTGTTAAATATAAGAGTGGGAATAAGAGATGGAGGAGATATACAATTTGGGATATGCTCAGTCGGACTTGCCCCAAATGGTGGAGTTAGAATCATGCCATGGGATTCCAATACAATCTTATCAAGTTGGCATGTACCAATGCCATCTCACTAGTCCAAGTGATCAATTTCAGTTCACAATTGATCACACTGATAGGTCTAAGAGTCAAAGGGATCACACAAACAAGACTAGTGTCTGCTAATACTAACTCATAGAATCAAAAAGGGAGAGAACGATCCATCATGGGAAGTGGGATACACAGCAGACTCATAGAATGGCAGATGTCCTAAACAGCACTCTAGCCTCAGAATCAGCCCTTAAGGCATTCGGATATGGCTGAAGAGCCCATGAGAGTATTTTAGGAATGGAAAGCCAAGACACTCTGGCAAAAGAAGATGACCTAAATGAAAGATCTCTGTGAGTGAGATCCCAGTGGAAATAACGGGCCATTAAAGAAGGAGGTACCATTCTCTGAAAGGAGGAGAGAACTTCCACTTTGACTATGACCCCGTTGGAATAAGATCGAAGTCAGCGAACTCAAAAGGCAACTCATGACTAGAACCTAGGGAGATTACTGGCGCCATAAACAAGAGTGTCAATTTGTTAAGTCAGCAACAGGAGTCACTGTGTACTTACTTCTCATGTGGGATCTGTCCTTAATGTGTTGTCCAAGTGAAGTAATGCTATAACTAGTACTGAAACAGTATTTTACACTTTGTGTTTCTGTGTGGGTGCAAACTGTGAAATCTTTACTTATTTTTACTTTTTGAAATTCCTTTTAGTGTGTTGAATATCTTCACTCCAAAATAATTCAAATTCTTATTTTTAAAATTTTTTCTATCAACTTTTGCCTACAGATACCCCTTTGTATTTTGTTTTTCAAGTCTACTCAGACAATATGTTATGATATTTTCCTTCTTTTATCTTTAAGCAAACAACTCTATTTTATTTCTTTAAATAGAATTTGAGAGACGAGTGTACTTCATGTATGGGGCTTGATAAATATCATTATCTTATTATTTTTTTGTCTGTTGGCATTTTCTTGCTAACTCATACTCAGTTTGTTCCCTTGTGTCTTTTGATTTTTTAGTACATGAACTATGTGATTTATTTTTGATTATTGCATTGAATAAAGGATTACTTCTCTTCTTTAGAAATAATTTTTGTTTTATCTTATTTGTACTACAGATTTAATGTGGGTCTTATAATTCTGAGTTCACAACAATGACATTTTCTTCCAGCAGGCATGGTGGCTGGGAAAGAATTCTTATTTGTAAATGTCAGGTGTATTTTTATTTAATCCTTAATATGAAAATGTTGTATCTTTAATCCTACTAAATACAGATTCCTCAATAGATTCCCTGCCATGTTTGCAAAATCCAAGACTTTAAATATATTTTCTTTATTTTTAAAGATATATCTTATTTATTTAAAAGGCAGAGTGACAGAGAGTGTGCAAAAGACATGAAACGGAGATCTTTGATGTGCTGATTCGCTCCCAAAATGGCCCAAATGTCCAACGCTGAGCAAGGCTGTAGCCAAGAACCCAGAATTCCATCACGGTCTCACATCTTCTACTGCTTTCCCAGGTGCATTAGCAGGAAGCTGGATCAGAAGTGGAACGTGTGGGACTGGAACTGGGACTCTGATATGGGATGCTAGCATCACAGGTAGTAGCTTACTATTATGTGCCACAATACTGTCCCCAAGATTTTGTCTTCTGTATCTTCAAACCCATAGTTCCCTGCAAACTTGTAATTTGTGTAAATCTGTGATTAATCTCAACTAACCTGTAGCAACTCTATGCTTACATTTGGAGGTTTCTAGAGAGTTTGGGGACCCTTGTTCACACCTGAATAAACTGTTCTGACTCAGGTTGCATGTAGCACTGAGCTAAAATTTGAGAGACAGGAAGCAGCTTGTATAAGATTATCAGTATTATTTACAGAAAAAGGAATAGATGGTTGGCACTTGGCTACTGCTTTATTCTCTTTATATCTGCAATGGAGCACACTAATGCAGAATGTTTTCAGTTGCAATTACAGTGCAATATGAAAAAATCTCCTCCTTCAATGAGGAAAAAGTTCCTTTGAGACCAAACTAGCTCTTAGTGGTAATAATTAACAATCTGAAACAAAGTATATTTGCAACTAAAAAAGGACCCTGGTGGCTGTGTCTGTAAGTCTTGGACCTCTCTGATGTTAGCCTGTGTTTCTTTCTCCTACTGCACCACACATTTATACCTTATTAAAGTTTCCTGTGGAATACTCTATAGAGTATTGTGTGCACTTTCCATTATCTGACCCTATGTAATCGCTGCAAAAGCATTAGGCAGACGGCCTCAGGGCATCAGCCACCTTCAGAACATGCTTGCCTCCTCCTCACCTTCCGAGCTTCCTATTTTTTTTTTTTTTAATCTTAGACTTTTTGATTTTCTTGCCAATTCAGCTTTACATTTAAAAATATTTTTTAAAATATTTTATTGGGTATTTTTTTTTTCTTTTTGACAGGCAGAGTGGTCAGTGAGAGAGAGAGACAGAGAGAAAAGTCTTCCTTTTGCCGTTGGTTCACCCTCCAGTGGCTGCTGCGGCCCGCGCGCTGCGACCTTCGCACGAAGCTGATCCGAAGGCAGGAGCCAGGTGCTTCTCCTGGTCTCCCATGGGGTGCAGGGCCCAAGCACTTGGGCCATCCTCCACAGCAGAGAGCTGGCCTGGAAGAGAGGCAACCGGGACAGAATCCGGCACCCCGACCGGGACTAGAACCCAGTGTGCCGGCGCCGCAGGTGGAGGATTAGCCTATTGAGCCGTGGCACTGGCCTTCTTGAGTATTTTTAGGTACTTTCAGTGGGACAGTGAAAGTCAATATAGAAAGAAATTTGTAACTACAGATGATACTACTTTTTTATATTCTCTTTGGTGTTAAGAATTATTTTTGATGAAGTGATTGCCCGATACTCATCTTCATACAACTACGAGTATCAGTACTCATACAACTACTGCTACTACTTCAACACACACGCACATGCACACACACACACACACACACACTTTGCACCATGTATAAGTAAGTTAATGTATCTGACTTATGTAAAGAAGAAATTACTCATGTTTGAACATTTAGAACATTTCCAAAACATTCTCACTTTTGTTGCTGTAGCCAAGTGGGCCATCTTTTAAATATGCTTTACTTTGGACTTAGATTCCATCCCATAGAGAACAGTAAATGACCATGACATAGATCTACAATTTTCATCCTGAAGTGAATGACTTAATATATCATCTTTTTTAACACTAACAGCTTGTAATGAAAAAGGAAGGAAAAAATAATGAGTGTGTTGGAAAGTTGCATGCCAATTCAGAAAGGGTGAATAAGAAAAATCCAGAGAACCAAAGGGAAAGTTAACCACTTGTATTTAGTTTTCACCAATATCCCATGACGTCCTGTGAAAAGAAGCACCATCGTTTGATCTGACATGTTTCGTTGGCTGGACTGTGTCTACTTGGCAAACAAAAAAGGATGGATAACTTGTTATCCATGTGACACTACCGGCTTGGCTTCTTTTTAATTGGCACCTCGCCCTGCTCAGGTAGTGGGTGGCAGAGCCTCAGTATGTGCTTTTCAGCTGGTTTCCTTCAAAAAGATTCTAAGCTTCATTTCTGAGTTTAGGAGATTTTAGTTGGTTTCATTTGTAGAAAACCTACAAGTAAACCTTTCACCTGAAACAAGATGAAAGACTGCTTCACATAGAGAAATCATCCAGGGGCCCAAACAAGGAGACAGTTGGAGATGGACTATTTAAAAACCTGTTCTCCTGGTTCTGAGAACTTAAAAGAAGGATAAAAATTTCTATGTGGAGTTCAGAAAGGGTGAACTAAGGGCACACAATCTAGCAACTTCTTTCCTTTGGTCCTGTGCCCTTGGAGTGAGTTGGAGAGACTATTTAATTCCCTAAGAAGCACATTGCTGTGAACTAAACTAACTGAATGTAGAAATAATGTTTCAAGAGCAAGATTTTTAAAATAGGGAATGCCTTAATTGAATGTCTTTAAGAGAAAAATCTGCCAAAATACTTTGGAGGATTGAGTAAAACTCAGACATTTTAATTAAAAATAAAATACGGTTGATATGCCTCTGTTTCAAGTTTGAGTTTAGTGGTGAAATTGGCAATGAGAAATGACTGCTGTTAGAGATTCACAAATAGCAGTTATTTCTGAGATATTTTATAGTCTCATTAAAGAAATGTCAATAGGCATAATATAGATGGAAACTCATCTTCATACATAGAGACAATTTGACTAAATATAACTTAAAGTGTTTTCTATTTATTACACCCATTCGAAGAATTTCCTTGTAAGTTAAAAGTTGAAAGATCTCTTTTAATGGCATTTGTCCCTGTTCCTTGCACCTTTAACATTATGTAAGACCCTCTTATATAAGACACACACACACACCCCCCCCAATAGGAATGAATTGTTCAAATGGCCCCTTATTTCTTATTCAGTTCTTTTGATAATGGGAGAATTACTGGAAACAGAACATTGTTATTTCATGCTTAAATATATAAAATACATGCCCCTTGTAACAATTTTATATATCAGTAAAGTGCAAACAATTTGAAAGCAAATTATCTAGATTAATTCTCTGCTAGTTCTGCAATGACAAGCCGAGCAAGTTTCGTGATTGTCACAAACGTTGGTTCTTTTTCTGGAAAATAGCAGTGATTGTATCTAATTCACACAACTGAAACTGTTATATTTAACATTCATTAAAATATATATACACAAATCAATAAATATGATAGATCACATTAACAAATGAAGAACAAAAACATACGATTATATCAATAGATGAAGAGAAAACATTAGATAAAATTCAACATCCTGTCATGATAAATGCCTTAAGCATATTGGGTATGGCAGGAATATACCTTAACACAATCTAGGCAATATTTGAAAACCCACAGCCAGCATCACATTGAATGGGGAAAATCTGGAAGCATTTCTATTAACATCCAGAACAAGCTCTGGAAATTTTAGACAGAGCCATTGGGGGAAAAAAAGAAGAAGAAATCAAAGAGATACAAAGGGGAAGGGAAGGAGTCAAATAACCCGCTTTTGCAGTTTGCAGTTAATATGATCACATACATAGGGGAACCAAAAAAACTCCACTAAGAGAATAAAGTTGTAGTATATAAATTCAACACACAAAATACGATAGCCTTTGTATATAGAAACAATGCCATGACCAAGAAAGAACTTTTTGGGTTACATCATCCACAATAATTTTCAACAAATTTAAATATATTGTGACAAATATAACAAAAGATGTTAAAAATATCTGCAAAGAGAATTAGTAAAATTAAGGAAAGAAATAGAATAAGACACACAAAAAATGGAAAAATCTCCCACGTTCTTGGATTAGCAGAATTAATATAATCAAAATGTTCATACTACCCAAAGTGATTTGCAGATTCAATGTGATCTCAATCAAAATACCAAAGATATTCTTCTCAAATCTATAAGAAAAGACCATAAAATTCATATGGAACAGCAAGAGGCCATGAGCATTTTAAATAATCCTAAACAATAAAAATAAAGCTGGAGGCATCATAATATCAGATTTCAAAAAAATATTACAAGGCAGTTATAATCAAAACAGCCCGGCACTGGTAGAAAAATAGATATCTGGACCAATAGAACAGATGAGAAACCCCAGAAATTGATCCACTCATTGACAAATGAGATACAGTCATTCCCTGGAGAAAGGATGATTTCTTCAACAAGTGACATTGGAAGAACTGGATCCCCGGATGCAGAAGTTTGAAACAAGACCCCTGGTTACCGAAAAGTCAGCACATAATGAATCAGGGATCTAAATCTAAGACTTGAAGCCATCAAATTATTAGAGGAAAAAATAGTGAAAACACTGCCAAACATTGGCAATGGCAAGGACTTCTTGGATAAGATTCCAGAAGCACAGGTAATAAAAATAAAAAATAGATAAATGAAATTACATCAAGTTAAGAAGTTTCTGCACAGAAAAGGGAACACTCAACAAAGAGACAACTGACAGAATGGGAGAAAATATTTGCAACCTATTCAACTGATAAAGGAGTAATATCTAGAATATATAAGGAGCTCAAGAAACTCAACAACAACAAAATATACAGTCAAGGAATGGTCTAAGGATATAAATAGGCATTTTTCAAAAGGTAAAAGACGAATGGTCAACAGATACATGAAAAGATGCTCCAGATCACTAGCCATCAGGGAAATGTAAACAAAAAGCACAATGAAATTTCACTTCACTCTAGTGAGAGTGGCTGTCACTCACAAAATAAAAAATTAACAAATGCTGGAGAGGATGAGGGAGGAAAAGGTTCCCTAATGCACCCTTGGTTGGTATGTAAACTAGTAAAACCATTATATGGAAGATAGCATGGAGATTCCTCAGAAATCTAACAGGTTTACCATATGAAATGAAATCAGCATATGCAAGAGGTATCTCTATCCCCTTGTTTATTAGCAACTCAACTAGAAATATCTAAGATATGTAATCAATTCAGGTGCCCATCCACTGATGACTAGATAAAAAAAAAAAAAATGTGGTATATATACATTACCCAACATGAAATCCTGCTTTGAGCTTGTCCACATGTTTAAGACATACACTTCCTTCAAAATATGTGTAATGGTTTCCTCTCCTTTCATACCAGTAGCTCCACATACATTAAATAGAGGTTAATTAGAGGCTGCATACTTTGAGTAGCAAGTGTCCTGCCTCATTCCTCTTGCACCACAAAATCACATCTTGTTTAAAGCAACACTATTCATAATAGCCAAAACATGGAATCAGCCAAGGTGTCCATCACCTGAAGAATAGATAAGGAAAACGTTATTCGGTACCACGTATTGTCAGCCAGGTCACAAAGTAGTCTAAACCTTCCAATCCAAAAGTAACATATATGAAGTAGAATAAAGTTCACAGGGTAGTGGTCTTTGAATCTAAAACCTTGGAATCAAAGTTCCTAGGATCGTATTTTTTATCTGTGTTGACTTGGGAAAATTCCCAAGGATTTTATTCTGTTGGGGTGTAAGAATATGTGAAATTTGCATAAGATGACTATCCGTCAACATTGATGAACAGTAATTTCATATTTATCCAATAGAAAAATACCATCAGAATGGAACCCAGACAGAAATTTTCTAGTTTAACAAATTTATTTTATCTAACAATAATTAGATAAGCAGAGTGACTTAGAAAGGTTATGATGAGTAACCATTTTATCACTCTGGTTCAATTAATTTATTTTAAGCATCTGCCAGTTCTTATATGTCTCTAAAAAGAATAAGCCAATAAAAATATATAATCTTGGCAACTTTCTCTGAAATTTTTGAGCTTTTATGTATACATGATATAAATGAAGGTATCCTGAAGGAAATTTTAAATTAATAATAAATTGAAAATAAATTATATGTATTATTTAAAATTTTAATTATAGAATATAATCATCAGTTTTACAAAATTTCACTCATCTTACCATTGGAAATTCATTATATAGCCCATTTGAATTTATAATGCATTCACACTAGAATCATAGAGACACAAGCATATACATGCATAATAGTTATTTTGTTGCTGTGTTAACTTTATATTTATTTTGTGTATACATATGAATATATGAGCATACACAAAATTGTTTCTGAAAGTAAAATATCAAACCTATTGTTGACGTTAAAAGTCATAAGACATCAATGAAAAAAGTCTATATAGTGGATAATAAGAAGAAATTCTTTCTTGCCCTTTATCATATGGACTCTTGAGGAAGCTGGTTGTCAGGATGATATGTGATATGTGTTGTTTATAATTGTACAATCTGTTTTTTTCTCTTAAATTGTTTAATCCCAGATGTTGCATAATTCTAATAGTTTGTTTTGGCAAATTCTTTTATACAGATTATAAATCCAGGAGAGTTTTTAAAGTTTTGACAGATAAAATTATTTAAATTTTTTTAACTTTATTTAATGAATATAAATTTCCAAAGTACAGCTTATGGATTACAATGGCTTCCCCCCCCATAACTTCCCTCCCACCCACAACCCTCCCCTTTACCACTCCCTCTCCCCTTCCATTCACATCAAGATTCATTTTCAATTCTCTTTATATACAGAAGATCAGTTTAGTATATATTAAGTAAAGGTTTCAACAGCTTGCACCCACATAGAAACACAAAGTGAAAAATACTGTTTGAGTACTAGTTATAGCATTAAATCTCAATGTACAGCACATTAAGGACAGAGATCCTACATGAGGAGTAAGAGCACAGTGACTCCTGTTGTTGACTTAACAAATTGACACTCTTGTTTATGGCATCAGTAATCACCCTAGGCTCTTGTCATGAGTTGCCAAGGCTATGGAAGCCTTTTGAGTTCACCGACTCTGATCATATTTAGACAAGGTCGTAGTCAGTGTGGAAGTTCTCTCCTCCCTTCAGAGAAAGGTACCTCCTTCTTTGATGACCTGTTCTTTCCACTGGGATCTCACTCACAGAGATCTTTCATTTAGGTCATTTTTTTTTTTTTTTTTTTTGCCAGAGTGTCTTGGCTTTCCATGCCTGAAATACTCTCAGGGGCTTTTCAGTCATATGAAACATGTTTCAAGTATTTATGTTATGATGTGATTAAATCAAGCTAATTTATGTGTGTGTTATCTCACCTAGTTATCTTTTTTGTGGTGAAAATATTTACCATTAAGCTTAACACTTCAACACAGTTTTCAAGAACACAATATGTTGTCATTAAGTTGAGACACCATGACATAGAAAGCTCATTTGTATTTATTATAGCTGTATTTGTTTAAAGAGAGTTTTTAAAACAATAATGGACACAACTATTCTGAATAATATATTACTATAGAAATATTGCATGTTAATAACTGCCCAACTCATTTTTTTTAAATACCTGAAATGACAAAAACTATTTACCACTTTTTTTTTTTTGACAGGCAGAGTTAGTGAAAGAGAGAGACAGAGAGAAAGGTCTTCCTTTTTCCATTGGTTCACCCCCCAAGTGGCCACTACAGCCGGCGTGCTGATCCGAAGCCAGGAGCCATGTGCTTCCTCCTGGTCTCCCATGCGGGTGCAGGGCCCAAGGACCTGGGCCATCCTCCATTGCCTTCCCAGGCCACAGCAGAGAGCTGGACTGGAAGAGGGGCAACCGGAACAGAATCCAGCTCCCCAACTGAGACTAGAACCCGGGGTGCCTGCGCCGCAGGCAGAGGATTAGCCTAGTGAGCCGCGGCGAAAGGTAGAGTGACAGAGAAAAGGACACACACAACCATATATATATGTGTGTGTGTGTGTGTGTGTGTGTGTGTGTGTGTGTTTAATAGAGAGAGAAAACTTTCATCAGCTATTTCACACCCAAATATCTGCAACAGCTGGGGCTGTGCCAGGCTGAAGCCAGCATCCTGGAACTCCTTCCTTGTCTTCTACATGAATGTCAGGAACCCAAGTTCTTGGATCATCATCCACTTCCTTCCAGCCATATTAGCCGGAAGCTGGATCAGAAGTGTTACAACAACTCACTACAATATACTGATTATAACTAAAAAATAATGTTTGTAAATGTCAGGGAAAGAACTGTATAATCAAATGCCAGCTACTTCCTAGAACCAACAGCAAAACCTAGTACATCAATGAGCATTCTTTGTGTTTAAATTACCACACAGCACAATGAATACTGGCTTTTATAAATGGAGACATTTATTGGTTTGCATTATTAGATGGTTCAGACATAAAGATTTCCAGGTTGTTCTTATTCAGTGAATCATCAATGAACCAGTACTGTATTTGTTTGTCAGCGTGGCCTTCCACGTTATCATCTTCCTCAAGGGAAAATGGTCAGAGAAATCCATTAAAAAGAACAGAATAGCCTAGCTTCAAAGAAGTATTAGAAAGGGAAAAGAAGCATTCTTGTCTGAAACTTATAATGCACTCTTGCTCTTTTTCTAATTATATCAATTTAGAGTGGCATATCCTTTCTTGAGCAATTCCAGTTGGCTGGAGGAAAATCTTAAAATAGCTTATTTAGATTTGATTCCCAGGATCACTCAGGTGACAAGGGAAACTAAACTTGGGTTTCCAACTTAAAATTTTAACTGATATCAAAATGCTTTGATATTCATATTTTCAAATATTTTCCCATCACTCTCCTCCTCTGCCTCAGGAAAAACTTAGGGAGATATATGCTTCTCTGATCAGAAAGTAACCCAAAACAGAGAAAACAAGGGATCTGGAGTACAGATGACCCATAATGCAGAAAGATGCTGGCAATTTCTAGGATGTTCATGAAAGCTATCTTTGGTTATCATTGTTAAAGATAAAAAACAATTCTTTTAAAGAAAAAAATGTGCAAAACAACATCTCATTACAGAAAAAAATATTACTAACACTCATTTAACATGAAATGTTCAAATTTAATGGTATGAAAACGTTTTTAACTATCTGTACTCTAATTTTATCCATTGCATTTACCATAGTTATGCATTTTCCTACAGCTCAGTAAGTTCGAAATTTGTGTTTTATTTAACACTCAATTTTTTTTAACTTTTTATTGATTAATATACAATCTCTCTGTTCCATAAGTGATTGTTTTGAGCTGCGAATTTTCATCATTTTTATTCTATTTTTCCTAAGACCCAATATTTAAAGATTTATTTATTTATTTGAAAGGTAGAGTTAAAGAAAGGCAGAGGAAGAGAGAGATCTTCCATCTGCTGGTTCACTCCCCAATTGGCCGCAACAGCCAGTACTGCACTGATCCGAAGCCAGAGGCCAGGAGCTTTTTCCAGGTCTCCCATGTGGGTGCAGGGGACCAAGGACTTGGGCCATCCTCTACTGCCTTCCCAGGCCATAGTGGAGAGCTGGATTGGAAGTGGAGTAGCTGGGACTGGAACCAGCGTTCCTATGGGATACTGGCACTGCAGGCAGTGGCTTTACTTGCTATACCACAGTGCTGGCTCCTAGGAGCCAATTTAAAAAAAAATCCCTCCTAAATATTTTGGAATTTGCTTAATATATCATTCATAGAAAACTGTGAATATGTACTTAAAATGTCATCTCATATTTTACTAAATCTCCTGTGGTGTAGGCTGAAATATTGGGTAGATAAGCCTATCATTATGTTTTGTTTAGAAAGTTATATCATGTCAATTAAAGTTGCCAAGGATACATTTTGTTACACATTTTAATAGTTTTGTTATAAATTGAAAGCTGAGTATTCGCTAGTATAAACTCTGTAGACTAAATTTTCAATGTGTGCCAAGAATAGACTAAAAATTCAATGAACTGTCACCTGTCAGCTATTTTACAAAGTAAAACATAACCCTTGAAGCCCCATGCAGGCTCTTTTTTGATTCTATCCCTGTCCCTCAATGCTCAGAAAATTGCTCTACAGAACTTTAAATTTATTATTCATTTATGGATAAGAATCTCAGCTCACTACTTCCCATTTCATTGACCTTCAGCAAAGATCATTCTCTTTTACTATCTCATATCATGTTAGAATTTTTAACAGGAAGACTTTAAATAGTACATGACATATTTATTATAGAACTATTTATATACTATGTGATCTACCCATGTTAATTGGCAATATGGCAGTATTACTAATAGTATGAGAAGTGTACCATGAAGAGAAAAAAGAATTTTCATGAATTTTCTGAAAGAACTCCACTGATTTCACAAAATCATGAATTTTAAATCACATTTTTCTTCATTGTCAGTAGGAGGTTAACTAGAATTAAGGTATAGATACTTGATGTAGTATTTATGACACCTCCATCTCATATCAAGGAACATGAATTCACATCTAGTTTTGTTTCTGACTCCAGCTTCCCCTGCAGATGCAGACCCTGGGAGGAGGCAGTGAGTGTTCAAGTGTTGTGATTCTGCCACCTAAGTGGGAGACGAATTAAGTTCCTTGGTCCGCATTTCAGCCCCTTGGCCATTACAGGCATTTGGAGTATGAAAGAGCAATTGAGACTCTCTTTCTCTCTCTCTCTCTTTCTCTCTCTCTCTCTGTCCCTCTGCCTTTCAAATAAATACATAAAACATAAGAATAAAAAATAAAAAACAGGTGATTAGTTTTTATTTGAGATTCTATCTAGCATAATCTGAATATACACACTCACTCACTCACTCACTCATACAGGTATAATAAGATAACAGTTATGAGAACGTGTACCCTTGACACCTAGGGTTTAGTGGCGGGTAGGAATAGGCAGGATGTAAGCCAAACAGGCAAGATACCATGAGAATAACAGATTTCCAGAAGGGTGAAGTTAGGAACAGCAGAAACAGACATACTTTAAAATTGATTTACTGATAAATGTATAAATTATGTTTTCACATTGTGACAGTGAAATTGAAGAAAATAATGTCCATGTATCCAACTATAAGGAATGCGAGTACCATGGCACTGTGAGCAAAGGAAATGATAGAGAGCTTGGGAATTGAGTGAGTATGGAGTAGAAAAAGCAACTGAACTATGTACTGGCTCTGTGGAGATATGCTGATGTCTAGATTTCCATTTGAGAAAGGATGTTGAAAATTATAATTCAGGGGGCTGGCACTGTGGCACAGTGGGTTGAAGCTGTGGCCTGAAGTACCAGCATCCCATATGGGCACTGGTTCTAGTCCCGGCTACTCCTCTTCCGATCCAGCTCTCTGCTATGGCCTGGGAAAGCAGTAGAAGACAGTCCAAGACCTTGGGCCCCTGCACCCACATGGGAGACCCAGAAGAAGCTTCTGGCCTCTGGCTTCGGATCGGCGCAGTTCCACTGTTGTGGCCTTCCGGGGAGAGAACCAGCGGATGGAGTTCTCTCTCTCTCTGTTTCTACCTCTCTCTGTAACTCTGTCTTTCAAATAAATAAAATAAATCTTTAAAAAAATTATAATTCAGCTGAAACAGAGGATATTACTGTTATTTTTCTTTGTTAACCTTTAGGTTGTTACCAATTTCAAACTTAGAATAGTTGCAAGAATTAAAAAAATGCCACTACTCTTCATGCAGACTCACCAATTTTAAGTTTGATATACTTGCTTTACTGCTTGCATTGTCTATCTCTAACTTTCTATGTATGTGTGTTTGTATGGTTGCATATGTATCTATTTATCTGTAGATATATATATTCTGATATCAGGAAATCAAATATTTATTATAATATTATACAGTATACTTTTTATATTCAAACTTTGCCAATTTAATTAAAATCTTTATGGCAATTTTCTCCTATTTTAGGACATAATTCAGGATCTCTCCTTGCAATTAGTTGTCTTATATTTTATTTCACTTGCTAATTTTTACCAGAGACTTTTTAGAAATTTATTTAGGTTTTTAATTTCTTTCACAAAGTTTTGTCATTTTCAACATTAAGCCATTTTTATGACTTCATTGATAGATAAAAACTATTCAATTTCCTGTTGTATAGTGTGATGTGTTGGTTCATTTAATATTGTATACTGATAAATCAAGATACTTGGGTTATATATCATCTCAAATGGTTATCATTTCTTTGTGAGGAGAACATTCAAGATCCTCTCTCTGGGTTTGCTATTTAATGGTTGAGATACTAGTTAAGATGCCCATGCCCATGCCTATGTCAGGGATATCTGGCTCTGGCTTCTGACTCCACCTTCCTGCTAATGCAAGAAGTAATTGAATTCTTGCCAACCAAGTGGAAGACCTGGATTGAGTTCCAGGCTCATGTCATTGACCCAAACCACTCTTTGTTATTGTAGGCATTTGACACGGCAGATTGAGTCCCCAATCCCCCTCCCCCCCCGAAGTAAATAAGTCTTTTAAAAACTTCTCCTAGATATTAGATTATTTGATACAATACTGTTAATAATAATGACTCTTTATAATAGAAGAACAACACTTATTCCACCTATCTGGCTGTGAATTTTTACCCATTAAGAAATTTTTCCTCAATCCCTTTTTCCTCCCTCTGCTAACCACTGTTCTGCTCACTGTTTTTTCATGAGCTCAGCATTTTTATATTCCAGATAAGAATATGATCATGCGGCACTTGTATTTCTTTCTTTTTATTTAACTTTTATTTAATGAATATAAATTTCCAAAGTACAGAATATTGATTAAAATGGCTTCCCCCCCATAACGTCCCTCCAACCCACAACCCTCCCCTTTCCCACTCCCTCTCCCCTTCCATTCACATCAAGATTCATTTTCGATTCTCTTTATATACAGAAGATCAGTTTAGCATACATTAAGTAAAGATTTCAACAGTTTGCTCCCACACAGAAACATAAAGTGAAAAATACTGTTTGAGTACTAGTTATAGCATTAGATCTCAATGTACAGTACACTAAGGACAAAGATCCTACATGAGGAGTAAGTGCACAGTGACTCCTGTTGTTGACTTAACAAATTGACACTCTTGTTTAGGGCATCAGTAATCACACTAGGCTCTTGTCATGAGTCGCCAAGGCTATGGAAGCCCCCTGAGTTCACTGACTCTGATCATATTTAGACAAGGCCATGGTCAAAGTGGAAGTTCTCTCCTCCCTTCAGAGAAAGGTACCTCCTTCTTTGATGACCCATTCTTTCCACTGGGATCTCACTCGTGGAGATCTTCCATTTAGGTCATTTTTTTTTTTTTTTTTTGCCAGAGTGTCTTGGCTTTCCATGCCTGAAATACTCTCATGGGCATTTCAGCCGGATCCGCATGCCTTAAGGGCTGATTCTGAGGCCAGAGTGCTGTTGAGGACATCTGCCATTCTGTGGGTCTGCTGTGTATCTCACTTCCCATGTTGGATCCTTCTCTCCCTTTTTGATTCTATCAGCTAGTATTTGCAGACACTATTTTTGTTTATGTGATCCCTTTGGTTCTTAGTCCTATCATTACGATCAATTGTGAACAGAAATTGATCACTGGGACTAGTGAGATGGCATTGGTACATGCCTCCTCGATGGGATTGAATTCGAATCCCCTGGTATGTTTCTAAGTCTACTGTTTGAGGTAAGTCAGCTTGAGCATGTCCGGAATTGCACATCTCTTCCCTCTCTTATTCCCACTCTTATATTTAACAGGGATCACTTTTCAGTTAAGTTTCAGCACTTAAGAAGAATAGTGTATTGATTACAGTATTCAACCAAAAGTATTAAGTAGAACAAACAAAAAAAATACTAAGAGGAATAACATATTAAGCTGCTCATCAACAGTCAGGGTGAGGGCTGATCAAGTCACCGTTTCTCCTAGTGTTCATTTCACTTTAACAGGTTTCCTTTTTGGTGCTCAGTTAGTTGTCACCTATCAAGGTGAACAAGTGGTATTTGTCCCTTTGGGATTGGATTATTTCACTCAGCATAATGTTTTCCAAATTCCTAACAGGGATCACTTTTCAGTTAAAATTTAAACACCTAAGAATAATTGTGTGTTAATCACAGAGTTCAACCAATGGTACTAGAACAAAAAAAAAAATACTAAAATGGATAAAGTATTACATTGTACATCAACCGTGAGGACAAGAGCTGATCAAGTCACTGTTTCTCATAGTGTCCATTTCACTTCAACAAGTTTCCCCTTTGGTGCTCAGTTAGTTGTCGCCAATCAGGGAGAACATACCTGATTGGCGACAACTAACTGAGCACCAAAGGGGCACTTGTATTTCTGTGCCTGACTTATTTCACTGAACAATATCATTGTAGTTTCATTCACTTTACAACAAGTGACAGGATTTTGTCATTTGTGTTTTGAGCAGTATTCTATTGTGTATACATACATCATATTTTCCTCATCTGCTCATCTATCAGTATGTTAGAGGTGTATTGCAAGGGAAAGGAGAGACAGGACACGGGAACTCTTCCTTGAAGAGAGCCACCAGGATGCTTGGTGCGCCCCTAGTGTGCTTCTATAATTGACAATAATTACATCAGCCATTTGTACAGCACATGTGCATGCTTATATAAATCTAAGATTTCTTGTAACATTGCTTGAAAGTTTTCAGACATGATTGTCAAGATGTCGGTGCAGTGCCTTGTGACTTGGTTTACTAAATTAATAAGTCAGGGAAAGTAAATGCATGTTCTCATGGGAGCCAAGGTTGCCATGAGAACTCAATGTTCTTGATAATAGGTCATTTATTATCTTAAATCAGTTCCTGCGGCCACACCCTGTGTTCAGGAAGAGTGTGTTCTCAACTGAGAATGCTTTGGCAGGAACTATGTTCCCTACTTCAATGAATATTTTGTATTGGCTATTTGGGTTGGTGCTAAAATATGCATGGGATTCATGTTTTTCCTTTTTTGTAATTATATTTTTCCCTATGGCTAAAACTCAGTGATAGAATTGCTGGATGATAGAACAGCTCTTTTTTTCCTTGAGGGATCTATATAGTTTCCCTCACAGACACTGCGCTAATTGTCATTTTTACCAGTGTTGTATGCATTCCCTCTTCTCCACATCCTCATCAATATTTGTCATTTTTTGTGTTTTTATATTATAGTTATTGGCTGGTGCCATGGCTTAATTGACTAATCCTCTGCCTGCGGCACCGGCACCCTGGGTACTAGTCCTAGTTGCTCTCCTTCCAGTCCAGCTCTCTGCTGTGGCCTGGGAGGGCAGTGGAGGATGATCCAAGTGCTTGGGCCCTGCACCTGCATGGGAGACCAGGAGGAAGCACCTGGCTCCTGGCTTCGGATTGGCGCAGCACTGGCCGTGGTGGCCATTAGGGGAGTGAACCAATGGAAGGGAGACCTTTCTCTCTGTTTCTTTCTCACTGTCTATAACTCTCTCTCTGTCTCTCTCTCACTAACTCTGCCTGTCAAAAAATTTTAAAAAATATATATTATAGTTATTATAATGGGAATAAGATGATATCTCATGATGATTTTAATTTGTTTCCCCTGAATAACAGTGATGAACATTTTTTCATGTAGTGTTTTGGGCATTTTTAAATCTTTGAGAAATATCTATTGTAATAATTTATACATTTTAAATTGATTATTTGTGGGATTTTTTTGTATTTATTTATTTATTTATTTTTTTGCTCTTGAGTTTTTTGAGTACTTTATTTTTCTGAGTATTTATCTTTTGCCAGATGAGTAGTTTGATCAGATGAATAGCTGGATGATATTTTCTCCCATCCTGTAGATTGTCTCTTGATTCTATTATGGCCTTTGCTGTGCAGAAGCTTTTTGGTTTGATAAATTTCCATTTGCTTACTTTTGCTTTTGCTTTGTATATTCCTTGCTCATTCCAATATCTTGAAGTATTTCCTTTGAGTTTTCTTCTAGTAGTTACACACTTTCATATTTTACATTTAAATATATTATTTTGAGTTGAGTTTTATTTAATAGTAGTTGCATTAGATTGCAACTAGTTGCAGTAGGTTGCTATATAATATGGATATTTTAAAAATATTAGCTCTTCTAATCTATAATGTGATGTTTCTCCATTTATTTATGTTTTCTTCAATTTCTTTCATCAATATTTTATAGTTTTTCTTATAGTGACCTTTTACATTTCAATAAAATTTACTTCGAAGTATTTTATATATTTATTTTTTCTTCTGTAGCTATTGTGAATGTGATTGCTTTCTTAATTTGTGTCTCAGCAAGTTCATTATTGGTGTGCAAAAATGTTAATGATTTTTGAATGCTGATTTTCTATCCTGTAACTTAGTTATTTATTAATTATAACAGTTTTCTTATAAAGCCTATGATCATATCATCTGCAAATAGGAAAGATTTTATTTCCTCCTTTCCTATTCAGATGTCTTTTATTTCTTTCTCTTGCTAGATTGATCTGGCTAGGACTTTCAATGCCATGTTGACAGGAAAGATATTTTGATCTTGGATTATATCTGGAGTTTGATGTATAGCATCACAATATACACAGTTCTTTTAGAACAAATCTGAGACCAAATGTAAAGTTATGTCAACGATAAAGCATAAGATTTAATATGCATTTAACCCTAATTTATTTCCCACTGATTTAATTGAGATGTTGAAGACTAGTATTTACTATGGTTCTTTTGTGCATTAGTGGCAGATCTCTGAACAAGATTCACTAGGGTTGAAATCATGTGTAATTTAATGTCAACACTAAAGATTAAGAAAGAAATTACAATGTAATCTTAACAGGATGATTTGTAAGTGTATGACAGGGTACTTACCAACAGATCATTTGGGTTGTAAATTACTGAATATGAAACCAAGGTAGAATCTCACGTATTAGATGCAGTGTTAATTTTAGCATAGATGCACATCTGCATATCCTTAGGTTTCCAAATCTCTGTCCAAGTGCATAGATACCAGGTTTGAAGAATTAGATTAATTTCAGATTCCATTGACAATCAAATAACATTATTTCTTTGTTTATGTCACTGAATATATCATTGAAGGGGATAAAAATGTAATTAAAATGTGTAAAATTAGAAAAAGAAGAGATTAGCAAAGCCATAGGTCACCAGAAGGCATCAACAGAATTCCATATCTTAGAAGATAAGGATAAATGATAGAAATAAGTGCCTTAGTGGTAAAACCAGTGTACACTATCAAGATCCCAATTTTAAAGTTAAACCAAATTAAAGTTATCCTAATTTGCAGAAGTTATAGAAAGCATTAATCAGAAGAGGGCAGCAAAGAGCTATTAAGCCCACAGAAATCATCCAATTTGCAAAGTGAAGAAAGGGGATTACTATGGATTAATTTACATGGAAAATGCCCTTCTACATGGGTTTCAAACTGTGTCAGAGTTGTACACCCAAGGAGACCTCTGATATCCTACATGTCATTTTCCCCCCTGGTTTTCTTTCTATCTCTCCAGATGTTTCTTCTCAGTTTTCTTATCTGAACTGTTGCTTTGTCCTGCACATACATTATTTTTGCTCTCTGTACTCTCTGTCTGTATTTTAATCTGCAGTATGGTTTGGATATGGCTTGAGTGTATCTCCCAATGGTTCATTTGCAAGAATCTTATTCTGCAGTAAGCTAATATTGAGGTGATGATCCTGTTAGGAGATGACCTAGTAGAAGCTGGTTAGGACATTGGAGGCACCACCATCAAAAGGAATTAGTGTGATTCTTACAGTAGTTCATTTAGCTTTATTCATAGCAAGCTGTATAAAAGAAGGTCTCACCCTTGAATTGCTCTTGCTTTCTGTCTCACAATTTGATCATTCTTGCATGTACTTCTGTCATTGTAATGCCATCTGCCATGAGGTTCTCCTCAAAGGCAAGCAGATGGGACTACCAGATATTGGACTTTAATTGAAAGAACTGCTAAGTAGGTAAGTGGTAGGCAAGTGCACCTCTTTACTTTACGTAGTATCCAGCTTCAGGAATTTTGTTCCAGCAACAGAAAACAGATTTACATGCTCTCTTTTCCATTTCCATGTAAGAATTATCATTATGCCAATAGAAATCTCTGCTGGCACATACAGGTTGAAGTCATTTAGAAAAACCAAGCCATCTTTTGATTGATGTTTTGAAGTAGTTAACACTGTGTTCACTTAAAAAAGCTTCCTTTGCTTCCAAGTGGATTCAATTTCTAATACAGTCAGCAATCTCTTGGTCAGAATAATGGCTGGTTCACTAAAGGTCTCATCTCTTAATTGTACCGTCACCTTTTGAAATCACTACACTGGAAAACAAGCTTCCAGGATGTGGCCCTTTGGCCAGATGCACACAAGCCACATCCAAATCATAGAGAAGGAAATAAATTAAAATAAAAATTCGGGGTTGGCACTATGGCATAGTGAGTAAAGATGCCACCTACAGTGTCAACATCCCATAAGAGCATCGGTTTGAGTCCCGGCTGCTCCACTTTCAATCCAGCTCTCTGCTATGGTCTAGGAAAGCAGTAGAAGACGGCCCAAGTCCTTGGGCCCCTGCACCCATGTGGGAGACCTAGAAGAAGCTCCTGGCTCCTGATTTCGGATCAACTTAGCTCTGGCCGTTGTGGCCATCTGGGGAGTAAATCAATGGATGGAAGACTTCTCTCTCTCTGCCTCTGCTTCTCTGTAACTCTACCTTCAAACAAATAAATAAATCTCAAAAATACAATACAATAAAAACTCTCCTCTCTGAAAGAAGTAAAATTGTAAAAATAAATAAAAAGATGGAGATTACTGAAAGCGAGAATCAAGTAGACTTAGTCCAGCACCCTTGAAAACAAGCATGTAAACGAATAGAAAAAAATGATCCAGGAAAAACCAAATAAAAACCAAAAAACTGAAGAATTCTCAGAGAATTAGGGAGGCATCTATGCATTGTATTTTTTATAATATATACTTCAATGAGCTTCTTCCCAGTCTCCCACATGGGTGCAGGGGCCCAAGCACTTGAAACATTCTCCACTGCTTTCCCAGGTCATTTGCAGAGAGCTTGATGGGAAGTGGAGCAGCTAGGATACAAACATTTACCCATACAGGATGCTGGTGCCACAGGCTGCGACTTAACCTATTGTGCCATAGTTCAGGCCCCAGGGACCACTATTTAATGTACTTATTTACCTTCACAGTATTTGAAATAGTCACCCTATCTTGCTCAAAGTGTGCTCTTTTATTAAAAGATGTTTATGATTCTGGTTTTTTTTTCTTTTATTTTTTGACTGGCAGAGTGGACAGTGAGAGAGAGAGAGACAGAGAGAAAGGTCTTCCTCTTCCGTTGGTTCGCTCTCCAATGGCTGCTGCGGCCGGCAAGCTGTGGCCAGCGTACCGCACTGATCCGATGGCAGGAGCCAGGTACTTCTCCTGGTCTCCCATGGGGTTCAGGGCCCAAGTACTTGGGCCATCCTCCACTGCACTCCCTGGCCACAGCAGAGAGCTGGCCTGGAAGAGGGGCAACCGGGACAGAATCCAGCGCCCCGACCGGGACTAGAACCCGAGGTGCTGACGCCACAGGCGGAGGATTAGCATAGTGAGCCGTGGCGCCGGCCTACGATTCTGTTTTATTCCTTCTATTGCTTACTCTTAATTATTGTATGTGTGTGTGATTTCTATTTCTTCTAACTATGCATAAAAACTGATATTTAGGATAGGTCATCTCTCAATGTTTCTGTTCCCCCTCTCTACATCTTTTTTTGTAGGTACTTTGTTCACATCCATTTTTAGCTATTATGTATCTACTGAAGACTCCCAGAATCCCTACTTTTTTCCAGATGTAAAAGGACTTCTAAGAATTTGTGGAAAAATAGACTGTAAAGCTAATTTTGTCTTGGTACAAAATAATTTGGAGAGAATTGTATTGTAGTGTAGCAGATAATTAGATAGATAAATATTTTTTTAAAAAATTTAGAAATTCATACGCAGTTTTTTTTCTGTAACACGTTTTTTGTGAATTTCTTGAAGACCCCTTGTATCCAGCTAACATTTTTTTTTTTATTTAGAAGGCACCTTGGTAACTCAAACATGTTCAAAATTCAGTGTTGAAACATCTTCTCTAATCCTGATATTTCTGTTTTACACAGATCTGTCGGTTTTTGGAACCATTACTGTACATATACAAGCCTGAATGCTGGAATTAGTCATGACTCCTCCCTCTACCTTTCCTTTCATTGTTCACAATAAGCCAATCCTATTTCTTCATTTTCTCAAAAAATTTTTAACTCTTCTTCTCATTGTCTGTTAGCATTTATTTTCCTCTAATATTGTTATAATAAAATTCTAGTAATCTTTCAGATTCTACTTTTATCTAATCATCGATAGCCTTCTGAAATGTCCCTTTTAGCATTCACTATCTATACATTTCTCTGCAGTTTATCCACTGAATCTATACAAATATTGAATGATTTTTAAAATCTATTATTGTCCCACTTCAATTATTATTCTTGCCAGAGGTCTTCCTTCTCTGGCTCTCATTTGTTTCTTGCCAACTATAGATACAAACATAATTTTATAAAAATAAAATAATAATAATGGGAAGCACTTAATCAGTATTTACTATGTTGCCAATTATGGACATTTCTTGAATCTATGACTCTCCTGCCTCATTGTGTTAGCTATTCCTTCTCTTGCATACTTCTGCAGACTATTCATTTACCAAATCCTGTTCTTCAAATCAAATGTCAGTTCTATCCAGATTTGGTGACCCTTGTTTCTGACCCATACAAGTTCTGCATTTCCCAGTCTGAAAACCACAAAAAAGTGTTAACAAAGCCATTGGGTAGAATTCTGTAATCACAGCAAACTTAAGGTTTAAGATTTTTCAGTCTACCAATTACCATTGGGTATACAACACAACATCAATGAAGGTTGACATACATATGTAGATAATTTTAAGGGTTTCTAAACATAGTTGAAATCCAGGTGCCTAGATAACCAAGGAAAAAATAGTGTACTAGTTTAATCATCTTTATACTTCTTTTATCAAGTAACAATAAGTTCAACATTTGAGACTGTGATAAAATTAGTTTCACATTTGCTTTATGTAATCATTTGATGTTTATTGGTATCTTGTTATCAAAAAGTATTAGAATCAAGATATCATTTTCTTTGGGCCTACAGTTGTCCTGATTACATATTTTCACTAGAGATTTTTTTTAACATTTGTTTATTTATTTGAAAGGCAGAGGTACAGAGAGGCTGAGGCTGCTGCTGGTGGTGGGGTGGTCTTCTATTCACTGGTTCACTCCCCCAGTGGGTTGCCTTACCCATTGTGCCACAGTGCCTAACACTTTACCAGGGATTTTTTTAAATGAAGTATGTCTTAGCTATTTTCCTCTAAGATCACCTTTAAAAATTAAATTATATTAAGAATAATAAGCCCAAATCTCAAGTATGTAACTGTTATCATGCTAGCATATAATAGACAAATCTTCCCAGCTTTGGAGCAAAGATAAGTGGAACCCCATTGCCTTGAATTTGTTCCAACATCTTACCAGGCAAGAACTAAAATCATTGCCAGATGTTTTCAATTATGTGCTTTTTGAAATAAAGCTTTATATATGGAAAAGTCTCTATTTACATATGCAAAACTTGGATCAGATGACACAATTCATTTTTATGGAATGTAATCTAATTTTCTGTTGAGGGACAAAGTAAGTCAACAGTGGTCCAAAGAAAGAAAAGAGAAGTCTATTCTAGCAATGATTTTTTAAAAAATTTAAAATTTTTTGCTGACGCCGTGGCTCACTTGGCTAATCCTCCACCTGCGGCGCCGGCACCCTGGGTTCTAGTCCCGGTTGCTCCTCTTCCTGTCCAGCTCTCTGCTATGGCCCAGGAGGGCAGCAGAGGTTGGCATAAGTGCTTGGGCCCTGCACCCGCATGGGAGACCGGGAGGAAGCACCCGGTTCCTGGCTTTGCATCGGTGCAGTGCTAGCCGTAGTGGTCATTAGGGGAGTGAACCAACGGAAGGAAGACCTTTCTCTTTGTCTCTCTCTCACAGTCTATAACTCGTCAAATAATTTTTTTTTTATTTTTTAAAGATTTATTTATTTTATTTGAAAGGCAGAGTTATAGAGAAACGGGAGGAGACAGAGCAAGAGAGAGATCTTCCACTGGTTCACTCCACAAATTGTAGCAACAGCAGGAGCTGTGCCAGGCCTAAGCCCTCAGGAACCAGGAGCTTCTTCTAGGTCTCATCACTTGGACCATCTTCCTCTGTTATACCAGCCCTTAGCAGAGAGCTGGATAGGATGTGGAGCAGCCTGAACTCATATGGAACGCTAGTGCTGCAGGCAGTGCTATACCCAGCTCCAGCCCCTCTATTAATAATACTTAAGCTCCTACTTAAATCCTGATTTTAGGTATATACCTATTCGCTGAATCCTGTGTGGCTATTTTTCTTGGATATTTCTCTGACAGATAGATGTCAAATCTTCCTTCTTTGTTTTGATTCAGCTTTCTACTACTACCTTTAACTTGTACTGACATCATTTTATATAAAATTTATGTTAAAGGAATTACAATTTATAAATGAAAGGAATGCTCTCTGAGATCATATTTTCTTAATCTAGGATTAAATATAACTTTTCTTGACAAGATTTGTTAAGAATGTATCTGCATTTATTTTGTAAGAGATAATATTAAAATAAAAAATCATGCTAAATATTTGAGTAAATTCAATTTGCTTATCCTAATAGCAATGTGTGTCTTGAGAAAATAAGAGGCATGGAATGAGCATTAACAGGCTAAACACCTCCATTAGATGGAATGTATGTCAGGCTGGTAACTGGTTCAGTACAGATTTTGAGCATAAGTTTATGTGACATTTCATAATCAATGTCATGGTTTCATTTCACATTAACCTGCACAAGCAGTAACAAGACAAGATAAATGAGTAATGTTATTGTATTTGTTGTCAAATATTTCTATTTGGTTTATACTAAATTCAGAAATTTACTAGAGCATTCTCTGACTTAAACATATAAATAAAACTGTTATGAAAATCCAATTCCACATTTTCAGGTATAATATTTGTTGTAGATAGATAAATAGAAAAACTGAATAAGAAAAAATTAATGATATAAAGGGTAAAAATAGCAATTTCCCCATGAACTCACTGAATCAACTGCTCTGGTAGGCTTAGTGTCTGCCCATAATAACTGGCACTCCTTATTCTTTTATTCATCCATTAGTTTACTGATTTTGAATTCAATGAAAACACTGTAATAGTTACTTATCTATCATTGCAGCAATTACTTTATTCCCTTTTTGAGCTGGATTATTGAAAGGACTCTGTTGCTATATGGACTATACGCAAAAGAAGCTTTAATAAAGGCAATCAGAATTACAGATTGGAGAAAAAAAAAAAAAAAAAAAACAAAAAACAGGTAAGCATCAAGAGGGTTTAAGACAACCAGACTAAGATTTCAAGGAGTTCTGTCATTTTTCAGGATGTGGTTTATCTCAGGATTACAAACCACAAACATATGCATGTATGTGATATAATTTTGGTATCAAGGAAGCTGAGGTTAAGTTTACTGAGGTTTTTTTGTTTGTTTCCTTTTTTTTTTTTTTTTTTTTTTTTTTTGCTGGTTTTCCATACTCCTTTAGTCAAATAGACAAAACCAGGTAGGAAATCTGGTTAACATAAATGCAAATTATCAATCCATACATTTTCTCTTTTTTTAAAGATTAATTTTTATTTGAGAGGCAGAGTTACAGAGATGCAGAGGCAGAGAGAGAGAGGACTTCCATCCGCTGGTTCACGCCCCAGATGGCTGGACCTGGGCCTATCCAAAGACAGGGGCCAAGAGCTTCCTCTAGGTCTCCCACTTGGATGCAGGGGTCCAAGGATCTGGGCCATCTTCTACTGCTTTCCCAGGCCAGAGCAAAGAGCTGGATTAGCAGCTGAGCATCCGGGACTGGAACCAGCACCCGTACGGGTGCCAGAACTATAGGCGGTGGCTTTACCCACTACACCACTGCACTGACCCGTGTATACATTTTCTACAGACAATGTTGTTAAGCACCACAGGAGCCTCAGGGCTATTGATTGCAGAAAATAAATACAAATATGTGATCATCCCTATCTTGGCCAGGAGTTAATAAAATGGAGTTATGGTAACATGAAGCCATTTTAGATCAGCTGCAAGTTAACCCTGTGCTACTCATTTTTCTTTACCTGAAAAACATGAGGTTCAATTGCATTTTACTGTTTTTAAAATGTGAGTGCCAGGTTACTTGTCAGGGTGTAGGGATAAGCTTTCTCATTCCTGAGGTGAGTCAATGGCATAGCAGTCACCGTAAGTAGTCTGGCACAGATTATTGCAAGGGTTAATATGATTTTTGCCCTTCTAGACTGCTTTTCACCATCCTCTGTATTTTTCTGTCCTCCAGAAGTCTGATCTCTGTCAATTTTAGGAGTGGGGTCTCCAATGATCTAGCTGCTCATGGAGTTTGGTCAATGAGAACCACCACAATGAGCTTTGAGACTGAGAGAAAGTGAGATTGGGCCAGTTAGTCTTGCTTCATTCCTGAGGAGTGGAGGATAATTATTAGTGTCATAATGACATAGTGCCCATTTGCAGACTTTATTCAAGCAGTTTTCTTTACGGTATACAGCAACTGTTCCTTTCTCTTTTTAAAAGATTTTAAGCATGTTTAAAAATTTTTTAACATTTTCTATATTAATTTCCTTTATTTTGCTACCTGGAAACCTTTTATTTAAGGTATTCAAACTTCATGCATTTCGTATATACAAATTTAGGAACATTGCGTCCCTTTCTTTTTATTCAACCATTCATCTTTAGGGCAAAATGGTTGATTGCCATGGTTGTTAACTTTAGGAAACTCTAAAGTCCTTTCTGTTTTTCTTAAACTTCAGTGTAATGTAAAAATATTAGGAAAATGGATGAGTATTTAGCCAAACTATCGAGGTGTCACTTAAGATGTCTGCATCCCACATCAGGGTACATAGATTTGATGTCCAGCTTGGACCCCTGACTCTAGCTTCCTGTTAATGCAGACCATGGGAGGTAACAATGATAGCTGAACATAATAGTCTCATGTCACCACACTGGGAGGCTTAGATTATTTTCCTGGCTCCCAGCATCAGCCAACCCTTCCCAGCCATTGTGGGCACTTGCAGTGTGAATCAGTGGATAGAAGCTCTCTCTCTGTCTATCTGTCTCACTCTCTGTATCTCCAACTTGATATAAATTAAAATTTGAAAAGAATCATTAAAATATTCTTAAACAAAAGCTCTAATTAGCAATTCTTGTTTTCTAAACAAGCTGTATGCAAATTTCTTTCATTCTTTGTTCTCCTTGTGTAGGATTCTCTTCTCCACACTACTCCACCTTTTTCCATGATTCTAAATGTCATTAGGAATTACTCCCTCTAGGAAGCATATCCAGTCCCCAGTAATTAAGTTGTCTTTTCCATCTGAGTAGTTACACAGCATATTTTACATCTACTGCGATATTTAAAATGCTGTACTGCAGCACCAAAAAGGAAACCTGTTAAAGTGAAATGAACACTATGAGAAACAGTGACTTGATCAGCTCTTGCCCTGACTGTTTTTGAACAACTTAATACGTTAATGCTCTTAGTATTTTTTTTGTTTGTTCTACTTAATACTTTTTGGTTGAATTCTGTAATCAATACACAGTTATTCTCAAGTGTTGAAACTTAACTAAAAAGTGATCGCTGTTTGTCGCTCCCCCTCTTCGTGGAGGAACGACACAGGACCCTGCGCTGTTCTTTTGTCTGCTCGGCCCTCCCCGGGTTTGCTGCTGGTTTTTCCCAGGTTGGCTACCATCCCTTCCACCTCCATGGAAGGGCAGTTCCCCCTGCCACGTTCCCCACTTCCACGGGGAAGCGGCACACCACCGGCCGGCTCTCTCGGGGGCTGCACAGATGTTCCTTCAGATAGATGTTCCTGGTGCATGTTGTCTATCTCCTCCTTTATAGTCCTCTTCCGCCAATCCCAACTCTGCTACCCACACGCCGAGTACGCTGCTCTCCTCCAATCAGGAGCAGGATCAGCTCCTGCAGTTTACTGGTCGAACTGGAGGCAGCTGTGTAGAAGCTGTTTCCTCCTCTCCCAGCGCCATATTGTGGGAGAGCAGATGCATAGAATAAGTCTTAATTCCCGTAACTTAGTCTAGTCCGAGTTGCTCCCAGTTGCTCCCCACAGCTGTTAAATATAAGAGTGGGAATAAGAGAGGGAAGAGATGTGCAATTCGGGACATGCTCAAGCTGACGTACTTCAAACGGTAGAGTTAGAAACATACCAGGGGATTCCAATTCAATCCCATCAAGGTGGCATGTACCAATGCCATCTCACTAGTCCCAGTGATCGATTTCTGTTCACAATTGATCATAATGATAGGACTAAGAACCAAAGGGACCACATAAACAAGACTAGTGTCTGCAAATACTAGCTGATAGAATAAAAAAGGGAGAGAATGATCCAACATGGGAAGGGAGATACACAGCAGACCCTTAGAATGGCAGATGTCCTAAACAGCACTCTGGCCTCAGAATCAGCCCTTAAGGCACAGGGATCTGACTGAAAAGCCCATGAGAGTATTTCAGGCATGGAAAGCCAAGACACTCTGGCAAAAAAAAAAAAAAAAAAAAAATAAATTACCTAAATGAAAGATCTCTGCGAGTGAGATCCCAGTGGAAAGAATGGGTCATCAAAGAAGGAGGTACCTTTCTCTGAAGGGAGGAGAGAACTTCCACTTTGACTACGACCTTGTCTAAATATGATCAGAGTTGGTGAACTCAAAAAGCTTCCATAGCCTTGGCGACTCATGACAAGAGCCTAGGGTGATTACTGAGGCCATGAACAAGAGTGTCAATTTGTTAAGTCAACAACAGGAGTCACTGTGCACTTACTCTTCATGTAGGATCTCTGTCCTTAATGTGCTGTACATTGTGATTTAATGCTATAACAAGTACTCAAACAGTATTTTTCATTTTGTGTTTCTATGTGGGTGCAAACTGTTGAAACCTTTACTTAATATATGCTAAACTGATCTTCTGTATATAAAGAGAATTGAAAATGAATCTTGATGTGAATGGAAGGGGGGAGGGAGAGGGAAAGGGGAGGGTTGCAGGTGGGAGGGAAGTTGTGTGGGGGGGAAGCCATTGTAATCCATAAGCTGTACTTTGGAAATTTATATTCATTAAATAAAAGTTAAAAAAAATGATGTACTGCAAATCTTTTGTCTGAATTTTGATTAAACTGTGGTTCAAAGAGAAAAAATAAACATTTGATACAATTATTATGTGTTAAAAACTCACTCCAGTGTCTAAAGCATGGTAAGCACTAAATAAATATTGAATTGAACAATTAAGAATAAATACAATTTTAAAAGAAATGCATTTGTGTTTCATATCCACTAGCTTAATGACACTGAAAATATTCCAAGGAACTGAAACATTAGAATGTATTCTTTTTGCCACTGGGAATGTATGAATTTGAGGCTAAGACACTTTATGTTCTCTGTGAGTCTTAACAGACAATATTTTGTTGTTTATGTTGCAGAGCAATGTGTCTTAATCTTAGGTTCTTTTCTATTCCTATTTTATTTTCTCTCTGTAGTTGGTCATCTCCATAGCTTGAATTAATATCTACAGGCTGATTTTTCCTATTAAAAGTTTTCTACATAACCTATACACTTGATATTTTCTTCTATACAAGAAATTTTCATTAAAAAATATTTTGTCTATCTCCCTCTTTCTCTCTCTTTTACTAAAATAGGAGAAGCAATAACATATGTGATTGATGATATGGTGAAACAACTAGATTTGTATTATTTATTTCCTATTTGGGATCTGTTTACTCAAAGAAGGAATCTAAGCTCACATTGGTTGGGTCATATAGTAAGCTTAGCAGATGGAGTCCAAATATTGTCTATCAGTGGAGGTTAACATGGATCCATCTCTTGAATTCTTAATTCGGGGAACCACTGTAGCTATACTGTTATACTATGTCTTCCAACATTGCTTTGCTTGTGAAAATGATTTTACTTTGATTCCTTATCATTTGGCTTCAAATTTCAGCAGGAAGTATTGGTTTTAATTGTTCAGAGAACTGAAAGCTCTAAGAACTTTCACAATTATATCTTCATACCTGACCTCTCCTCTGAGCTTCATTCTCATGTTTACAATAAATTCAATGAAAATTTAATAATTCCATTCAGTTATACCAAAGACAACAAATTTAATACTTAAAAAATATCATTCCTTATATCCCAATAAAAAGGTTGGCCAAATGCTTGATATTGAAGACAACAAGTCAACAACTAATTTCTAGCTCAAATGGGCCTTTTTTCCTTCTCAGTATATTTTTATATGAAAAATATTTATTTGTTTAAAAAGGAATGAGAGATGTTATATCTGCTGGCTCACTCCCCAAATGGCCATACTTGGGAGCCAACCCAAAGCCAGGAACCTGGAACTGTATATCAGTCTCCTACGTGGGTGGCAGGGCACCAAGCACCTGGGCCATCTTCTGCCGCTTTCTCAGACACATTTGCAGGGAGCTGCTAATCCTTTCTACTACAATACTATACCATGAATACTAGATGACAAAACTAACATAATTGGATTTCATTGATCCTCCAATTTGTCAATCTCAAGAGAAAAAGACCAACTTTTGAATGATTTAAAATATCCTTGTTGCCCCTACTCTCCTTTGTTTCCTCCCCTCTCTCTCAGCCTTCCCACTTTCTAGTTTACATGCCAACCATATAAATATTTCTGTGCCTAGAAAAGCTATGAACTGTAAGAAACTTTGCGTCTGATACTCCCTGTACCCTTAATTCTTTTCCCTACTTCCATGCCTACTTATCTTCTTTGTGCCCTTAAAATTTGCATAGTTATTTATTTCTCAGAATTTTTTGCTAACCGTGAGCCTAGGAAAGGCACTTTCCTCTACCTTTCTGTAGTCCAACTAGATTCTTTTTAAACTTCTTGATGCATTTTTAACTAAAATTTTATTTTCCTGTTTTTTAAACTTTGTTCACAGTATGGACTGGGATTCTGTCTTCTTCAATATGCATTTTCATATATAAGAGTCTCCAGTGAGTGAAAAAGGGACATAATAATAAAGCTTATTTTAAATTTCTAAACATAGAGCTGCCTAATAATAACCTGTAAAAGTTAGAATTAAGAAACCTGAATTTTATTCTCCAGCTAGCTAGCTTTTATTTTCATTTTGGAATTTCTTTATCTTGTTGGTGAAGATGACATATCTTGTATCAGAGAAAGCACTAATGGGTACAAAAAATAAATATCCATGCTGGTATAATTTCAAGTATGACAAAATATTTCTTTAACAGCAACCTAATTTTAGGAAATACTAATAATAAGTTTACATATAAAGGACCTTGGATCCTGAAGAAATGTAGAAAACACTATTTAAATCTTACCAAATGGAACATGATGCCTTCTGACAAAGAGGATTATCAAGTTAAAATATCATAAAGGGAAAAAATAGCTGCATTGAATTGTGAAATGGTTTCCAGAGGAATTTTTCAATGACAGAAACATTTTGATTTAATTGACAGATAAAGAGCAGTGTAAAAGTTTAATCAAAAAATTCATGAACAAGTATTCAGAAGTTCACAAGGAAAATAAATATCCTCTAGTCACAATATGACTGTCTTGGTTTCTTATTGTCTCACATAATAGTGAAAATGTAACAGGTTCCCTAATAGCATAGATAGAAAATTACTTTAATCTCATTCTCACCAAATCCATTGAATTGCTAATTGGGTTCTTAAGTCACTAAATAATGAAGCAGATGTCCTCCAAGCTGAATCTATGGAAAGCAATATATTTAACAAAATTAATCTTAAAAAGACTCAAATACCCTTATGGCATACAGATCAACCTGATTATTGCTAAGTGGACTATTAAGCTTGAGTCCATGGCTTCCCTCCTGCTGTCTCCCAAAGAACCTGCCTGAGCAGCCCACAGCTTGCTTACCAACATTTTAACAACACTGCAAATTAGCAGAAATAATAACCTATAATGTGTTTCGACATGTAAGCTAATAGGCTTATATTTTAATTCCTTATCATTAAAAAGTAAAATATAAAATTTACCTGAAATAATCTGTATTTTAGACTTCAAATAAAAATAAAATACAGTCTACTGTAATTATACATTTATAGACACAACGCAAATGTACCACAAGCAAAGCTGAAATAGAAATAGATAATTATATTATAGACTCACTAGGCTATTAATATATTTTAGGATATAATTCTGTCTGTACAAGGTATCTATTTTCTTTCTAATATTCTTCAGTGCAATGTATTCCATTGCTTGAGGTTTTATGGTTTATACCTTTATGACTGGAATTGTTTATGAAGTAATGTATATTTCTGTGATGGAATTCAAACAAAATATTTCATGACATTCGTAAGATGATATAACACACAATAAAAATTGATGATAGTAACCATAGAAAGTAAAAATATTTCAGTTGTTCATATGAAATAGTGTTTGGTGCTGAAGTCTTATTGAATGTTTAATAAAATTCATGTTATAAAAGAAAAAAGCTCCCAGTATGAACTGAATTTCAGAAAATAAAACATTCTGGATAGCTTCTTTCCATTTTTTTTGATAATTTTTTATTTTTAATTATTTGAAAGGCAGTGATGCAAATAGAGGAAGGGAGAAAGAGGCGTGGGGAAGAGAGAAATATCCAGCATCTGGGTCTCCCATGTGAGTGACAAGAACTCAATTTCTTGAGCTATCACCTGCTGCCTCTTAGGGAGCACATCAGTAAGAAGCTGGAACTGGGAGGGAGTCATGATTTAAAGCTGTGCACTCCATCATGTGATGTGAATATTCCAAGCAGCATCTCAACGGCTGTGCCAAAGGTCCCCTTTTAAAGATTTAATAAGGTAGTGTCTCTGGAAATCTTGCTAACATTTTTATCACATTCCTTACAATTTTATGGTCACAGTTCTCACCAGATATTTTCCTGTCCATTAAGAATGCAACCAGTGATTACCTAATAGTCACTAAAATAGGATTTCTATCAGCATATGTTGCCATTATTCCATAAATAAATCACTATATAAGGTAAGAAGTTTGCAAAAATCTGTTGATATCTCAGTATGATCCTACAATGCATATTTTAGTCAATAAAAGAAGGGTTTTTACATGTAGTATGAAAGTTGTTTGCTATAATTTGAATGTGTCCCTCAAGTTCATGTGTTGGGAACTTAACTTCCCAGTGCAACAGTGTTGAGAGGGCTTTGGTGAAGAGATCAATGTCATTATTGGAGGAGAGTATTGATTTTCATGAAGTGGGCTTGTTAGAAAAGTGAAAATCATCCTCTCTTGTTTTAGCCCTCTTTCTTTTTCTCTTTTTTCTGCCCCTCCCATTTGCTTCATGCTCTCTTGACCATCTGCTAGCCTTCATGGGATGATGCAACAAGAAAGCCCTTGCCATATCTGGGCCTCTCTGTTCTTTACAAATTATTCATTATTCAGTTCTAAGCATTCTGTTATAGTGAAACAACACACCAAAAAAAAGCTCTTTTTTTCTGAAAATTCTCATTAATAAAAAAGATTTTTAGGAAAAAAAAGAAACTGGAGCAAGACAGCCCCAAATTTGTTACTTTGCTACAAATCAAAGTTTAAGTTAAAATGTTACTTTTTAATAGATATTATGCAAACACTTATTCTTTCCATACTTTAGATTTTATAATTTTATCCTTATGATGCACACATTATGAAGTATATGATTTGATTGATATTTGTGTTTTACATTTCCAGTGAATTTTTTTCCTAAATTTATCTACCTTCATATTTGCTATCTATTTATTGTTCTAACTGATGCTTGTGAAAATTTTCTGATCGCAATGAGAAGTTTATTTTTATAGTTTATTTATATTTATTTATTTGCAAAGCAGAGAGAGAAACAGAGAGCTTCCATTTGCTGATTCACTCACTCACCAAATACCCACAATAGCCAGAGCTAGATCAGGCCAAAGCCAAGAATCCAGAACTCAGTGCTGGTCTTTCACAAGGTTTCAGCAACCCAAATATTTGAGGTATTGCTTATTGCCTCAGGGTGCATATTAGCAGGAAGCTGGAATCAGAAGTGGAGCTGAGATTCAAACCAGGTGTTTGAATATGCAAAGTGTGTGTCCCAACTGGTGTCCTAACTGCTTTGCTATATGCTTGCGCGAGAAGAGTTTTTTTTTTTTTTAAATTCCCTTTAAGATGTAAGAATTGAAAGGGAAAAAATAAAAATGCTTCATTACATGTTTCAAGAAACTATTGCTAGCTAAGTCATTATTCACAAAAAATGCACTCAATCTATAGGACAATGGTCAGCAGAAGATTGTTGGTTCAATGAGGACAAACTCTACAGGCACTTTTATATAGATCAATTTTTCTGACAAAACCAACTCATTAGGATGGATGTGACTTCCTGATGCATTCTCTGGAGAGTAGTTGCAAATCCAGTGAATAGTAAAATACATTTCCTTTTATCTTTGGAAATTAATTTGACATGCATTTTAAAATGATAGATGTTTCTTTGAAATATGATGCTAACATACTTTGCCAAATAATTTTGTTTGTTTTAGTTTCATGCCTTCATATTCACTGTGGAAAGCCCATGTTTACAGATTCTTTCTCCACATTTGAGATCATGCATTGCTTTTATTTGAAATATTTTTTACAACAAAATAAACTGTTTATTCCATTTTTAAATTTATTTATTTGAAATCCAGAGTCAGAGAGAGAGACAAACAGCAATCTCCCAGCCACTGAATCACTAACCAAGTGTAGGAGCTAGGAAATTCATCTGGGTCTTCCACTTTGGTGACAGGGCTCCAAGTGCTGGAACCATTCATTACATGCTGCCTCCAAAGGTGTGCACTGGTAGGAAGGTAGAATTGAAGTGGAGGTGAGACTTAAACCCAGTCACTCTGGTTAGGTGTATCAGAGACCCTAGTGAAATCTTAACTACTAGAACAAATGCCCACTTTTAATTCCACATTTTCATGAACTTTTTGAAGTTTTCTTGTATTTACAAGAGCAAAATGTTCTATTCAACAATTTATTCACTCTGAAACTGCAGATTGTATTGGGTCTGTTTAAATCATAAGACGATCCCAGTGCCTACAACTTCTAGTGCAAAAGGGGATGAGTACCATATAAGAAAATGCTTGTTTTATGGATAGATCCAACAGAAAAAAGCTAAGTTTATGGACTGTTCTGACGTATTTCATGCCACTGAAAATATCTGATTTGAGACCAGACAAAACGAGAGTGGAAAATGGGCAGAATTACGCATGGCATGGCTAGTAGCTACTCATGATCACTGGTTTGTTTTGTCCTGGAAATTGGGCAGTATACCAAGGCCTTACATTGTGATTGGTACAATACAAATTACAACAGTGATCTATGTAGGACAGCTTCTGTGGGGAGCAGCAATCTGACAACAAACATGGGAAGGGCTACATGGAACTGGGACACAGTCAACTTGAATGTCAGATGTCAAGTCACCTAAAAATTATATATCAATGCCTTAAATATATCTGTTGATATACCTCCTATTTCCAACCCATGCAACTGATCTGGCCTTGTGGGTTCATAACAAAATCAAGCACTGAGTTTATACTTCACCAAGTAAAGAGTTCAACAAGTAAAAAGTAAAAAGGCACTAGATCATTAGAAGATGGTCACCCAACTGAAGTGAGGTGAAACTTCATTCTTTTTTTTAATTGTATTTCCCCAATGACTAACGATCCTGGGCATCTTATCATATGTTTGTTGGCCATTTGTATTTCATCCTTTGAAAAATGCTTGTTCATGTCTTCAGTCCATATCTTAATTGGATTGCTTGTTTAGTTGTTATTAATCTATGTTCCTGATTCAAATTTCCTTCTCAAAATTAGTTTCCTAAGAGTCCTGAAAAAGTGGTAGTGACCTAAATAAGCCAAATTTAACAAGTATTTTTGGAGCTGCATCATCCACCAACCAGCTGAAAATGAGGAGTAAGTACTTGTAGTAGTTCCGGACATTAATGTGGATTCAAAACAGTGAACAGGATTACTTCCAGTTGACATAGCCTAGGTTGTGAAATTTTCGGGAGATAAGGGGCTAGTAATTAGGAGTCCAGATGAATTGGATGGTTCCCACCGAGTACTATTGATGTATTTAGAAAAACAATGAAAAATAAAGGTGTTTAATCAGCAATTAAAGGGAAATATGGCTTTCCAAGCATTTTCTTATCAGGTGGCATTCATTCCCCATAAAGAGAGGGCATAGAAATTGTGAGACCCTTTAATTATAATTATAAGATATTGAGAAGGGTGTCACTAATTCTTCTCTAAATAATAGAATTCACCAGTGAAAGAGAGTTAGAGAAAAATCTGCAGTGGAAATTCTATAAGAGGGGTGCCGTGGATCAGTGTGGGGACAAACCACAAAGAGCACCCACACCACACAGGACCCCTGCAACCAAGACTTGGAGAATGTGCCAGTTTTGGAGAGTGAGGTGACAGCAGACTGCAGCAGTCTGTGCCATTGGGGGTACTGATTCCCTTTTACTTTTAAAAACACAATTCATCTTGGAATTGGAGCATGTTAAAATAACAGATTTTCGATAAGACCTTAGTCAAAATCATTAACTGAGGCTTATGGAAAGTTTAGTACACTGACATAAAAGCTCTCATGACCTTTCCCAAGACAGAATTTCTCATAATGTAAAGGACCAAGGTACCATCTATTTTATAGCAAAGCATAAAATGGACACCTGGCTCTGGAATATACTTGTCTAAGCACAGTCAGCCCCATCCAAAATATCTGCCTAATAGATTGTGAAAATGATCATTTGAAGAAGCACTTGATGTCTTTTAGAGATTATGCCAAGCAAGGATGAAGTTCTAGCCTCTGGAACACAGCATATAGCTTAAACTAATGATCATGATGTAATGCTGCTACTTGCGGAAATCAAGGGATGAAGCAGAGGTGTGCCTACTTCTCAACATACTCAGTAATGCCTTTTAGGATTTGGACTTTTGTCACTATAATATTAGTTTCTGTTGATTTAAATTCCAGTCCTGGATAAGAAATGCTTTTACCAGACATAGAAGGTATACCACTAAACTTTAAGCTGTCGTCTGATCACTTCAATCAAGCTAAAACTTGCTATATTTAATTTCCTCAGAGAAATTGAATCAAAAAGCTGATGGATAGATAGATGGATAGACAGAGGATAGATAGATTGATAGAGATAGAGATACAGATACATTATTTTTAAGAGAATGTTTATAACAACAATCTTCTCATGTGGATATGGAGGCTGATAATTCCCACAATATGCCATCTGCAAAGCTGGAGATCCAGGGCAGGTGATGGTGTAATTCACTCTATGCACAAAGCCTTGAGAACCAGGAGATAAAAGTGTAACTCTGAATTCAAGGCTGAAGGTCTGAAAAGGAAACTGGAGGTAGGGGTAGTGGAATTCAAAGGCTTGAAATTGAGACTCTGATGTACAATGGAAGGAAAAGGGGTATTTCCCAACTCAAGAAATGAGAGATAATTTAGCTTCCTTTTGCCTTTTTATTCTTTACTGTGCTTCAACACTTTGAATGATGTCTGCCCACAGTAGAAAAGGCCACCTATCTTTATTCAAACCTACTGAGTAAGCTGCTGCTTAGGATATTTGAACCCCATACTAGCACTTTGAGTCCCAGCAATTCCCCTTCTGATCTAGCTCCCTGCTAATGCTCCTGGAAACCAACAAATTGGCTCAAGAAACTTGAGTCTCTACCATCCACATGGGAGACCTGGATGAGGTGCCTGCCTCCTTTCTTCAGCCTAGCACAGCCCTGGCACATAGGACATGGGCAATCCCTCCATCTCTCTGGTTTTCCAATAAATATATAAATCTTTTTTAAAGATTTTATTTATGTAAGAAATAGAGTTATAGAAAGAGAGAGGGAGAGACAGAGAAAGGTCTTCCATCCACTGATTCACTCCCCAAATGGCCGCAATGGCCAGAGCTGAACCTATGTGAAGTCAAAATAGGAACTTCTTCCCGGTCTTCCACGTGGGTGCAGGGGCCGAAGCACTTGGATCATCTTCCACTGCTTTCCCAGGCCATAAGCAGAGAACTGGATTGGAAGTACAGCAGCCAGGACATGAACTGGTGTTCATATGCAAAGCAGGTGCTGAAGGTGGGGGTTTAGCTTATTTCACCACAGCACCGCCCTCCCTCACCCCCCAAAAAATACTCTATAGCTGAATCCATCCCTACATTGCCTTCAGTAGAAATTCACTTCTTTACTCAAAATCACATTCGTTTCTGAAGCTACCTACACACAAAGACTGGTCCATATGGCATATGAAGACCTTAAACCATTATTCTGGAAATAGTAACCATGAAATGCCATATTAAATCTAGAACACTCATTGCTAATATGAATATGACCTAATAGTCCTACTAATTTTTGGAATATTCTTTAGAAATAATCATATTTGCAGAAAAAAAATATCTAGAACACCCTATGCTAACAGCTGACATCTTTGCTGCAATGCCGCCCAGTCACTTTTGTCTGTTCAGTCGTCCCTCTTTTTGCCTCCCCGTGTGGTGATAAGGAGAGTACTTCTCAATAAAACTACATCTCAAGATATTCTCGAAGGAACCTGACCCAAAACAAGTGTGAGAAGCATGTGAAAGCTGTGAGATACCTTTTCAGAATATCAAGCAGTATTTATGAGCAGACTCTGCTGTGTATTCTCTTTTGCATTTACTCCTAATGATGACCTATATCAGAGATTTCTGTTTTGAAGCATTCACGGTTTTCTGATTTAGCCATTAGTATGACAAGTGCAGTCACAGAATCCACCGTTTCCCTGAGCAAATTACCTGTCTTTCTATAGTAACAGCCCACAGAATTGAAGTGTAAAACTGACAAACCTATTTTTCAAATGAATTTGCTGAGACTCCAGCCAAAAGTAAGACAAAGGAAGAAGGAATATAGTTTACACACAGAGAAATAGATTTTCTGCCTTGACTGCTTGTAAGAACTTGAGATGATAAATAAGCTGATAACAGTATCTGTTACTTTCAGGGGAAAAGTCTGTATGTCTCATTTATCTGACTTCCAGAATATTCAGGATATTTGGATCTAGCTTAAGAATTTCCTTATAAAAATATTGATAAGGATTCCTTCCTCCTACACATTGCTCAAATAACTTGTGATCTGATACAGATTCTCATATATATATATATATATATATATATAAACATCTAGAAACATTATTGTATCCATTCTTGAAAATTTTGTCTGTTTTTCTTATGTGATTCCATTATGTGGATTCCATTTATCTTCATGTTACTTTGCTTATGTATTTAAATGTTTATACTTATAAGGTTCATCATATTCTCCCTCTCATGGTCTAATTTAACAAATCTATTTACAGCTTTTAGCAGTTAAATTGTTAGGGTTTAAGGAAACCTTCATACACTTTTCCACAATGCCTGTATTAATTTATACTCCCACCAACAATGTGCAAAGATTCCCCTTTCTCTGCATCCTTGCAAATAGTTAGTGTCTTTTGTCTTTTAGATAATAGCCAATCTAATTGGACTGGGTGGTAGCTCACTCACCTGTATGATTTGCATTTCCTTGAAGATTAGTGATGTTGAGCCTTTTTCATATGCCCTAGCCCAGTTTATTTTTTCCTTTGAGAAATATATGCTTGTATTTGTAGATGCACAGCATGCAAACACTCTCTCCTACTCTGTAATTTTTTCTTCAGTGTGTTGATTCTCTAAAAGCTCTTTTGTTTGTTGAAATCTCATTTGTCTATTTTTGCTTTTGTTTTCTTTATTTTAGATCCTGAGCCAGAAAAGTCCTTGTACATTCCAATGTCCTGTAGTGTTTTCCCTATGATTTATTCTAGCATTTTTGAAGTTCAAGTCTTACATTTAGGTTTTGTTCCATTTTCAGTTGATTTTTTTACATGTTGAGAGACAGGGGTAATTTTATTTTTCTGCATGTGGATATCTAATTTTGCAGCACAATTATTAAAATGTCCACCTTTTTGCCAATGCTCGTTTTCAGCACTTTTGTCACAAATCAGTTAGCTATTGATGCAAGAGTTTATTTCTAGGATTCATACTCTGCTCCATTGGTCTCTGGATTGGTTTTTATGAAAACATTATGTTGTTTTAATAATTACAGTTTTGCAATATATTTTAAAGTTAGATACTTTAATGCCTTTTTTTTTTTTGCATAAGATGCTTTGGCTATTTGGTATCATTTTTGGTTCCATACAAAATTTTGTTGTGTTTTTGCTAATTCTGTGAACAATATCATGGAATTTTGTCAGTAATTACATTGAATCTGTAAATTTTGGGGGGCAGAATGTATATTTAAAGGAATTTGATTCTTCCAATCTATGAACATAAGATGTTTTACTATTTCCTCACATCCTCTTCAGTTTCTTTCATCAATGATTTACGATTTTTTTCTTCTAATATCTTTCACCTCTTTTGCTGTTTATATTTACACATTGTATGTATGTATGTATGTTTTATGTATTTTAGTAATTGTAAATGACATTTGTTTCTTTGATTCTTTCTTCAGAAAATTCATTGTTGGCATAAAATGATGCTAATTTTTGTTATTCATAAAAGATAGAAATATGCTTTGCTTTCTGTACTATTTCCAGATTATCAGTACAACAGGTTGACAGCTGTGCTCCAGCTTCACAAGTGTGGTGGGTATTTGACGCTGGTTTATCTTTCCACTATAAACTAATTCAGCTTAACTATGGTTTTTTATACATTGCCTTTCTGTCTGACAACTTTGCAGTATCTACTTACTAATTTTAGCAGCTTTTTGGTGGAGTCTTTGGGGTTTCCTATTTATAAAATCATATTTTCTGCATGCAGTAATGATTTGACTCCCTGCTTTCAAATTTTGATGCCCTTCAGGGCCGGGGCCATAGCTCACTTGGTTAATCCTCCCCCTGCAATGCTGGCATCCCATGTGGCGCCGGGTTCTAGTCCCGGTTGCCCCTCTTCCAGTCCAGCTCTCTGCTGTGGCCCAGGAAGGAAGTGGAGGATGGCCCAAGTGCTTGGGCCCCTGTACCCACATGGGAGACCAGGAGGAAGCACCTGGCTCCTGGCTTCGGATCAGCATAGCTCCGGCGGTGGTGGCCATTTGTGGGGTGTACCAACAGAGGGAAGACCTTTCCTTTCTCTCTGTCTCTCTCACTGTCTGTAACTCTACCTGTCAAATAAATAAATAAAAATCTTTTAACAAAATTTTTGATGCCCTTTACATTTTTTTTTCCTTAATTGTTCTGGAAAGGCTGTCCAGTACCATCTTGAATTACAGTATGAGACTGGTTATTCTTTTCTTGTTCCAGATGTTAGAAAGAAAGCCTTTAGCATTTCCCCATTCAATATGATGTTAGCTATTGACATGTTGAATATGGCCTTTACTATGATATGGTATGTTCCTTCTACATCTAGTATGTTTAGAGTTTTATCATGAAGGGATTTTGAGTCTTATCAAAGGCCTTCTGTGTATCTATTGACATCATCATACGATTTTGTCCTTAGTTCAGGTGCTATGATGTAAAATTTAAACATGTACATTGTACCATCCTTGTATCCCTGGGATGTATTTCACATAGTCATGGTGAATAATCTTTTTAATGTGCTTTGGATTCCATTGTCTATTACTTTGGGGGATTATTTTAGGTATGTTCATCAAGGATATTAACTGACAGATTTTTGTTGTTGCTGTTGTGTCCTTGTTTGGTTTTGTTATCCTAGCCATGCTAGTCGCAGAGGAAGAATCTGGAACAATTCCCTCCTCTTCTATTTTTGGAACAATTTAAGAAGCTATGCTGTTAACTATTCTTGAATGTTTGATAGAATTCAGCATGAAGCTATCTGGTCCTGGGATTTTCTTTGATGGGATTTTTTATGATTGATCCATTCTCATGACTTGTTACTGGTCCAGTAATCCTACACCTGGGGATATATCTAAGTGAAACATAACACATATTTTGCAGAGATACCTGAATTCCTGAGTTGTTTATTGTAGCACTGTTTATAATAGCCAAGAGAAAATAACCTTGTTTCAATCCACTTATAAATAAAGAAAATGTGGTAGATATACACAATTAAATATTAGAAAGAAAAATGAAATATTTTCAACAACATGGATGGAATTACAAGTCATTAAATTAATTGAAATAATCCAAGAACAAAACCACAAGTATCACAAGATTTTACCCATGTGGAATCTAAAAACTAGACGATGTCATAGAAGTTAAAAATATAATGATGATAACCATAGTGAAGGGAGAAGTCAGTGTTAGCGAAATGTTGTTTGATGGGTACTAGATTACAGTTAGATAGGAGTAAGAATTCCTGGGGCTCTAGTACACATTAGCATGACTATAGATAAAGTTAAGGTATACATCTATATTAAAAAAAAAAAAACTAGAAGATAGAATTTTGGATGATTTCTCTATAAAGAAATGTTAAATGCTTAAAGAGTTAAATATATTTACCCTGCTTGGACATTGCACAATGTATACATGGAATGTAATTTCACACAATACTCCATAAATATGAATAATTATAATATGTTTATTAATTTTTAAATTAAAATTAGTTTTGATTTGAAAAGTAGAATAAAATAAAATAGTCTTTTAGCAAGTAAGAAAATAATTTTTCAAATTTTCCCTGGCATTTTATTTAGCATTTTTGATTCGGAGGACTGTAATTTTTCCTGGTAATTTTTCTTTTAAGATTTATTTATTTATTTGAAAGGCAGAGTTACAGAGAGGCAGAGGCAGAGGCAGAGGCAGAGGCAGAGAGAGAGGTCTTCCATCCACTGGTTTACTCCCCAAATGGCTGCAATGGCCAGTGCTGCACTAATCTGAAGCCAGGAGCCAGGAGCTTCCTCCCAATCTCCCATGTGGATGCAGGGGCCCATGAACTGGGGCCATCTTCCACTGCTTTCACAAGCCATAGTAGAGAGCTGAATTGGAATTGGAGCAGCTGGGACTTGAACTGGCATCCATATGGGGTGCCAGCACTGCAGGCGGCAGCTTTACCTGCTATACCACAGCGCCCGCCCCTCCTGATAATTTTTGTATCTAGAAAGTAACAGGTTTAAATTTTTGGTTATGAGGACTTCCCCTTGAAACTGTACTTGCTTTTAAGTGCCTACATTTCAGGTGTAGCTTATCTCCAAGAACTTACAGACACATCTGTATTATGTGTCAAGAAAGATTTGTGGATTGATTACTTGAATACATATATTTTATATTACAAACTTTCTCACTCACTATGACTGTTTTATTGTTCACTGTAGCTTTATTGTTAGCATGGAAAAGCTCTGTTTCATCATAATCTACTTACTGATGCCCAATGCTTATAAATTGCAGTGTCACCAAAGGCAGAATTATCATACCAGAGTTACATGAATCATAGATTTACCCTCTCCTCAAACCAACTTTCTAATGATTAATGAGCAACACAAGCACAGAGAGGATATAGATACATGTCTATCTGTCTCTAAAGATTTAATTATCTGATGCAGATTCCAAAACACCCCTTTCTAGGATCAGGATACCTTTTGGCTTTAAAATTTCTAAATAAGCAGGAATCCATTAGCTGGAAAAAAATCTATTTTTAGTTCCTATGTAAAAAATTGAAACTTAATTTAGTGTATAAAAATTGAAACCTAATTCATTGTATTGTATTGTAATTCATTGTATATTGTTTTAATAAGCAGAAGTGTTTCAGTCAATCACAAATAGGCAAGTATGAGCCAGTAACAGGCAGCCAACTGATTATGCCTTACTGAAATAAGCAAATGCTTAGCTGTAGCCAGTCAGAGGATTTCTCCATTTTGCTTCTGTAATGGATTTGTAGAAACTCTCTGTCCCTATTGTTGATGGAGCTCTCTGAACGTCTTTTGGTTCTGAGTGCTACTTTATTCCTTAAGCATTTTTTGCTCAAATAAATTCTGTTTAATTTGTCAAAATCTTTCTTATAACATAGTAAACTATGTATTTTAACTGTGTGGCATGTTATAGATCAGAAAACATATTAAAATTTATGCTTTTTTAGTCTGTACATTCAGTTTCAAAACAGTTACATCCTGGGACTACACATATTATGGATTTTTTTTTTTTACAATAAGAAATCAAAATGGATTATGCCCTGTTAAAAGTGTATTTAAATAGGAATTCTCTTAAGTATCTTACTGCTATCATCTAATTTTTATAGCATGGTCTGGTAGAGGAAGTTTTCTGAAATGGAATCATAAATCTCTGCATATCCTTATCACTTAGATAATAACGTAACTTATATCCACTTAAGAAGGAGAAATAAAAATACCCTCTGCTCTATCTTTAACATTTAATTTCTTATTTTGTAAATATCTATATATTTGTTTGAAAGTCAGAGTTACAAAGAGAGAGAGAGAGAGAAGGTGGGACAGAGAGAAAGATCTTCCATCTACTGGTGTACTCCCCAGATAGCCTGAATGGCTGAGGCTGGGCCAGGCCAAAGCTAGGAACCAGGATCTTCATTTGGGTATCCCATGAGTGGCAGGGGCCCAAACACTTGTGCCATCTTCTGCTGCTTTTCCAAGACCATTAGCGGAGAGCTGGATTGGAAGTGGAGCAGCCAGGACTCGAAAAGATGCTCATATAGTATGCCAGCATCACAGGTGGGAGCTTTACCTGCTATGCCACAATACTAGCTACACATTTGATTTATTTTAAACACTTGTAGTGATGTTTTTATTCATATTAATTTTGAGTATTAAGCATACAATTACCCATTTTATTTTTGAGGAGTTAAAATATATTAGTATTAATAACTAAAAATATTTTCTCTCTCATTCTATGCATTTATTTGTCATATCCTACACTCTATACTACCAATTCAAACTAAATTTAGAAGAAAATTAAAGCATCTTAATGACAACATTCCTCAGATAAATGAGCAGCGTCCTTCAACTGAAGTATTCTCAACTCTGTACAAAGGGAAAAAATGTGTTCTACTGATCCTATAAAATTTATAAAAGGAATACTCTCAGCTGATATTGATAATAGAAGCACAATATTTCTAAAAAGTATGCTCAGATCAACTGTATCTTTTATCTGACATAAAAAATAAAGCTTTAGATGTCAAGCCAAACAAAACCAAAAACAAACATGGTAGCAGAATTGTCATTCACATTTTAACTGTTAATAATTTAAAGATTAAGTCTGAGGCAAATTTATTATATTAGTTCCCATTATCTAATAATGTGTATAGCTTTTTCTTTACTCTGTAATTTTAATTTAAAAAGAATGCATATTCTAAACTGAAAAAAAGAAAAAAGAAAAAGAATCCATAAGCTATAGCAGATTTTTTTTATTCAGAACAAGCTTGGGACAAGAAATATTTCATAGTTAAAAGCTTTTTATATTTTGGAATATTTATATATTTTTATATTTTGGAATAGTTATAATCCACTTGTCCTGAGAATACTAAGTAGAAAATTCCAGAAATAAACATGTCGGAAGTTTTCATTGCAAGTTGTTCTCAGAAACATGACATAATTTCACACAGTACTACTCTGTCCTGCCTGAGATGTGAATAATCTTTGGCCAGTGTATCTATGCTCTGTATGCTATTTGCCTAATAATTTGTTATTAATCATCTCAGTTACCAGTTTCTTTTTTTTGTGGTATTTCAGTGTTTGTGTTTAAGTAACTCATCTTAATTAATAATGGTCCAAGAGTTCAATAGCAATAATGCTGTTAATATGAATATGCCAAAGAGAAGCTTTAAAGTATTTTATTTAAGTAGAAAGCTGAAAGCTCTCACTTAATATGGAAAGGAAAAATTATTTGCTAAAGTTTCTGGGAAGAAATATGTTTGAAATTATGAAAAAGAAAAGAAAAGGTGTGCTAGTTAAGCTGTCACAGCTGAAATGTAAAAGGACATTGTGTATGGTAAATACTTAGTTAAAATGGAATATTTATATCTACATGTATCTATTTATATCTATCTATCTTTCTAATTGCCACATCTCATATGGGTACCAGTTTGAGTCCTGAGTGCTCCACTTCTGATCAGCTCCCTGCTAATGGCCTGGGAAAGCAATTGAGGATGGCCAAGCTCTTGGGCTCCCACTACCAACGTGGAAGATCTCGATAAAGCTCCAGGCTCTTGGCTCCAGTCTGGCCCAGCTCTGGCCATTGCAGCCATCTGAGGTGTGCACCAGCAGGTCAAAGATCTCTCTCTGTCTGTAACTCTGAGTTTCAAATAAATAAATAAATCATGAAAGAGAGAAAGAGAATGCATTATAACTCTATACTAAACCTTTTTTTCCTATTGAAAGAAATGTGAATTCAGGAAAAAAAAAAAAAGTCTCACAATTGGGGCAGACTTTGTGGCTCAGCAGATTAAGCAGCTGCCCAGAATAGTGGCACCCATAGTGATTCAAGTCCTGGTGCCTCCACTTTCTATTTAACTCCCTGCAAATGCACCTGGAAAAGCAGTGGGAGATGACTCAATTGATTGGGCCTATGCATTTAAGTGGGAGACCTGGAAGGAGTTTCAGGTTTCTGGATTTGGCCCAGCCCTGGCCATTTAGGGAATGAACAAGTAGATGGACAATCTCCTCTCTCTCTCTCTCTCTCTCTCTCTCTCTGTCCCTGTCTCTGAAACTCTGCTTTTCAAATAAGCAAATAAATACATAAAAAAAGATTCCATTTGTAAAGAGGATATCCCTTCAGATAGTTGAATAATGAATGCAGCTCATCTTCATCAGTCTACATTTGCAGTTGTCAGAATGGTGATGCTTCTACATATTGGCACATGCACATGGCCACTTCATTATTTTTGTACAAATTGAGAATTTATTGAAATGCATATTATTTTATCATGAATTTCTTTCCATTAATTTATCTGTTCTTCCCCTCTTCATACTTATACCTTTGATAGTTTAAAGTAACTCTTAATAAAGTTTATATTATCTGTTAGTGATCATATGGGTAAGATTAAGGTCTGATAATAATAATAGATAAAATTAAAAAGAAGTGAAGGCTCCAACATGAGAAGCAGTCTACACAGCCGACTCATAGAATGACAATAGATTTAAACAGCACTCTTACTTCAGAATCAACCGTTAAGGCATTCTCGTCTGGTTGAAAAGCCTATGAGAGCATTTCAGGCATGGAAAGCCAGGACACTGTGGCAAAAAATGTCCTACATGAGGGACCTCAGTGGGTGAAACCCCAGTGGAAAGAAGTGGTCATCAAAGGAAGAGGTACTTTTCTCTGAAGGGAGGAGACAACTTCCACTTTAGTTATGGCCTTGTCTAATACTGAAAGAGTTTGTGGGTTCAAAAGGTTCCATAGCTTAGGCAACTCATGTTAAGAGCTTCGAGTGATCACTGACTTCATACATAAGAGTGTTAATTGTTAATTATTAAATTAGCAAGAGTCACTGTGCACTAACTTCCCATGCAGGGCCTCTATCCTCAAAGAGTATTGTAATTATGTCTAAATGCTCCCCAAAGACCTATCATTCTTGGATGTTTCTTTAAAGCTTATTAAGTTCTTTTTAAAAAAAAGTGAAATTAACTTCAAGACACAATGACTTTGAACAGCATTGTCTTGACTGTTCAGGAATAGATCTTTTGGTTGTTGTTTTTGTCTTTTTTTCTCATGCAAATTGTTGAACTCTTTACTTAGTATAGAGCTGGTCTTCTGTGTATAAAGTTAATCGAAAATGGATCTTAGTGGAAAATGGGACTGGGAATGGGAGGTGGGGGGGGTGTCAGAGGGCAGGAATGGTGGGAAGAATCACCACATTCCTAAATTTGTACTTATGAAATGTAGACATTTGTATTCCTTAAATAAAAGGTTTCTTTGGGGGGAAGAAGTTCCTGGAAAATATATATCATTAAAAAACTAGATGGGGAAAAAAGATGAAAAAAATAAATTTCAGGAGGAAGTTAAGGAATGTTTGAGAATAATGATTATGTAAAGGCATTGCATTATTTCTGATATGGATAAGTGCTCTCAATGTAGTAAATGTTCTTTTCCTTTATTTTAAAGATTTCTGTAGGTATTTGAAAGGCAGAGTTACAGAGAGAGAGAAAGAGAGAATCCTCCATTTATTGGTTCACTCCAAATGGCTGCAATGTCCAGAGGAGCTGGGTCAATGTGAAGCCAGAAGCCAGGAGCTTCTTCCAGATTTCCCACATGGGAACAGGGACCCAAGCACTTGGGCCATGTTTTGCTGCTTTTCCAGGCCGTTAGCAAGGAGCTACATAGGAATTGGAACAACTGGGACATGGACTGTCTCCCATATAGGATAAACCACAGGCAAAGCAGGCAATGGCTCTACCTGCTGTGCCATAGCACTGGCCCTCAAATGTTCTTTTTTCTATGCACAGTTCCATTCTGATCTCCCATCCCCAATCTACACCCAGTTTTATTGTGTATTTGTATATATTTACTCAAATTTCAAATAAAAGGTATTGATCCCTCAAGTATCTACTCTGTGAATACTTTAATTATTTAGTCTACCAGATCAAAGTGTTTTTCTTATGTATTTCTCAATTTATTTGTTTTTCTGTTGCTAAGTTTTCACACAGCACTGTAATGCTTGGTTGTCCTTCTCCCACTAGAAAACCCAAGAACTTACAGAGCAAGACTTATTTTTTGACTTATTTTGCCTTGAGCATCTAATGTTCTTGCCCATAGATATTTGTGGTAGGTGAGTACATGTAAATATGTTATATTTGATTAATAAACTCTGTTATATACATATAAATTTTCTTGTAGGCATCCACTGTGATAAGATTGTAGCCATTCTGGGTAAAACTGCATTTTGTTCCTAACTGACACATTGAACTTTCAGTATCCCTAGGGTCATCCTAAACATTTTGTCTTGAAAATAATCTGCCAAGGCCCCAGGTAGAATTGAAGCTTCTTCTTTGAAATTGCAATTGTGAATATTCATTTCAAAATTTGGTAAAAAAACAGGGCTCAGATTCATAGTATAATGTTATTGTCTGATGCGCTGAATGTCTCTTATTGATACTAATATTTCTTGAAAAAGTACGAGTGCATTATGACTAGCCACAGGCCACCTTCATCTATAATACCTTTGACTCTTGCTTTGAGGCACAGAGATCCACTGTCATGCAGGGGCCCAAGAGTACACTTTTGTTAGTAAATTTCACCAATGAATTTCACGTATGCAATACGAGATTTGTCTACATTTTTCTTCTGTCTGTCAACCTTTCCAACTTTGGAGTACAGTTCTTGTGAATCTTTTTTTTAAGCAATCCTTGTCATAACATTTATTCCATGTATAAAATACAAGTTTGTGGTTATATAAGAATGTGTTTTATTATAGTTAGCTTTAATTATTAGTATCTAGGAAGTTAGGATAAGATAACCTTATATATGAAACCTAACCTTGTACCCCTTATGTACTGTGTTATAACTTTGAATAAATCATTTTATTCTATTGAAAATAATTATCAAAATAAGTAATAACAGGAAATATTTGTTTTTCCATATTCCTGTGCTTTTTTTTTTTTTTTTTTTTTTTTTGGACAGGCAGAGTTAGTGAGAGAGAGAGACAGAGAGAAAGGTCTTCCTTCTGTTGGTTCACCCCCCAAATGGCCGCCACGGCCAGTGCTACACCGATCAGAAGCCAGGAATCAGGTGCCTCCTCCTGGTCTCCCATGCCGGTGCAGGGCCCAAGCACTTGGGCCATCCTCCACTGCCCTCCGGGGCCACAGCAGAGAGCTGGACTGGAAGAGGAGCAACCGGGACTAGAACCCAGCGCCCATAATGGATGCCGGCGCCGCAGGCGGAGGATTAACCAAGTGAGCCACGGCATCGGCCCCAATATTCCTGGGCTTTTATAAGGACAATTTTATGCATTCTAATTAAATATGTATAAAGCACCCCTACATTTCTGACCTAGAATACTTGAATTAAAAAATTTTACTCTAGTTTTATAGATTATTCAAAAATAACTTATAAATCTCATAATTTATAAATCTCATAAGTATTATTTTCTGAAATATTCTTAAAACTAAGCCTTTGTATTTTAATAAAAAAAAGCCTTTATTTCTTATAGATCAACATCTATGCAACTATGTGCATCTCAGAGTGCACATTTATAAAAATCTCACCTTTAACAACACACATTTCCACTTAGAGAACTAATAAATGTGTTAAATGAGGAGTGATATAATTGATTCTATCATTATTTATACCTTGTAATGTCAGCAATTTAACTTGCTTCAACCCAGTGCATTCTAATCATTACATTAAAAGACAATTGCTTGACTCCTCACAACCAAAACATTGTTGACTTCCCTTCATTTTGTTTTTGCTTTTTTTTTTTTTTTTTGAATACTATTAGTTTTTTTTTCTATATCCTCTTGGGTAAAAGTCTGCAATTAATATGCAAACCACCTCACTTTGTAATCAGTACTTCTGAAAGGTTGTTACTAATGTTCTCTAAGGACCTTACAAATCCTGAATCAGGAAAAAACACCATGCCAATCTAATTATTCTTTGCCCTCAGCTTCACATCAATGACAAAATGATGTACCTACTCACTCCCAGTGCAATCAGCGACAGCACACTAATTTATTATTTGGTTTAACTTATTAAAATAGCACACACACATATACACATAAACATTTTTGCATGCACTCATACTAATTTATAAAACTTAAAAAGATTATGTTATGTTATGTTAAATTCTACTTACTTGCTTAGCTATGCGTGGTCCTGAAAGGTATTATGTTTCATTAGGTAGCTATTTTGGGGCACTCTAATCTTTGTATTTTTTTCTCTAAATAATTACAAGCCTGATAGCTTTGTAATAAATGCAAGATGCTTCATATTATTTAAAATATTTTCACCAGGGGGTCGGCGCCATGGCTCACTTGGTTAGTCCTCCTCTGTGGCGCCGGCATCCCATATGGGCACCGGGTTCTAGTCCTGTTGCTCCTCTTCCAGTCCAGCTCTCTGCTGTGGCCCAGGAGGGCAGTGGAGGATGGCCCAAGTGTTTGGGCCCTGCACCCCATGGGAGACCAGGAAGAAGCATCTGGCTCCTGGCTTCGGATCAGTGCAGCGCCAGCGGTAGTGGCCATTTGGGGAGTGAACTGACTGAATGAAGACCTTTCTCTCTGTCTCTCTTTCCTCACTGTCTGTAACTCGCCCTGTCAAATAAATAAAATATTTTCACAGGAAAGTACAACCTGTTCAAAATCCTCTGTTTCCTGTTTTAGTCATGAATTAGCTGCTACATCTTTTTTTCAATGGCAGTAAAATCAGAGGGGGAAGGTAGAAATACATTGATAAGGGAAATTTTTAAACTCCTAATAGAATTTTTAAGTTCCCTCTGTTTATAAGTGTATGACTGCTATGAAAGCATAGCGGGCATCTAAAAAGTGTTTCATAACAGACCATTTAGGGATTAAAGCCTACAGAACAATAATAGCAAAAACTAAAGGTTTAAGTGAGCCAGACACATATAATTATGTAGGAGGAAAATTCAAAAGGCATGCTTATGTTTGCGTAAATTTGGAACAATGCTTCTGTCTCCCAAAAAATTCTAGATTGTATACTGCAGGTTGTTTAATATTTTATTTACTCCAATTTGCATTATAATGCTATATGATGTTTTGTGCTAGTATTTAATTATTCTAGGCAGTGGTGTTTAATAAGATTTTTTACACAACCTGATATAATTTTCTTGCTGTAGTTCATATTTGAAAAGCAAAATATAAATTAACACTGTTATAAATCTCAAGTATTTTATATAGAGCCAAAACAATCTACAGAGGCAAAAGACATATTATTACTTAGGAAAGGCCAAGAGGCTAATTCAGTTCATAACAGGAGTAGTGCAAGTAACCAGTCATCATGCCACAGTTAAAGGTAAAAAAGCATGCTATCATGCTAGAAAGCCAAATGGGGTTGAAAGACAGTCCCGCTTGATACTAATGGATTCCATGGTCTCCACAAGTATAAATCTAGAAAGACGAAAATAAAAGCTGTAATTTTAAGTAAATAAATATTTAAATGTGAAGTTCAGGTTCTTTTCCTTTTTTGCCATTCAACATCTTATCTTTTAATGAATAAATATGTTTTAAATCATTAAATAAAATTCCCATATGAATGAAATGATTTTACAGTGATGATATTTTCTAAGACATAATAGAAATGTCTTGTCTATAAGAAATCCTTCAATTATATTATGCTTTTATGTTCCTTATTTATGAATTGGTCTGTAGGAAACAATGGAGTCACTGAAGTTTCAGCACTTGGTGATTTCAACATAGAGCTCAGAAATAACCATTCTAGACAGTGGATCCATTAGACCTCAGTGTTTTCATGGTTTTAATTTTAACAATGTGTACAACAAGTTTAACTCTGTTGTTTTGAGTTTATAAAATAAATTAACAGAGCAACTTTGGAAATCATGTCTGGCAAAATCTTGCTTTTCAGCTTTTGAACAGAAAAAATTCAAAATTTCATTTGGTTGTATTGATATTTTTATTTAAAAATCAGCAAATGATCACTAAGGAAAATTAAAATTAGTTATTCATTCATATATATCAGAATATATATACATATACACACATATATTCTGTATATGTATGCTTATACACATACACACTCTGTATATATATATCTATATGTGCATATATGTATTTATATGTGTGCATATATATACACATATCACATATTTCAGAATCTATATCACCTGTCACCAATTCCATATGAAAATCCAGTGAATGCAAGACGACAAAGGTGTTGTCTCACATTCTGAAAATAATATCTGAGACTCGCAGTCTGACAACCCACACAGAACCATACACTACTAACAATCTTTTAAACTGGAAAGCAGTTCTCTCCATGTCCACAGAAGAAATCACAGACTTGTCTGACGCCTTGACTTCAACTTTCCAGAGCTGCAAGTTACACTGTAAATGTACTCATCCACACAAACTGTAAAATTATAAATATGTGTTGTTTTATGATGCTAAGTTTATAGTATTATGATTACTAAACAATAAATAGCCAATACACCCTCACTTACACCCTAATATTGAAAAAATGGGATGCCTAAATCCATAAAGTGATTAACCTTTCTGAGGGAATATGCAAGGAAACCATAATGATCATTCCCAGTAGAGTAGTAGGGGCAGAAAAATCCATGAAAGATTGATTGCTCTTACTTCCTCTCTCCCTCTTTCTTTTCTTTCTTCCTTTCTTCCATTTAATCTCTCGTCCTTCTACCTCTTCTTTAAGTTCTCTATTCTTTCCATATAAAATAACAAATTTAGTCTCATGATTTTAAGTATTAAGTAAACAAATTCATATCTCAAATTCTGAAACTTATCCCTGTAATCTTGCTTCTGCTTACTTCTTTTTTCATGGAGATTGTTTATGGTAAATGTCATAGAACCTGTTGCACAACTCTGTGTTAGAGATCACATACTATATGTAGGTTATCTTTAAAGTCAAGTGTTTTCTTTGTGACACATGCAGATTTGAAAGGGTTTGACAGTCCAGTTGAAACAACAGCATGTTACTCTTTTGAAAATAAATCAGTAAGCTTCACTGGAGAAAATATTAGTACTCTTAATACATAAGTACAACTTTAATATTTCTAAACTGTAATTTAATTATGTAATTCAATGTTTTTAGCTTTCCAAATCTTTAGAACTTTAATACAGAGAATTATTTTGATCAAATGTTGTCATTGAAATGTCTTATCTTGATATATGTTAAAAAGCACAATATTTTATGAAAATAGTAAATATACTAATTTAATAATTGCAATACATGTATGATCATGTTTCAAAAATGAGAACAATCTCTCTGAAGAACACTTTTGACATAAGTAGCAGCAAAATTTTGAATAATTAGTATTATTAAGTGAAGAGTATGTGCAAAAAAAAGCAGAAATCTGAAACTTTACAACAAATTGGCTCCTTTATTTTGATATATTATAATGAAAGCAAGGCAATCTGGTTTATTTAATCACTGGGTGTAAAGTGGAATTATCATGCATACAAATGTTAGCCTGTTAGAATACAGCTTTAGGAAAATAACTACAACTCTATCATTTAACTTCCTACTTAAAATGTGTTGTGGATATTTATGAGTGTTTATTATATAAGTAGTTAGAACAGCAAAAAGTAACACCAACACTCAGGGATAGCAACACATTAATTCTGTACTGTGAAGAGGCCTGTGATTAGGTAATTTAAATTCACTAAAGCTAACATTTATCTTGGTCACAAGGTAAGAAGGATAGAAATTTAGCATATCAACTACAGCATGCCCTAACTCTTTCTAGAAAGCATTACTGTAAAATTATCAACAACAGAGGAACCATAGAAAGACATTCAAGGGTAATTCGGATATGTTGTCAGTGTGTGGTTCTGATTTTGATTAATTTCATATTTTTAAAGACTATCCATAAAATATTCTGATTACTTATTTTCCCAACCATCACAATATCATACTTCCCATATCTACATGTTATCTTTTTAAAAATTTTATTTAGGTTATACAAGTTTTGTATATTTTATATATACAGACTTGTGGACATATTGGCACTTCTCCCACTACCTTGTCTCCCACCCATACTCCAACCCTTTCTCCTTCTCCATCTCATAGTCCTGCTCTTAATTTTTACGATGATCTATTCTCAGTATAATTAATGATTGTATAGTTAACCCTACTCTAAGTAAGAGAGTTAAACAGTAGTATGAAAAAAAAAAGCCCAAAACATACACTGTTCTTCAACAGAAGAGATAAGGGCTATAAGCAATCATCAACTATCAAAAATATATTTCACTACAATACATTATATTTCAAGTACTCTATTAGTTACCTCTGATTAGGGAAAACTTGATATCTGTCTTTTTGGAACTGGCTTATTTCACTATATATAAGGGCTTCCAATTGCAACCATCTAGTTGCAAAGGACAGGATTTCATTATCTTTTTACAGCTGAATAGTACTCAATAGTGTATATATACAATAATTTCTTTATCCAGTCAACGGTTGATGGACATTGGGATTGATTCCATATCTTAGCTACTGTGAATTGTGCCACAATGAACATGGGGCATAAATAACTCTTATATATACTGATTTTTTTGTTTGTTTTGGATAAATTCCCAGGAGTAGAATGGTTGGAACATATGGTAGTTCTGTAGTCAGATTTTTTTCACAGGCAGAGTTAGACAGTGAGAGAGAGAGAGAAAGAGAGAGAGAGAGAGAGAAAGGTCTTCCTTCCATTGGTGCACCCTCTAAATGGCCACTACAACTGGCGCACTACACGGATTTGAAGCCAGGAGCCAGGTGCTTCCTCCTGGTCTCCCATACGGGTGCAGGGCCCAAGCACTTGGGTCATCCTCCACTGCCTTCCCGGGCCACAGCAGAGAGCTGGACTGGAAGAGGAGCAACTGGGACAGAATCCGGTGCCCCAACCAGCACTAAAACCTGGAGTGCCGGTGCCGCAGACAGATTAACCTAGTGAGCCACAGCGCCAACATGTATTAAGATTTCTGAGGTATCTCCATATTGTCTTCCACTGTGATTGTACCAGTTTACCTTCCCACCAACAGCTGACCAGGGTACTCTGTCCACCACGTCCTCACCAGCATTTGTCAATTGTTGATTTCTGAATGAGAGCCATTCTAACTGGAGTGAGAAGAAACCTAACTATGGTTTTAATTTGCGTTTCCCTGATGGCTAGTGATCCTGAGCATTTTCTCAACTGTCTTTTGGTCATTTAAATTTTCTCTCTTGAACAATGCCTATTCTAGTCCTTTGCTCATTTCTTATCTTGATAGTTTTGCTATTGTTCTTGAATTTCTTGATCTCTTTATAGATTCTGGATGTTAACCCTTTATCAGTTGCATAGCTTGCAAATATTTTCTCCCATTCTTTGGTAGATTGTTCACTTTCTGGTGTTCTTTTTGGAGTGCAAAAACTTCTCAGCTTGATCTAATCCCATTTGTCAATTTAGGCTTTGATTACCTGTGCTTCTGGAGTGTTTTCCAAGAAGTCTTTGTCCATGCCAATGTAATGCAGAGTTTCCCCAATGTTCTCTAATGATTTGATGGTATCGGGTCATAGATTTAGGTCTTTGATCCATTTTGAGTGGCATTTTGTAGAATGTGTAAGGTAGAGGTCTAATTTCATACTTCTGCACAAGGAGATCCAGTTTCAACAACACCATTTGTTGAAGAGATTGTACTTGCTTCAAGGATTGATTTTAGCTCCTTTGTCAAAGATAAGTTGGTGGTAGATGGATACATGCATTGGTTTCTGGAGTTGCTGTTCTGTTCCATTGGTCTACAAATCTGTTTTTGTGCCAGTATCAACCTGTCTTGATTATAACTGCCCTGTAGTATGCCTTGAAATCAAGTATTGTGATGCCTCTAGGTTTTTTTGTTGTTGTTGTTGTTGTTGTATAAGATTGCTTTAGCTATTCATGTTCTCTTGTGTTTTCATATAAATTTTAGCATCATTTGTTCTAGATCTGTAAATAATGTTGTTGGTATTTTGATTGGGATCACATTGAATCAGTTAATTGCTTTTGGTCATATGGACATTTTGATGATGTAGATTCTTCCAATGCATAAATATGGAAGACTTTTACACTTTTTAATGTATTCTATTTCTTTTTTTTAATTTTCCCTTTTTTCAAAAGATTTATTTTATTTATTTAAAGACAAAGTTACAGAGAGAGGTAGAGACAGAAAGAGAGAGAGAGAGAGAGAGAGAGAGATCTTCCATCCACTGGTTCACTCCCCTGATGGCCACAATGGCCAGAGCTGCACTGATTAGAAGCCAGGTGAGTGGTAATAAGAGAGGGAAGAGATGTGCAATTCGGGACATGCTCAAGCTGACTTACCTCAAATGGTAGAGTTAGAAACATACCAGGGGATTCCAATTCAATCCCATCAAGGTGGCATGTACCAATGCCATCTCACTAGTCCCAGTGATCAATTTCTGTTCACAATTGATCATAATGATAGGACTAAGAACCAAAGGGATCACATAAACAAAAATAGTGTCTGCAAACACTAGCTGATAGAATCAAAAAGGGAGAGAATGATCCAACATGGGAAGTGAGATACACAGCAGACCCATAGAATGGCAGATGTCCTAAACAACACTCTGGCCTCAGAATCAGCCCTTAAGGCATGCGGATCCGGCTGAAATGCCCATGAGAGTATTTCAGGCATGGAAAGCCAAGAAGCTCTGGGAAAAAAGAAAAAAAAAAAAAAAAAACCTAAATGAAAGATCTCTGCGAGTGAGATCCCAGTGGAAAGAATGGGTCATCAAAGAAGGAGGTACCTTTCTCTGAAGGGAGGAAAGAACTTCCACTTTGACCATGGCCTTGTCTAAATATGATCAGAGTCAGTGAACTCAGGGGGCTTCCATAGCCTTGGCAGCTCATGACAAGAGCCTAGGGTGATTACTGAGGCCATAAACAAGAGTGTCAATTTGTTAAGTCAACAACAGGAGTCACTGTGCACTTACTCATCATGTAGGATCTTTGTCCTTAGTGTGCTGTACATTGAGATTTAATGCTATAACTAGTACTCAAACACTATTTTTCACTTTATGTTTCTGTGTGGGAGCAAACTGTTTAAATCTTTACTTAATGTATGCTAAACTGATCTTCTGTATATAAAGAGAATCGAAAATGAATCTTGATGTGAATGGAAGGGGAGAGGGAGTGGGAAAGGGGAGGGTTGCGGGTTGGAGGGACGTTATGGGGGGGGAGCCATTGTAATCCATAAGCTGTACTTTGGAAATTTATATTCATTTTATAAAAGTTAAAAAAAAAAAAGAAGCCAGGTGCCAGGAGCTTCCTCAGGGTATCCCACGTGGGTTCAGGGCCCAAGGACTGGGCCATCTTCCACTACTTTCCCAGGCCATAGCAGAGAGCTGGATAAGAAGAGGAGCAGCCGGGACTAGAACCAGTGCCCACATGGGATGCTGGTGCCTCAGGCCAGGGCTTTAACCCACTGCACCACAGCACCAACCCCATCTTCTATTTCTTTCTTCAGTGTGTTGTAATTTTCATCGTAGAAGTCTTTAACATCTTTGTTTAAATTTACTCCAAAGTACTTCATTTTCTTTGGAGCTATTGTGAATGGGACTGTTCTTAAAAGTTCTTTCTCAGCCATGACATTGTTTATGTATACAAAAGCTGCTGATTTTCTGTATTGATTTTATACCGCATCACTTTACCAAACTCTTTTATGAGTTCTGATAGTCTCTCAGTTGTGATTTTTGGATATTTATAGATAGGATCATGTCATCTGTAATTAGAGATAGCTTGATTTCCTTTTTCCAATTTGGATCCCTTTAATTTCTTTTTCTTGCCTTATGGCTCTGGTTATAACTTCCAGGACTATATTAAAGAGCAATGGCGACAGTGGGCATCCTTCTCTGGTTCCAGACCTTAGAGGGAATGCCTCCAGCCTTTCCTTATTCAATAGAAAGCTGCCTATGAGTTTGTCATAAATTACTTCAATTGTGTTGAGGAATGTTTCCTCTGTACCCAATTTGCTTAAGGTTTTCATCCTTAACAGGTGTTTTATTTTATCAAATGTTTTATCTGCATCTGTTTAGATAACCATATGGTTTTTGTCATTGATTTTGTTAATATGATGTATCACATTTATTGATTTTCAAATGTTGAACCATCCTTGCATAACAAGGATGAATCCCCCTTGGTCCGGATGATTGATATTTCTGATGTGTTGTTGGATTTGATTAGCTAATATTTTGTTGAAGATTATTTATCTATGTTCATCAGGGATATTGTTTTTTTCTAATTTTTATTTAACAAATACAAATTTCCAAAGTACACTTTATGGTTTACAGTGGTTTTTCCTCCCCATAACTTCCCCCCTGCAATCCTCCCATCTCCCACTCCCTCTCCCATCCCATTCACATCAAAATTCAATTTCAATTATCTTTATATATAGAAGATCAATTTAGTATATACTAAGTAAAGATTTCAACAGTTTGCACCCACACAGAAACACAATAGATTCTGGTTATTAATACTTTATCTGTTGCATAGTTTGCAAATATTTTTCCAATTATGTTGGTAGCCTCTTTACTTTCTTGACTGTTTCTTTTGAAGTACAGAAACTACTCAATTTGATGCAATCCCAATTTTTAATATTGGCTTTGACTGCCTGTGCCTCTGGGGTCTTTTCCAAGAAGTCTTTTCCTGTGCCTATATCTTGCAGGGTTTCTCCAATGTTCTCTAATAACTTGATGGTGTCGTGTCATAGATTTAGATCTTTAATACATGTAGAGTGGATTTTTGTGTAAGGTGTAATGTAGGGGTCTTGCTTAATGCTTCTGCACTTAGAAATCAGTTTTCCCAGCACCATTTATTGAATAGACTGTCCTTACTCCACGGATTGGTTTTAGATCCTTGATCAAATATAAGATGGCTGTAGATGTTTGGATTGATTGCTGAGGTTTCTATTCTGTTCCATTGGTCTTTCCATCTGTTTCTGTACTGGTACCATGCTGTTTTGATTACAACTGCCCTGTAGTATATCCTGAAATCTGGTATTGTGATGCCTCTGGCTTGTTGTACAAGATTGCTTTAGCTATTCGAGGTCTCCTGTGTCTCCATATGAATTTCAGCATCATTTTTTCCAGATCTGAGAAGAAAGTCTTTGGTGTTTTGATTGGTATCACATTGAATCTACAAATTGTTTTTGGCAGAATGGACATTTTATGATATTGATTCTTCAAATCCATAAGCATGAAAGATTTTTCCATGTTTTGGTATCCTCTTCTACTTCTTTCTTTAAGGTCTTGTAATTCTCATTGTAGAGATCTTTACCGTCCTTGATTAAGTTTATTCCAAGGTATTTGATTGTTTTTGTGGCTATTGTGAATGGGATTGATCTTAGAAGTTCTTTCTCTGCCATGGCATTTCCTGTGTACACAAAGGCTGTTGATTTTTGTGCATTGATTTTTTATCCTGCTACTTTACCAAACTCTTCTATGAGTTCCAAGAGTCTCTTAGTAGAGTTCTTTTGATCTCCTAAATAAAGAATCATATTGTCTGCAAAGAGGGATAGTTTGACTTCTTCCTTCCCAATTTGCATCAGTTTAATTTCTTTTTCTTGCCTAATGGCTCTGGCTAAAACTTCCAGAATTATGTTGAATAGCAGTAGTGAGAGTGGGCATCCCTGTCTGGTACCAGATCTCAGTGGAAATGCTTCCAACTTTTCCCCATTCAATAGGATGTTGGCTGTGGGTTTTTTATAAATTGCTTTGATTGTATTGAGGAATGTCCCTTCTATACCCAATTTTCTTAGAGTTTTCATCATGAAAGGGTGTTGTATTTTATCAAATGCTTTCTCGGCATCTATTGAGATAATCATATGGTTTTCCTTCTGCAGTCTGTTAATGTGGTGTATCACATTGATTGATTTGCAAACATTGAACCATCCCTGCATACCAGGGGTAAATCCCACTTCATCTGGGTGGATGATTTTTCTGATGTGTTGTTGTATTCTATTGGCCAGAATTTTATTGAGGATTTTTTCATCTATGTTCATCAAGGATATTGGTCTGTAATTTTCTTTCAATGCTGCATCTTTTTCAGACTTTGGGATTCAGGTGATGCTGGCTTCATAGAAAGAATTTGGGAGGATTCCCTCTTTTTCAATTGTTCTGAATAGTTTGAGAATGATTGAAATTAGTTCTTCTTTAAATGTCTGATAGAATTCAGCAGTGAATCCAACCAGTCCTGTGCTTTTCTTTTTTGGGAGGGCCTTTATTACTGTTTCAATTTCTGTCTCAGTTATGGATCTGTTTAGGTTTTTCTATGTCTTCATGGTTCAATTTAGGTAGATTGCATGTGTCCAGGAATATATCAGTTTCTGATTGATTTCCCTGTTTTCTGGCATACAACTCTCTTTAGTAATTTCCGATGACTCTTTTTATTACATTTCCTTTTTCATCTCTGATTTTATTGATTTGATTCTTTTCTTTTTTTAGTTAGTTGGGCCAATGGGGTGTCAATTTTGTTTATTTTTTCAAAAAACCAGCTCTTCGTTTGGCTGATCTTTTGTAATTTTTTTTTGGATTCAATCCTGTTGATTTCTTCTCTGTTTTTAGTTATTTATCTTCTCCTACTAGTTTTGGGTCTGGTTTGCTGTAGTTTTTCTAGATCCTCGAGATGCATTGAAAGCTCATTTATTTGTTGCCTTTCCAATTTCTTGATGTAGGAACCTATTGCTATAAACTTTCCTCTTAACACTGCTTTTGCTGTAAGGGATATTGTTATAATTCTCTTTCTCTGTTGCATCTTTCTCTGGGTTATGGATTAAGGTGATGTAGGCTTCATAGAAGTTTGAGAGATTCCACCTTATAATTGTTTTTTGAAAAGCAATTTACAGATTAAGTGAGATGCCAATCAAAATACTAATTACATTCTTTGGAGATCCATAAAATATGATGCTAAAATTCATATTTGGGAATCTTACAGTCACACCAAACAAAGCAAGAAGAAAATGGAAAACTTTAAAACAGTGTTGGAGATTTATGGGATACTATCAAATGGCCCAGCATATGGGTCTTTGGAGTTCTTGAAGGTGTATAGAAAGAGAATGTACTAGAAGGCCTATTTAATGAAATAATTACAGAAAATGTCCCCAATTTGGAGAAAGAGACATCCAAGTAGAAGAAGCTCATAGAACTTTTAACAGACATGACTAGAAGAGATCTTCACCATGACACATTTAGTCAAACTTTTCACACTAAACCCTAAAGGAAAGATTCTAACATATGTATAAGCTAGATGCCAGATTACTTTTTGTGGATCTCCAATTAGACTTACAACTGATTGATCATCAGAAACCCTACAGGCTAGACGAGAATAATGCAATGTAATTGAAGTCTTAAAAGAAAAAAAAAAATGTCAACCCAAAATAAGGTACCTTTTAAGGCTCTTATTTATGAATGAAAGTCAAATAAAACTTTTTTTAACAAACAGAAATTGAAAGAATTTGTCACCACTCATCCAGCCTTACAAAAGATGCTTAAAGATCTGCTACAAACAGAAGCATAGAAATATAGCCAATATTATGAAAGAATGAGGAGCAGAAAATCTCCCAGTGGAAGTATCAAAAAACCCAAAGTACACAATAAAAGTCTTTATGGAAAAATGGCAGAGCCAGGTCATTATTTATTAATAGTTACCTTGAATGTAAGTGGCTTCAACTCTCCAGTTAAAAGATGCAGACTGGCTGAATGGATTCAAAAACAAGTCCCATCTAATTGCTGTCTATGCGAAATGTATCTCATCTACAAAGATACATGCAGACTTATAGTGAAATCACAGAGAAAGGTATTCCATGCTAATGGAAAACAAAAAAGGCAGCAAGAGCCATCCTAATAGCAGACAAAATAGACTTTAGCTCAAAAACTGTTGAAATACAAAGAAGGGCACTATGTAACGATCAAGGGATCAATTCAAAAAGAAGAGTTGACTATAATAATTGCATATGCACCCAATAACAGGGCACCTGGGTATTTAAAAGAAATGTTAATGGACCTAAAGGGTGACATAGACTCCAATAAAACATTAACAGAGGCTTCACCCACTTTCATCAATGGACAGATCAACTAGATGGAAAATCAACAAAGAATCAAGAGACCTAATTGACACTTTGGTCTAAATGGACCTATCTGATGCCTACAGAACTTTTCACCCTGTGGTAGCAGAACGCAGGTTCTTCTCATCAGTGCATGGAACTTTCTCTAGGATAGATCATATGCTAGGCCATATTCCAAGTGTCAGCAAATTCAAAAATACTAAAATCATACCATGCATCTTTTCTGACCACATGGAATAAATATTGTCTTTTAAAATCTTATTGATGAGAATTTTATGAAGTTTCCACTTTTACTCTGTGGATCTTTTCAGTACCAAGCAGCACATTGATATAAACTATAATTGAGAGTTTGCATGTGCATGCCATTTTGTCTAAGTATTCCTTTTTCTTTTTTTTTTTTTTTTTTTTTTTTTTTTTTGACAGGCAGAGTGGACAGTGAGAGAGAGACAGAGAGAAAGGTCTTCCTTTGCCGTTGGTTCACTCTCCAATGGCCGCCGCTGCAGCCGGCGCACCGCGCTGATCCGATGGCAGGAGCCAGGATCCAGGTGCTATTCCTGGTCTCCCATGGGGTGCAGAGCCCAAGCCCCTGGGCCATCCTCCACTGCACTCCCTGGCCATAGCAGAGAGCTGGCCTGGAAGAGGGGCAACCGGGACAGAATCCGGTGCCCCGACCGGGACTAGAACCCGGTGTGCCGGCGCCGCAAGGTGGAGGATTAGCCTATTGAGCCACGGCGCCGGCTTAAGTATTCCTTTTTCTAACTGTGCAATTACTCTATTGACAGCTTGCAAATAGATGAAATGTTCTTTTGTCTTTGAAACCCTCATTGCCTACCAAATACCATTATAGTCTTAGAATATAATATAGCAAGTGTATTATCTAATGATTAGTCTTCATCAAAAGTCCATAAATAATGGTGTAATATTAATTTCTTTTTTTAAAGATTCATTTATTTATGTGAAAGTCAGGATTACACAGAGAGAGGAGAAGCAGAAGGGGGGGTCTTTCATCCAATGGTTCACTCCCCAATAGGCCACAATGGCCAGAGCTGCACCGATCCAAAGCTAGGAGCCAGGAGCTTCTTCCTGGTCTCCCATGTGGGTGCAGGGGCCCAAGTACTTGGGCCATCTTCTTACTGCTTTCCCAGGCCATAGCAGAGAGATGGATTGGAAGTGGAGCAGCCAGGTCTCGAACCAGTGCCCATATGGGATGATAACACTTCAGGCCAGGGCGTTAACCCACTGTGCCACAGCTCCAGCCTCAGGAATATTAATTTCTTCCTGAACTCTATAATCAGTATACTTGTTATGAAATTTACTTCTACTTTTCCATTAAGATTTCAAAAACATAAACATGGCCATAATAGGCAATTAATGTTACTGAAAAAGGACTGGACTTCCAATCAGATAATCTGAGTCCATCTCCTGGTTCCTTTAGTGAAATTCAAGTGCTTCTTTTCAAATGATTCATGGATAGAATAGCAATTGTAATGAAACATCTCTTTTTCATCCTCTGCAGTATACTTATACATTCTATACTAGTTAATATGTGAAAACACCTAGAATAGTACAAGCTACTTCAAAAATTTTATGTAAAATGGAATTAAAAGATTTAAAAAATATTTATTTATTTGAAAAGCAGAGTTACAGAGAAAAGTGGGAGAGGTAGAGATAACTCCCCCAAATGTTAGTAAATGCTAGCTAGGGCTGGGCCATGCTGAAGCCTGGAAACTGAAACTCTACCCAGGTCTCCCACATAGGTGGCAGGGACCCAAATACATGTGACATCTTCCAATGCTTTCTCAGGCACTTTAGCAGGGAGCTGGAAGGGAAGTGCAGCAGCCAGCTTTCATACTGGATACCTGGGTCACAGTGGACAGCTTAACCCACTGTGGCACAATGCTGGCCTCAAAAGGTGACTTCATTTTAGTGCAAAAAGACTTTCAAACCCATGTATATTATGGGTCTTCAACAAGTTCATGGGAAACAAGTATTATGAAAAAACTGTGCATCAATTTCAAGATATTTTTCTCCTAAATAAACTTATTTTTACTTCCATTTTCCACAAACTTTTTGAAGTACCCACATATATAATAGATTTAAAATGACTGAATCTGAATAGTGCACAATAAATACCAATATCAAAATTTCACTTTGCATCCCATAAATATCTACAAATTTTAAAATCAGTTAAATATTTAAAGGTATTTTTAAATTATTACATCTTTAATTATAGATATTTCTCTCAATTTATTCTTAGCACATATAAACACTAGAGATGAGGATCCATGTCACTATGTCACAGGCGAAGACTGAAAAATTCCTAAGATCTACATATTCCCTGAGTTCTACATATTCAGCCTCATACTATTCAACTATACTCATCTTTAGCTTGCTTAATGCATCTGAAGTAAATCTACTTTTTGTTTCCTGCATCCTGGTAGAACTGCACTGTATCCCCAAATCCAACCCTACATTTGCAACCTCTCCGTCCCCAAAGGGTGTCCCTTTTTATTCATTTGCTTGAACCTAGTAGTCATCTCTGACCCATACCTTTCCATTATCTGTCACATTATTGCCATTTCCTTAAGTTGATTCACCTTTATTATCACGATAGTCACTTAGTGAACTTCCCGGTCTAATATCTTAATATCTCCCTTGTTATGATGTCTTTTAAAATAGCTATTACTTATTTGAAGGGCACAGCTACAGAGATAGAAAGGGATAGAGAGAGGTAAAGTGGTAGAGAAAGAGAGAGAAAGAGACAGAGAGAGAGAGAGAATCTTCCGTCCACTGTTCATTCCCTAGGACCCTTGACTCCCAACCAGGTCTCCCAAGTGGGTGGCAAGGGTTCAAGTATATGGGCCATCGATTGCTGCCTTACCAGGCATATTAGAAGGTAACTGGATTGGAAGTGGAACAGCAGAGACTGGAACCAGTGTTCATATGGGATGCTAGCATCTCAGGAAGCAGCTCAACTTGATGTGTCACAAGGCTGGTTCTCCCTTAATATTCTTTCTACAGTTTGCAACCATAGTAATCTTTTTAAACTTTAATTCTCTTCAAATATCTCCACTGATCAACCCCTTTATGATTTCCAAATAAAACTTCATGAACTCAAATTTTCCCATCTTTAGAACTTTGCTATGCTCTAGCCACACACTTTCAGGGCCTAAAATTATTTCAGTCTTCTAGGTCATACATGTTTTACTCTAAATGAAATATTCTTTATTTGCTTATTTTTTCACATTCTTGAAGTTTTATTAAGAGCAAGCTCAGATGTCTTCTCTGCCAAACTAAAGCCCATTTTTTCCACTTCTCTTCTCTCCTCACTAATGCTTCCTTCATTAGGAATCCTTTTCCACATTCCCTGGAACAAATTTTGTGATTTATTTAAACTCTTATCCCACTCTATTATCATCATTAATCTCCAGTATACTATAATCATGCATTTACTGGCTAATGAATAGAATAACTAATAAATATATGAAGGAACAATGTAGTACAGATAACAAGCTCAAGTAGAACTGTAAATTAATTCAAGGTGTAAGGAAATAGGATGTATTGCTGATTTTAACACAGAAATAAAGAAGATATTCTCCTATATGGTGAGGAAAATATAATTTTAAAATGTATGTTTTCAATCAACAATTAGATTCATAAATGGAAGGATCCTTCCTTAAAAAAATACCATTTTGATCTTTTCAACTTTATCAACACCTGAGTGTTGATAGTTAATTCACACTGCGTGAGTGTAGCAGAATTACAGTTTTTTTTTTTAAATAAGTACCCATATCTTCATTTTCCCATATCAGACATGACACCATGATTCATTTAATTGTTCAAGTATAAAATCTAGCAGATTTATAGTTGTGTAGCTTTTCCTTAACCCCCAAGAGCATATTTAATAAATAATTATAGATCAAGTGCTATTATTTATCATACTGTAGCTTGGGCTAGGCACAAAGGTAACAATTTTAATATCACGTCATTGGAGGCATATTAGTACAATTAGTATGATGAGGACTAAACTGCAGGCTTGTATAAAGTGCTTATCAGAAGTACAGAAAATGTTGAATTTTAATCTGCCATGATGTTTAACTATTCAAACTTTCAGTGTACTAGAAATAGGAATAGAAGGTGTATTTATTGCTTGTTTATTTTATACCAAAAGATGAAGCTTTGTTGTTTACTTATTATCTCATTTAGATTTTTTAAATTCATTGAGTAATATAATTCCTATTGAAGATAATAGAGATTTCTCAGAAAGAGTGATTGATTGCTAAAAGTTAGATGGCTGCCAAATGATGAGAGCAGGAATTCAGTCCAGGAATTATTTGACTTCCATAAGTAAAAGGGAATAACACTAAAATATTGTGTTGAAAAATGAGCTAGCCATTCACAGAAATAGAAAGGGCTATTTTGGTAGAGAGAAAAGCAGCTCATGATCAAAGATGATATATTTAGGAAGGATCATAGTTTAGCATGCCTATAGTTATAGTCAAGACAGATTGATGTGACAGAAAATCATAAAGTGACAGCTAATCAAAGGAACATACAATACTGATCTATTTATATTAAAATTTGTTCCTGATATAGAGAAGTTTCTAAATTTTAAACAAAGCATTCTCATGATTGGATTTTTATCTATTTTTAAATGAATAGAGATTGTAAAATTAACCAGGAAATAATCATAATTGTTCAGATATAAAAGTAAAATAAACTGAGTTAGAAAGTCTTTTTAAATAAGTTTACTTAGTGTTAATGACATATACAGGCTCAGTGGATCACAAATAGGTTTTGCAGTGGTTACACTGTAAATATCTGAGGACAAGTAATATTAATCTTACAAGTACAAAGTAAACTGAAAGTACATTATTGTAAAAACTAAGAGAGAGATTAAGAGAGGAAGGAGGAAAGGTGGGAGTTTGGGCAGGAGGGAGGATAGGGTTGGAAGTATCAGTGTATTCCTAAATCTGTGTACATGAAATACATAAAATTTATATATCTCAAATAAATTTTTAAACAAAAATAAAATAGAATTCTACAAAACAAAGATTCCAAGTACCTACTCATTCTAACTGTGTTATGAGCTGTGATATTTGATTGAAGGTAGTGAGATTATGGAAAAAGCAAAATTCCATTTTCAGAAAACAGCATATGAAAATATTTATCTGTTTCATTTTGTAAAGCACAGCATCAGTGTTTTAGAATACATTCCCAGTTCTTATAATGCCTTACATCTTTTATTTTAAATTATTTTGTAATGTATTACAGCAATATATCACACAATACAATTGAATTCTTGCAATTAACTGAGATTTCTGGATGACAGAATGTCAGTTGATATACAGTTTCTTGAATTTGTATTTGAAAATATGGGGACAGCAGCTTCTAGAGAATGGGATTATTTAAGTTTAGACATTTTACATTGGTAGTTTTCAGAGCTCATATCAATATAATGGAACTGATTTTACCCATACCATCTGATATTATTATTTCAAAGATTTCAATTTGACAAATGAAAAACTAGTTGATAATGCATCAATGTTAAGACTGTTGAAACGTATTTCCCCTTTATACATTTTGCTTTAGTTTTCTTAAAAAATAAGTTATTTGATTCTCTCAGCTATAGGATATGACACAATATATTTTATTGCATTATCTTATTGAGTCTACTTTACCATTTTCTATCATTTAGCAAAAGAATATAATCAGCAAATCAACCTAATTGCTCACGAAGGAAATTCACATCATAGCAACAGATACAAATGGCTTTCATTCCAATGAAACAATAAGAAAGATAATTGTCATAAAACATGCCTAATGCAAGGAAAATATACTCAGAATATGATTGGAAAAGTCCAAAATCTGCTGCCAAATTGATTTTTTTTTTTGCTATTTAATATTATTCCTCTGCCATAATAACCATTTTTTAATCATCGTCAGTGTGATCAACACTGCAGTTGGTTTGATTCAAGTGCTAGGTTATGAAAAGCAACAGACTGATGGCTTATTTTGCAGTCAATGTACTATAATTTTAGCAGAGCTCCAGTTGTCCCAACATCTTTTCAAACAGAATTACTACGCAGAGATAGAGATAGGACAGTAGATTTTCAAATGTTTTAAATACTATAGGATATTTTATCTATTTAAACTGTGAGATCAAAAAAGAAAAACCAAAGTTAAAATAACCTAGATTTTGAAATCATATTCACTGCATAAATAACTTGTTTCTTTTTAAATTATTTAGCCATTTTATTTATTTTTTTATTTGAAAGTGTCACAGAGACAGGGAGAGGGAAAGAAAGAGAATCTTCTATCCACTGGTTCTTCCCTAAGCGGCCACCGGGTATGGGCCATACTGAAGGAGGAGCCAGGGGAATTCATCTAGGTCTCCCACGAGGGTATTAGGGACCCAAGTAATTGGGCCATCTTCTGCTTTGCCACAGAGCTGTATCTGGAATGGAGTAGCTGGAATATGAGCAGACATCCATGTGGGTTGCTGGCATCACAGTGGCTTTATCCACTATGCCACAATGCTGACCCCTGTTTGTTTATTTCAGTTATTATTTGAGAGAAAGTCAGAGATATAGACAGAACCCCATGCAACACTTCATTCCCCAAAAGTCTGCCATAGATGGGGATGGCCCAGGACAAAGCTGGAAATTGGGAATTCCATCTGGATATCAAATATAGGTGGCAGAACCCAATCAAGTGAGCCATCTCCTATTGTTTTCCAGGGTGCCCAGTAGCAGGAAGGTGAAATCAAAAGAGGGGCTTGAACTCAAACTCAGGCACTCTGGTATAGAATATGGACATCCTAACCTGCTTCTGAATTGTTGGGCCAAATGCCCATCACAGTCTTGTTGTTTAAAAATACATATTATTTAGTTGAGAGAAATAGAGAATGTGCCCATTTAGTGGTTTATTCCTCAAACACCCACAAGGGCCCCATCTAGGCACTGGGAATTGAACTTAAGTACTCCAATGTGGAGTATGGCATCTTAACTACAAGGCTAAACACATGCCGTCAATATCAGTTTTTTTTTAACAAGTCAGAAGACTGTGGGCTGGCGCCACGGCTCAATAGGCTAATCCTTCCCCTGCGGAGCCGGCACACCGGGTTCTAGTCCCAGTTGGGGCACCAGATTCTGTCCCGGTTGCCCCTCTTCCAGGCCAGCTCTCTGCTGTGGCCCAGGAGTGCAGTGGAGGATGGCCCAAGTGTTTGGGCCTTGCACCCACATTGGAGACCAGGAGAAGCACCTGGCTCCTGGCTTCAGATCAGCATGGTGCGCCGGCCGCAGTGCGCCAGCCACAGTGGCCACTGGAGGGTGAACCAATGGCAAAAGGAAGACCTTTCTCTCTGTCTCTCTCTCTCTCACTGTCCACTCTGCCTGTCAAAAAAAAAAATACTGTTGAAACTTGGGGTCTTGATTAATAAAATGTAGCCAATAATATCATTGTCAGAGGTGCATTTAGGAAAAAGTGAAGCCATGAAGACAGTGTGTTTCTTGCTAAAAAACAAATGCATTACTAATCTACCGATTCAGAAATTTCTCGTGATATATTTCACTTTGCTACTATTTGTTTTTGTGATTTGTCAGATTAGCTGATTTTTTTTTTATCATTTTCTTATTTGTAAGATGAAATTTTCCTTTCAGTTTTTGTTGAGCATCTTCAGTGTTTTCACAGTTCCTATTCTAATAAGGAAATACTAACACCTAAGACATAGTGATATTTAGCTTATTAAAACGAGTATTGCAAAAAAACTGAAAGGAATAAAGTATTAAGTTGTATTGCAAACACAAAACTTAAGTCACTAATGATCATATTATAAAAATGTTGGTTATTGTTATTACATTTAAAAAATTAAGAGTGATAAATGCTGTAAGAAGAACTTTGTAAGAGAAGATGTCTTGAAATAGAGGACAAAGAAAAAAAATCTGGGGTTGCTAATACAAAGTGAAATATCTCTAAGCAGTTTTCCTAGAGAAGAAGGTCTATGGCTGAAAAAAGTGTACAGAAATATTCCCAAATGAAATAGTATTAGGGGTTGTTTTAAAATTTAATTAATTGGACTTATCCTCATATTGTATGGTATAAACTTTTGATTTTCTGGTATACCTCGCTCAGAAAAAAAAATAGCCTTGGGCAAAGTTAGACCTTTTCTGCATAGTAAACTCCTGTTTACTTCTGCCTGTCTATTTTATGTTATCTGAAAATATAAAGCTGCAGCTTCAAAGTCATTAGGAATAGAAAGTCTGTCCTACACTTGAATATCCTTCATATGAAGTGCACTCCAGAGGAAGAATTTAATGATTGTAGTACCAGACGGATGCTTTCAATACCCCTAAAATTCTGGCATCAAGGTCATTGTACAAGGAGTTACTAGAAGCAGAGGCACAAAACCCAGAGGAAACACTTCAAATGTTGCTTCAGAGGTGAATTGGATCTTAGCCTGGTTTTCTTGCCGGGTAACCATCTTTCTAGTTTTATTTTAAATTTAGTATGGCTGCAGGCATCAAAAGAAGGAAGTTTATAGAGAACATCTTGTGCATCTAGGAAGAAATCTAATGTTGCAGTACTGGGTTAGGTACTATATTTCTAATTTCAACCTAGCAAAAGTATTTGGAAAGTTAAGTGATCTCCCCTCAACAAATCATTTCCCTCCTGTACAGAGGAAAAGAGAGGTGCACTAACCGCTTATGCACAGACACACAGACATCAGGATTAGATCCTACCTTGTAAACAAAACGTGCTGAGCTTCACTAACATGTAGCTATTTTACGCTTGCATTTTATACTGTCTTTTCATTATGCAAGCAGTAGTTGCCCTGTGGTATATTTTTAAATCTTGCTAATAATATTGTTTAACCCATCATCTAACTCAGTTATGTAGGAGGAGTAGTCCCTCAGTGAAAAGAAATTTAAAAAGAAATATGAGTACACTGGGAGAAAAAGAATAGCAGACAAAATTAATCAGGAGAGACAAAAATGTTACTGAAAAGATTAGAACACTATCCTGAGGCAGATCATGGATGACCTGAGGACATTAGAGCAGACACATCAAGACGAATGAGACTTCCTGAGCTCTGCCAGTGTCGGTGATACTAAACTGATAACTCCAAGGAAATTTGCAGCTTTACTGTCTAATTCTGTCTTGAAGTGGTTGGCTTTAAAAGGAATATTACACTCAAGCCCACAGTAAAGCCACCGTTAAATACCAGATACGTAGCATCCTTAAAGCAGAATCTTTCTGCATTTCTTATCCAATGAGCCATTATCCTGTAGCTCCATGTTTATGGTTAAATCTAACTCATTGCATTTGAGCTCACTGAACAAGCTGGTGATTTTGGAAAATAATTAAAATTTTTTTTCATCACCTTTCTAAATACTGGCTAGAAAATTTGAAAGGTGTAAGATTCAGGAGCTAAGATAGGAATTGCTTAAAATGATAATTTCTTTTATACAATTGGAAAATAAAAAGAACAATTGGTTTTTAATTGAATACAGAAAGCTGTACTGAATGAATGCCAAAGTTGAAATATAAATATTGACTCTTCATATGTTCAGTGGGTACAACTTGTAGAACTGCGTACTATGAGTTCAACGATATTTCAGTATCTGACCGAAGATGGCAGTTGAAAATTTCCAGCATTGTGCACACACAGATGACTGAAGGATTTAACTGAGACCTTAAAAGTTGATCCCAGTGCGTTATTTCCTGCATGAATCTGTATTAGCGTCTTAAAGAGTAAGCCAGCTAAAGTTAAATCTGGTGAGGTAATCTCTATGTGATCTTTACTAAATTATTTTACTCACCACGAAATAAGTTTCCTCGTCCATAGAGAGAAAACCTGATGCTGGCCTGATAGGGGAGATCTGAGTCTTTATAGCATATGCTTTTGAAAATCCATCATGTTAAGGGACAAATATCATATGTTTTCCCTGATCGGCGACAACTAACTGAGCACCAAAGGGGAAACCTGTTGAAGTGAAATGGACACTATGAGAAATGGTGACTTGATCAGCCCTTGCCCTGACTGTTGATGAACAACTTAATACTATATCCCTCCTAGTATTTGTTTGTTTGTACTACTTAATACTATTGGTTAATGGATTTAGTCAAATCAAAACAATACAGCGATCATCTGTATTGTTCATAGGAAACTTCTATGATTTGGTGTTCAAACAAGACAAGCAGAAAAGTTTTCACAGCAAGTAAACTAGAGTATTTATTTTAAATTAGGTTTTTGTAATGTTTTAGGGAGAAAGGGGTTACCATGATAGGTTTACAGTAAACCAGGAATACTAAACTACTTCTCTCTGTCATTATTCATTACATCATTCATGTTTTCTCCTCCTTGTTTACAAGTATTAGATTCTATGATTTCATGCTTTTCACAAACACTATTAATATTTTTGAACCTTGTGATTTGATCATATGAGATTGACAAAGCCCTAATTTTGCTTAAGCCTAACAGCCTGCTCTCAAGGAACTAGATATTAGCTAAGAATCCCTTAAAAGTGTGTTAACTAGTCTCTTTAAGTCAGTTACCACCCATGGTATAGTGGCCTTTAGTGCCAATAATGTATGAAGCTAAATTTCCTTAATAAATTTTGCCACACTTTGTCTACTCAAACTACTTCTTGATATAGTCTTACTTGCGTTTGTTATGATGACATCACCTCTGATTAACAGACAATTCCAGCTGATCAACGGGGCTCATTTCTTTCCCCTTTTAAAGGCAGTTCATCAGAGACTTCTCTCAGCTCGGCATTGAAAGGCTTTTTGCTGATGTCAGCATTCCTACCAAACCACCCTTTCCCCTGAGTCCTCAGTGAGTGTGACTTAGGCCTGGGTAGGCACATTCCTGAAACACTTTTTGTTAAAGAAAATACAGGCTCTGCTGTAGTCCACTTTAGGCTATTCTTGAAATCTGTTAACAGTGTGGAGCAGGCATAGTCACTCCTTTGGAAAGCCTCTGTCATGGGTCCTCCTAAAGCTTACATAGGCTCCCTTCTACTGGAAGCTTTGGCTACACTGTGTAGCCAACTTCTTTGCTCAGTCTGTGCTATGGAGAGGTCTGGGGATTATGTGCACATTAATATGTGTCTACCTACAAGACTTCCCTCAACAAATGCTACAATATACCTGCTTTGTTTAGGAAAGTGTTGATAGTGCCCTTGGAAAGCAGTCTTTTTTTTTTTAAATTAGAAACTTACTCACCTTTTTTCTCCATCAAATATGTTAAAAATCTGTTTAGCCTGGTGCAGATGAGTAGGCTTACAGCTGTCAGTTATCAGCTGTATGGTCTTCAGCAGTTTGTTTTCCTTTTCTGTGTCTCATTTCTTCATTTGTTAAAGAGGAATAATATATATATAATAAATATATTTATAGTAAATATATATTATATAATATAGTTATATATTATATATATAATAAATATATACATATATTAGGGTAGTAGTGATGAGTCAGTTTAAATAATATATATAACATATAAAAACCAAGATAAAATTTGTTATACACATAAAGCCTCTCTGTAACTACACCCATGTTCTCTGTTTTTTTTGTTTTTTTTGTTTTTTGTTTGTTTGTTTCCTGCTGTTATAATGGAGCACAGAACAGGTGATACTCCGAAACCCCAACTAGACTTCTTGGCTTTGGATGAAATCCAGTTTGGTTTATAAGTGCTTCATTTTTCTTTCATTCTTTGCTATCATCAATTCCTCAACTCTTCAGATCATGATTACTAGCAAAATTATAACCTCTATTGTCTCTCAGATTAATAAAAATGTGTTTTCATGATCCTTATCTTCTACACTTGATAGCAAATTCATAAAAATAGATCAGTTGTGGCAGATTGCATTTTCCAAAAACATGCACAGTAGTATCACTGGCTCCACTTGCACGTCCCCATTGTTACTAGGCTCAATAACTGATCAAACACACTGTGGACAAAGTTTCCAACACATCAACATTTGGGAGAAAAACCACAGCAGATACGCCATTGAATGCTTCACAAAAGAAACATATTTTGCTTTCAAAGTTCTCTTTATTTGAGGCTGATTCACTATGGCTGTGTTATGCAAAAGCCAATGTCCTCCTAAAACCTGAAACAATGTTAGTAAGTATAGCTATACATGAATGCAAAGTTGTACTTCCTGGCTTCCTCTTGTACTGGTAAAGGTTGAAACCCTTCTAGTCACACTGATTCAAAAGGATCACGTCATATACTTAGCAAAATACTTGTAGAATTGCGTTGTGGCATAGCAGGTTTGGCTGCTTGCCTCTGATGGAGAAGCTTCTGTCTCCTGGCTTCAGACTAGGGGAGCCCCAGCTGTTGCAGCCATTTGGAGAGTGAACCAGCTATTTAAGAATAAACTGTAAGAAGGGAAGTTGTGTAACTGCTCATGGTTCGTAATAAAGGTGATGTGCTTTTTTTTTTTTTTTTTTAATTTGATAGGTAGAGATATAGATAGAGAGAGAGACAGAGAGAAAGGTCTTCCTTCCATTAGTTCACCCTGCAAATGACCGCTACGGCCTGTGCTGCGCCTACCCGAAGCCAGGAGCCAGGTGCTTCTTCCTGGTCTCCCATGCGGGTACAGGAGCCCAAGCACTTGGGCCATCCTCCAATGTCCTCCCAGGCTACAGCAGAGAGCTGGACTGGAAGAGGAGCAACCGGGACTAGAACCCGGTGCCCATATGGGATGCCGGCAAGGCAGGCAGAGGATTAACCAAGTGAGCCACGATGCTGGCCCCAGTGATGTGGTTTAACTTTGTTCTCTCCCTCTCTCTCTCCCTCCCTCTCTCCCTCTCTCTCTCTCTTTCTCAGGATATTTGCACTTGTTTCCTAACCATCTTGCACTGAGAAAGACCAGAGTATATGGAGACACCAAGTGTAAGGGCTGTCAGCAACAGCCTGAGCTAACTTCCAGACATGTGAGTGACCAACCATTGGATAATGTTAGCTCCACATCTTTGAACCTTCTAGTCTGATGTGGTGTGTTTTATAGAGCAGACACAAGTTATTGAAGTCGTGATTTGTTCAATTCCTGATCCACAAAATCCTTGAACATTGTAAAGAACTGTATTATGCCACTGAGCTGTGGGGTAATTGATTGTGCAGGCACACATCTTTACAGTCACTAGAGTCATTACAAAGGGATTCAGTATTAAGATCCAGCAACTTCTATTAGGAAATGAAAATCAATGGAAATATGGAAAATAAAACGAAGAAGTTAGCATGAATGGAAATCATCCAGAAATTCATGCATCTGCCTTACAGAATTTCTAGAAGACAGACAATGAAAATTTCAATAAAAAATGAAAGGAGAAATTCCCTAAAGTTGAGGAAAGTCTCTTCATTTAATTTCAATGTGCTATAGCATTTGCTATATTTGCTGTTGAAATTGATAAAAAATTATTTTTATCTTTCACAAAGTAGGATATTACCAACTCATGACTTATGAACACATTATGATTTACATTTTCAAAAATCATTTGCTTTAAGAACAATTATTTAATTTAATTCAGTATTTACTTTAAAAATTCCTTTCATTTGAAAATTCCATCTAACACTTGTACGGACTGCTAAGAATCACATATATTTTGACAGTGGCAAAAATGTGCTGACTTCTGCTCACTTATTTAATTTGTCTCTTCAAATTTCTAAATTTAATGATTTAATAAATAAGGGGAAAGCAGAATATTGTTCTACTCTTTTTGTTTTGTTTTGTTTTGTTTTGTTTTTGATAGGCAGAGTGGACAGTGAGAGAGAGAGAGAGAAGGGCCTTCCGTTGCTGTTGGTTCACCCTCCAATGGCCACAGTGGCTGGCGTGCTGCGGCCGGCGCACCATGCTAATCCGAAGCCAGGAGCCAGGTACTTATCCTGGTCTCCCATGGGGTGCAGGGCCCAAGCACTTGGGCCATCCTCCACTGCACTCCTGGGCCACAGCAGAGAGCTGGCCTGGAAGAGGGACAACCGGGACAGAATCCGGCGCCCTGACCGGGACTAGAACCCGGTGTGCCGGCGCCGCAAGGCGGAGGATTAGCCTAGTGAGCCATGGCACCAGCCTGTTCTACTCTTAAATATGGGTCAATTCAAGATTTTAATGTCACTCTAACTTAATTATTAATAATAGCACTATGTATACATTTGTAATTTTAATATTTCTATTTGTACACAACTATTTTTTTCCTGTGCACCATTCAAAAGTAAATAGACACCAATAATTCTTTGACTTTTTGGATGTTTAATTCATGAAACTTAATTACATTTTATTTTCTTCCATTCCTGCATGCCCTTCTTTCGCTCTTATATGATTACACTTCATGCTGAATCCACTTTGTTGCAAATGTTGATCTCTTCTTTATATGCTTTCATCTCTCTAGCTTCTTTATTTTTCCATCAAGCACACCAGGCAAATCCATTCTAGTTGATAATCCGAACTGTCTGCAATTAAATTTCAACACATAAAGAATATTTCAATATATCTGGGGGACAGTTGGGAGGACATAGTGACATCACATATCAGACACTAACAACCTACCTCAAGTAGGACCTCAGAAGCTTAAAGCAATCCTTTCTCATCCTCCAAGATAGTTTACTATTAAAATTATAAAATTTGATAACATTTTCACATGTTTTCATCTTTACTCAAACATCAGTATCCCTCCCTCTTCATTGTTAACTACTTCTCAATTCTAATTTCACTAAAAAATATAAAAGTAAAAGATACAACTGTACTCTTTCCAATAACAGATACAATAACACTTGTGATTTCTATTCATTGTCTCTGTCTTCCTGCAAATTAAAAGGAATAATTATACTGTCTCTTTTCAGATGCCATTCTTTCCATTTGTACACTGAATTGGTGCCCTTCTCTCTCACTCATGGGTTTTTGGTACTGAAAATCTCTCTCTCCTGTTGAACCTTTCTACTTGATCCTGCTCATTTAAGCCTGGCCACATTCCTTCTTTTAAAAAAAAAAAATCTCATTTCACCTCATTGGGATGTTGCTCAGCTCCTTTTTAGATTATAACTTTCACGGCTAAATTTACTATCTCCAGTTCTTTACCTCCTAGTTGCTCTTGAATATGTCCACTTACCCTAAATGGCACTTTTTGAAGATTACCAGTGATGACTGTGTTTCTCCTCTCCTGAAATCTCAGTGCTCAAGCAGGATGAGCAGCAGCTTTTGACAAACTGATCACACCTTCTTTCTAGACACACATTATTTATGTGATTTTCTTGACACAATGTTTTCAATGTGTTCTTCATTTTTCTCTTTTTGAATATGTTCCTAGCTCTGTGTGTTAATTAGATAAAATCAAGCAAAATATTACCATTAAATTAAAACACTTAAGCCTACCACTAGGTTTTAAATCCTCTCAAATTTTAAAAACCATGAATTTGCTATAAATTTAATTAATCTTCTGCACAACACTAATCAAGAGTGAAAAATTTAAATACACTGAGTAGTAAATATTTAAGTTTGGTGATTGTTAAATTTTCCTATGCTTTATTGTGACTTTTGAGAAAAACATCAATGTAGTAAACTGTCTCATTGTTGACATTGTTCTTATTTTTCCGTATTTATTTTTGAAAGGATATTGCATACTTGTGTTTAACAGCAAAAGTATCATAACAAAAGTATTTTTGTCTTCAAACAGTAATATGTCTACTCAAGCCAGCTGTGTTGAAGTGATTTAGAATCAGTTTGGCGCTCTTCTTTAACATGAAAGATGCTTTTGTTCTATAATTCATACAAATTTGGGGAAACAGGCAGGAGAAGTACATATTTAGATTCTCCTCCATGCTTCCTTTCATTTCATTGCAAAAATATAGATAGCAAAAATGTAATTTAATGATGGCAAGAACCAGTTTTTATATCCTCTATTTTAGTGGATTCTGCCAAATGCTCTGGCAGATTAACTATCTCTTTCTTTGCATATAATCCTCATTCCTCCTCAATAGAATGTCGTACTCAGCAGACAGTTATAATTATTTTGCCTCTACTTCTTATTGTTGCTGTTCTCATTACCACTATTATCATTATTATTATTAGCATTGGTTCACTAAGCCACCTTGTAAATGTATACACTGCTGTCAAACTGGATTATTCACCTTAAGAACGACTGCATATTGGTATTAAAGTATGGATTTATTATTAATAAATATTCTAGTTTAAGCAAGTTTTCTCATCACATTAACAAACATCTTTTTAAAAAATGGAATTTTTGAATTTCATTAACAGCTTTTTTCCTTTACACACTGAACATTGTATTAATCAGACCCCACAGAATACTTGTAGAAAATATAAATCATAAGTATTGGCAACAGTAAAAGATGAACACAAAAGCATAAACCATTTTTAACTAGCTAACTTTTAAAAATCATTAATTGATTGATTTAACTGAAAGGTGATGGAGCACAGAAAGAGGGAAAGACAGATATGTTCCATCTTCTGGTTTGCTCCTCAGATGCCCACCACAGTCAAGGATCTGTCAGGTGGAAACCAGGAGCCAGGAATTCTGTCTGGTCTCTCACGTTCTTGAGCCATTGCCTGCTGCCTCCCAGATACATTAGCAGGAAGCTGACTGCAAGCAGAGGAAGGATTCCATTTCAGGCACTCCAATAAATGATGTGGTGTCCCAAGTAGCAGTTTAACCTGCTGTTCCATAATGTCCGCATCATAACAAAAGGGCTTTTAAAATAGTCTTCCTTTTTAAAAAATTACTCATCTACAGTAAAATTGAAAAGATAATGCAAAAACTTTTTTAACCCTCACAGAACTGCCTTTATTATTTATATTTCACTTTAGTTTCATGATTTCTTACCAATAATTAACTAATATTGACATACTTTTATTCACTGAGATACAGAATTTATTAAGATTTCCTTAGCTTTTACTTATGTCATTTTTCTATTCTAGGATTCAATATACTATGTTATGTTACATTTAGTTGTTGTGTCTTCTGGAGCCTGTTGGCTGTTTATGATTTCACAAACTTGCACGTTTTTGATGATCATGACCATTTTAAGGAGTCCTAGTCAGGTATTTTGCAGTATACAGCACTGTTGGCTTTTATGTCTTGTTTTTCTCAGTTAGACCAGGGTAATGGGTTTTTTACAAGAAAATAACGGTGGCCAGTAGCAGTGGTAAATAACATCAACAGGATTTATCATTGTTGATATTGACCTTGTTCAACAAATTGATGCAGTGTTTGCCAAATTTCCCTACTGCAAGTTAGCTCCTCCATTTCCCCCTATATTTTCCTCTGATAATCTTTGGTAGGAAGTAACCATGTGCTGAACATAATGTAGAACCAGGGAGTTATATTCCTCGTTCTGAAGGTTAGAGTATCTGCAAAAGTTAATAAAAATTTCCTGCTTGGTATTTTTAACTAGTATTATTTGCTTATTTATTTATGCAATTGCTTATTTACTTCACTATGAATTCAGAGATAGTCATTTTATATTTTGGGTTATATATTATTTAATTTATTCTGTTTCTCAAATTATTCCAGCATTGGATGCTGTAATATATTTCACTGGAAATTATAGATTTTTCACCATTATTTATCCTAAAGATGTATTAAATCACCTTTAAATCAATAACAATGATTAGCTTTCTGATATCTGTATTAAATGTTCAAAAACTTGGCTTTCTTGAAAATCTGCCCACTCTGCTGATGAATATGACGAGTCATTCAAACTGTTCAGTGTATATAATGATCTCAATATTAGATATTATTGGATTATGTCTGTAATAATACTAACATTCTGAAATTAAAAACAAGGTAGACAAGGGAAAAATATTGAATTATATGTTGGTTTCTGCATGTGTCACACACAATTTGGATAGTGAATGTCTTCTAAAGTACTCTATTTCAAAGACATAGGTCCCGTGCTTGGCGGTATTGGGAGATGATAGAAATTGTAATGGATAGTGACTAGTGGGATGCCCTTAGATCATTCAGCATGTGCCCATGAAAGGTAGTTCTCATGACACGGTTGTTATAAAGCCTGGGTTAAAATCAGCTTTCCGCTCTCTTTGCTTTCTGGCTTAACATATTATTCTCAGCACCCATTCTGCCATTGTTATCCACTACCTTCAGAGAGACAAACCCTTGGGGCCACCCAGTCTTAGAATTGAACCTCCAAATCTCTGAGAAAAGTAAACTTTTTATCTTTAAATGGTGTCTTCAGATATTTCATTATATTAACAAAAAGCTGTCTAACACACACACGCAGAGAATTCTCATTGCCCATGGATTCTGTATTTGCAAATTTTCTTATTTGATAGCATTTCTTTGTAGCTTCAGACCCTTGCAGTTCTGGGGGACATATGCTGAGCATGACATATTTTGAGATGCCTGACGTAGCAGATATTCACCAGATGCTCTATTTCCTTGCTGCAGCCCAATACAGGGATGACCAAGCATGGGGCCAGCAGAGGACAGTGTAGAACAGTGTGGGGCCAGTAGAACAGCACTGAAACTCCAGCTCTGGCAACCATCAGCAGGGTGGCCTCAGACAAGTCACTTAACACCTATGAACCTTGTTTTATCTTTCATAAAATAGAGAAAACTGAATATACCTGGTTGAGCTAAGAGATTTATGATTTAATCTATAATTCCCCAGCATTTATGGTTCTTATTGTCTATTTCAGAGTTCATGGCGGCTTCATAGGACATAATTATAACAAATAATGAGAACTGATTGTATATACACACCGCTCATATGTCAAATACAAATGATTAGTAACAGTAACCAGGTCAATACAAATACTAAATAAAGTTTTAAATGAAATGTCTTGAAGAAGAATATATGTCAGCTTTATAATATCCTGTAAATATTTCACACTGTCAAAAGACCCCTGAAGTTAAGACATGTGACTCTGGTATATGGACCTTTTATTTAAGATGCTAGTTTATTCTTTGGCCACCGTGGCTTTAAGAATATGTGGGAAAATATGCAGATGAACTTTTTGCACAGCTGAGTTCAAATTGAGGAAGTATGTCATACGTTAACTTTTGAAGTAGGGTTCCTAGATGGAGGGAACAGCTAGGAAGGCCCTGTGGTAGTGACGTCTCATGTGCCAGAGAACCGGTGACAAGAGCAAACTTGATGCAGTAGACTGAACAGGAGCTTGTGCAAATATGCATCGTTGTCAGGATCATGCCTTTTACTCATACAGAAAAATCCTCACTGATTTTTTTTCTCCTGGTCTTAAAAAATTGAAAAATTAAGTGTTGCCAGATTCAAAGAATATCTCAGCAAAGTTGTTTTATTCATAACTTCTGATCACATCCGAAAAATTAGAAAACAATTATATTTAAAGCATTTAACAGTGTACATAAAAGGACTTATTTTTAATCTAACTATTGAATCAAATAAGAAATAAATTATTTAATTTAAATCATCCAGAAATGAATTAAAAGAAAAATTGTAAGTACATGACAGCATGTAGGAGTCATAGTTCAAACTACATAAAGAAAACAAGTGTTGCTATGATTGATCCACAAATAATATATCTCCATATGTTTTACTGAGTTATTAACTCAAACTAAGAAAAATATGAAAATAAATGTTATTCAGCAAAAAGTATCTTTACAAACAGAAGTCAGGAATTGACAATGAAAAACCTTAATGAGGATAGGCATTTGACACAATGGTTAGGATATTATATTGTTTACCATCATCTAATATAGGAGGACTTGGATTCAAGTCCCAGCTTCCCTTCTGATTCGTTTCCTGCTAACGCGGGCAGGTGGAGATAGTTGGTGATGGCGCAAGTGTTTGGATTCCTCCCCCTACAAGGAGCCTCAGATTGAGTTCCAGGACCCAGCTTCAACCTGGCCCAGCCCTGGAAGTCTGTTTAAGTTTTTTTTTTTTTTTAATATAAAGAGAACATATTTCATGTTTAAATAGTAAATTGCTTTAAAATTATCTCTTAATAACCTTTGAACACACAAAAATTAGGCCGGCGCCGCGGCTCACTAGGCTAATCCTCCGCCTATTGGCGCCGGCACACTGGGTTCTAGTCCCGGTCGGGGCACTGGATTCTGTCCCGGTTGCCCCTCTTCCAGGCCAGCTCTCTGCTGTGGCCAGGGAGTGCAGTGGAGGATGGCCCAGGTGCTTGGGCCCTGCACCCCATGGGAGACCAGGAGAAAGCACCTGGCTCCTGGCTCCTGCCATCGGATTGGCGCGGTGCGCCGGCCGCAGCGCGCTGGCCGCGGCGGCCATTGGAGGGTGAACCAACGGCAAAGGAAGACCTTTCTCTCTGTCTCTCTCTCTCACTATCCACTCTGCCTGTCAAAAAAAAAAAAAAAAAAAAGAACAAACAAAAACTAGAAAATATGTGGATATAGAAAAATACATGACATTTCATATAAAATTTTAAAAATTTCAAATGCTGAAGATATCTAAAGATAGTGAGAATGTCATTAAATTTCCAGTATGAACTTTTTGGGAATCTAGACAAATGAGATAATTTCACACAAAGTATATTTTTCAAAATTGATTCTATTAAAAGTATTATAATATTATATATATACAATATTATAATATGTTGTCCATGTAGGAGACCTAGATGGAGTTCCAGGCCCATGACTTTGGCCTACCCAACCCCCTCTGTCATTTGGGGAATGTAAATATTCAGTCTGATTTCAAAAATGTCAAAATTTTCAAAAACGAATTTTATTAACAATTTGTGCATGAAATTTATCAGGATATATAATTCAAATTTGAATTGAGAGAATTATTGTCTTCTTTATGGTAACTTCAATGGTGTATCATGATGAATGACAGTTTGTATTAGGTTTCATATAGGAAACAACCTTTAGTGATACCTAAACCTGGATATTTTATAAAGCATCCAAAGGACCATCAGAAGTTAAACAGAATGATACCTTGATTTATACTGATTAACATTCACCCAGGAATAAGTTAAGATAAATCCAATAACCTTTTTAATCTTGAAATTTGTGCACATGCATTGCTTTCATTATAATTTACAAATATTATTTGTATCCTTTTCATTCTGATGCAATTGCATTTTCTTTATCTCTGTTTATCTTTAATCATTCCTTGTTTTAATTATACTAAAATTTTTAAATATATAGAATTTTTCATAAAGTTTAATTTTTTTGGCATAAGAGATTAGGTTATATGATACCAATTCTCTGAAGTTACTGAGATTCACTTTATGGCCAAAAACAGATAGTGTGGAATTCTATATGTGTAAATTAGTTAAAGCTTGGTGATTTTGTTATTAATTTTCTGTTTGCATTTTGTTCTGCTTGACTTATACATAGATGATATAATATGTTTGATTTCATACCATGATGCTGGACTGCTCAGAATTTCTTCTAATGGTCTATATTTTTATTTCAATTGTTAAATTTTATTTTTAGATACTTATAGTCTGAAAATTTTGGAGTTCTTAGATGAATATAACTTTTTTCTTGAAATATTTTAACATGCATCCTGTGACTATTATCTAAAACTGTTAGTCTAAAATTAAAACACCTTTATCTGTAGTTACTTATTCGGCATATGTTACATTACTGAACTAATCATAAGAATTAAGTACCATTTTTGTTAAAGGAAAATTAATACTGCTAATAGTTTATAAGATTGATTTCTAAGTCTTTATGAACTGATAATAAGATAACTATCTTTCACAATGGCAAAAGGCAATGACATAACACTGAAACACTTATCCATGGGTGGTTAGTCTGGTTACTTTCTTTCACTCTTTTGCAATTTTAGGCACTATTTTAACAAGAACTTTGATTTTGGGTACCTCGCTTCATTTTCAGCTTCTTCTCCTCTAGACCCTGTAATTGATGTTTTGGGTCTTAACTTTGTCTATTTTAAAATGCTCTGTTCATGGGATATGGATTAACATTTTCTAAGTTTGCCACCATAAATTATTTTGTCTATTTTGCTCAACTAGATTCCCTTAAACTAGGTCTTGTTTATCATAGAAATTACTATTTTGTAGTCAAATCCCCATGCAGAGAATATTTGGCTCAGTTAGTCCTCTGTTGCTGCTTCTTCGATCATAAACATTTTGATAAATGAAAGTTTAAGTGATATTTTTCCTAGTCATAGGTGGTTTACTTGTTTAGGAATAAGAGGTTAAGTGGGAGACTATAAAATAAAAATGCTATTGGCAACAGTACGCATAATTGTTAGCTAAACTTCTATAAGTATTACTAAAGTATATTTTGCAACAGGAAATATTGTGTGTAATTTGGAATTTTTCCACTATATTCAAAACATATAAATATTAAATAATTATATCTTAGACACATTTATATGAAACATGAAAATAAAAGCATAAATCACAATTTCTCCAGATTTTAATGAAGAAATTTTATGTGTCAGATTATATAAATATGTATTACTTATGTTAACAAAATCCAATTAAATTTAAATGAGCTATACTTGTCAAATTATAACCATTAAATTAATATTTAATTTATGCAAAATATACTGATAATTTATGTGAGAGATGAGAAAATAAGTGACATAGAAGTTCACAAAATGATCAAATCATTTAGTTAAATGAATTTTATTTATGTATAACTTATATATAATAAAATACACACATTTAAGTGAATCGCCTGGTATGGGCCTTCAGTACAGTGGTTAAAACTCTGGGGCAACTGCAATCCATTTTGAAGTGGCTGAATTTGAATCTCAGTTCCACTTCTGATTCCAGTTTCTGCTTAATGCACACCCTGGGAGACAGCAGAGGAGTTCCTGCTGCACAACCTGCTATATTCCTGTTGAGTTTTTGGCTCCTGGTTTCAGTCTGCCTAGCTATTGCAGGCATTTGGGAAGTGAACCAGTGAATGGAAAGTATCTTTCTCTGTCCCTGTTTCAAATATATTTTAAAAATATCTTTAAAAATAATGTATAAAACATTTAGTATGTTGCCTGAAAATTTTTATAAAATGAATATACTTATGAGACAAGCTTTGGGTTTTTCTGTTTTAGAAAAGATCATATTTATTTAAATTGAAAATCAGAATAAAATTTTATTGCACTTACCATACATTTCCTCTATGGTCATTTGAAAGAAACTTTCTTTGCTTGCTTATTACCTATGACGATGAATTAAGGACAATATGGCTAAGGTTATAAAAAGATATCAAAGTTTCATATTCAGAAGCCCAGAGCATTCAACAGCAGTATAAAGTAACTGAAGGCCAGCACCACGGCTCAATAGGCTAATTCTCCGCCTGTGTTGCCAGCACTCGGGTTCTAGTCCCGGTCAGGGCGCTGGATTCTGTCCCAGTAGCCCCTCTTCCGGACCAGCTCTCTGCTGTGGCCCGGGAGTGCAGTGGAGGATGGCCCAAGTGCTTGGGCCCTGCACCCCATGGGAGACCAGGAGAAGCACCTGGATCCTGGCTTCAGATCAGCGTGGTGCGCTGACCGCAGCAACGGCAAAGGAAGACCTTTCTCTCTGTCTCTCTCTCTCACTGTCAACTGCCTGTCAATAACAACAACAAAAAAAAAGTAACTGAAAACATCATTTTACAATTAAATCACCATTACTTACCTATAAGATACAAAAAAAAAAAAAAAATGAATCAGCCAGTGAAATAACAATTGTGTGAACTAACTAATTGAGGTGTGAACGCAGTATGATCTCAAATTAGAACTGCCTAGGAAACTTGCTCCCAAACTTCATTTTATGTAAGTTACCAACCATTCTGAAAATGGAAACTGTGAAAACCTTACTACATGAATCCATAGGTATGAAGTACAGGTATCTTTTTCTTAGAACTCTCCAAGCTTATATAGATGCATGTGGTTCTAGAACCATTCTTCTTTTTAACTTTTATTTAATGAATATAAATTTCCAAAGTGCAGCTTATGGATTACAGTGGCTTTTCCCCCTCATAATTTCCCTCCCCCTTGCACCCCTCCCCTCTCCCGCTCCTTCTTCCCTTCCATTCACATCAAGATTCATTTTCAATTATCTTTATATACAGAAGAACAACTTAGTATATACTGAGTAAAGCTTTCAACAGTTTGCACCCACACAGAAACTCAAAGTGTAAAATACTGTTTCAGTACTAGTTATAGCATTAATTCACATTGGACAACACATTAAGGACAGAGAACCCACATGAGGAGTAAGTACACAGTGACTCCTGTTCTTGACTAAACAAATTAACACTCTTGTTTATGGTGTAAGTATTCACCCCAGGCTCTTGTCATGAGTTGCCAAAGCTATGGAGGACTTTTGAGTTCGCCAATTCTGATCATATTTAGACAAGGTCATAGTCAAAGTGGAAGTTCTCTCCTCCATTCAGAGAAAGGTACCTCCTTCTTTGATGACCTGTTCTTTCCACCAGGATCTTACTTACAGAGATCTTTCATTTAGAACATTTTTTTTCCAGAGTGTCTTGGCATTCCATGCCTGAAATATTCTCAGGGGCTTTTCAGCCATATCTGCATGCCTTAAGGGCTGATTCTGAGGCCAGAGTGCTGTTTAGGACATCTGCCATTCTATGAGTCTGCTGTGTATCCCGCTTCCCATGTTGGATCATTCTCTCCTTTTTTATTCTATCATTTAGTATTAGCAGACACTAGTCTTGTTTGTGTGATCCCTTTAACTCTTAGTCCTATCATTATGATCAATTGTGAACAGAAATTGATCACTTGGACTAGTGAGATGGCATTGGTACATGCCACCTTGATGGGGCCATTCTTTTTTTTATTTTTTATTTTATTTTTTCTAACTTTTATTTAATGAATATAAATTTCCAAAGTACAGAATATGGAATACAAGGATTCCCCCCTATAACGTCCCTCCCACACGCAACCCTCCCCTTTCACACTCCCTCTCCTCTTCCATTCACATCAAGATTCATTTTCGATTCTCTTTATATACAGAAGATCAGTTTAGCATACATTAAGTAAAGATTTCAACAGTTTGCTCCCACACAGAAACATAAAGTGAAAAATACTGTTTGAGTACTAGTTATAGCATTAAATCTCAATGTACAGCACACTAAGGACAAAGATCCTACATGAGGAGTAAGTGCACAGTGACTCCTGTTGTTGACTTAACAAATTGACACTCTTGTTTATGGCCTCAGTAATCACCCTAGGCTCTTGTCATGAGCTGCCAAGGCTATGGAAGCCCCCTGAGTTCACTGACATTGATCATTTTTAGACAAGGCCATGGTCAAAGTGGAAGTTCTCTCCTCCCTTCAGAGAAAGGTACCTCCTTCTTCGATGACCCATTCGTTCCACAGGGATCTCACTCACAGAGATCTTTCATTTAGGTTTTATTTTTTTCCCCCAGAGTGTCTTGGCTTTCCATGCCTGAAATAGTCTCATGGGCATTTCAGCTGGATCCGCATGCCTTAAGGGCTGATTCTGAGGCCAGAGTGCTGTTTAGGACATTTGCCATTCTATGGGTCTGCTGTGTATCTCACTTCCCGTGTTGGATCATTCTCTCCCTTTTTGATTCTATCAGCTAGTATTTGCAGACACTATTCTTGTTTATGTGAACCCTTTGGTTCTTAGTCCTATCATTACGATCAATTGTGAACAGAAATTGATCACTGGGACTAATGAGATGGCATTGGTACATGCCACCTCGATGGGATTGAATTCGAATCCCCTGGTATGTTTCTAACTCTACTGTTTGAGGTAAGTCAGCTTGAGCATGTCCCGGATTGCACATCTCTTCCCTCTCTTATTCCCACTCTTATATTTAACAGTGATCACTTTTCAGTTAAGTTTCAGCACTTAAGAAGAATTGTGTATTGATTACAGTATTCAACCAAAAGTATTAAGTAGAACAAACAAAAAAAATACTAAGAGGGATAACATATCAAGTTGCTCATCAACAGTCAGGGTGAGGGCTGATCAAGTCACCGTTTCTCCTAGTGTTCATTTCACTTTAACAGGTTTCCTTTTTGGTGCTCAGTTAGTTGTCACCTATCAAGGAGAACAAGTGGTATTTGTCCCTTTGGGATTGGCTTATTTCACTCAGCATAATGTTTTCCAAATTCCTAACAGGGATCACTTTTCAGTTAAAATTTAAACACCTAAGAATAATTGTGTGTTAATTACAGAGTTCAACCAATGGTACTAGAACAAAAAAGAAAATACTAAAATGGATAAAGTATTACATTGTACATCAACTGTCAGGACAAGAGCTGATCAAGTCACTGTTTCTCATAGTGTCCATTTCACTTCAACAAGTTTCCCCATTGGCGCTCATTTAGTTGTCGCCGATCAGGGAGAACATATGATATTTGTCCCTTTGGGACTGGCTCAATTCACTCAGCATGATGTTTTCCAAATTCCTCCATCTTGTTGCAAATGACCGGGTTTCATTATTTTTGACTGCTGTATAGTATTTTATAGAGTACATGTCCCATAATTTCTTTATCCAGTCTACTGTTGATGGGCATTTGGGTTGGTTCCAGGTCTTAGTTATTGTGAATTGAGCTGCAGTAAACATTAATGTGCAGACAGCTTGTTTGTTTGCCAATTTCATTTCCTTTGGGTAAATTCCAAGTAGTGGGATGGCTGGGTTGAATGGTATGGTTATCTTCAGGTTTCTGAGGAATCATCAAACTGACTTCCATAGTGGCTTAACCAGTTTGCATTCCCATCAACAGTGGGTTAGTGTCCCTTTTTCCCCACATCCTCTCCAGCATCTGTTGTTGGTAGAGTTTCTGAATGTGAGCCATTCTAACTGGGGTGAGGTGAAACCTCATTGTGGTTTTGATTTACATTTCCCTGATTGCTAGTGATCTTGAACATTTTTTCATGTGTCTGTTGGCCCTTTGGATTTCCTCTTTTGAAAAATGTCTATTGAGGTCCTTGGCCCATCTCTTAAGTGGGTTGTTTTGATCTTGTGGAGTTTCTTGATTTCTTTGTAGATTCTGGTTATCAACCCTTTATCAGTTGCATAGTTTGAAATATATTTTCCCATTCTGTTGGTTGTCTCTTCACTTTCCTGACTGTTTCTTTTGCAGTACAGAAACTTCTCAATTTGATGCAATCCCAAATGTTAATTTTCTCTTTGACTGCCTGTGCTTCTGGGGTGTTTTCCAAGAAGTCATTGCTGGTACCTATATCTTGCAGGGTTTTTCCAATGCTCTCTAATAATTTGATGGTGTCAGGTCGTAGAACAGAAATTGATTACTTGGACTAGTGAGATGGCATTGGTACATGCCACCTTGATGGGGCCATTCTTTAGAAAGAAATGGCTAGAATAGCCTTCTCTAAACCTTTTTTAGTTAATAAGTTAGATATTACTTTCTATAATGCTTAAAGATTTATTTATTTATTTGAAAAGCACAGTAACAGAGAGGCAGAGGCAGAGAGAGAGAGATGTCTTCCATCTGTTTGTTCACTCTCCAAATGGCCACTATGGCCAGAGCTGAGCCAATCAGAAGCCAGGAACCAAGACCTTCTTGCAGGTTTCCCACACAGGCACAGAGGCCCACGAACTTTGGCCATCTTCTACTGCTTTCCTAGGCCATCGCAGAGAGCTGGATCGGAAGTGGAGCAGCCAGGAATCAAACTGGCATGCATTATAGGATGCTGGCACTGCAGGCGGCAGCTTCACTTGCTATGCTACAGTGCTGGCCCCACCTTCTATAATTTCAATAATAAAAAATATACAGTAATCTTCAAAGTGTTTATGGAAAATGTGTTTTATGTAAAAACTATGCAAGAACTTGAACAAATTTTCGTGCCAAAAGAAACATCTTTCTTTTCTTTTTTAAAGATTTATTTATTTAGTTGAGAGACAGAGTTTGAGAGAGGGAGAGACAGAGAGATCTTCCATCAGGTGGTTCACTCTCAAATGGCTTCAATGACCAGAGCTGGACCAAACCTAAGCCAGAAGCCAGGAGCTTCTTGGGGGTCTCCCATGTGAGTTTAGGGGCCCCCACACTGTGGCCGTCTTCTACTGCTTTCCAACCCATCAGCACAGAGCTGGAACCCGTGCCTATATGGGATGCTGGTGCCACAGGTTGATGCTTAATCCACTGCACCACAGCAAAGACCCCAAAATAAACATCATTTAACTGCATTTCTCTACAAACCTTTTGAAGTCCCCTTGTACACTAAGAAACTTAAAATAAATGGTAATGGAAATATTGAACTTGATTTGTTAATGCTTTCAGACCATGATTATTATCTACTCTGGGCTTATTTTAATTTACGTTATGGAGCAATGAACTTTAGATAAATATTGCTCATTCTAAACCAACACAACTACATTACTTGAAAAGTCTTTCAAAATTATTTTCACATAAACAATGATAGTTATAAGGCATTTGGACAAGTCTATGACTGATTCAAAATACTTTCCTAAATCTAAGTATCACTTAAGGCCACTATTAATCCTCTTAGCTATATAGGCCTTTGAGGAAATATTTTGCTTTCTCCAGAGCATGGTTAATATGAAAAGAACAGCTATTGAATGTGTAGTTAAGAGGATGGAGAAGAGAGCTGGTGTTAGAGAGAAAATGTAATTGAAATGTAAGTAATTGAAGCATAACAAAAATCACTGAGAAAGGCTGTATCAGTCCAGTGAAGAATTCAGTCTAACCTTCAATTGCTTCCTATAATTTCTGTATATAAGCCTTCACTCACTCACTCACAGGAAACATTTGTGATGTCAGAATTACAACATGGGGTTACAACGCTGTGACATTTTCGAGCTCTTCAAGGTTTGTCAAGCACAGTAATTATATTTACTAGAATTCTCTCACCTCTCATACTCATACACTTTAATCACACCCACAGTGGAAACCCATAAAGTGTGCAGCACTAGCATTAAGCGAATGTGTCTAAATGTTACTGTTAGGGACACTCAGATACATCTAGGATCTTGTAAAAAGGATAATCAAAACACATTTTTTGATAGCTAGAGATTTATCTCTAGTGGTTTGTTTTAAAGCTAGCATGAAAAATGTAACAGGGTTTTCTACAATTGCTACTGCTCAGAAAAGTCTACTTGAAGGTTCTCCTCAGTTAAGCATCTCCTGGTTGAATTCTGAAAATTATATACACTAGCCATAATATTCATCATAATAAACCATTTTATTTTTTGAAATATTATATGTTTTCTGTAGCTGCACTTATCAAAATTATTGCTCTATATTGAGATTAATTATAATAAACAATTACAAATATTTTCAAGTGAAATTTCTGAGCTCCCAATGTAAAATGTATTGATGAGAAATATTTTGAACTAGTGTTTCTATAATTTTGGGGGCAGTTTAGAGAAAAGCAGTAAGTAATAAACTTTGGAGGCTGGTGTTGTGACATATTGTTTAAAATCGTGTCAGAGACTCCATCATCCCAATTGGGTACTGGTTTGTATCCTGGCTGTTCCACATGTAATTCAGCTCTCTGCTAATGGCCTAGGATAAGCAGCAGATGACGTTCCAAATACTTAGACCCCAGCCACATAAGCCATAGACCTGGAGAAGCTCCTGGCTCCTGGCCCAGCCCTGATCAATAAGGCTATCTATTGAGTGAAGCAGTGGATGGAATATCTCACTCTCTGTCTCCCCCTCTCTAACTCAGACTTGCAAATAAATAAATAAAATTTTGAAAATAAAAAATAAACCTTTTTAGTTATGCCATTAATAATAACAGAATGTGCTTGTAATTGTGTGAGTATCAGGAACATAAAAATTTGGAGTCTCCAAATCCATACAATACAAAATGACTAAATGAAAACTCAGATACTGATATATTTATAAATTTTCTTATGATTGTTGTCACAAATAGCTTACATTATATACATATAGTTGCATTATATTCAAAGATATACTATAGTCACATACAAAATACACATAAAGATAATTTAATTAAAGTATTAGGCAAATATTCTTAAATATTGAATTAATTGTATATTTTATATCAATTAAAATAAATATAACAAGTCATTAATATTTAATTTTAATTTTAATATGTTAATAATGTATTTTAACTTTTTCTTCCCTGTGAAGAATACTGTTAAGAGAATGAAAAGAAACCACAGACAGGTAGAAACTATTTGCAAAATACGTATGTGATAAAGATCTGCATCTGAAATACACAAACAACACTTAAAAATCAACACTATAATAAAAAAATTCCAATGAATAATGAGCAAAGTATCTGAACAAACACTTTACCAATAAACATATCTTGAAGTTTGAAACAATTATGTGCAAAGATGTAATCATTGGTTTTAAGCAAAGTACAACATAAAACAACAAATAGATACAACTATACACTCAAAAGAATGTCTGGAATAAACTTTAAAAAATGACAATGCCAAGAACCATAGGCACTCTCATTTGTTGACAGATGGATTACAAAGTTTTGCAACTACTTTGGAAGATACAGTGGCACTCTGTATGAAATTTAAACTTGCTTCTTACCATTCAATCCAAAACTGATGCCTCTTGGTATTTACTCAACTTATTTGAACACATGTCCACACAAAACCTGTACGTAAATATTCATGGAAGTGTTATTTATATGACAAAAGCTGGAACCGAGTAAGATGGCCTTCAAAGTTAGAGGAATAAATAAAGAGTAAGAGGCCAACACTGGCACTGCAGGTTACTCTACTGCTTGAGACACTCACACCCCATATCACAATATCTGGTTCAAGTTTTAACTATTCTGTGCTTCCTATCCATCTTACTGCAAATGTTCCTAGATGGCAGCAGATGACCCAAGTACTTGGGTGCCTGTCATCCCCGTGGGAGAGTTAAATTGAGTTCCAGTCTCCTGGTTTTGCCCTGGCCTAACCCTGAATATTGTGGGCATTTGGAGAGTTAACCAGAATATGTAAGATATCTATGTCTCCCCCAACAGGGTCACTTTACTCTTCAAGTAAATAAAGAAAAGCAACTTTAAAAAAAAAGGAAAACTCTGGTACAATTAAATATAATTCAGTGATAAAAAGAAATAAATTTTCATGCCACAAAAAAGGCGTGAATGAATAAATCTTAAATGCATGTCTCTATGTGATTAAATCTAAGTTATTCACATATCCAGGTAAAGGGTGTCTACTACGTGGTTTAATTTTTGGGATATTTCTGTGAAAGTCAAAATGATAGAGGCAGTAGGTAGCTTCCTGGGATTCCTGGTGGAGGTTGATGTATTAGTCAGCTCTCTACTACTTTAACTAAAATACCTGAGAGAAATGTCTTAGGAAGGAAAATTTACTTATATTGAGAATTTTCAGTCCAAAATATGGCAGTCCTACTTATCAGGCATCTGGTGGGGGTGGGAAGAGTAGTTGGAGGTTGTTGGACCACGATGTGGAACAGGAAGCAAAGAGACAAAGGAGGCACACTCTTCATCTTTCCTCTGTGTGGTCTCTTCTCACAATGATGTCATAGTTGGATTACAGACTCCACCCTAACAACCTAACACAAACCACTTATCAGAAGTCCCAACTTCTGAAACCATAACTGAGTCAGGCCTCCATCCTGATCCATCAAGCATTAACTCATTCATCATGAACATAAAATGCTTTTAAAAATCAGATTTACAGGATATAATATTCTGGGCTGGCAGTTTTTCTCTCTTAGTACCTGGGCTATATCTTGCCATTCCCTCCTAGCTTGTAGGGTTTCTGATGAGAAGTCAGCTGTGAGTCTGATTAGAGATTCTCTGAGAGTAATCTGACGTTTCTCTCTTGCACATTTTAGGATCTTTTCTTTATGTTTCACTGTGGAGAGTTTAATTACAATGTGTCGTGGTGAGGATCTCTTTTGGTCGTGTTTATTAGGGGTTCTATGAGCTTCCTGTACTAGGATTTCTCTGTCCTTCTCCAAACCTGGGAAATCTTCTGCTAATATCTCACTAAAAAGGCCTTCTAATCCTTTCTCCCTCTCCATGCCTTCAGGAACTCCTAGAACCCGAATGTTGGGTTAGTTAATAGTATCCTGAAGATTCCCGACAATATGTTTTAGATTTCTAATTTCCTATTCTTTTCTTTGGTCTGACTGTATCCTTTCCTGTTCTCTGTCTTCTAAGTCCAATATTCTCTCTTCTGCTTCACCCATTCTGTTTTTAAGGCTCTCTAGTGTGCTTTTCATTTGCTCTATTGAATTCTTCACTTCATTATGATTTCTCGTCACTATCACAGTTTCCTGTTGTACTAGTTGTTTTGTTTCATTTTGATTCCTCCTTAATATTTCATTTTCACGAGAGAGATTTTCTATCTTGTCCTTCAAAGATTTCTGTAGTTCAGGAATTTGTTCTTGAGAACTTCTTAATGTTCTTATCAATTTTTTTGAGATCTGTATCTTGTATTTCTTCCCTCTCATCATCTTCATAATCTTGAATTGGGGTGTCTTTTTCATTTGGGGGCGTCACAGTGACTTCCTTGTTTTTATTACCTCGGTTTTTGCGTTTGTTCTTTGGCATATTGGAAATATTTGGTTTCTTCACTGTGGTGCTTTTTCTTGTTGTACTATGACTCTAGATTAAGTGGACTGTCTGTTTTTGATGGAGCCTTAGAGGCTTGAGATGGGTGTGGCCTGAGAGCTCTGTTTGGTGTGCCAAAGGTGACACTCCCAGGTTAGGTGTGGTAGATCTCTCTCTCTCTCTCTCTCTCTTTCTTTCTTTCTTTCTTTCTTTTTTTTTTTTATTCAAACGGGAAGTAATTCCACACAGCTGAACGAAGTTGGAGGTAGTTAGCAGGCAAATGATATACCCACAGGAGCCAGAGATCAGAAGCTCTTTCCCAAGGACCCCACAGGGAATCTGTTCTGCCTTCAGAGTGGGCTCAAATTCTCCTTCAGTCTCCCACTGGGTTGCCAAAGTTACGGAATTGTAGCGTCTCTGGAGAGTACTCACGTGAATTCCGTGAGTTCTCTCCCCACCGTCTCTTTTTTCACAGTCTCATTTCAGTAGCACCACAAATTCACTAGGTCCTAATCTCCTGTTAATTTACCCCGCCCAGAGTCAGATTTTTCTGCTAGGCTCAGGGCTGGTGCAGACCTGAGGTTGCTCTGCTTCTCTTTAACTCTGCCTTTCAAATAAATAAATAAATAATTTTTAAAAATAAGATTAAGGCTGGCGCCGCGGCTCACTAGGCTAATCCTCCGCCTAGCGGCGCCAGCACACCGGGTTCTAGTCCCGGTCGGGGCGCCGGATTCTGTCCCGGTTGCCCCTCTTCCAGGCCAGCCCTCTGCTGTGGCCAGGGAGTGCAGTGGAGGATGGCCCAGGTGCTTGGGCCCTGCACCCCATGGGAGACCAGGAGAAGCACCTGGCTCCTGGCTCCTGCCATCGGATCAGCGCGGTGCGCCGGCCGCAGCGCGCCGGCCGTGGCGGCCATTGGAGGGTGAACCAACGGCAAAGGGAAGACTTCTCTCTGTCTCTCTCTCTCACTGTCCACTCTGCCTGTCAAAAAAAAAAAAAAAAGAGTTCAAAAGAATATTATAAAATTATTTCCTGGGGCCGGTGCCGTGGCTCACTTGATTGATTCTCCACCCGCGGCACCGGCATCCGATATGGGCACCGGGTTCTTGTCCTGGTTGCTCCTCTTCCAGTCCAGCTCTCTGCTGTGGCCCAGGACGACAGTGGAGGATGGCCCAAGTGCTTGGGCCTCTGAACCAGCATGGGAGACCAGGAGAAGCACCCGGCTCCTGGCTTCAGATTGGCGCAGCTCCGGCCATGGTGGCCATTTGAGGAGTGAATCAGTGGAAGGAAGACCTTTCTCTCTGTCTCTCTGTCTCTTTCTCTCTCTCTCTCTCTCACTGTCTGTAACTCTACCTGTCAAATAAATAAAAACAAAAATAAAGAAAAAGTAAAAATAAAATTATTTCCCAAGGGGGTATAGATGAACAATTCTGAAAGCAGTAAGCATTATGCTAGAATAGAAAGAAGAAATAAATGGACGTAAGATGATGAGAGTCAGGTTTCTCCCAGTTTGGGAAGCTCTAGACAAGTAAGATGAGAAAGTAAGAATGATATATGTGTTAACAAATTAATAGTGGAGATGATATGAATTTCTGCTTAACTTAAATAGAAAGTTAGAAATGTAACAAGACTTAAAAAGTTAATGGAAAGAGTACTTTAAAAGTAACTTTACAGAGGAGAAATGACACACTCTCCTTAGCCTGGTGACCAAAGTTAATATGAATAGGAAGAAAATGTATTGTTTACAATGTTTAGCATTTTATTTTTTACTAGTTTATTTCAAAACAACTTGAAGTTTATAAAATAAAAATTATGAGGTGGTAACCAGAGATTCCATATACACTTTTTCCAATTTCCATATTAATATCTCATATTTGTGCATGTGATATTAATTAATTAATATCCATTTTTGGATTCAATCCTATTGATTTCTTTTCTGATTTTAATTATTTCTCTTCTCCTACTAGATTTGGGTCTGGTTTGCTGCAGTTTTTCTAGATCTTTGAGATGCATTGAAAGCTCATTTATTTGTTGCCTTTCCAATTTCTTGATGTAGGCACCTATTGCTATAAACTTTCTTAACACTGCTTTTGCTGTATCCCATAAGTTTTAGTATGTTGTGTTGTTATCCTCACTGACTTCCAGAAAGTTTTTGATATCTCTTTTGATTTCTTCTATGACCCAGTGTTCATTCAGGAGCATGTTGTTCAGTCTCCATGTGTTTGCATATGCTCTAGGGATTCCTGATTTGCTAATGTACAACTTTGTTCCTCTGTGGTCTGAGAAGCTGTATCGTATGATTCTAATTCTTTTGAATTTGCTGAGACTTGCTTTGTGGCCTAGTATGTGGTCAGTCTTAGAGAAGGTTCCATGTACTGCTAAGAAGAATGAAAATTCTTTATGTGTAGGATGAAAAGTTCTGTAGATATCTGTTAGATCCATTTGGGCTATAGTGTCGTTTAAATCTACTGTATCCTTGTTGTTCTTCTGTCTGGTTGATCTATTTCTGAGAGTGGAGTATTGAAGTCCCCCAGTACTATTGTACTGGAGTCTAAGTCTCCCTTTAAGTCCCTTAACAAATATTTTAAATAACCTGGTGCCTTGTAATTAGGTGCATATACATTGATAATCACTATATCTTCCTGTTGATTTGATCCCTTAATCATTTTATAATTCCCCACTTTGTCTCTCTTAACATTCTTTGCGTTAAAGTTTATTTTGTCATATTAAGATGGCTACGCCTGCTCTTTTTTTTTATTTCTGTTGGCATGGTATATCTTTTTCCAGCCTTTCACTTTCAGTCTGTATGGATCTTTGTTGGAAAGATGTGTTTTTTGTAAGCAACAAATAGATGGGTTTTGTTCCTTAACCTAATCAGCCAATCTGTGTCTTTTAACTGGGCAGTTGAGGCCATTAACTTTCAATGTGACTATTGATAAGTAGTAACTTTGCCCTGCCATTTGCCAAAGATATTTTCTAATATATGCTTTGAACTTCCTGTGAGGTTTCCTTCCTTTACCTTCTTTCATGTTGATGACCATGTTTCTGTGTTTCTGTGTGTAACACATCTTTAAGCATCTTTTGCAGGGCTGGACAAGTGGTGACAAATTCTTTCAATTTCTGTTTGCTATGAAAGGTCTTTATTTCACCTTCATTCACAAATGAGAGCTTTGCAAGATATAATATTCTGGGCTGGCAGTTTTTCTTTCTTAGTACCTAGGCTATGTCTCGCCCTTCCCTTCTAGCCTGTAGGGTTTCTGATGAGAAGTCAGCTGTGAGTCTAATTAGAGATTCTCTGAGAGTAATCTGATGTTCCTCTCTTGCACATTTTAGGATATTTTCTTTATGTTTCACTGTGGTGAGTTTGATTACAACGTATCGTTGTGAGGATCTCTTTTTGTCATGTTTATTTGGGGTTCTATGAGCTTCCTGTACTTGGATGTCTCTGTCCTTCTCCAAACCCGGGAAGTTCACTGCTAGTATCTCACTAAAAAGGCCTTCTAATCCTTTCTCTCTCTCCATGCCTTCAGGAACTCTTAGAACATGAATGTTGGGTTTTTTAATAGTATCCTGTAGATTCCCCACAATATTTTTTAGATTTCTAATTTCCTCTTCTTTTCTTTGGTTTGACTGTATACCTTCTGTGCTCTGTCTTCTAAGTCCGATATTCTTTCTGCTTCACTGACTCTGTTTTTAAGGCTCTCTAATGTGTTTGTCATTTGATCTATTGAGTTCTTCATTTCATTTTGATTTCTCTTCACTATCACACTTTCCTGTTCTACTAGTTTCTGCGTTTCATTTTTATTCCTCCTTACATTTCATTTTCACAAGTGAGATTTTCTGTCCTGTCCAGTAAGCATTTATGTAGCTCAAGCGTTTGTTTTTGAAAACTTCTAAATGTTCTAATAAATTTTTTGAAATCTGTATCTTGCATTTCTTCCCTCTCATCATCTTCATAATCTTGGCTTAGGGTGTCTTGTTCATTCGTGGGTGTCATAATGCCTTCCTTGTTCTTGTTTCCTTGGTTTCTGAGTTTGTTGCTTGGCATTGTGGAGATATTCTTTGGATTCTTCTTCCCTCGCTGTGGTGTTTTTTTCTTGTTGTACTATGACTGTATTAAGTGGACTGTCTGCTTTTGATGGAGCCTTAGAGGCTTGAGATGGGTGTGGCCAGAGAGCTCTGTTTGGTTCTTCAGGGTTAAGGTGTGCCTAAGGTGACACCCCCAGGTTAGGCATGGTAAATCTCTTTTTTTTTTTTTTTTTTTTTTTTGATTCAGAAGGGAAGTAATTCTGCACAGCTGAACGGAATTGAAGGTAGTCAGCTTCTATTCTCTGGCTCCTGTGGGTATAACATTCACTTGCTCTTTTCCAAGGACCATACAGGGAATCTGTTCTGCCCTCAGTGTGGGCTCAAATTCTTCTGCAGTCTCTCATGGGGTTGCCAAGGTACTGAATTGTAGCATCTCTGGAGAGTACTCACGTGAACTCCATGAGTTCTCTCACCCACCGTCTCTTTTTTCACAGTTTCAGTTCATTAGCTCCACACATTCACTAGGTCCTAATCTCCTGTTATTTCACCCCCCGCCCCAGAGTCAGGTTTTCTGCTTGGTTGTGGGCAGGCGCAGCCCTGAGGTCACACAGCTTTTACATATGACAAAAATGGTACCTGCTTTTTGTCTTGCTCGCCTTTGAGAGGTGAGTGGAGAGAGAAACTCGTGTTCATACTGGTCCCCCTTTTTTTTCTTCTCTCTTCTAGTTAGCCTGGTAAACTTCCCCCATGGAGCTTCAAGCCTCATTCACTCTAGGCTCCTCCTTCTGCTTTCCCGCTGGTGTCTCGGGCTATTGAAGTTCGGCTCACCTCGTGTTCCAGCGCTGGTGCATAGATTCAACCGCTGGTGTCCCTAGCCATGGGCTCCCACACCCTCCACACAGGTCCACCATGAATCACTAGTTCCAGAAGAGTTTCCTCTGCTGTTTCTTCCCCAACTCTTCCTTGAACCTGCAGTATCTCCACTTTTATTAAACTGTCTCTTCCCAGACTCTCAGTGTGCAACCTCACTATTCCACCATCTACAACACAGTCCTGCTTTTCTCCTGTTAAGGAGTCATTAGGGCTGGGCATTTGGCATAGCATCCAATGCCACTTGAGGCACCTCATCTCTTATTGCTGTGACTGTATTTGTGTCCTGGTTCTGTTTCTCATTCCAGTTTCCTGTTAATGCTCATGCTGGGAGGCAGCAGGTGATGGTTCATGTACTTGAGACTCCAGGTCTCCATCACCCACGTGGGACACCTAGATTGAGTTCTGAGCTCTTGGCTTTAGCTGTTGTAGGCTTGTAGGTATTTGCAGAGTAAATCAGTTAATAGAAGATTGTCTCACTACCTTTCAGGAAAAAAAGAAAAAGACTAGGGGGAAGTTTTACCATACTCACACATTCCCATTAGAGATAAAAACAAAAAAGACTCTAAACCTCATCAGAGTTAAAAAATCTGTGATTAACACATTTCAATTTAATTCATTCAGCCTAGATCCCAGCTTTCCTAGACAAGAAGATAAAATTATAGTATAAAAACTGAAGACTGTACACAATTTTTAGGTTTCACATTTGTTAAATTCTGAATCTGTGAAAAATAAATGATCATCCAAATATATGCAGAAAACCAAAGAGAAACTGATATTCTATATAAACTGTATGTAAATGAGTGTTGCACTTTACTAGTACTCACATAACTTCATTTATTAATTTTTGTCATTGAAGTAGATAAAAACACTGAACAAAAATGATTTACAGAAGAATTTTACATCATTTTTAAATATTTATTTATTGATTTGAAAGGCAGATTTACAGAAAGGCAAAGGTCTTTCATCTGCTGGTCACTCCCCAAATGTCTGAAATGGCTGGAGCTGGGCTGAGCCAGAAGCCTGGAGCTTCATCCGGGTCTCCAACGTGGGTGCAGGAACCCAAGCACTTGAGCTGCCTTCTGCTTTCCCAGGCACATTAACAGAGAACCAGATGAGAAGTGGAGCAGCTGGGACTTAAACTAGAGCCCATGTAGGATGCTGGTACTGCAGGCAGCATCTTTAGTCACTACACCAAAGCGCCATCCCCTAAATTTTACATCTTAAAGTAAATTTTGTGTTTTTATATGATTATTCTTTATTTTTATTGGATTATTTATTGCCTAGATCCTGGTTGAAGACAAAAAATTCTTTCAAAAGGATCTCAAGTGAGTTTTGGTAATATTGGAAATGCTCTCTGTTTTGACTGGCAGTTGAAAACCCAACATACACAACTGTCAAAAATACATGTTGTAATTTTGTAGTATATAATTGTAAATATGTAAAACTGGTTAAAATATTTAACAAAAATAAAACAATTATGTAATAAAAAGTAATTACTATTCACTATTTGATAGGCAATCTAATTGACCAGAGAGAGAGAGAGAGAGAGATTGCTTGCTACCAGGGGTTGCTAAAATTCTTCTTATGACTCTTAATCATGGCATTTAGTAGTTTAGGATATACTAAAGCCTATGAAATAAAGGATTATCTCATACCTGGTGTTTACATGTGTTTGTTTCATCAATACATTTTTATCTAGTTTCCAGAAATAGTTGTCAATCTTTATAATGTAATTCTGTTATTATGATACTTTTCCATGATATTTTCTCCTCTAATATATAGAATTTAAATGGTTTCATTATACTAGTGGCTAATTTTTATAATGAAGCAATCAAATATTGTTTTTCTGATTTGTAAAGCCAAAGATGAGGATGATATATTTCATAATCAAGTAAGTTCAAAAAACAAAGCCAGTTAATCATTTTCAAGAGAATGACCTACTGTGGAATTCCTTAGATATTTAATGCACTCCTATATTTCATTATACTATCCATTAAAAATAAAAATATAGTATACAGAGTTTCAAATTACTTGAAAACAATTTTTTTTGCTTTTATAGGATTTCTCTTGTCTTCTGTTTTGTAATATAAGTTTGAGAAAAAAAACTGATAAAAAATTTCAGTCTCCCCTAGGCCGAGCCATGTTAATACAGACTTTTCATTTTTGAGGAGAAACACATTGAAATTGCTTTCTTCTGGTTAGTAAATGTAAACAAAATGTGCCAAGTGTTTTTTTTTTTAACTTTTATTTAATGAATATAAATTTTCAAAGTACAGCTTATGGATTACAATGGCTCCCCCCCCATAACGTCCCTCCCACCCGCAACCCTCCCCTTTCCCACTCCCTCTCCCCTTCCATTCATATCAAGATTCATTTTCGATTCTCTTTATATACAGAAGATCAGTTTAGCATACATTAAGTAAAGATTTCAACAGTTTGCTCCCACACAGAAACATAAAGTGAAAAATACTGTTTGAGTACTGGTTATAGCATTAAATCTCAATGTACAGCACACTAAGGACAAAGATTCTACATGAGGAGTAAGTGCACATTGACTCCTGTTGTTGACTTAACACTTTGACACTCTTGTTTATGGCCTCAGTAATCACCCTAGGCTCTTGTCATGAGCTGCCAAGGCTATGGAAGCCCCCTGAGTTCACTAACTCTGATCATATTTAGACAAGGCCATGGTCAAAGTGGAAGTTCTCTCCTCCCTTCAGAGAAAGGTACCTCCTTAACTGATGACCCATTCTTTCCACTGGGATCTCACTCACAGAGATCTTTCATTTAGGTTTTTTTTTCCCCCCAGAGTGTCTTGGCTTTCCATGCCTGAAATACTCCCATGGGCTTTTCAGCTGGATCCGCATGCCTTAAGGGCTGATTCTGAGGCCAGAGTGCTGTTTAGGACATCTGCCATTCTATGGGTCTGCTGTGTATCTCACTTCCCATGTTGGATCATTCTCTCCCTTTTTTATTCTATCAGCTAGTATTTTCAGACACTATTCTTGTTTCTGTGATCCCTTTGGTTCTTAGTCCTATCATTATGATCAATTGTGAACAGAAATTGATCACTGGGACTAGTGAGATGGCATTGGTACATGCCACCTTGATGTTTTAACAGTCTTAGAAGAGTACCAGTATAGTTTCATAAACAATAGTTTTTATCTATTCAGTTTACATGCAAAGCCACGTTCTGACCAACTATTCTCAAGAAAATACTTGTTTTACAGTACTTTCCCTACAAATTTTCCCTCTGCATGACCTTCAATCCTTCCCAAAGTGTGCAAGCCATAGCCTTACTGCTGGTCATCTTTCTACAGGCATAGTTCTGTCTTTGTTTCTTAAGAGTCATGATACAGAAACAATTTGTTGTTTTAGTTCAGCATGATACTTTGTAATTTTATGGCTTTTCTAGATACAAGCATTTCTATCCAGCTTTTCTATTTAGTTATAAATTCCTTCAAAAGCATCACCATGATTACCATTTGTTTTATTATTATTTGTTTCCATTCTTAGTATGCTACCAGAACATTCTACTAAATATCAAATACTTAGTGTTCCAAAATATTCTTAAATTGTTAGAAGTTGTGTTTTTAATCTTTTGCTTTTTGAAAGTAAGATAAAAACATATTTTTATTCAGTATTTTCTCCCTGTGTTTATGTTCTTAAATTATACTTTCTTCTTTCATGCTGATAGAGAAAACAATTATATATTTGGTGTTGGCAAATACTTTCTTCAAAAGTACCCTTGCAAATTAAACATTTACAAAATTTAATTATAAGTTTTTTATTATATATCTATTTTTCTGTTGGATCATTATTGATTCTGACACAAATGTTACAAATTCATCTTTACCCAGTAAGTTCTAGTGCAAGAAAATTGTTTAATACATGATCAAGGGCCTAATTGTTGAAATGCATGAAAAAAACTATATTATGTTTTTTAAAATTTTTATTAACATAGAGAGAACAGATTTCATTGATACAATTCTAAGATAACCCTTCTTCGCTTCCTTCCATGCCAAATTCTTCTATATCATTCATTTCTTTGTTTCCTTTAATTTTTGCAATCAAATAATTTCAATTTGCTTTATAATCACAAGTTTTATCAGAGTCTCAGAGTGAATACATACAGTAAATTGCAAATATTTTTGTTATAAAAATAGGATTATGAGCAAGAAGCAATTGGTTAGAAAATCCTTGATTGAGAAAGCCATACAGTTCTAGCATTTGCCTACAAATTTAAAAAAAAAAAAAAAAACAAGGTTAAGAATTCACCTCCCCCTGAGGTTAGTTAACAGTTATTATCCAGGTCACTTAAATAGAATTAAAAATACAAAAGCCTAGCCAATGATGCAAATATTATTACTTCAGTTTGCATATTTTTCAGGAATATTATAAATAATACAATTTTAAATATTGATTGAATGCTTGGGATTAATACATATGTGTGTATGTGTGTGTGTGTGTATTTTGATGATGCTTCAGAACATCTTGTGGCAATTTGAGTTGTACAAAATGAGTAAGAAAATGTCAAATAATCTCATTGCTATTTTGAACATATTCAGATAGTATTCAGAAATGTATTTGTTTTAAAATAATGTTTGTATTTCTATATACTGCAACATTTAGAAAGCTGACTATATGTGTTTTAATCTATCTTTTAAAATTAATGCAAATTGGTCCTTTATCATCATGCATACTTGAGAATGAACCCATTTATATCATATTAACCTATTTTCCCATAAGAAGTTATTTTAATTATATATATTATGCAGAAATATTCTCAAAAATATTTTCCAAGTTAAATATGCTCCCAAGAACCTAAGTAGAAATGTCTAGTTCTTATTCATGAGAAGAACTGTGTTGGCTTAATAGGGTTGACAGAGTGTAATGTAATGACAATTCTAAAATGCATAATCCAATGTGTAGACCCCTTTTCCTGAAAATATTCCATCCACAATGATGCAAATTCTGAAATAATGCAAACAGCTAACAATAAAATTATACTGTTTATTCTTTGACTAAATATTTAAGACAAAAATTTTAAAAGAAATATGGAACAGAGTATGGAATTTGATTCCAGTAAGTTAAACAAATAGAATCTATCTAGTATTATGTCATTAAGACTGCATATTTTATGATATTCTAAAGGTCCTTTGCTACAAATATGTTTTCTCTTATTTGTATAACCATTCATCAAGATAAATATTACTTAACATTGTTTTACAAATGACTAACCTAATTTTTCACAAGAGTAAGTACTTGTCTAACACCACAAAACTGATATTAATATAGAAACACAGAGATTCCAACATGGCAGAATAGGGAATGACGTACCTTGCTAGGCTAGGGATAAATAGTGAACAAAAAAAAAAATTAGGGGCCAGCGCCGTGGCTCACTTGGCTAATCCTCCGCCTGCAGCGCCAGCACCCACGGGGTTCTAGTCCTGGTTGGGGCGCCAGATTCTGTCCCGGTTTCTCCTCTTCCAGTCCAGCTCTCTGCTGTGGCCAGGGGAAAGCAGTGGAGGATGGCCCAAGTGCTTGGGCCCTGCACCCTCATGGGAGACCAGGAGGAAGCACCTAGCTTCTGGCTTTGGATTGGTTAGCTCCAGCTGTAGCAGCCATTTAGGGGGTGAACCAACAGAAGGAAGACCTTTCTCTCTGTCTCTCTCTCACTGTCTAACTATATGTGTCAAAAAAAAAAAAAATTAGGAAGTGCACTCACTGGGGAGCATTAGAGAGACAACCACACTGGAAGTTCCACTAAAGGAAGAGGAATGCTGTGGAGCTGTGTGGAAGGTGTGGATGCATTGACACAACACATGACTGCAGCAGCAGCTTGGAGACAAGGTGATACCAGACTACAGCAATCCCTGGTGATATAGCCAGAGGGAGAGCATGGTGTGAGTCTGAACTGGAGCCCTGGGGGCTAGTGGTTACCAACAGTTTCCTGCAGACCCAGGGGAAATAAAGGGGCAGGTTTATCTCACTCCAGCTTCCCCACAACTGTGCCTGTTGCCCGGCTGAAAAAGTGTGGGTGCCATTTTGGGTTTGGGTGGCAAATGTGGAAGCCTTTTTGTTCATGCACAGCAACTGGCTGAGACAGGATGCCATCTTCTTGGCACTACCGATGGCAGTGGCAGGGAGAGAACAACATTTGGGCAGTGGCTTTTTTTTTTTTTTTTTTTTTTGGACAGGCAGAGTAGACAGTGAGAGAGAGAAAGACAGAGATAAAGGTCTTCCTTTTCTGTTGGTTCATCCCACAATGGCCGCTGCAGCCAGCGCGCTGTGGCTGACGCACCACGCTGATCCAAAGCCAGGAGCCAGGTGCTTCTCCTGGTCTCCCATGAGGGTGCAGGAACAAAGCACTTGGGCCATCCTCCACTGTACTCCCAGGCCACAGCAGAAAGCTAGACTGGAAGAGGATCAACCGGGGGCAGTGGCTTTTGTTGTACTCATGTGATCCAGAGATTCTAGTGAAAGGAAAAATCTGCAATTCTCCACTGATATTGAGCCTGGCTGGGAGGATTGACAGGTGGCTAGGGACTCATGTAGGACTGTGAAGTGCCCCAGCTTCCCAACATACCACAGTCTCTAGAGCTAAGAGGAGCTGGATTGAGGAACATCTGCCCCGCTGTTGACTGACAGGCTAGAAGGGTGGAATGAAACCTCTACACTCAGTGACTGTGGGTGCCCTGTGTGCTGAGACTGTGAGGACTCAGTGGATAATGAAAGGGTGCAGGGTGTAGCTGGGTCTCTGGGCAATCACTGGGTGCAGTTCCACATGCTTGGAGCTCCTTGGTTGCCTGGGGTGGGTCATTGCACTGGGAACCATTCTCACAGTGAGGACTGAGCAGATCATTTTGTGGTTCATAGAGTAGTTTGGATGAGTGTTGAACCCATTGGATTCCTGGACTTGATCAGCTGGGAAGAGAAGATGTGAGGGGTGATCACAACAACAAAGGTGACCATTTCCCCAATTCTGTTAACAAGAAGAGATCTACAGTGCCCAACTTGGGTGTTAACCTGGATACTCATCCACCCTAGAGCACTGACCAGAGCTCCCTGGCAATATCCAACACACACTTCTTGGTACTCACTGAAGTACAGATATTCCACTAAGCTACACACTCATAGCTTAAAAATAAAAGACATCAGAGGAAAAAATGAACAAGTAACTCCACAAAAACTTACAAATAAATGCAGACATTCAAGAAACAAGAATAAGGAAGACACCATGACCTCCCCCTCCACTGCAAAAGAATGCAATAACATTTCAATAATAGAATGTTAAGATGAAGAGATTGATGAAATGACAGAAAGAGAATTCAAATGATTAATCATAGAATTACCCAAAAGTAATTAAAAGCAAATACATGAAGTAAAGAAATCATGCATGAAATGAATGAAAATATTTACTATGAAATTGAGGTTTTGAAGAGAAATCAAAATGAAATATTATAAATGAAGAATTCAATAGCTCAAATAAGGTGGAAAACCTTAATAACATACTTGAAAAGACAGAAGAAAGAAAATCAGAGCTAAGATAAATCTTTGGAAATCTTTTTTGAAAGATCAAAAGAAAAAAAGAAATTAGAAAATTAGAAACAGTGCTGGAGATTTATGGGATAATATCCAACAACCCAACATATGGGTCTTAGGAGTTCCTGAAGGTGTATAAAGAGATAATGGATGAGAAGACCTATTTAGTGAAATAATTACAGAAAACACCCCCAATTTGAAAGAAAGGCATGTCCAAGTACAGGAGTACAGGAAGCACATAGAACTCTATTTTAATAGACATGATCAGAAAGATCTTCACCATGACACATTGTAGTAAAACTTTCAACAATAAAACATAAAGAAAAAATTTGAAAATATGCATGAGAGAAACACCAAATTATATTCAGAGGACTTCCAGTCACCTTGAATGTAAATGGCATCAACTTTCCAGTTAAAAGATCTGGCTGAATGGATTAAAAAGCAAGATTCATCGATTTCCTGCATACAAGAAACATATTTCAACAACAAAGATTCATGCAGCTTTAAAGTGAAAGGATGGAAAAAGATATTCCATGCTAATGAAAAACAAAAAAGGGCAGATATAGCCATCTTAATATCAGAAAAAAAATAGATTTTAACACAAAAACTGTTAAAAGAGACAAAGAAGAGCACTATTAATGGATAAATTTCACAGGAATATATGACTATAATAAATGTATATGCACCCAATTACAAGGTGCCTGGCTATTTAAAGGAAATATTAAAGGATCTAAAGGTAGACATAGACTCCAATACAGTACTAATGGCAGACTTCAACACCTCACTGTCATCAATGGACAGATCAACTAGATGGAAAATCAACTTAGAATTAACAGAGCTAATTGACACTACAGACTAAATGGACCTAACTGATGTCTACAGAACTTTCCACCCCATAGTTGTATAATACACATTCTTCTCATCAGTGCTTGCAGCTTTCTTAGGATAGACCAAATGTCAGGCCATAAAGTAAGTCTCAGCAAATTAAGAAAAATATTTGAGGGGCCGCCACTGTGATAGAGCGAGTTAAAGCCCTGGCTTGAAGCGCCGGAATCCCATATGGGCACCAGTTCAAATTCTGGCTGCTCCTCTTCTGATCCAGCTCTCTGCTATGGCCTGGGATAGCAGTTGATGATGGCCTAAGTCCTTGGGCCCCTGCAACCATGTGGGAGACCCAGAAGAAGCTCCTAGCTCTTGGCTTCAGATTGGCACAGCTCCAGCCATTGCAGCTATCTGGGGGAGTGAACCAAGGATAGAAGATTTCTCTCTCTCTCTCTCTCTCTCTCTCTCTCTCTCTCTCTGCCTTTCCTCTCTCTGTGTAACTCTAACTTTCAAATAATAAATAAAATAAAGCTTTTAAAAGTTAAATAAATGAAATCCTGTCTTTTGCAACAAAATGGATTCCAATATACTTAATGAAATAAGCCGGTCCCAAAAAGACAGACACCATATGTTTTCCCTGATACTAGGTAACTAATAGAATACCTAAAAAATAATGTATTGAAGTTAAATGGACATTTGGAGATTCAATGATTGTTTACAGGCCTTGTCTCTTCTGTTGTGGAAGTGTTTTATTTTTTTCTTCGTACTATTTGTTAAAATCTTTTACTTAGTGTAGGGTTAACTTTGTGATAATTAAGTAAACTGAAAGTACATCTTTGTAAAAATTAAGAGTGGGGTTGGGAGAGGGAGGAGGAAGAAGGATTGAAGTATGGGAGAGAGGGGTAGTAGCGAGGGAAGTATCACTATGTTTCTAAATCTGTATATATAAGATACATGAAACTTGTATGGATTAAATAAAATTTTAAAAATCTAGAAACAAAAAAGGGAGATATGAATCACTCCACAGGGTGTACTGTTTTCCCTATATCGTGCATGTTTTCATATTTTTTCTGTTGAATTTAGAGAGTTTACATCATGATACTATAGGTTTCACTCAACGTAATGTCCTCCAGTTGCATCCATTTTGATGCAAATGGTAGAATTTGATTCTATTTTTTATAGCTGAATAACATTCCATTGTGTTTGAGAGTGTGTGTGAGTTTGTGTCACATTCTCTAAATTCATTCATCTGATGATGCATACCTTGATTGATTCCATATTTTGGCAATTGTCAACAGTGCTTATCTTTTTGAGGCAATGTGTCCATGTCTTTTGGGCATATATCCAGGAGTGAGATTGTTGGATCATATGGCAAATCTATTTCTACTTTTTAAAGAAATCCTCATACCATTTTTCATGCTGTCTACACTAATTTGCATTCCAACCAACAGTATATAAGAGCCCTATTTTCTGCACATTCCTTGTCAACATTTGTTACTTTTGTTTCTTTTTTTAATAAAAATTCCTCCAACTTCAGTTAAGTGATACCTCACTGTGGTTTATGTTTCTCTGATGAATCGTGATATTGGGCAGTTTTTTCATCTATCTGTTATCCATTTATACTTCTTCTTTTGATAAATGTCTACCCAGATCCTTTTCCCCTTACATAACTGGATTGTTGTTTTGTTGTTGTACTTTTGGGTTTCTTATATATTCTGAATATTAATCCTTTGTTGGATAGTACCTTACAAATATTTTCTCTGATTCTTTCTCTAATATTAAGTAAAGTAAGTCAGACAAAAGAAGACACACTCATGTGTTTCATCTTATCTGTGGAAATCAATATGTATGGAATATGAAAATATGTGGATGTAATGTTGTTTGGTAAATGGGTAGCTATAAACATTGTATTCACTGAATAATAATATATCCTTCTTTTCCTCATTTCAAGAATCCAAATCCAATGTTATGTGATATTAATGTCACCTATGTTCAAAAATAGTATGTGTGTATATGCAAATAAAATGTACATATGAAGTGAATATAGCAAAATGTTAAAAATTAGTTTCTAAAATACACTTTTTTTGAAGATTATTTATTTGAAAGGTAGAGTTGCAGAGAGGCAGAGGCAGAGAGAGAGAGAGAGAGAGAGGGAGAGAGAGGTCCTCCATCCTCTGGTTAACTCTCCAAATGTCTGCAACTGATGGAGCTGCACAGATCAGAAGCAAGGGGACAGGAGCTTCCTCTAGGTCTCCCACACAGGGGCAGGAACCCAAGGACTTGGGCCATATTCTGCGGGTTTTCCAGGCCATAGCAGAGAGCTGGATTGGAAGTTGAGCAACTGGGACTTGAATATGCGCCCATATAGGATGCTGGCACTGCAGGTGGCAGCTTTACCCACTTCGCCACAGTGCCAGCCTCTACAAATACAATTTTAAAAAGAAAAAAATTAGGAAAAAATAGGGAAGTATGTCACTCTGTACCATGTGTGTATGTGTACACATATATATGTACATATACATACATATAATATAATATATGTGTATATTACATATGTATATTATATGTAATACATATACATATATATTATATGTGATATATCTTATTCCAAGAATAAGGTCTTCAATTAAAAAAAATCAAGAAGATATAGTAACAAGACACACCCTATATGTGCAATAATAAATGTAGCAACACAGAAACATGACTGACTAAGGAAAGTAAAATGACTGTCCAAAAGGAACACAGTAAGACATTACATTAATATTGGCCTGTGAATAAGTGGAGATTGATGAGTACCTAAAAAGGAATCCAAAAGAATAATTGCAATTTTACTGAAAAACACAGAGACACCATTTAAATGAAATAAGTAAATCAGCATATGACATGGAAGAAAAATAAGAACGATGGAGACATTGGAAAAAAAGACAGAGATATTAGAAATGAAGTATTCAGTAAGTCAAAAATATACAGTGGAAAGATCTAATAACAAACTTGGTGAAGAGTGGGGAGCAAACCGGACTAGACTGAGTTACTGGAATTAAGACTTATTCTATGCATCTGCTCTCCCACAATATGGCGCTGGGAGAGGAGAAAACAGCTTCTACGCAGCTGCCTCCAGTTCAACCAATAAACTGTAGGACCTACTCCTGATTAGAGGAGAGCAGCGTACTCGGCGTGTGGGCAGCCGAGTTAGGATTGGCGGAGGAGGACTATAAAGGAGGAGAGAGACGGCATGCACCGGGAACATCTATGGGGAACATCTAAGGGAACCCGTGCAGCCCCCGAGAGAGCCGGCCAGCGGTGTGCCGCTCCCCTGTGGAAGTGGGGAATGCGGCCAGGGGGAACTGCCCTTCCACGGAGGTGGAAGGGATAGTAGCCAACCCGGGAAGAACCAGCAGCAAACCCGGGGAGGGCCGAGCAGACGAAAGAACAGCGCAGGGTCCTGTGTCGTTCCTCCACGAAGAGGGGGAGCGACAGTGAAGAAGAAGAAACAATAGGCAGAGAATATCTAAGTCAACTGCAAGAAGGAGAAGGAGGAGAAGCAAGAAATTAGAAAGATTGAAAACACTGTTCAGAATCTAGGGGATACCATTAAATGACTAAATTTACAAGTCTCAGGAATGTCTGAAGTTATAGAAAAAAAGAGGAATTTAGAAACCGTATTCAGTTAAATAATAGCAGAAAATGTCCCTATTTTGCAGAAAGATGTGTCCATTCAAATATAGGAAGTGCATACAGCCCTTAAGGCATTTGGATCTGGCTAAAAAGCACATGAGAGTATTTCAGGCATGGAAAGCCAAGACACTCTGACAAAAAAAAAAAAAAAAAAAAAAAAACAAAACAAGCACCTAAATGAAAGATCTCTGTGAGAACCCAGTGGAAAGAATGGGCCATCAAAGAATCAAAGAAGGAGGTACCTTTCTCTGAATGGAGGAGAGAACAGAGAACTTCCACTTTGACTATGGCCTTGTCTAAATAAGATCAGAGTTGGTGAACTCAAGAGGCATCCATAGCCTTGGCAACTCATGACAAGAGCCTGGGGTGATTACTGACACCATGAACAAGAGTGTCAAATTGTTAAATCAACAACGGGAGTCACTGTGCACTTACTCCCCATGTAGGATCTTTGTCCTTAATGTGTTGTACTATGTGAATTAATGGTATAACTAGTACTCAAACAGTACTTTATACTTTGTGTTTTGGTGTGGGTGAAAACTGTTGAAATCTTTGCTTAGTATATACTAAATTGATCTTCTACATATAAAGATAATTGAAAATGAATCTTGATATGAATGGGATGGGAGAGGGAGATTATTGGGGGTGGGGGGAGCCGCTATAATCCAAAAGCTCTACTTTGGAAATTTATATTTATTAAATAAAAGTAAATAAAAGACTTTCCAAGACAAATCTGCCATTGTATGAGTCTGCTGTGAAGCCCGCTTCCCATGTTGGATCGTTCTCTCCGTTTTTGATTCTATCAGTTAGTATTAGCAGACACTAGTCTTGTTTCTGTGATCCCTTTGACTCTTAGACCTATCAGTGTGATCAATTGTGAACAGAAATTGATCACTTGGACTAGTGAGATGGCATTGGTACATGCCACCTTGATGAGATTGTATTGGAATCCCCTGGCACATTTCTAACTCCACCATTTGGGACAAGTCTGATTGAGCGTGTCCCAAATTGTACATCGCCCTCTCTTATTCCCACTCTTATATTTAAGAGAGATCACTTTTCAGTTCAATTTTTTTTCCAAATTATCTTCACTATCTTATGTCATTTTTCTTTTTTTTATTATTTTTTATTTTTTAAAACTTTTATTCAGTAAATATAATTTCCAAAGTACAGTTTATGGATTACAATGGCTTTTTCCCCCCATAATTTATTTTATTTTTATTTTTTTGACAGGCAGAGTGGACAGTGAGAGACAGAGAGACAGAGAGAAAGGTCTTCCTTTGCTGTTGGTTCACCCCACAATGGCCGCTGCCGGCGCGCTGCAGCCAGGTACCACACTGATCTGTAGCCAGGAGCCAGGTGTGTCTCCTGGTCTCCCATGCGGGGGCAGGGCCCAAGCACTTGGGCCATCCTCCACTGCACTCCCTGGCCACAGCAGAGAGCTGGCCTGGAAGAGGGGCAACCGGGACAGAATCCGGCACCCCGACTGGGACTAGAACCCAGTGTGCCGGCGCCACAGGCAGAGGATTAGCCTATTGAGCCACAGCGCTGGCCTCCCCCCATAATTTTTTTTTTTTTTTTTTTTTTTTTTTTTTTTTTTTTTTTTTTTTTTTTTTGACAGGCAGAGTGGACAGTGAGAGAGAGAGACAGAGAGAAAGGTCTTCCTTTGCCGGTGGTTCACCCTCCAATGGCCGCCGCGGCCGGCGCGCTGCGGCCGGCGCACCGCGCTGATCCTGGCAGGAGCCAGGAGCCAGGTGCTTTTCCTGGTCTCCCATGGGGTGCAGGGCCCAAGCACCTGGGCCATCCTCCACTGCACTCCCTGGCCACAGCAGAGGGCTGGCCTGGAAGAGGGGCAACCGGGACAGAATCCGGCGCCCCAACCGGGACTAGAACCTGGTGTGCCGGCACCGCTAGGCAGAGGATTAGCCTAGTGAGCCGCGGCGCCGGCCTCCCCCATAATTTAAACACCTAAAAATAATTGTGTGTTAATTACAGAGTTCAACCAATAGTATTAAGTAGAACAAAAAAATACTAAAAGGGATACAGTATTAAATTGTACATCAACTGTCGGGACAAGGGCTGATCAAGTCACTGTTTCTCATAGTGTCCATTTCACTTCAATAGGTTTCCTTTTTGGTGCTCAGTTAGTTGTTGCCGATCAGGGAGAACATATGATATTTGTCCCTTTTGGACTGGCTTAGTTCACTCAGCATGATGTTTTCCAGATTACTCCATTTTGTTTGCAAATGACCGGATTTCATTGTTTTTTACTGCTGTATAGTATTCTATAGAGTACATGCCCATAATTTCTTTATCCAGTCTACAGTTGATGGGCATTTAGGTTGGTTCCAGGTCCTAACTATTGTGAATTGAGCTGCAATAAACATTAAGGTGCAGACAGCTTGTTTGTTTGCCCATTTTTTTGACAGGCAGAGTGGACAGTAAATTCCAAGGAGTGGTATGGCTGGGTCCTATGGTAGGGTTATATTCAGGTTTCTGAGGAATCTCCAGACTGACTTCCATAGTGGCTTAACCAGTTTGCATTCCCACCAACAGTGGGTTAGTGTCCCTTTTCCTCACATCCTCACCAGCATCTGTTTTTGGTAGATTTCTGAATGTGAGCCATTCTAACTGGGGTGAGGTGAAACCTCATTGTGGTTTTGATTTGTATTTCCCTGATGGCTAGTGATCCTGACCATTTTTTCATGTCTCTGTTGGCCATTTGGATTTCGTCTTATGAAAAATGTCTATTGAGGTCCTTGGCCCATCTCTTAAGTGGGTTGTTTGTTTTGTTTTTGTGCAGTTTCTTGATCTCTTTGTAGGTTCTGGTTATCAACCCTTTATGTGTTGCATAGTTTGCAAATATTTTTTCCCATTCTGTCGGTAGCCTCTTCACTTTCCTGACTGTTTCTTTTGCAGTACAGAAACTTCTCAATTTGATGCAATCCCAATTGTTAATTTTGGCTTTGACTGCCTGTGCTTTTTTATATATAATTTGATTTAATATAATTTAATTTTTTGATATAAATAGAACAAATTTCATATATCTCATACATACAGTTTTAAGTACATAATGACACTTTCCACCACATCCACCCTTTCTCCCTCCCTCTCACCCATCCTCATGCTTTCTTTTTTATTTTTCTGTTAATTTTTGTGATAATATACTTTTTTGAGAACAAATCTTATCATTAATCAAAGAAGCACCCAAGGAAGCAGGCCATGGATTTGGGCACTTTGTCTTATCTAAAACTTACAAAACATAAGAATATCCTCTACTTAATACTCTATACTGAAGTAAATCTTTGAGAACAAGTTTTGCTATTAACTCTCATAACAGAACTCTTTGAGAACAGGGGTCTTGCAAGGGAAGTTAGTACACAATGACTCCTGCTGTTAATTTAACAATTAACACTATTATACATGATGTCAGCTATCACCCAAGGCTCTTGACATGAGCTGCTTAGGCTTTTGGAAGCCTTTTGAATCCACAAACCCCTTAAATATTCAGACTAGGCCAAAAGCAAAGTGGAAGTTTTCTCTTCCTTTTTTTTTCAGAGAAAACTATATCCTTCTTTGATGACTGCTTCTTTCCACTGGAGTCTCGCCCACAGAGCTTCTTCATGTAGAACACTTTTCACCACAGTGTCTTGGTATTCCATGCCTGAAATGCTCTTGTGGGCTTTTCAGCCAGACCAGAATGCCTTAAGGGCTGATTCTGAGGTCAGAGTGCTAGTTTAAGTGATTGTCTTCTCTGAATTTGCTGTATGGACTGCTTCCCATGTTGGAGAGTTCACTCCTTTTTGATTATATCTATTAATATTACCAAACAATCTTATTTGTATGATTGCTTTAACACTTAATCCCATCTATGTGATCACTTCATGTTGAAGAACAGTTTTTTTCATACTGTTTATTAAACTGTTAACATAGAGTTATTCATATGTGTATAAAGTTAATTGAAAGTAGATCTTAGTAAAAGAATAACAGTGGGAAAAAGATAGGGAGGAGGAAGGGGGTGAAAGTGTGGGTGGGTGGGCTGGCACAGTGGAAAGAATCACCATGTTCCTAAAGTAGCAATTATGAAATGTAAAAAGCTTGTAACTATAAAGCAGTATATTTTTGTGTGCATTCCTTTGGACTTACTTCTATGGGTATAGTTTAAAAACTTGCCATGGGATGTCAAATCCCTGTAAGTGGGGTAGTGAAAAAACATTTTAAGCATTAAAGTAATCACAAGCTTTATAAAACAAATGATATTAGGCCAAAAAAGTGGCATAATTTCCAACACAATAATCCAAGGGAGCTCAATATCCTCCTTTCATCAATGGACAGATTTCAGACAAATTCAGCAAAGAAGCAACAAAGTTAAACTACTTCAGAGAACTATGGCTAATAGATGTTTACAGATCATTGCATCTCACAAATACAGAATACCCATTCTTTTCATCAGCATTAGGACCATATTCTAGTACAGATCAAATACTAGGCCACAAAGCAAGTCACGATTTTCCAAAAGGAATAAATCATATGTGTATCTTTTCTTCTTAAAGATTTCATTTATTTTTTTTGAAAGAGTTACAGAAAGAGAAAGAACTTCCATCTTCTGTGTCATTCCCTAAAAGGCCAGAATGGCCAGCTCTGGGCCAGGCTAAAACCAGGGGCCAGGAGTTTAATCAGGTCCCCCAAGTGGGTTTCAGGGGCTCATACATATGGGCCATCTTGTGGTGTTTTTACCAGGCCATTAGTAAGAAGCTGTATCAGAAGTGGAGAAACCAGGACATGCATTGGAACCCATATGGGATGCTGGTATGTGGTGGTTTTATCTGCTGTCCCACAACACTGAATCATATACATGTATCTTTTCTAATCACAATGGAATAAAAATGGAAATTAACAACAACCAAAAAAAAAAAACCTCTTATAATTATAAAAATCTATGGAGACTGAGCAAAATGCTTCTGAATGAACAATGATTCATTGAAGAAATCAAAAGGGATATTAAAGAATTCCTTAAAACTGAAGAAAATTTAAACACAATATATTAAAAATAAGAAAAGCAATATTAAAAGTAAATTTTTAACAATAAACACAAATATCAAAACAGAAAATTTACCAAATAAGCAATTCAACAATACATCTGAAGGACAAAGAAAAGAAACAAATCAAAACCAAAAGTTACCAAAGCAAAAAAATAATAAAAATTATAGTAAAAATTACATAAGAAACAAATGAAATAAAAATTTTAAACAGAACAAAAGATTAGTGAAATGAACAGTTGGTTCTTTTAAAAGATGAGTAAAACTAATAAAACTATATTAAAGTAGAAAATAAGAGAACATGCAAATCAATTAAATCAGAACTGAAAGTGGAGATATAATAACTGATACCGTGGAAATATAAGGGATTAGGAACTATTATGAGCAGCAATACAAACAAATTGGAAGTTTTTGATACATATAATTTACCAAAATTAAATCATGAAGCCATAGGAAACCTGAAAGACAAATAATGAGTGATGAGATTAACTCAGTAATATTGAGTCTCTTAGCAAAAATAAAAATTCAGGAGCAGATGGTTCCACTACTAAATTCTTTCAAACTTTTAAGAAACATGCTCCAATTCTTCTAAAGCTATTCTAAAAAAATAAATAAAAGCAGATAATCTTCCTGAAATAACTCTATGAGACCAGTGTTACCTGTATTACAAAGCCAAACAAATGACCATGATACACTTATATTTGAAGTTCTTCACAAAAAAACTAGCAAACCGAATCCAATCAGACATCAAAAAGATCATTTACCCTGATCAAGTGGAATTTATTCTGAGGATTTGGGGATGGTTCAATAAATCAATAGATATATCACATCAACAGATTGAGGGATAAAAGATGATGTCATTTCAATATTAGCAGAAAAAAAGCCTTTGATATAATACAAAATCCATACATAAAATCCTTGAGTAAATTAAGTATAGAAGAAACATTTGGCCACAATAAAGGCTAAATGTAACAAGCTCACAGCCAAATTCATACTTCATGGAGAAAAGTTGAAAGTATTTCCACTAAATTCTGGAACCAGACAAATATGTTCACTCTTTTTGCTCTTATTCAATGTACTTCTGGAAGTTTTAACCACAGCCATTAGGCAAAAGAAAGAAATAAATAGCCTGCGAGACCCATACTGTTGGGATGGTGGGGTGACGGTGTTCTTCCACAAAAAGCACTGGAGACAGTTTCAGTGAACATGTCCGCTTATTAGCAGTTAGGCACAAGTTTTCATAGGGTAGGCAAAGGGAAGTAGCTAGCTGAAGTAGCAACACGAGTGGGCCTCAGTGTGCTGAGCCCTCTAATGGGGTTTTTCCTGGGGTACATGGTGTGCCATATCCTCTTGACCTCCTGTGTAAGCTAGGCAGGCAGTTTTCAAGGCAGGCACAGGATCATCCACATTAGAGAACAACATGACTTAGAAGTAATGAAAGATACCCTGACAACATATTAAAAATACAATAAGAAATAGGTATTATAAAATCAAATCTCTTAAGAACTCTGGGGTTGAAATCATAGTAAGTAAAATAAAATTTATGAGAGGACTCAATGGTAGACTGAAAGTAGCAGAAGAAAAATTCATCAAACTTGGATGTATGTTGACATGAATCCAAAAAACTGAGAGAAAAAGATTAAGGAAAAAGAAGTCAATTGCCAGAGAGATGGTTACCACATAATTATATTAACTGAACAGTAATGGAGATATAGGGAGAGATAGAAAAGGGAGCAGAAAAAAAATTAGAACAATAACATCTAAAATTTCCTAAATTTAATGAAAAGAATTTAAATGCAAAAAAGTTACAATGAACAACAAATAAAGTGAACCCACAGGATTCCCCAAATCAATATATAATAATAAAAATTTACAAAGAAAGAGACATAAAACATTGTGAAAATAGCAAGTGAAAAATGGCTCATTATTATATACAAAGGAATTCTTTTAAAACAACATGCAAATTCTCCCTTGAAACAAGGGAAGCCACAGGCAGTAGAATGACATTCAAAGTGCTGTGAAATAATAAAACCCAAAGAAAATTTTAAATCCAGTCAAACTATAATTAAAAACATAATAGATTCAAAGAACTCTTAAAATTCAATCTAGGAAATAGGGCCAGTGTAGTGGGGCAGTGGTTTAATCTGCTGCCTGCTATGCCAGCATTACATATGGGAGTCAGTTTGAGTCCCAGCTGTCCCACTTCCAATTCAGCTACCTGCTGACATGCCTGGGAATGCAGCGGATGATGGCCTTAGTCTTTGAGACCCTGCATCCATGTGAAAGAACCAGATGAATTTCCAGGCTTCTGGCTTCAGCCTAGCCCAACCCCCAAATCATTGTGGCCTTTTGGGGAGTGAACCAACTGATGGATGATCTCTCTTTCTGCTCTCCAACATATCTCACCCTCTGTCTCTATAACTCTTCCTTTCAAATAAACAAATAAATAAATCTCAAAAAATATGGCATAAAAATCACCCAAAAACTCAATACAGGTGATACACAGTATCTCTGTAACAACTCTAAAAGAACAGAAATTATACAATATATGATCTCAGACCAAAATATTGTTAAGCCAGAAATTAAAAAAGAAAGATATCTAGAAAACTCCAAAATACTTGGAGATTAAATAGCATGCTTTTAATTCATGCACGGATAAAAAAGAATGTTCAGGAAATAATATAAAATATTGTGCTGTGTGTACCCCCCAGAACTGACTGAGCCCACTTTTTCATCTTAAAGAATACAATATCACTGACCAATCAAGGAAAGCAATAGCACCACAGACCAACCAGGAACCTAGATATAAGCTGAACATGCCCCTCTTGGCCACAACTTTGATCCCTAAGAATCTTCATACTCAACCTCAGGAAGCCTGAGAATTATGTGATAACTGCCTTAGTTCTTTACTGTGTGCATTGCAAAAGACACCTCTCTTCTTCCATCTTATAAATAAAAGCAATATTGTGACGCAGCTAAGTGTGTGCTTAGAAATAACTTGCACATTGAATGCATACATGGGAAAAAAGGAAATTTCTGAAATAAAAAATAAGCTTACATGTTAAAAAAAAAAACCTTAAAAATAGATGAGTAAATTGAATCCAATACAAGCAAAAAGGAAACTAGAACACTTTTAGCATTTTAATTTAACATAGCACTAGAAGTTCTAGCCATACATGTTAAGCCCTAAAGCAATCATTAAGAAAATAACCTTTAAAATATAATGACAATAATCACTAGATTAAACTGATACATCAGAAAATATTCTCTTAATGCAAAGAGCTCAACAGCATTAGAATACAGAAACAACAACAAAAATCCATGAGACATTCAGAAGGTGGCAGACATAAATCTAATTTAAGATTTATCAAACATCCATTTGCCAGATAGAGATTTTTGTGACAGTTATCTCATTAGGAGTAATTTATAGTTAAGATATATGTTTATTACATTTTGTAATATTTGTGATACATTTTATTCATTTTGCATAAATGAGAACATGAAATTAAAGAAATTAAAAAAAAACTTTCCCAATATCATACATCATATCCATAATAGAATTTCAATTTTATTTTTTAAAGATTTATTTATTTATTTGGAAGGCTGTGTTACAGAGAGAGGGAGAGGGAGGTAGAGACAAAGAGAGAGAGATGTTTTCCATCTTCTGGTTCATTCCCATATGGCTGTAATATATGGGACTGTGCCAAGCTGAAGCCAGGAGCCTGTGACTCCATTTTGGTCTTCCACATAGGTAGCAGGGGTCCGGTACTGTGCCATCCTCCATTGCTTTCCCAGGGACAATAACTGGGAACTGGACTGGAAGTAAAGCAGCAGGGACTCGAAACAGTGCTGATATGGATGCTAGCAACGCAGGTTGCAGCTTATCCTACTTTGCAACACCACCATCCCCTCCATTTGATTTTGGGGTTCTTTTCTCTAGCAGAGCTGTATTTCAAAACTTCACTGAGGCACCTGCATTCAGTTGTATGGTGAACAAACTCTTAAGGTGGTGAGATGATCCTTTCTTTGTGGTATTCAGGTTCTTGAATCACTGCTTCCCTTTCAATGTGTCTAAACCCTATAACATGCTTCAAAGCAAATATAATATGCAAAAATAATAGAATATGTGATCTCATTTAGATGGTTATATGCTTTCATCACATACAAATGTAGTGTCCATTATAGCACTTTCTCTGACCACTACTTGAAGAAACAGTTGGCATTGTTTGTTAGGCCTTGAGTAACAATAAACTCTAGATAGCCTTTAGGAGCTGAGGTTGGCTACCAGTATGTAAGGGTCTCTAGGTAATATGCAACTGAAAAAAGTAATTCCCTAATTCTACAATAAGGAACTAAATTCTTCCAACAACTACTCAAACTTGAGTATAAATCCATGCTGAGTTGAACCTTGAACTCTGGCCACCACATTGATTCTTTTTCTTCTGAAACAGTAAGTAGAGGTTATAGTTAACCTGTTCCTGGACTCTTGACCCAGAGAAATTGTGATCTGAATGCATTTTGTCAAAGTGCTTACTAATGCTACATAGCCATTTAAAATGGATAAAGACTCTATATTTATAAATAACATTTGCATGATTTTTACCTTAGTTTTAACTTAAACTTTATCACTTGAAGAAAACATAAAATATGTTTTTCCAATAATATGTATGACCACCAGAGTACCACGGTTTCTTTGGCTTCATCCAAGAATGTACAGTTGAGCTAATCTTGCACTTCAGCTATTGCCAGTAGTACTGCACTGAATAAGTTTGTGCATGTGTATGTTTAACCATGACTGTTTAAAGTCTTTGGTGGGTATACATACCTAGGAATGGAATTGAAAGCTATGTGATAATTCTACACTTTATTTTTTGACAGGCAGAGTGGACAGTGAGAGAGAGAGACAGAGAGAAAGGTCTTCCTTTGCCGTTGGTTCACCCTCCAATGGCCGCCGCAGCCAGCGCACTGTGGCCGGCTCATCGCGCTGATCCGAAGCCAGGATTCAGGTGCTTCTCCTGGTCTCCCATGCAGGTGCAGGGCCCAAGCACTTGGGCCATCCTCCACTGCCTTCCCGGGCCACAGCAGAGAGCTGGACTGGAAGAGGGGCAACCGGGACAGAATCCAGTGCCCCTACTGGGACTAGAACCCGGTGTGCAGGCGCTGCAGGCGGAGGATTAGTCTATTGAGCCATGGCGCCAGCCTCTACACTTATTTTTAAAGGAATCCCAAAGCTGTTTTCCCTAGCAGCTAAACTATTTTATACTTTTAACTATTATAACGTAAATGGCCCCAAACAACATCATGATATGTGAAAGAATAAGTAACACAAGGTCACATATTGAATGACGTGATTCATGCAAAATATTCAGGATCGATAAATGCATAGAGAAAGAATGCAAGTTGGAGGATGCCATACAGTAGGCAGAAAATTGGGTATGAATGTTTCTATTTTTTTTTTTTTTGAAGATTTTATTTTATTTATTTGAAAGATAGAGTTAGAGAGGTAGAGACAGAGAGAGAGGTCTTCCATCCGCTGGTTCACTCCTCAGATGGCTGCAACAGCTGGAGCTGCGCCAGTTCAAAGCCAGGAACTAGGAGCTTCTTCTGGGTCTCCCACGTGGGTGTAAGGGCCCAAGGACTTGGGCAATCTTCTGTGCTTTCCCAGGCCACAGCAAAGAGCTGGACTGGAATAGGAGCAGCCGGGACTAGAACCGGCACCCATATGGGATGCTGGTGCTTCAGGCCAGGGCTTTTACACATTGCACCACAGCGCCAGCCCTGAATGTTTCTATTTTCATGATGCAATATTTTAAAATAGGTAGACGTCATAGTTGTACCACATTGTGAGTATACTGACACTGAAGTTATTCACTTCTTTTTAAGATTTTATTTATTTATTTGAGAAGTAAAGTTACAGACAGTGAAAGGGAGAGACAGAAAGGTATTCCATCCATGGATTCAATTCCCAAATGGCCGCAATGATTGGAGCTGTCCAATCCGAAGCCAGAAACCAGGAATTTCTTCTGGGTTGGCACCACAGGTGGAGGATTAACCTATTGCACCATAGCACTTACACCAGTTATTCACTTTAGAATGATTAGTTTTATGTGAATTTAAGCCCGACTAAGAATAATTGTAAGTCTTTTACTTCTTGAGTGTGGAGGCTGTTCCACTCCTTACTTTGAAAGTATAATGTGTATCTTCCCACCACCTCCACATGTAAAGAAATCATGTTGTCTGCTGATTCTCACACTTGTGGTTAATAAATTCACACCCTTACAATACAGGATCTTTAAACACCATAGGCATCCAAAAATCTTTCTGTTACTATGTCACTCTGTGAAACATAATTTTAAATGTCCATACGGTTGTTTGCAATTTGTAGCTTTTCAGTTATATGCTATTTGTAGTTGACTATGTTATGCCACTTTGTGGAATTATTTGCATAATTTTTAGATTATTGTGTATGTTTTTTAAAATACACACCACTATTACAAATGGGAGAATATTAAGTTTGTCTGACTGACAAAATTCTCCTTTACTTTTGGCTTTGCCTTTGGAAATCAATAACAACAAAATTAATTTTGGAGAGCATGACATTATTTGGGAAATAGCTCTCATAATGCTTGAAAAGCTAGAGAGCACACTGTAAGAGTGATCAGCAACCAAGAGAATTCAACGTAGTTGCAAACACAGAACTCTTATACTGCAGGTCAATGTGCAAGATGATGACACCATGCCAAATGCTTATTCAACACATTGGCTTCCCTATGCTACTAGAGTGTCACTAGTCTATGCCACCTCACTGTCATAGAGGATATACTCTCAGTAACTCAAACACCTCAAATACTACTGCCTCATAATGAATAATGTCTACATTCAGTTCATATTGCATACATCCTAAAAGTATTTGGATTGATAAAGCACCATTTAATTATTGTTTTAATGCTTAATATGCTTATTTTCTAAGTTACGAATAAAAGTTAATATCTAAGTTATGATATCAAAAATATAGTGACATTACAATAATTAGCCATTGTCCCCTGACCTAAATAATGTAGGTTTTTATAAGCACTACTGATGGTAGGACACACCTCTTTTCAATAAATAAACAAATAAATAAGGCTTCAGTACTTAATCACAAAATCCTACAATGTTGGTAGGCCCTACATAACACAACAAAAGAGGCCATAGTCCATACAAATTGTTATTTTTTAATTTGAAAACACAACTGTTATATTTTCATTTGTATTCAAAATCTCAGTCCTTGAGGATAATTATGAGAGTAGAACACACTAACTTCATGTTGAAACTAGAATTTCTAGCCTTAAGAGGATTGGGAATATTTAGAAATACCAACTCTCTGGGAGAATTTTTTTTTATCATTTCTGAAGCTCTTTCTCCAGGCACCAATACCAAAGGATAAAGAAACAGAGCTGAAATGACAGTCACTTCACAAGGCTTTGTAAAACTTGTGAAAAATGCATTTCAAAAGAAAGAAAAACTCAAGTCATCCCATAAGTGTATAACAGTGGGTTCTGTTGTTGTTTTTGTTGTTTCCTCTTGTGAGAAAGTTAAAAGGAGGGCTTGAGTTGAAATTCAAGGGGATTTACAATCACAATTAAATAGGATCAGAATTTTAAAGTAGAATGTGTAAGCCCCTATAGCAAATATCTGCATTATTATAGTAGAAATTAAAAGTTATTTCTAGGAACTGTTTATGACATCCAAAATTCAAAACATTTTTCTTCCCTTTTATCCTTTCATCTTAGTATCCTGGAATGAATAAAATATTTTGAAATTTTGTGATACATATATTCCTCAACACGGGACAGAACGGTTACCTTCTGATAAACACTTTCTAAGTCTAAAGTATTGAAAAAAGCTAAGGTGACCAAATAGAGTTGTGCATCATTTATCTCCTCTTGTATAGAGGAAAACCAAAGTAACAGATCAAAAAAGCTGCATCTTGTGGTTGAGTGCTAAGGAAGGCTATTGGAACTCAGGAAGGAGTAATTGGAACCAAGTAAGACGGGAGACCATGGACAGCATCACAGCAAATAAATCCCTGCTGTGTGGGGAATCTTGGTTGCAGGGAACAGGGTGAGCATGACAGCCTCTGTGATGAGCACCTTATGTGGACAGTCCTTACCTGAGAGGAGTCCAATTACCACATACCAGGAGCTCAGTAAAGAGAGTCACCTGGAGCACTCAAGGCTACTTTGCTTCAAAGAAGGAACTCGTGTTTTCTACTGCTCTTAACCCCCAGAACAAGGTTGAGCAGAGTGCACCGTCGCAAGAAAGGAGGTGCTGTCAGAACCTATACTACTCTAGGAGTACCCATACCAGTGTAGAAGATAGAAGCCCTTGTATATCTTCATCTCTAGAGCTCTTTATGCATTCTAACACTCAGATTGCAGTATCAAAGCTCCAACGTAGATAGGGTGACCCCAGCCCACATAGTGCTCTGCACCTCAGGGAACAGTGAAATCCAGTCCCAAGGATCCTAAAAGGAGCACTTTACTCTTCACACTGGTGATCATCCTTATTCTCCCACTTTTCACACCATAAAGGCATCACTTGTTGCCCCTGGAAACTGAACTCTGGGATGCCTGGGTGAATGTTCTTTCGGCCCCAACCAATCTGCAAGCCATAACTCATATATGTGCATGTGTTCAAGGCAATGTATAATACCCAGAAAGTACATAGTGAAGGACCAATGACACACTAAGCCCAGTCCCAACACCAGGACAGCAAGTGTCTCACAAATCAGACTGCAGCATCACTTGGAACTCCAGTAGCTCCTAGGAATAACAACTAATGTTTATGCAACCTGCCTAGCCTAGTATACATCTAGGGGTTTTAGACCCTTTTAAAAAGTGGCTAAACTTTCTGTGCCTGCCCACCTAGGTGTAGGACTAAGTACTGAGGCACTTTGCAGGGTCTACTGCCTAGTTTTCTGCACCATTCTGACCAGTGTGCTACTCATTTGGGACTTTAGTTCCTCCAACAGACAGTGGCTTGGATTTTTGCTCCCCAAACTGCCCTTCACAAGACTCCATGGTGTTCCAGGAAAGTGGCCCGGAGAATGCATGCTCTGCAGTCACAGAGGCAAGGCCACTCCCTCAGGCAAAACCTGGTGAGTTCATCTGCATTACCTCACGCTAGTGCTGCTCTTGCAGCTTTATAATCATCATGTAGTGTCAGGGGTTCCATAAGCCAAATCTACTCCTGTCGCCAGTCCTACTTTCCCTCAAAGCCAGTATTGTTCACATAGCTTCAGCCCCTTATTTAAGTGGTGGTTGGGAGTCTGTGCAGAATAGGGAGGGAGCACACTGATAGTCTGGGAAAAGAAAGTTTAATAAATTATGGAGATACTGTAGTCTCAGGGAAGAGTTAGGGAAAAAACTGCAGAGGAAACTCTTCCGGAACTAGCCTCCTCCCAAATCAGTGAAGATCTGACTTCAGTTCCTCTCTCAGAAAGCATCTGTCCTAATGTGTGACAACAATCAGATCAGTGCCACTGGTCCTTCAGAATCTCAGATCCCTGCTACTGCTACCATAGATTAAAGTGAAAGAAGGTAAAGGGAGACTACACTATGTTTTCCGGTTGGAGTTAAAACCAAAGTAGCTTTAAAAAAAAAAAAAAAAAAAAAAAAAAAAAAAAAAAAAAAAAAAAACACAAAGCTCATCTTCATGGAAAAGCTTCATGCCCTCCCAGGTCGCCCTTTAAAAGTGATGGAAAAAATGAATCCCTTATGAAAATCAGTGTGGTGATAGAAGTATAAGAAATTAAGGCAATATTATGACCTAAGAAGAACAAACTAAGGCTTTAGTATAAAACTATGAGGAAAGATTGACAAGAACCTGATAAAGAATTCCAAAGAATGGTGATATGAACACCCAAAGAGATACAAGAGTAAAAATGTAATTAAATGAAAATTAGAAAGCAATGAATAATAGGAATAGGAAATTCAGCAGAGATAAAGATATTGAAAAAGAAACAAGGAACAATATTACAGATGAAGAACTCAGTAAGTTAAATAAAAATACTGTTGAAAGTCTTAGACTAGATGAAAAAGAATATCTGAATTTGATTAGTGGCCTTTTGAACTATCTCAATTAATTTTTTTTGATAAGAAAGAATGAAGACACAGCTTATGTTCTCTGGGACATCATTAAACAGACCAATATTTGAATTTGGGGAATCTGTGAAAGAATGGGGAGGAGGATGGCTTCTTAGAAAATGTATTCAATATTACAGTTAGTAGTGTATTAAGCCTGTGATTATAAAATGTATTGAAATTATGGGCCAGTGCTGCTGCTCACTAGGCTAATTCTCCACCTTGCGGCACCAGCACACTGGGTTCTAGTCTGGGTCAGGGCACCGGATTCTGTCCTGGTTGCCCCTCTTCCAGGCCAGCCCTCTGCTGTGGCCAGGGAAGGCAGTGGAGGACGGCCCAAGTGCTTGGGCCCTGCACCCCATGGGAGACCAGGAGAAGCACCTGGCTCCCGCCATCGGATCAGCGCGGTGCACCGCGGCAGCCATTGGAGGTTGAACCAACGGCAAAGGAAGACCTTTCTCTCTGTCTCTCTCTCTCACTGTCCACTCTGCCTGTCAAAAAAAAAAAATATGCTTTTGCAAAAATCAAAGAAAGGAAGGAAGGAGAGGGATTGAGGGAAGGAGGGAGGGGAGAAGGGAAGTACGGTTATTATCAGAATTGTGTCTATGACATACATGAAAGCTCTTCTCTCTATGTTAATAAAAATTTTGAAAAAAGGATACATATTCAATGAAATAATAGCTGAAAATATCTGCAGTATGCAGAATGAGAGACATAGTCAAGCATAGGAACTCCATAAGGTCCCAAATATTCCTTACCAGAAAAGAATCTCACCATGACACAGTATAGTCAAACTCTCCAAATTGTAGCACAAAGGAATTATCCTGAACTTTTTCAAGAGAAAAACCCAGTTTACTTCATAAAGAACTCGTATTAAGTTGACACCGGATTTTTCAACAGAAACCTTGTATTCCAAATGGGAATTGAAAGATATATTACATATATCTGCCAAACCAGAATAACTTATCAAGTGAAACTATGTTTCATAAAAAAGGAAAAATAAAGACTTTACAAGATAAGCAAATATTGAAATAATTCATCACCGCTTGACTAACCTTACAAATATTACTTAAAGTCATCCTAAATATAGAAACAAAGATAGATGTTATCATGAAAATGTGTGTAAATAAAAAAAAGAAAAGATAAAAATAAACTAAAAACATAAAATAAATTTTAAATGAAAAATGACAAGGCTAAGTAATTACTTACAAATAATAATGTTGAATATAGATGGACTAAGTATTCCAATTAAAAGACATATTGGTTAAATGGATTAACAAAAAGACCCAACAATACGCTGTTTACAAGAAAAAGATTTTAGAAAAACAGAGATTCAGGTAAAATTTCATATGGAGACAAAGACATTACTAAATTGAAGTGACCTCATGATTCAACCATTGCAAATATATACTACCAAACTCAATAATACCCAATTTTATATATAAAAGAGTTACTATAACAAAAGGAAAACATTGATTCTAAAATAACATTTGGGATCTTCATATCCTTGTTTCATTAATGGACAGATCATCCAGACCAAAAATCAGCAAAGAGACAACTGAGTAAAACCACACTATGAAGCAAATAGAACTAATAAATACTAAATAAATATAATATTCTATCCCACAGCTACCAAATATGTATTCTTTTTACCAGCACAGGGAACATTCTCTGGGATGGATCATATGGAAAGCTACAAAATAATTTAACGGTATAACTAGTACTCAGACAGTACTTTACACTTTGTGTTCCTGTGTGGGTGCAAACTGTTGAAATCTTTACTTAGTATATACTAAATTGATCCATCTTCTGTATATAAATATAATTGAAAATGAATCTTGATGTGAATGGGATGGGAGAGGGAGTGGGAGATGGGATGGTTGCGGGTGGGAGGGAGGTTATGGGGGGGGGAAGCCATTGTAATCCAAAAGCTATACTTTGGCAATTTATATTTATTAAATGAAAGTTAAAAAAAAAATGAATCACAGCAAATTAAGAAAAAATTCAATGGGGCTGACGCTGTGGCACAGTGGGCTAAGTCTTTGCCCACGGCAAGAGAATCCCATATGGGTGCTGGTTCATATCCCAGCTCCTCCTCTTTCTATCCACCTCTCTTCTGTGGCCTGGGAGAGCAGTTGAAGCTGACCTAAGTGGCTGGGCCGCTGCACCCATGTGGGAGACCCAGAAGAAGCTTCTGGCTTCTGACTTCGGATCTGCTTAGTTCTGGCCATTGAGGTCATCTGGAGAGTGAACCAGTGGATGGAAGACTTCTCTCTCTCTCTCTCTCTCTCTGCCTCTGCCTCTCTCTGTAATTCTCTCTCTCAAGTAAGTAAATAAATAAATAAAAATTGAAAAAAATTCAAATAATATAATGTACCTTTTCTGAGCACATTGGAATAAACCAGAAATTAACAACTAAATAAACTTAAAAATTAAACAAATTCATGGAGACTAAATTTCATGCTACTGAATAAATAGTGGATTATTGAATAAATCAGAAGGGAAATTTAAAAATTCTTTAATGAACATGGAGACCCAACATATCAAAACGTGTAGCATATAGCAATAGCAATACCAAGGTGGGGGTTATAGCAATAAGCACTTGCAAGATAAACATGGACAGATATAAAATAAGCAACTTAATAATGCATCTCAAGGGTCTTGGAAAAATAAGAAAAATCAAACTCAAAGATGGTATAAGGAATGAAATCATAAAATATTAGGGAAGAAATAAATGAACTCAAAATTAAGAACCAATAAAATGGTAATAAAATGAAGAATGAGTTCTTTGATAAGAAAAACAAAAATGATAGACTTAAAGAAAATTAGACAATTCAAATCAATAAAATCAGAAAAGAAAGCAGAGGTACTACAGAATCAATACACGAGATCATTAGGAACTACTATAATCAACTATACACTGAAATTGGAAAACTTAGCAGAAATGGTTACATTTCTGGCTATACTATAACTTGCCAAAATTGAATCATGATTACAGAAAATCTGAATACAACAATAATGAATGATGAGATTAATTCAGTAATAAAGTGACTCCCAACTTTTTACCAAAATTTTAAAGAGATGACACCTATTCTCAAACTACTGCAATAATTGAAGGAGAGAATTATCTCAATTTCATCCTATGAAGCTAAAATTACCTTAATTTGAAGTCAGAGAACACACAACAAAAAGATAATATGTCTGGTGAATGTGTATATAAAAATTCTCATTAAAATACTAGCAAATCAAATTCAATAACACATCAAAACGATCATTTATCCAAAGGTGGATATATCCCAGGGATGCAGGAATGGCTCAAAACATGCAAATCAGTAACTACAATACATCACATCAACATTTTAAAGTATAAAAATCTCATCATATTATTAGAGGCAGGACAAAACATTTAATAAAATACAACATCCATTCATAATAAAACCTTAAAAAATTGATGTAGAAAAAACATACGTGAAGATGACAGGCTTTATAAGGTAAATCATAGGCAGCAAATACATGAGAAAATAATCAATATATCTAGCCATCAAGGAAATACAAAAAAATATAATGTGATATCATATGAATCTGATTAGAATAGATTGTGTCAACAAACCTAAAATAACAAGTGCTGATGGGAATGTGGAGAAAAGACTACCCTAGTAAAATGTTGGTAAGAATGGAAATTAGTACAGTCATTTCAGAAAACAGTATGGAGTCTTAACAAAAATCTAAAAATAAATCTATCATATGACCTACCTATCTCACTTCTGAGAACATATGCAAAGAAAATGAAAGCAGCATATTAAAAACATAAATATTCTATATCTTGCACTGCAAGATAATAGAATCAATCTAGATGTTCATCAACTTATACACACACACACATATACATAAACACACAGCAATACAGCATTAGCCATTAAAAAATGAAGTTGAAATTTGAAGGAAAATGGATGGAATTAGTGATCATGATGTTAAGTGAAATAAGCTAGACATGGAAAGATAAATACCATGTGTTTTTACTTATATGTTGATGTTTATTCATATATCTATGTATATGTGTGTATGTGTGTGTATAAATATGTATAAAGTATGCATATGTAGTCAATATGAGTCTAAAGGCTGAGCAGTGTTGGGAGATGCAGGGAGATATGATGAGGAATATCAAAATGCAGTCAGTGGAGGAAATGAGTCTGGAGTTTCAGTAAGGGTGATTATAGCCTATGAAAAAGTCTTAGATTTCCTGATATGATTAATTTATGCTATGTATACCTGTGGAAATAATGCATTGCATGCCTAAAAATTGAAATGCGTTATAATGTTAATATAAATTTTAAAATATTAATTAAAAATAATATTGCTAGTTGAAAAATCATTTAATACATCAAACTTACCAAACACCATATATGAAATAGCCTACCTTAAATGTGATTAAATTATCTATATTGCTCTACGTCTGAACCACATCATCTAACATAAGGCCTAATATAATAAATGTTTACTAAATATTTAGTTAAATAAATATAATAATTTAATAAATATATTATTTGGTTTAATAAATTTTTGATGGGTAAAAAATATTGAACAGCTTAAAAATTGTTGAGTAACTCCACCTAAAACTTCTTTTTTTTTTTGACAGGCAGAGTGGAGAGTAAGAGAGAGAGACAGAGAGAAAGGTCTTCCTTTTGCCGTTGGTTCACCCTCCAACTGCTGCCATGGCTGACGCGCTGCGGCTGGCGCACCGCGCTGATCCAAAGGCAGGAGCCAGGTGCTTATCCTGGTCTCCTATGGGGTGCAGGGCCCAAGCACTTGGGCCATCCTCCACTGCACTCCCGGGCCACAGCAGAGAGCTGGCCTGGAAGAGGGGCAACCAGGAAAGAATCTGGCACCCCGACCGGGACTAGAACCTGGTGTGCCAGCATCACTAGGTGGAGGATTAGCCTATTGAGCCATGGTGCCGGCCCACCTAAAACTTTTGATAATACAGTGCACTACAGAGTATTGGCTGTTGACCCTTGTGATCATGTGACAGATATTTAGCACCACAATGAGAGTATTGTGCCTTTTATGGCTATCCCAGGAAAATATTAAAGTTCAAAATTCAAATCATAGTTTCTACTGGAAACATATTACATTCACATTGTCATAAAGTCAAAAAATAATGTCAATACATTGTAAGGCAGAGACTCTGTGTGTGTGTCTGTGTGTGTATTTGAGTATATCCTTAGTGTACAGATGTGAGTGTTACATATAACAATATGTTTTATATATGTGTTACTATGCATATTCTGTGGAATTTTATTATTTGATAATTTACTTTTTTAGAATAAAATATCACCATTGTTTGTTTAAAAAAAATTTCAGACCTTATTCGCAGCAGTGTTTAAAAACAAGAAACAATTTATTTGCTCCACATTAAAAGATACATGTATTTCATTACTTCATTTGCTAAAATTAAAATATTAATCCAATTGATGATGATCTTTTCTGAATTGTTCTTGCAACTCCTCTTGTAGGATATTATTCGTTACATAAATTATTTTCCTAGCTTCCCAGACTTGATATTCTGAAAACTTTTCTGAAATCTTATAAAATCCGTTTCTACAAGGTCAGCTCTATGGTGTAGTGGGTAAACCACTGCCTTCAGTGTCAGCATCCTATATGGATGCCGGTTCAAGACCTGGCTGCTCCCCTCCGATCCAGGTTTCGGCTATGGACTGGGAAAGCAGTAGAGCAGGACCCAAGTCCTTGGGCCCTTGCTCCTGTGTAGGAGACCTGGAAGAAAAAGCTCCTGGCTCCCAGCTTTGGATCGGCACAGCTCCAGCTGTTGTGACCATCTGGAGAGTGAACCAGTGGATTTAAGTTTTTCTCTCTTTCTCTCTCTCTGCCTCTGCTTCTGCCTTTCAAATAAATAAATAAGTCTTAAAAAAAAAAACATTTTCTAATTACTTATATTTTAAAAGTCTAAAATGAGTAAAATGAGAAAAATTATCCTGCTTCCATTTGTAATCTGCTATTTACACAATATCCATTAGATTTACACAAATATCCGTTAGATTTCAAATTAAAGTTGTACTAACTATGGAACAAAAATATGTTCAATTCCATGTAATGTTGATTTATTTCAATTCAAAAGCACTAGGACAGCAAATGTACAAACCTTAACATACCAGGAAGGAAATAAAAATAGTTTTGTAACAGGACTCAGAAGCCAGAAATGATACCTACATAACCTTGCATTATATACTTGGCTTGTATGAATAAAAAATGTGATTTTGATGTTTGATTTCAGTTGTGCTGCAATAACAGTCCTTGCCACTGTTAATATAAAACAAGACTTCAAAGTGAATCACTTTAATCTACAGAGTTTCACAACAGAAATAATTTATTAATGGTGTTGTGCATATTCTTTCTCACAGATTGTTTTAATAGAAATTTTCCTCTTTAAGTTGTCAAAACTATTTTTACATTTTTGAAGTGACAATGTACAACAAGCATCTACCAAGAATATGAAGGTAAATCAAATGAATTAAGACAGTTGGACATAGTAGTCGAGTTTCATTTCTCATAATTGATAGAAGTTGTGTTCAAATAAATATTTTATTTAAACATTTATTTATTTATTTATTTGAAAGGCAGAGTTACAGAGAGTGAAGGAGAGATAGTGATCTTCCATCTGCTGGTTACTCCACAATTGACTCTCAATGGTCTTGGCTGGGCCAGCCCAAAGCCAGGAGCCAGGAGCATCATCAGGGTCTGCCATATGCGTTCAGGGGCCCAAGAACTTTGCATCTTCTTCTGCTTATTTCCCAGATGCATTAGCAAGGACAAGGATTACAAGTGGAGCAGCCAGGACACACACTGGCATCCATATAGTATGCTGACATCACAGGTGGAAGCTTAACCCATTGTACCATATCAGCAGCTCCTCAAATAAGCAAGGGAAGAGAAAATATCAGAGAAACAATGCATGTGGTGAGGCTCCCAATGAATTAGAAAATGTGTGTCATCCAAACTGGAGTAATTACTTAGCTGCAAGCCATTGCTGACCTTTGACAGTGCGGGCCCAGTGAGGACAAATTACTCTGCTTTGTTTCCTTTTTTAACTCCCTCAGAGAAATTTGATTTCTGGAATCTATTTGTCAGCAATCAATTCTCAAATTCGTAAGTGGAAACTCACTTTTTAAACTATTTTTAGTTATGTGTAAAACACAAAGCTTTATGGTACATGAGTTGATCTCAAGGATTACCAATTCTTAATCTCTGGTTCAGCTAATTCAGAAGGAGAAAACTACTGTTTTCACCAAGGTTTGAAAGAATAGTCAATAGTTGTGCGGAATTAGAATCTAGATTGTAGTGCATGTTTAAAACTAAGGAATGTGTAACAGCAAGAGTAAACCCTAATGTAAACTATGTACTTTGTGTGTTACTGATGTGGCAAGCCAGGTTCATCTATTGTAACAGAGATAACACTCTGATGCAAGATGTTGATAGTGGGAGGGCAAGACCATGTGGGAAAAGGGAGAACATAGAACTTTTTGTATTGCCTACTCAATTTCACTATGAACCTAAAATGCTCTAAGAAAACAGTCTCTTAAAAATTCACAAATAGACTACTCTCCCAGGTGTCCCTGGCAAATCAAGGTAACTTGAAATATCTATTGACCTATAACAATTCCCTTAAGCCTATAAACTGATAGTCAAGAAAAGAGCCATTCAAATAAGCTAGGGTTAGTCACAGGCAAAATTAGTGCTAGATTTTATTTAGTCTGCTCTCCCATCTTGTTTTCAGTTCCTCTGCTTTCTGACTCCTATTTTGCCATTGTGCTCCACAGCTGTTAAAAGTTTTACTGGTCATTACTGAATGGTCACTGACACATAATCTTGCCTTTTGTTATAATGCCCCCATAAACATATATCTGCTATGGTGTCTATTTCCACAAATCCAGTGTCTCTGAAGTAAGGGTTATTGATGTGCAACAAAATGTGTCTTGGAAAATGTGTTAATGGGCATTAATGGCTTAGAGTTTTGTTCACATAAATAACAGCTGCTTTTAAATGGGCCCTTCTGCAGATGCGAAGTCTGTACATACCAAATGATTATAGCAGTAGAAATTTGATGCAGTGATTAAATAAATGGATTTTTTTCCTTGTAAGCTAAACTTTTTAGCACCTCTTCCTATGATACATACTGTAGACAGGCCTAAGAAATGTATCTCTGAGGCTGGAAACTAACATGATAATTTTTTAGTCACATTCAAAACAATATTCAGAAGCAATCTTCTATATCAAGTAAATAATTCTGAGTACGAGGTCTCACCCATATTCGTCAGCAACTCTGATGTCTATTGCAACATACCAAAAAACTCTCCTGAAGAAGTGAAAAACAGTAGAGGAAGCATTAATATTTATTGCAAATATATGAGAATTGCTTTTGTATTTCTCCAAGATGACTTAACCAGTGGTACCAAAAGCAAAGCTGTTGTCTTTGTCTATACCTATTTTCTCATTTCTCTGAAACTTGTGTGCAATTTTTTTTTTATTTCTACATTTTTAACTAAAATAATTACATTTTCATGCTGGTATTTTTATTTATTTTTAATCACATTCTCATATTCTGAAGTCAAAAAATCAAAGTTTATAAATACAGTCATTGTTATTTTATGTTAATAACTTTCGGTAACTCTGTTGTACAATTCAGAGATTCAGAAATTTGCACTGCTTCGAACGCAGTCCTTGTTGATTCCCTGGGATGGCACGCAAGTGATATTCCCTCTGCTCCTGAGCTCTGCTGTGCTTTCATCAGCTGCCTCTCCATGCTGCCTCGCTCTCTCTGTGTTCTTCTGCATGCTTTCACTAGTGATGCCACTGTGGAGTGATTATTTTCCACCCTACGGCTCCTGAATGGAGCCTTGGTTTAAAATGGATCCTCTTGGAAGAAACATGAATACGATAATGCCTTTTGTGTTGTGCTATTTTATATCTTCCTTAGAAGCAGCCCAGGGACATATACTTTAATGTATTCATACTTAATGTTATGCATGGTATTCTTATCTTTTATCAATATAAAGAGGCATTTTAAATACAACTGTTATGAATTAAGTTTAAATTCAGTTTATACAGTTAACTTAAAAACAAGACAGAATACACGCATAAATACTTTTGAAAACATAAAGTATTTAAAATATAACAAAACAGCCTGTGTAAAGGATATGGTGATAAATTATTTATTTTTTGTTCACTTTCTCATTCCAACATTTCCAAATGGGTAGAATGCTAAAAATATTACAGCACATTTTACTGTGAGGTATAATTTATGTATAATATTAATTGTCTTAGTCTATTACTGTAGCAATAACAAAACATCTCAGACTGGACAATTTAGGAAACTGTTTCTTATAGTTCTAGAAGCTGGTAAGCTCAAGATCAAGGTACATACTAGCATATTCAGCATCTGTTACAAACTTGCTCTCTGCTTCCTAGACTCTACCTGGTTGCTGTGTAGCTCTTTTACAACAGAAATATTCCCACTTCTGAGGGCATAACCCTCATGATTTAACCACGCCCCAAACAACATATCTCTTACCATCATCACAATAGGGAGTGAGTTTTAACATGCATTTTGAAGGGACAAATCATTTAGATCATATGCTACATATATAGAGAAACATAATTGGGGGTCCAGCCCTGTGGTGTAATGGGTTAAGCTACTGCCTACAGCACTGGCATCCCATATGGGTACAGGTCTGACTCCCAGCTGCTCCACCTCCTATCTAGCTCCCTGTTAATGGCCTGGGAAAATAGGGGAAGATGGCTCAAGTGCTTGGGCCTTTACACCCATGTGGGAAATGAGGAAGAAGCTCCTGGCTCCTGGCTTTGGCCTTACCCAACCCTGGCTGTTGCAGCCATTTAGGGAGTGAACCAACAGGTAGAAGCTTTCTCTCTCTCTCTCTCTCTCTCTCTCTCTCTCCCTCTCTGTGTGTGTGTGTGTGTGTGTGTCTCTCCCTAACTCTACCTTTCAAATAAATACAGTTTAAAAGAAAGAGAGAGATGTATTTGAAACATCTAGATAGATATTGATACCAGACAAGATTTCTTCATTGTATGTATTTATACACTTGATCTTAGCCAAAAGGCCAAGAAGCGATCATTGTATGTATTTATAATATGAAAGATTCAATAAAAGATTTTAGAACAATTTGAATGACTCCAGTAGCCACAGTGAGAGGAGCCACCAACAAAAATTCTGACCGGTAGTATGAAGAAAGACAGTCTTCAACAACTCCTTAGAATGACCTGCGATTGACAACAGTCTGCAGATCTCACCAATGCTCTGGTTTCAGAAACAAAAGTAAGCCATTTTCCAGGTAGTGCACTGTGAGCTTCACATCTGTAATATTTGCCTCTTGTTTCTACTAGTTCCTGAATGCTGTGAGTCTACTTCTCATTGACAAAGCTTAGAAGGGGTTAAAGTGAACTACCAACCTACTATGTAGGACAAGCACATACAGAAAATTATACAAGGTAGAAATATCCACACTGCTGAGCAATAAATCATTAAGCAATCAACAATGTAAGCACTGCTCATATTAAAAAAAAAGGAACACTTACAGTATAGATGAGGCAAAACTTAGAATTTTCAACTAAGCCTGAGAATTAAATTAACATATGGCAGATTAACCAAGGAAAAGTATACAAATGTTAGCTTTACATAACACAGGAGACCTCATATAGAAATGAAGACACAAGCAATGCTAAAATTTAGGTACTTTAACATTCCTTTGAACAAAGAGAAGAAATTGTGAAAAAGTCACTAAATGTTGTAAAGAGCCAAGTCTGGACAAGTTATATTAGCAAGGTTAGTAAGTGCCGAATTCTCTTGCCTGTTACTCCTGATGGAAAGCATGTGTATTTTCTCCTGGTGCAGATATGGAATCTTTCACAAGGGAGATTTTAAGCTCTTATTTCTATGAAGAAATGGGAATAATAGAATGTTTTTCTTGCAACTGCCATTTTCCATATTTAGTAAAGATAATTCTGCCATGCCTCACTAGCATTCAAAAGGATTCTCTCATGCCACTGCCTATGCTCTTTCCTCGCAAAAGGTGATCATGGTCATGATTTTTATAATAGGAACTTCTTTGCATTTCTTTTTTGTTCAACACAGACACAAGAATTCTTAGCTATAATATTAAGCTTGTCTAATTTGATCCTTCTAGACATATGTATATGTAATATATGTAATATAATATGCATACATAATAGGATTCTTTCTTATTTGAAAGTCTAAGAGACATAGAGGAAAAGAGAGACAAGGAGATAATGAGAGATTTTCCATAAGCTGGTTGACTTCCCAGATGACAGCAATAGCAAGGACTGGGCCATGCTGAAGTCAGGAACCCAGAACTCTGTACAGGTTTCCCACTTGGATGTCAGGGATCTGACTACTTGACCCATCATCTGCTGCCTTCCAGGCTGCATATTAGCTTGGGAAACAGAATAGTCAGGAATCAACTAGGCACTGCAATGTGTGATGCTGACGTCCCAAGCAGTGACTTAAGCACTAAACCACAGGTCCACCCCAATCTTAAAGCATGTGTTTGTCATGTCTTACTGTAATTCCGAAACAATACATTTCTGAGAATCATTCAAGTTCCTTTGTTTAATAGATAGCTGCTCATTTTCCATTATTGAATAACATTGTATTATATAAATACATCACAATTTATGTAGATTCTTTTCAGATTTTGATTTTTATGAATTGTCTTTTGACTTTTTTCACATTTGTTAATTACAAACAATACTTCTATGAATATTCCTATACTAATAACTTGATGTTCATGATTATTTTATGTTTATCCAAGGTTGCATTTTCTGATTTATACTCTATGACAGATGTTACAAATCTTTCTTTAGAGTAAAAGATAGTAAATGCTTTAGGCTTTGTAAGCACAAGATCTCAGTTGCAACTATTTAATCTTTTTGTGGTAGTATCTTATTTTTAAAAATAGGTGATAGGTCATATTTCATCAAACTATACTTTATTTCAGCTGTGAAAGTTAGTGGTAAAATGGGTTATAAACTCTTTGTGGCAACCTGCATATTTATCAGCAATGATTGTTTAGTAGGTTTCATAAATGCTATGGTTTGGATGCTTGTCATGTACAAAACTCATGTTAAAATGTGGTGATCATTATAACAGTACTAAGAGGGGAGGCTTTTGAGAGTTGATTAGGTCATGAGATCTCTAACCTCCTGGGTGGGATTAATGCTGTTATAAAAGAGTCAGTCTGGCCACCTTTGCCTCTTTGTGCTTTAGCTTTCAGCCATGGGATGATGTGGCAAGGAGGCCCTCACTAGATGACGATACTTTAATATTGGATTTCCCGACCTCCGGAACTGTGAAACAATACGTTTCTGTTCATTATAAATTACTCAGTCAGTCTTATTTTATTACAGAAGCACAAATGGATGAGGATCACAACCTTTTCAACAATTTTTATTGCCATTGTTTTAATTTTAGCCTTTGGCTGAGTAAATAATGGTTTGTCACAGTAAATCACCATAATTCTGATGATAATAACATTGGCCATATTTTAATATGTCTGTTAGCCACATGGATCTCCTCTATTGTGAGTATTTTTTCAAGTATTCTGCCTTCTTTTTCACTGTCTGTTTTTACTTTTATCTTGACCTTCAATCTTTTATTACTATTTTCATAAATAAAACTTTTGTGGCTATCTATGTTAAGAAAATTTTCTGGGACTTTATGACTTAGATTTTCTATCTCAATGGAGGTTTTTATTCTTTTGTAAAAAGAAATTGTTAATGTTATTGCAGTTCAATTTATTAAATAACTTGTTTAGAGTTAGTGTCTTTTTAATTTTATTTTCAATTATTTCTCTAGTATTAGAGTATGAAATACTATATGATATATTACTAACTAGGAGATAATTGCATTTACATGTACCATTTAGTTCCTATAAATGATTCTATAATTATTAATGTTCTTATTTTAGTAAGACCTTAAAAGACTGTTTTTCATTAGCATATGTTCCCTTCTTTTTATTACCTTTTTGAGAGACAGAGAGTTAAGACAGAACTTTTACCTATTGATTCACTCCCTAAATACCTGCAGTTGCCAGGGTTGGGCCAGGTTGAGCCAGTAGATGTAAAGGCAATTCAGATCTCCCACATGGGTGGCAACAACCCATTTACTTGTGCCATCACCACTGTCTCTAAGAATCTGCATTGGGGGGAAATTTGAGTCAGGAGCCAGAACTGAGAATCAAATCCTCTGAAGTTGGATGTAGGCATCTTAAAATGCTCCACTAAACACTGACTCTAAACTGCCCTCTTAATTGTTCATGCAAACATAAATGTATGCCTTTATTTTTTGAGAAAAAATTTTATTGGAAATCTCTTGAATATGTTTTGAAGCATAGCTCAGTATTTCAAAATAAATCAGGTTGGAGAAGGAAGAGGGACTGTGCCATGTTGGGACATGGCTGGCCCAGCCTGTCCCCAGTATGCTGCAGGAGTCGGGGCAGGAGGGCTCCTCTTTCTGTGGGATTGAGCTGATGGGCAAGGGTCAGCCTTGATAATTGCTTTCCTCCTCCCAGGCTCAGCTCAAAGTCAGGGCTCAGACTCTCCAGCTTCTTCACAGATGGCATCCTGGACAAAGGCTAGCACTTAATGAAGTCGAAGAGGGCAGTATTGGACCATGCTTAATAGGCCTTACCTTGCAAAGGCCTGGAAAGAAGGCAGAAACTGAAGCCTCTTCTACCTTATGCAGCACTAGGGCCTCGAAGGTTAAATATAACTGGGTCAGTAGGCCACAGATCTACTGGGGCCAACAGGAAGGCTCATTGGATACCACTGCTGGGAACATTTGTATGTGAGAGCAAAGTATGCAAGGGGACAGGGCTCCCCTCCAGAGCTGGCTCTAACCCTCAGAGGTCTGCCTGTTAGGTGGGAGCATTGTCACCCGCACTTTACTTATAGGCATCAGAGAACCCCTGCTCCACTGAAGCACAGCTGTTGCCACCCAGTTCCTGATGAGCCAGGTGGGATGAACAGGCCCTGTGTTCCTCAGCCAGGCTGCAAGCCAGAATGGGAGAGGACAGGGGATCAGGGTGGAAGGCTAGGCACTTGACTTATTCAAATACTGATACCAGAAGGAATAAGCCAAACACATGCTCAGCTTTGGTTTCTCAATGAGGAATCAAGCCAGCTGGTAAACCCCAGGGCAGTGCATAAACCCTGCGATTAAAGGGAGGTGGTGGCCAGGCCCAAGCAGAAGGAGAAGGTCTGTAGCCCATCTCTGAGAATCAGGATGCAGCAACCAGAAGCAGGGCACTCACACAATGCTCCTTGGGCACTGCTCGTGGCCCAACTCTGGGTGTCATCATGTTTAGCACCCAAGACTTCCTGGGCTGCCAGGATGGCAGCTCTGTTCTCTGCACAAAGCTGAGAGATTTCAGGCTCTGGCCAGGAATATGGAGGTGTCCTAGGTATGGTCTGAGGTCAGTTCAAACAGCAAACAAGGGAGGTTACTCTGCCCTCAGCCAGTCTTATTCCCACAGCCTCCCTTATACCAACTGAGTAGGAGGCAGCAACCAGGATGTGAAAAACCCCACAGGAGGAGGGCCATCTCCCAGGAAGAGGTCCTTCAGCTTCCTCAAGTGAAAGTGAAGTAGACAGGCATACAGGTTAAAATTGATTAGGGTTGTGAGCTGGAACACCACGCCTTCGCCACCTGAGCGCCCACCGGCCAATCAGGTTAATTAACCACTCCCCTTTGTAAGTAGATTAAAAGCCTGGGACAGGGTGTGTCTGGCCTTTCTTCCTTTTTTTTCTTGCCCTAGCCTCTTGCCAGTAGGGGGCTGGCTGCAGCCCTGAGCCTCCAAGACGAGTGGCCTTGGGCCACCCGCCCCATGCTTCCTGGCCTAGATGTTCTTCCACATGGCTGGTTCCTGGTACTCAGTATGAACCCAGATCTACTTCTCTCTTACAGATAAAGCCCTCAACTCTCCTATGCATCTCTCTCACTAAATAAAAGCTTGAAATGTACCATGCTGCCTCGTTAATTTATGCCAGTATTTAGAATTCTCTAAATATTAGGTAAGAACCCACTCGGGCTTATTAATATTGGAGATTTATTAATAAGCACATGGTGATATCCTATGGTACCCCAAATTTCGGTAATGTGTGGCACTCCAAATGGGACTTCTGGGGAACTTTAAGGGGCCACATTCATATATATTTTTAAGGGGTCAAGTTCCGATATCAAAAGCAGCTAACCTCTAATGTATATTCTCTATAAAATATCTGGTTTCTCTAAAAGTAATAAATATTTACCATGTTCTATAACCAAGGAACAGCAGCAACAGGGGAGGGAGGAGGAGAACCTCAGCTTTGACTCCCAGTGATCTGATCCAAGACACAGGTTCTAATTCTCCCTGAGCCCTAGCAAGGCAGCCACTAGGGCAGATGCTGGCTCAACCTCTGGGGATAGGGATGGCTTTGGAGTTGTGGTCATCTAGTGTAGGTGACCAAATTACCCACAGTATGGACCAGGCATGGGGTAGAGAGGGAAAAAAAGAAAGAGGAAGACTCCAGGAACAAAGGAGACAACAAAAAGAGCCTACAAAGGATCTGCCCATCTCTGAGACCAGAAGGATGAGTTATCTCAAACATTTAGTTTTTGGGCTTCATTGGTGCCACAGACTCTTCAGGGGGTCTGAGGGCAGGAACTACTGGGTCCCTATGGAAAGACCATCATGCCCTCAACTGACTGGGCAGGAGGGGTTATGGGAGCGGCTGATGGGTGAGAGGCTTTTTCCCCAGGGCCGCAACAAGGGATGCCACTGGCTCCCCAGGAGACTTTTATTTCAGGGATTCCATGAAGGCTTCAAATTCTTGGACATTCTTCTCATTCACAGCTAGTTTCTCAGGTATTGAGCCCAAGTCTTCAGCCTTGAACTGTGCTCTGATATGTATGGAGAGGCTGCTCAGCAGAGGAGGGCTCTGAAATTCCTGATAGAGTCCCCAAATACATTGGAAGAATCCCTTCTTTAGAAAAAGCCAGTTTATGTCTTAGCTATTATAAGTTGAGCTGCAATAAACATTGAGGTGTAGACAGCTCTTTTATTTGCCAATTTAATTTCCCTTGGGTAAATTCCAAGGAGTGGGATGGCTGGGTCCTATGGTAGGGCTATATTCAGATTTCTGAGGTAGCTCCAAACTATCTTCCATAGTGGCTTTGCCAGTTTGCATTCCCACCAACAGTGGGTTAGTGTCCCTTTTTCCCCACATCCTCGCCAGCATCTGTTGTTGGTAGATTTCTGTATGAAAGCCATTCTATGTGGGGTAAGGTGAAAACTCATTGTGGTTTTGATTTGCATTTCCTTGATTGCTTGTGATACTGAACATTTTTTCATGTGTCTGTTGGCCATTTGGATTTCCTATTTTGAAAAATGTCTATTTAGGTCCTTGGCCCATCTCTTGAGTGAGTTGCTTGATTTGTTTTGGAGTTTCTTGATCTCTTTGTAGATTCTAGTTATTAATCCTTTATCAGTTGCATAGTTTACAAATATTTTTTCCCATTCTGTCAGTTCCCTCTTCACTTTCCTGACTGTTTGTTTTGCAGTACAGAAACGTCTCAATTTGATGTAATCCCAGTCGTTAATTTTGGCTTTAGCTGCTTGTGCCTCTTGAGTCTTTTCCAAGAATTCCTTGTCTGTGCCTCTGATGTTTTCTAATAATTTGATAGTGTTGGGTCGTAGATTTAGATCTTTAATCCATGTTGAGTGTAAGGTAGGGGTCTTGCTTCATACTTCTGCATGTGGAAATCCATTTTCCCAGCATCATTGTTGAATAGACTGTCCTTGCTTCAGGAATTAGTTTTAGCTTCTTGATCAAATATAAGTTGGTTGTAGATATTTGGATTCATTTTTGGTGTTTCTATTCTTTTCCATTGGTCTATCCATGTATGTTTGTTCCAGTACCATGCTGTTTTGATTATAACTTCCCTGTAGTATTGATATCGGAATTTGGCCCCCTAAAATATATATCAAAATGTGGCCTCTTAAAGTTCCTCATCTGGGTCGCCATATGATGTTGGAATTTGGGGTGCCATAGATGTTAGGGAAATGGTGCAGTCTTATCTATGGCACAATCTACACCCTGACACCATCCTATGCTGTAGCCCCCACCGCCATTGCTGGAAGCCAGGTGGGCACATGGCCCAACCACCATTGTCAAGCTCCACCCTCATCCTAATGGGATTCACTGCTTCCCTGCCTGCCCTCCGACAAAGTGTTAAAAGGACCTGTTCCTGAACACGTGGTTCTTCTCTCTCTTGGCTCTCTCTCACTTGTTCTCTCCTCTCTCTAGTCTCGCTCTCTCTTGCTCACTCTCTCTCTTCTCTCTCTCTCACTTTCTCTCGGTTCCTCTCTCCTCTCGTCTCACTCTCTCTCTCTCTTTCTCTCTGTCTTCTAAACTCTGTCTCTGTCTCATTCTCTCTCTTTTTCCTTCTTCACCCCTTCCCTCCGGTCTGCTTGGTTTTCCCCAGTAAACTTCCCTTACTCCAGTGTTTGGTGTGTTTTGTGACACTCTTACAATACAATATCACCATATGCTTATTAATAATATCCAATATTAATAAGCCCAAGATGGTTCTTGCGTGATATTTAGAGAAGAATTCTAAATACCAGCATTAATGATTGAGGCAGCATGGTACATTTCAAGCTTTTATTCAGTGAGAGAAATCATAGGAGAGTGAGGGCTTTATCTGTAAGAGAGAGGTAGATCCGGGCTCATACCAAGTACCAGGAACCAGCCATGTGGAAGAACATCTAGGCCAGGAAGCATGGGGCGGGTGGCCCAAGGCCACTCGTCTTGGAGGCTCAGGGCTGCAGCCAGCCCCCTACTGGCAAGAGGCTAGGGCAAGAAAAAAAAGGAAGAAAGGCCAGACACACCCTGTCCCAGGCTTTTAATCCACTTTCAAAGAGGAGTGGTTAATTAACCTGATTGGAAGGTGGGCACTCAGGTGTGACCAGGTAGGGGCATGAGGTCACACAGGGGAGTGGCGAAGGCGTGGTGTTCCAGCTCACAACCCTAATCAATTTTAACCTGTATGCCTGTCTACTTCAGTATGTCTTGAAATTTGGTGTTGTGATGCCTCTGGCCCTGTTTTTGTTGTATAAGGTTGCTTTAGCTATTCGAGGTCTCCTATGCCTCCACATAAATTTCAGCACCATTTTTTCCAGATCTGAGAGTGTCTTTGTTATTTTGATTGGTATCGCATTGAATCTGCAAATTGCTTTTAGAAGAATGGACATTTTGATGATGTTGATTCTTCCAATCCATGAACATCGAAGATTTTTCCATTCTTTTGTATCTTCTATTTCTTTCTTTAACATTTTGTAATTCTCATCGCAGAGATATTTGACATCCTTGGTTAAGTTTATTCCAAGTATTTGATTTTTTGGTAGCTAGTGTGAATGGGATTGATCTTAGAAGTTCTTTCTCAACCATGGCATTGTCTGTGTATACAAAGGCTGTTGATTTTTGTGTATTGATTTTATATTCTGCTACTTTACCAAACTCTTCTATGAGTTCCAATAGTCTCTTAGTGGAGTTCTTTAAATCCCCTAAATAAAAAATCATGTCATCTGCAAATAGTGATAATTTGACTTCTTCCTTCCCAATTGGTATCCCTTTGATTTCTTTTTCTTGCCTAATGGCTCTGGATAAAACTTCTAGTACTATACTGAATAGCAATGGTGAGATTGGGCATCCATGTCTGGTACCGCATCCCAGTAGGAATGCTTTCAACTTTTCCCCATTCAATATGATGCTGGCCGTGGGCTTGTCATAAAGTTGTTCATAACAAAGTCATCATGGGCATTGGCACTGCTGTCATCAGAGTGCAGCTGCACGCCATGTCTGGGGAATCTGGGGTGTCCACCATGGGATCAATGTCCTCCAGCTTCAAATCTTTGAGAGCAAACATGGTAAATTTTATGCCCAGATCCATCATGGTCCTCTAGTTGATAGATATGTTGACAAATACCCCTGATTTTTGGACAAATATGGACTCCAGGACATCGTGGGGGTAGGCCCATTTTTTAATGCTATTTGAAATGGTTTCTGTGCTCTCAGTACTGGAAGGCATGACAGCAGAATGGGCCCCATCACAAGAGGTATTGGTTGCCAATCTCTCCTGGTCAGCCTGGGCACCTTTCTTCCCAGGAACCATTAGGTGGAATGGAAGGGAGGAGGAATGAGGGCAAAGGACGGTCCACAGAATGGTCAAAGTGGGTCCTCTCAAATTGCCTAGTTGACAGGAATGCCAAGTTAAATATGTAAGCATAAGAAAGAGTGGCAGTGCCTATGGGGGTGCCCACAATCGCAACACAAACAGTCTGGAAGCTTAGGTCATTCAACTGATCTTCTCCCAAGCATATCCTGTACAACATGGACTGTTCATGCCCTTGTTTTCTGGCAAGGCTAAGGGCTGGTCTTACCCTAGTTATTGCAAGAAGTTTAGCAGCAGTGACAGTCTGTTGTAGACCATGTAGAAAACTTTGATTTCTTCATCACACTTTTTGTCCAAGACACCAAATTTCCAGCTCCATAGATGTCCCTCAGAAGTCTTGAGTGTGATCTCCACACTCAGACCTCCCATAGCAGGCTATTCATGCTTATTCATGATTCTCCAGGTTTTATATAAATTTTAGAAGCTTGTTATACTCCCATAGGAAATTATTGAGAGTAATATTGATATTGTATAAATACTCCCATAGGAACACTATTGGTATTAATATTGAGAATATATAACTTTACTTGTGAAAAATTAGCATATAGGTTCTTCTAAATCTGTGAACATGCTTTATTCCTCCATTTTATTCAGATTTTACGTTTATCTAAAAAGGTATGATTTAAAAATTATGGTAAATACATGTAGTATGTAATATAGTATCAACATAGCTATATTTAAGTCTACAGTTCTGTAGTTGTAAGAATATTCACAGCCTGCAACCAATACCCAAGATTTTTCATCTTGCAAAACTGAAACTCAGTTTCAAGTTCCACCATAACTTCTTTCAGTGACCACCACCATTGTACTTTCTGTTTCTATGAATCTGCTTACTTTAGGTACCTTATATAACTGAAATCATGTAGTGTTTATCTTTTCGTGATGATTATTTCACTGAGCAGAGTATTCTCAAGATTCACTCATGTTATAGCATTTGTCAGAATTTTCTTCCCTTTTAAAGCTAAAAAATATTCCACGGTTTGTATGTAACACATTGTTTTTATTCATTCATTGAACTATGGAGCTGCTTCCGCCTGTTGGCATTATGAATAGTGATTCTATAAACATGAGTGTACAAATGTCTTTTCAGCACTCTGCTGTCAATCCTTTTTGCTGTATGCCCAGAAGTGGAACTGCTCGATCATAAAGAGATTCTAGCTTTAATGCTTTGAGAAACTGTAATACTTTTTTTTTTCCTAGAAGTGGTAACACTTTACAATCCCAACTACAATAAGCAAAGGGTTGAATTTCTCCATAGTCTCACCAATATTTTCACTTGTTATTTTCAGAATGTTTAAGAGTTATTCCAGGGGTTCGCGTTGTGTGCCGCTGTGTGGTGCAGCAGGCTAAGTCTCAGACTGCAGGGCCAGCAACCCATGTTATTTTCAGAATGTATTATACCTTTAATACATTTTAAAATTCAAATTATTAATTTTAAAGAAAATTTTACATCTAAAAATAGCTTTTCTTACCATATTGGTGTCGGGAATTTGTATCAAGATTACGCTGACCTCACAAAACAGTTTGAGTAGTCTTCATTTATTTCTGACTTCCTGAGTAATTTGATAGAAGTTAATATTATTTCTTTGTAAAAGTTTAGTGGTGATTTATTCTGTTAAATTCATCTCAGCATAGAGATTTCCTTTGGAAATAATTTAATTATAGACTTAATTCCTTTAGTGTGATGCTCATGATTTAATCACATATCTTAGTTCCGTGTATTGTCATTCACTATTTAGTTTTTTAAAAGAGTATTATAAATTTTTTCTTATTGTCCCATTTTTAAATATCTGATAGCCTCTTTTCCTTTTTTAACTTTCAATTTTGAGATTTTTATAAATTCACATGTAGTTGTAAGAAAAAATATGAAGTCACACTTTATATATGAACCACCCAGTTTATCCTAATGGTCATTGATATTGCACTTGGAATAGCATTTTAAAAGTGTCTATATATTTGTATCTTTTTCATTTTCACTGTACCTTTCTACTATTTATTCAAGATGTCTATGTACTTGTGATGTAGGCAGGATAATTTTGATTAGGCTTGTAAACTGGAAGACCACGCCCTCTAAGTGATCTCACACCCCTACCTAACCCCACCTATAAGCCCACCTGTCCATCAGACTGTGTAACCACTCCCCTTTGGAAGTGGATTAAAGGCCTGGAGCTTGGTGGGACACTCCCTTTTGTTGTCCTTGTTGCCCGGGGCCTTTGGGACACGGGGCCTTCAGGCCGCCCACTCTCTGCTTTCCTGCCTGCATGCTTGCTGCATGTGGCTTGCTCCTGGCTTGCTCTCTGCTTGGCATGGACCCAACTTAGCTTCTGGACTTCTGTTTCTCCCCTAAATAAAGCCCTCACTCTCCTGCTCATTTCTCTCACTGAATAAAATCCTTAAACCTTACCATGTTGTCTGGTCTATTTGGGCCAGTATTCAGAATTCTTTGACTATGTGGTAAGAACCCACAAAATTATTTATACTGAAAAAGATTAATAAGCAAGATGGTATCACTTGAATATCAGGGAGATCAAAATAGAGAGAGGAATAGGAGCACTAGGATGGTTGCGCAAGTGTGCAAGAAAGTAAGAGTTCCTCACTTAAAATTAATAATTTTAAACATAGAACTTTTAAGCATGGTATAATTGTAATACTTTTTACCTTAAAATATATTATAAAATTTACTAGTTATCAATAACACAAATTAAATATAAAGACCTAACATAGAAATTTACATAGGCAAATTTCTCAAAATTCAGAAGACAAAAGGAAAATATTGTTTCCTTTCTGGACAATAAATTCTGGGAAAGATGGAGACAGAAATAGAGAAGACAACTATATACATGCATTCTGTCTACATTCTTCTTTTTGACTGAATGAAAGTTTTAGATGAGCTGATTTTTGAAGCACCCATAATGTGAGTCCAAAGGGGAAATATGACTTCAGTCTTGCTACTAGCCTAGGATTCCTTCTTCCTCAAGGTAAATTTGTAAGAACTGGATGATTGTATTTAGTGAAGGCAATTTTTTAAGTAGTTTACCTGGCACCACCCTCATATTCTCCTCTGACATAAATTAGACCAAAAATTTTTCTAAATATCCCCAACCACCAATACAGAACTTAACAAAAATAAAAAAATCAAAAATGCATTATGCCAGCTAAGAACTGAATTCGATAGCACATGGCAGAAGAGAGAGAAAGACTTTGCTTAAAACATCCATGAGAAGTAATCAATACCCAGCATCAGTGACAGCTAAGATAAGGACAATAAGCTAAGGGTCATATCACTGCAAGATAAAGATACGAGGCTACAAATTTTACTATTCATTGACTCAGAAGCAAAAGTCCTGCAAAGGGCTTGTGATCAAGATCACTTACAATTAGTGTTGGCCAGTTCATACTGGTTCTATAACAGAGAACAGACAATATGAGGATTAGCTGTAGGATCTGAAATTCACTTTCTTTTCCTGGCAACAGAATGTAGAAGTAAGATTTTCATACACAAAAACGCTAATTATTTTTAAAGATTGTATTTATTCATTTGAGAGGCAGAGCTACAGAGAGAGGGAGAGACAATGAGAAAGATCCTCCATCTGCTAGTTCACTCCCTAAATGGCTGCAATGGCTGTAGCTAGGCTTATCTAAAATCAGGAGTCAGGAGCTTTCTCGGGTTCTCCCACTAGGATGCAGGGGCCTAAGCACTTGGGCCATCTTTGACTGCTTTCCCAAGCCAAGGCAGAGAGCTGGATTGGAAGCGGAGCAGCCCATATGGGATGCTGGTGCCACAGACAGAGGCCTACCCTACTACACCAGAGTGCCAGCCCCCAAAAACACTAAGTTAAGAAGGAACAGAAGTAGAATCAGAACTTTGAGGGAATAAACATTGGTTATTCTCAACCTGTAAGATTAATGCAATTAAAAGATTAGAAATAAAAATTCTTGTTGCTTCCTCTTCCTCTATACAGCATTTGTGTTTTCACCCTGAGATCAGATCAGCTCTGAATAAAATAAGGTGCCTTTTATTTACAGATGCAGTATACCATGAGTGCATTTGATCCTTCCTCTGTGCTTATGTATATTTTATCTTACTATTCCAAGTCTTTATGTTTCAAAGTTACAGCAAACCAGTTCCTTTTCTGCTTTTGTCATGTGCTCATTAATGTTTTTCCCTTTTATCAGTAAAGATGTCTGATTGTCCCCTAACTTTTGCATATCACCATGTATTCTTCTGAAATTAGAGTCCTCTGTCTTCATCAGAGGTTTCACTACTGACTCCAACTCATATGAATTATCCTCTTCATCAAAATATCATTTGTGGATATTGTCACCCATTTTAACATAAAATCTTAAAAAGCTTCATATATTTCAGTTATTTTGGTCTCTCAACTCAATCATGCACAGCACACTCCGATTCATGGTATGAAATTCACAGTAGGTATTTAAATTTAGGAATTTCTACACAAACATGCATTCCCTTGATTGGGTTATTGTTTTCACAGTAATATCATTATAAATATTCAAAAATTCAAGATTCATGTTATTTCTTCTACATGCTATAAAAACATCCTTTTAAAATATTATAAAGAAAACAAAGGATATGCAAAATATTCACAAAAAATTCAACCAATTAGTATCTTTGTTTATTAAGCTTTATACCAAGGTAGTTGATTCATTTTTCTGTTTTATTATTTGAATGGGTACATTTTTGAGATATTGTTTAAGAACTCATTGATTTCGTGTCTGTGAAACTGAAGAAAAAGACTGGTTTATTCACTGTAAATATCTTGTGTTCTTGCAAAATATATCATAACAGTAAAGGAGATATAAGGCCGGCGCCGTGGCTCACTAGGCTAATCCTCCGCCTTGCGGCGCCGGCACACCGGGTTCTAGGCCCGGTCGGGGCGCCGGATTCTGTCCCGGTTGCCCCTCTTCCAGGCCAGCTCTCTGCTGTGGCCAGGGAGTGCAGTGGAGGATGGCCCAAGTGCTTGGGCCCTGCACCCCCTGGGAGACCAGGAGAAGCACCTGGCTCCTGCCATTGGATCAGCGTGGTGCGCCGGCCGTGGTGGCCATTGGAGGGTGAACCAACGGCAAAGGAAGACCTTTCTCTCTGTCTCTCTCACTGTTCACTCTGCCTGTCAAAAAAAAAAGGAGATATAAGTGATTGAGAAGAAACAGAAAAATAAGGATTTTATAGAGGAGGGAAATATGCTCATTAAAATAGTGTAGGTTTGTCACATTATTCTTTCTCCTGCTTACTCCATATTCAACCTGGTACTACAGAAAACAAATTATATAAAAACATGTATGTTGCAGCTCATTTTATATACTCCCTTTTAGTGTCCATATACACAATAATATTACTTGAAATCATTTTATAATTTTTGGCAAAATTTCTTATGTCCTTTACCACATTTCTAAATTAGAAAACATCCCAATGAAAAAATATATAGAATAGATGTCTCTTCAGTTTCTACCCTTAATCATGACACATGGAAAATCTGCAATTAAAAGAAACATAGAGGACTGGCCTGGCACAACAGCTTATATCACCAGTTTCAATGTCCGCATCCAATATCAGAGTACCAGTATGAGTCCTGGCTATACCACTTCAATCCATATTCCTACTAATGCTTGTGGGAAGACAGTAGAGATACCTAAGTTCTTGGACGTCTGCACCCATGTAGGAGACTTGGATGGAGTTCCTGGCTCCTCGTTTTGGCTTGGCCCAGATCCAGCTATGGCGATCATTTAATGGGTGAAGCAGTAGATGAAAGATCTCTCTCTCTGTCTCTCCCTGTCTGCCTGTCAACCTGACTTTCAAATAAATAAATTAATTAAGATAAATATGGGTCACATTTTTTGGCTTTGTTTCTAAATAATATCACATATTTCCTTGTATTTAAAAGACAGTTTCATAAGATTAAATGATGTGTGTTTTCCAGAAAAAGTATTAAGTCTGAAATGTTAAATCTAACTTAATATGTTCAAGAATCTATTATTTAACATCAGTCTCACTAAAATTTAAAATTTTTATTTATGTCATCAAATAAAGATTTAACATTAGATGCTATTGTAAATTGTAAGATAATTTGACTTCAGTTTCCTATTTTTAATGACTTTCTGCTGTTTTAAAAGTGCTAGAGTGACCAAAAATATATTTCAGTGAGGCTAAAACAATTATATGCAAAAAGAATATTTATTTACTGCTATATATTTATAAAAAATTATAATATGGGTATGTATAAATATTACTACTTATATAATAATATATATCACTATGCAGTTGGAAGTTGGCCCCCAAAGTGACAACCAACTACAACTGAAGAAAAAAAGATATTTCAAAAGTATCTAGGTTATTAAAAAAGGATGGAGTCCTTATGTTAGTTGTTAAGTTCAATATATCTCTTGTTATATTAATAGGAAAATAGAATGATATTTAATGTTATCTCACTTAAAGAGTCTACTATTCCTTTCCTTTAACAACAGGACAAAAATGTTTAAATATGATTTATGTAAAATATCAATATTTTAAACATAGTTGAGACTGTGATAGTTGACAAGATTAGCAATGATAGCAATGTGTTCATTTTGCTATGTGACACATTTTTAAATATAAGAAATTACTTAGTATAAATTATTCATACTCATCTCTATTTGCTACTTTTGGTGGCTCATGTGTCTGAAAACAAAGAATATTAACTCTTATTTCCGATTTGGATGCCTTTTACTTTTTTGTCTTGCCTAATTGCTTTGAATTGAATTTCCAGTATTATACTGACTAAACGTGATGATAGTGGATGTCCTTTTCTTTCGTCTCATGTTAGAGGAAAGTTTCCACTTTTCACCATTCCATTAAGCATGATGGTCTTTTTGTATACAGCCTTTATTTTATAGAGCTAGGTTCCTCCTATACCTAATATGTTGGGTTCTTGTCATGAAAAGATGTTCATTATTGGTAAACGGTTTGTCTATAGCAGGATTCTATAAATGTGAGGTACCACACTTATTTATATGCCTATGTTGAACAGCACGCTTCATTGGGGTGTATGATTTCTGTGCTGTCAAATTTATTTCATTGGTATTTTGCTGAACATATTTGCACTGAAATTCACTGAGAATCTTGGTAAGCTATTTTGTTTTAATATCCCTTTCTGGCTTTCATATCTGGGAAATGCTGCCTCATAAATGAGTTCAGAAGTTTTCCCTAATGTAACATTTAATAGAAGAGGTTGAGAAATAAACTATTATTTATCCGCCTAATTTACTTAATTTATTTGACAGGCTGAGATGGAGGGTATGTGTGTGTGTGTGAGAGAGAGAGGGAGAGAGAGAGAGAGAGAGAGAGAGAGGCTTTGTGTTCTGAGGAATTACACATTTTCTCTTTCTTTTTTTAAAGATTTATTTATTTACTTCAAAGTCAGAGTTACACAGAGAGAGAAGGAGAGGTAGAGAGAGAGAGAGAGGTCTTCCAACCACTGGTTCACTCTCTAATTGGCTGCAATGGCTGGAGCTGCGCCAATCTGAATCCAGGAGCCAGGAGCTTCTTCTAGGTCTCCCACGGGAGTGCAGGAGCCCAAGGACTTGAACCATGTTCTACTGCTTTCCCAGGCCATAGCAGAGAGCTGGATCAGAAGTGCAGCAGCGAAACTAGAACCAGTGCCTATATGGGATGCTGGCACTGCAGGTGGCGGCTTTACCCACCAAACCACAGCGCCAGCCCTAGGTCATCCAAGTTGTTGCTATCAATTTTCACAATATTTTCTCAGCATCTTTTGGCAGCTAAAGTTGCATCGTTCAAACTTGTGGGAGTGAGGCCCACTCAGTCCCACAGAATCCCATCCCCTCCTTTGGCACTTTTTACTTCACCAAAATACTTTTTTTTTTTTTTTTTTTTTTAATTTTGGAACTGGGTTTGGGCTAGTTGGGAGGCTGCAGGGTCGGCAGACACTGAGTCTCACCAACCCCCTCCCTGGGCCCAGCCAGCCGGGGGTGAAAGCAGAACCAGCTGGGGTATAGGAAGGGGCTCCATTTACCCCAGGACCCTCTGCAAGTGGAAAAAGGAGTGAAGCCCAGCTAGAGTCCTGCCAAGTGGAGAGGGGCAGCCCTTCGTTTTCTGGATTCCTGGCCCAGGCTGCTGTGGCTTTTGCCCCTCCCCTGTCCCTCTAAAGCAATAATGGTCCCCATTCAGACAGCAGATAGGTTGGCCTAGGAGAGATTTGGAGGCGGGGCTTTTGCATCCCTGACGCTGTCCCCCAACTCTGGTGAGCTTCGGCAGAAGTGGCGATCATAGGTCAGGACCAAGGTCCTGCATTTTTGCCTCCTCAAAGGGTGCTCCGGTCTTTGATAAAGGCGGTCGTCTTGCCCTGGCCCTAGTCCTCCCAAGGCACTCTTCCTTCCAGGCTTCGGTGGCAGCCTCTTGTAGGAGATGAGGTCTCGATCCAAGGTGTGTCACTTCACTGAAGCCAGAGCGCGGCTGCAGGACCAGGAAGGCAGTGAAGAATTCCAGCATGAAGGCGGAGGCTGTTGCTGCTGCTCTGGTCTTGCAGAGAGCTGATCTGCTTCATGGGGTCCAGGGAAATGTATCTGGGGCAGCTGAGTCAGTCGATGGGGGCTGGCCCCGGGCAGGTGGCGCACGAGGCATGGCAGGGGGTGCAGAGGATGGCCTGGATGGTCTCCACGTCGTTCTAGGTGCTATAGTGCGTATCGAGGACTTGGGGAGTGAACCCCGGCAGGCAGTGCTAAACACAGCTCTGCTGGTGCAGGGTCTTCCAGCCGCTGTTTTCAGAAGGCATGTGCAGCCCTTCGGGAGCCATGCCATAGAGCGCCAGGGTGAACTTGATCAGCTGGGTTCTCAGTCTCTAGGACCCACTCACCAGGGAGATCCTTGTCCCAGGAACAGTGTGTCTTGAAGGCTCAGTCGTCGAAACCGTCTGCAAAGTAGTCGTGGGGTCTCATGGCCAGCAGGATGGAGCGGGTGCCCATGGGGCTGACCAGGTGGATAGCTGGGCCCCTGAGGCAGTTGTATGACAGGGTGAGGTGTGCCTTGGCCTGCTCCAGCTAGGTGATGTGCTTGGGTGACCCAGGCACGCGGTCACCGTCTTGCGCATCTCCAGCTGTTTCCTACGGTCCTTGGACTCCGTGAGGATGTCGATGATGCACTTCCGCTGGGGGGCCACTGTCATCCACTTCTGAACCAAAGCCACCATGACACTTGCCATCTAGTAACCCACAGCCATATGAGTTGCTCGCTTTGTGGCCCACGCCGTTGGCTGTACATTTATCAGCATTGAGGTGGGCTGGCTTTGAGGTCTGTACCACCAAGTGCTGCATGTCCCGCCAGGTAAGCAGCTTCTTGGCCTCCAGGTGAGTGCAATGATGCCAGCTGCCAAAGGGGCCGAGGCTGAGGTGCCCATGTGAGACTGTGCACTTCTGCCGCAAGTCAGTGTTCAGGATCTGCTTCTTGTCTGCTTGCCTCTGCTGTAAGCGGTGGCCAGTGTGGAGCAGCAGGTACCTCGTACTAGGGCATGTTGCCAATCTGAGTGGTGCTGCTGATGGACAACGTGTAGATGCTGTTAGTGTATTTGTCGCACTTGCAGCTGGCCCCCATTCCATAAATGTAAATGTATATTTATGTGTAAGTACAAACACACATATATACTTAAATATATACAAATATACATACCCATATATCGATGAAAACAATTCCCAGAAAAAAGTATATAATATATTATATTTTATATAATATATTTTATATAAATATATTTATATAAGTATATAAATATTAGAATCAAGGTTAGTTTTAAAATTAATTTTACAGCCCTTGTCTCTAACATTGAGGAACGGTGCTTGTTTTTTATCCTTGATATTTGTTGAAGTCTTTACTTAGTGTACGGTTAATCTTATGAGTAGAAAGTAAACTGAAAGTAGATCATTATAAAAATTAAGAGAGGGAATAAGAGAGGAAGGAGGAGGAAGGGTAGGAACATGGGCAGGAGGGAGGGTAGGGTGGGAAGTATCACCATGTTCCTAAATCTATATATATGAAATACATGAAATTTGTTTACCTTAAATAAAATTTAAAAACAAAATTAATTTTCAAATACAAATATCCTAAGGACTCAAACTGGTGATGAATAAATCCACACTGTTCATGGACTTCCACCATCCCCTTTACCCTTATAGACCAATTAAAAATATTCTTTAGATATGTTAAATTTGTAAAAGATGTTAAAGAAAAGGATGCACCAAAAATGCATTCTTAAATTGGATACAGTACCATCATACTATTACCCCAGAATGCAAGAGGGGAAAAGAAGCAAATCAAGGTGCTGGCATTATGACATACCAGGTAGAGCTGCTACATGCAACACTGACCTGCTCCACTTTCTATCCTGCTTGCTCCACTTTTTATCCATCTTCCTGCTAATGTGCCTGGGAAAGCAACAGAAGATGACACAAGTGTCTGGGTCCCTGGCACCAACATGGGAAACCTGGATGGAGCTCCTGGCTCCTGGCTTCAGCCTGGCCCAGCCCTGGTCATTGTGGCCTTTAGGTGAGTGGCAAGCAGATAGAAGAGTCCCATCAAGGAAATGCAAACCAAAACCACAATGAGGTTTCACTTCATCCCAGTTAAAATGACTATTATAAAAAAAATTTTAAATGCTGATGAGGATGTGGGGAAAACATACCCTAATATACTGTTAGTGGCAATGTAAACTAGTATAAACATCATGGAATACAGTATGGAGATTATTCAGAAATTTGAAAATAGATCCATATAACACAGACATCCCACTCTTGGGAATTTACCCAAACAAAATAAAATCATCATTTAAGACATTTATCTGTACCTCCATGTTTGTTGCAATTGAATTCACAATAGCTTATATGGAATCAACTCAGATGTCCATCAACTGATGACTGGATGAAGAAAATATGGTATATGTACACTATGGAATATTATGCATCCATAAAATAGAATGAACTCCTGTCTTTTGCAACAAAATAGATTCAACTGGAAACTATTATGCTTAATGAAATAAGCTAGTCCCCAAAAGACAAATATCCAGTGTTTTCCCTGATTTGTGGCAACTAATATACATAGTGCAAAAAATGTAATGTATCTGAGTGAAATTGACATTTTGAGATTTGATTATTGTTTACAGTCTGTTTGTATACTCTTGAAAAGCAGTGGTTTTTCTACTTACTACTGATCGAGTTCTTTATTTAGTGGAGGGTTAAGCTTATGATTATAAAATAAACTAAAAATGTGTCATTGTATAATTTATGAAAAAATAGGAAGTAAAGAGGAGGGGGGGTGGGAGCATGAGTGGAGTGAGGGTATGATGGGAAGTATCATGCTCTTAAATCCATATACATGACATTTATTCACCTTACATAAATTTAAACATTCAGAATCAATCAATAAATAAATATTTTAAAAAATCAAATGTGATAATATGGGGGCCAACATTTGGCACAACAGGTGAAGCCACAATTTCAACAGTGGCATTGCATATTCTCTGCCAATGCATCTGGTAAAGCAATGGAAGATGGCCAAAGCCCTTGGCCTTCGCCCCTATTAGGGGGACTCAGATGGAGTTCCTGGCTCCCCATGTCAGCCTAACCCAACTCTGGACATGTGGCAGTTTGGAGAGTAAACCAGAGGATCAGTATCTCTCTGAGTCTCACCCTCTCTCTGTCCCCCTGCCTTTCAAATAAAGAAAGAAATCTTTATATTTAGTTACCTCAACAAATGCTTTTGACTTTCATATTGTTTATTTTGAGAAACTTCCCACAGGGAATCCTGACAATTAACTTAACAGAAAAAGGTTCAAAGAACCTTTATAAATGTGCTCGCTTCGGCAGCACATATACTAAAATATGTTATAAATGATCAGGAAAACAGGTTTAAGATTGGAAGTTTCATGGCATGACTCAATTGGTGAAATACAGGATAGCTTAAACAGTTTAAAATTACATTAAGAAGAATCAGATGAAAATTCTAAAGTTGAAAAGTGCATTAATAACTATATAAAAAGTTACTAGAGAAGCTAAATTATTTATTTAGTTAGTTATTCATTCATTTAAAAGGCATAGTTTACAGAGAGTGAGAGGGAGAGACCAAAAGAGAAAATCTCCCATATGGTTCACTTCCCATATTGCCACAATGACTGCACTGGACTGGTTTGAAGCCAGGAGCAGGTGCTTTCTCTATGTCTTCCACATGCGTGACATGGCCCAAGTACTTGGGCCATCTTCTACTGCTTTCTCAGGTCATTAGCAGAGAATTGGATTGGAAGTGTAATAGCAGGTACTTGAACCAGTACCTACATGGGATGCCAGTGTTATAGGTGTCACCTTTACCTACTCTGCCAAGATGTCAGCTGCTAAATGGGAGACGTAAGGTGGCAGAAAAAATGATCAGGAAACTTCCAGATATGTCAAAAGAGGTTATCTAGTCCATAAAACAGTAAAAAAAATGCCTCAGAGATCTGCTAAATAACACTAAGATGACAACAAAATTATTATAATAGAAGGATAACACAGAAACAAGCAGAACAGTATTTAATGAAACAATGACAAAGTACATTTGAAAAAAATTAATGTACATATTTAAGAAGGACAAGGAACAAAATAGAGAATAAATACAAGAGACCAACAACTAGCCATTTCACAAATGTTTGGAAGCCCAAAGCAAAGACAAAGCAACAATAAATGCAGTTTATCATGTGTGGGAAATCACAGAACAATTAAGAGCTGATCTATCAGACATGGTGGGAGTGTCCTAAGGTCCCACGTTAGTAAATAATAAAGCAGGGGTACAGATTTTATACTCTTTATTTTTACACTCTTAATCACTTTTCTGGAGTTGAGTTGTTATCAAAATGCCTCACTTTTTTTTTTCTCTATAATCAATTCTAATTAAAAAAACAGTTCCTTGCTTGGATTTGGGTGTGTGCCAAAATTAGTGGAAAATTAGGACAAGGCTGGTAACTCTAAGAATAAGATAATTACCTCCTCGCATATTTTACTAAGACCAAGCATAAAGTATGAAGACGCATGCAGCGTGTGGCTTGAAATGTCGTTGAAGAAGCCAATCTAGGAGCATATTTCATTTTTGAGGTGGATGACTAGGAAGATCATCTGCAAAGTCCTGGACATAGCAAAAATGACTCAGATTATGCAGGCATTTTTATTAAAGAACAATGTGCAAATAAGCTGACCCATTTTAATGGTCAGAGCTGGAATGGCAACATTGGCCTCTTTAAAAATGGTAAATAATGGAGAATTTGCCTAAAAAATTGGAAAAATCAGCACAGCATAGTGAAGAAGAACAAGGCCAACACATATTATTTGAAAAACACTAGTGTGAACTAAAATACTATTAAATATAAAGAGCTAAAATGTATGACTTTTTAAAATAAAATATGAAATGATAGGTAGATGGATAGATAGATAGATAGATGTAGATTTTAAAGGGAAATTGTTTGGAAACTAGAGGGCAAATACAGACCAAGAGTAGATAGAATCCTGTCTCAAGAAATTTGAAGAAATTTATATCAGTTATGAAATACATACTGGAAAAATGTTTTGTGTTTTCATGTAAATATTATTGTAAATCTTAAAGATCTGAGAAACCAGAATAATTTAAGGGAAGAGAATAATGAAAAAAATGAAGAAGCCTTTAGAACATTTAGAGCAACTGCAGAAATAACTAAGCCCACATGTGAGATATTTTTAGTTCTTAAGAAAGGAAGACAAAAAAAGTGCAGGCTACACCACTCTTTCTTTAAATTGTTTAGAGAAAAGAAAATAGAAACAGGATAAGTTGACTACTTATTAAATAAATTGTTATAGACTGTTCTTATTATAAAAGTGACTGCCTTTGTATTAAACTAAATATTTTATTTATATAAAGATGTGCTTTTTGAGAGAAAGAATCAGAGTTAATAACAATCAATTTTTCTCTGTGTTATGATGTGTCATACCTCCCAAAGTATGTAGTAATTGTTGGAAATTTTCTTCTGTATTTTACTGATATATAAACATGCATTGGCTGTTAAGAAAAAAAGTGAACATTTATTCAGAACTCATTTACAATAAACAAAAATTGTTTTCTTTGATTTAGAAGTTTAATACATATCATTAAAGAGGACTTGTATTTGGATAAGCAGGTAGAAGATAGCTGTCAAATCAAAACCGTCCCTTAGATACATCTCTCTGTGACACATGCAAAGCTGAAGTGCCAGATTTGAGTCTTGAACATGAAAACACACATGTCACATTTTCACCATCTCATTATTTTGACAGTGTGTCTGGGAGAGTGGGGATAAACCAGCTATAACAGAAGTTTTGAATGTTGGTAAAGTAAGCACCCAAACACATAACTCCAGGAAGCTTTCTTGGATCAAAATAGTTTCAGGATTCTTGGGGATTATGAGTCATCAATTAGTGATTTTACCTTATAAGTGAGGAAAATATGGTACCAATATGTTATATTGGGTGAATTTCATTCCAGTCCTTTGGACTACTTGGTGAAAATTACATATACATGTAGACATGAATATATAAGTGTTATGTATATATTTATTTGTATGAGGGGGCTTTATATATGTTCATGGAAAATGGAATTAAAAAATAAGTTTATCTGATGCAAAATGTTTTTTTTTTTTTTTTTTTTGGCAGGCAGAGTGGACAATGAGAGAGAGACAGACAGAGAGAAAGGTCTTTCTTTTCCATTGGTTCACCCTCCAATGGCCGCTGTGGCCATCACACTGCGCTGATCCAAAGCCGGGAGCCAGGTGCTTCTCCTGGTCTCCCATGCAGGTGCAGGGCCCAAGTACTTGGGCCATCCTCCATTGCACTCCTGGGCCACAGCAGAGAGCTGGACAAGAAGAGGGGCAACCGGGACAGAATCCGGTGCCCTGACCGGGACTAGAACCCGGTGTGCCGGCGCCGCAAGGCGGAGGATTAGCCTATTGAGCCGTGGCGCCGGCCGTGATGCAAAATGTTTTGAAACCTATGTATAGTTTTTTTCAAAATGTATACCTTCCACAAACTTTTTGAACTAACCTTGTACAAACAAATATATCTATATATCGTCTATTTATATACATAATATAAATTTAAGTAATCACCAGAGCAAACTATACTGATATTGAATTCTAATAAGCATAATGCAAGTCTTTGTTTTTCAGCCTCATTATAACTGATAATTTACATCTGTTTCATTTGCTGCAAACAAAATGAGACTGATTGAAATTATAAGACAATGAAAATTTATTTTTTCTCTCTCTTTCCCAGATGTACACCTTCCATGAGTTCCTTATGTGTCCTGGATTTTCAGATGTTCATAGCCCAGTGCTGGCTCCCTGCCCATTCCTTCCAAGCCTCCTGCATCACAGCAACTTCTCACTAGTTCATATTATTCCCACACACCATAGCATAATTTTACTTGTATATCTAAAGTAGGTTTAATTGTTTTAATTTTATTTATTTGTTTTTATTTATCTGAAAAGCAGAACAAAAAAATGAAAGATTGGTTCATTCCCAAAAGACAAGGATGGACCAGGCCAAAGCAAAGAGCCATGAACTCCATCCAAGACTCCCACGTGGGTGGCAGAACCTAAGTACTTGATCAGTCATCAGCCTTCCAGGGTGCACGTTAGCAAGAAGTTATATTGGAAGCAGAGGAACTCAGGCACAAATCGCCACTCTGAAATGGGAAGTGCTGCAAGTGGTAGCTTAACCTGCCCTTGACACAATGCCTACCCCCAGCTTCTTTCTTGTAGCTTGCAGTTAGCTCCCTAGCATGCTGGAGGCCACAAGGTATGCCCTTTAAATGTCTGCTGAATGAAGACACTCACACAAAAAATGCTTACATAACTGTGCCGAAACCTTTGCTAAGCTGGGGAAAACCGAAATCTCAGTTGTTCGAGTGGTCAATCAAAGCACCCAACCCAAAATGAAAGTAACAAGAAAGTTTTAATTTCATACTATGATAGATATAAGACCAGACATAAAATCAAGAGATAAAACAGATAAAACCAGAGCCTGCGCCAGCTGTTCTCTCATTCCATTTTCTGTCCCCTTGACCATGCACTCTTATCCCCATGGACAACACACCTATCACACAGGACAGAGAAAGCGGGGAAGGCTGAAAGTAAACAACTACTGAATACTAAGAGTGAGAAAAAGTGTTTTCAACATTTGCCCTTCTTCACCTGACCCCAAAAGGAGGTCTTCAGAAACTGCAGATAAAGGACCCAGCTAGACATGGAGGTGCCTGGGCTAGGAGAGTAAATCTGAGTATGTGCAGCCTTGAGTGTTGGACCACACCATTCTTTGGCGACAATGTGTTGGCAGTGCCCCAGGTAAGGTGTTGGATGTTAGGAGACTTCCCTTCTAGAGGTCTTTGCACTTTTTGATGGTCAGGCCTGAAAGTTACACTAGATTTTTAACCAAGAATCAGACTCCCCAAATTAATAGTGAACTGCTAGGAGACTGTCCATAACAACTGTGGTCACCATGCAGTATAATAGATAACTAAAGGGGCAGGCTTGGTTAATCCTCCACCTGTGGCTCCGGCATCCCATATGGGTGCCGGTTTCTAGTCCTGGTTGCTCCTCTTCCAGTCCAGCTCTCTGCTGTGGCCCGAGAGTGCAGTGGAGGATGGCCCAAGTGCTTGGGTCCCTGCACACGCATGGGAGACCAGGAGAAAGCACCTGGCTCCTGGCTTCGGATCGGCACAGTGCACCTGCCATAGTGGCCATTTGGGGAGTGAACCAACGGAAGGAAGACCTTTCTCTCTGTCTCTCTCCCACTGTCTATAGCTCTACCTGTCAAATAAAAAAGATTAAAAGAATAGATAGCTAAAACGTACTCCTCCTACCTGAGATTTTGTATCCTGTGATTAACTAGCCTTTTCCCCATTGATGCCCCACCCAGCCTCTGGTAACCACCTTTGTGCTCTCTTCATTATTAAATCAACCTCTTTAGATGCCATGTAGGAATAAGTTCATATTTCAAAACTACTAATTGAATAGATTTTTAATGTTTTTGTTGCAAAAAAGTTGTTGAAATGACAGATTTGATAGCTATCTAGACGTCTTTCTTTACTATAATATGGGGTTTTGCAAATGAGGAGACAGGACATGGGAGCGTCCAGTCTAAGAGTGCACCCCTGGATAGCTATGCGTTCCCACTTTTATTTAGAGGGTACCAGCAAGTTTACAAGCCATCAGGCATGTAGGCGAGGTTATACATCAACTTAGGGATTTAGGAAAAGGAATTCAGTCTGGTGGACTAAGACAGAGATTAGAGCTGTGTTGTAAATCTTCAGAGACAGGCCCATTTAGATGCTAGTACAAATTTACAAATTCCCAAAAATATTTCAGGTACCCATTAATGTACATTAGCCCCCAGCTGCTCCCGCTACCACATTCCTGTGGGGGCCAGTGTGCCCATCCTGGACCTGTTTTGGTGAAGCAGAAACTGCCATGCCTCTAATTTAAGGGGGGGGGGGTGTCTCCCTGAGAAGCATTTATGCAACATTCTCTAAAATATATAAGTATATAAAGTATCACATTTTATTTAAAAATATATAATTATTATTTTTCAATTAAAAACCTGAGTTTAAAAGAATCTGAACATTACTCTTCATTATTTTTTGAATATTTTCTTCTTTTCAGCTTTTGAGAGTCACCTGTCTTTAATATTTCTCCTATGTAGAGAAAATTATAATACATGTGTTGTGTGAGCATATTTCTCTAGAAATATATAACAGGAAGAAAATGAAACTTTAAATATATATGTGTATGTATGTGCACATATATTAAAGATTCATGTCTTTTTAATAAATAATGTGCCTATTTCTCTCTAATGAAAGTCACATAAATTTCACCCAGAATCTCTTAAAATGCTTTAAAATAACAGTGAAAACCTTGCTCAATAGAATTTTTTTTTAAGATTTATTTATTTATTTGAAGGCAGAGATACAGAGAAGCAGAGAGAGATAGAGAGAGAGGTCTTCTGTCCGCTAGTTCACTCCCCAGATGGCCACAATGGCTAGAGCTGCCCTGACTGCAGCCAGGAGCCAGGAGCTTCTTCCGGGTCTCCCACAGGGAGTGGGGGCCCAAGCACATATGTCATCTCCAACTGCCTTCCTAGGCCATAGCAGAGAGCTGGATCGGAAGTGGAGCAGCCGGGACTTGACCCAGCATCCATATAGGATGTTGGGACTGCAGACAGCGGCTTTACCCACTATGCCACAGCACTGGCCCCTTCAATAGAATTCTATACTCACTGTTCTTCAGCAAAACATTTCATCTTTATACACACTAAACACAAGCACAGTGTTTGTTTCTCAAGGCATGACAACTCTTAAAACACTCTCTTCTCTCCAAATTTCAAAATAAAACATTTTTTTCTGTACAAGTTAATTATGTAGAAAATTAATGTCGCATCCCTGAAGACTGGAAGCAAGTAACTAGAGAGATGTGCACTGCTTTAAATAGTTTGAGGAATTATATCTACAATAAATTTAGGCTTGGTCATTCTCCATACTTTCCTCACTCTCCAGATGTCTCTCAGTATACTTCTAATATATTACAAAAAAATGAATAAATGAATGGATGAGTTCCCTTGCTCTGTTGGTTTGGGTGCCCATCATGAGTCTCTCCAGCTGATGATATGTTCTGCTATCCAGTTTGTCATCATATGATTCCTCATGCTGTTTTCCTGTTCTTTGCTTATGGTGTAGCTCTAAGTATGAAAATCCTTTGAAAAAGAGCAAAGTCAGCAGTATTGGAAAAGCTAGCATGTAGCATGTGGCACACAGATTACCATCACAAAGGAGGGAACCGTTTAAAACAGGTATATGGAGGATGATGACTCTAGATTTGAGTTTTATATGTACCATTTCATTTTTGCTACCCTGGGAATGGCAAAAAAAGAAAAAGAAAAGAAAAAAAAGTAAATACATGTTTCCTCCTACCATTATTTTGATGATTAATAAAAATGAGAAAAAAAAATTCCTAGTGAAGTCACAAATATAATTGTTAGTTTATTGCATATAAATACACTCTATTCAGCACCTCAGATTTTTCAGATATATAATGGGGATAATAACTGCATTATGATGCACATTATAAGCACGTAATATTTAAAATGCCAGTATTGGGAAGTGAATGGAATAATTGTCACCAAGAGCATCTCAAATCCTCAGGTTAACAGGAGATTTTGCCAAGAAGAAAGGAGGGGAATGAGGAGAAGCAGGAACAAGGGGGATAAAGGATAATACCAGCTGCATGTTGTCCTATTGGTGAGGTATTAAGGGAGTGGTCTGAGTCACAGTGGTTGCTTTCAGCCTAATCATAAATCCAATCATCTAGTTATGATGACTGATGTGAGCAAGATTACTTTGCAACTTCAGCTAGCTTTTTCAAGGCCAGTTTCTGAAATTCTTAAGCCAACATTATCTGTGAAGTTAAACACGAATGTATTTAATCACAAAGTCAGGAGCTACCTTTTTTTTTTAACATGATGAAAGCATTTGAGCTACTGTTAGAGTCACAGACTGGAAGAATTTGCAGAAGCAGGTAGCAGAGCCTATATTGCCATGAGCAGAGCATCAAGGAGGATTCTGCTGAGCCCTCAGTAGAAGAGCTATAGAAAATTTTGAGAGATGGCATATGTTGGTAGAAATATGATGGTTAAAGCAACTCTGATGAACTTCCAGAAATGAGAAACAGGGGATTGGAAACTGGAATAAAGGCCATCCTTGCTAAAAAGTGTCAAAGAATTTGGCTCAAGGGCTTTATGGAAGGCAGGATTTAAGAAAAATGTAGGAGGATTTCTGGTAGATGATATTGCTAAGCAAAATATGGAAGGCATATTATTTCCTTTAACTGCATATTGTAAATGCAATAGGAGAGAAATGATTTTTAAAGATGGAAATTCTAATTAAAAATTAAACAGAGGAATAGACATTGTGATGCAGTGGCTGACTTGTTGCTTAGGATGTCTGCATCCCTTTTTGGAGTTCTGGTGCAAATACCAGATACTTTCTACCAATCCAACTTCCTGCTAATAAACCTGAGAAGCTGTCAGGTAATTCCCAAGTACTCCGTCCCTGCCACTCATGTCAGAATCCTGGGTCCCTGGCTTTGGCCTGGCCCATCCCTGAATGTTGTAGAGTGAATCAGAAGATGGAAGATTCTCTCTCTCTCTCTCTCTCTCTTTCTCTCTGTCTCTCCTGTCTCTGCCACTTTGCCTTACAAATAAATAAATAAATCTTTTTAAAAACTGAAACAGAATTTAAAGATTTGGATAATTTGCAGAGTGGCCATAAAACTGAATATAAAAACACAGAAGGATGTTGTCAACTAACCATTTGATAAAGTGAAGCACGTAGTAGAAGAAAGATGTTGCTCATGAAGATTAAGGGAGAATAACTCCAAAGGCATTTTGGAGACCTTAAGACTTCTCCGCATCAAAGACCTAGAGGCCCAGGAGGGCAGAATATTTGCAGATACTGGGCTTGGGATACAATCCACCAGCTCATGGATCAGGACCCCCTCAGCTCTCTGCTATCAATGTATCCACACAGCACTCCTTGGCTTTCCAAGCTGAAGTTCAGGACAGCCCAGATGTGGTTCAGGCTTTTACTATGGAGAGTGCAAGTAGTAAACCTTAGCATCATTTAGATGGTGGTAATTCCATTGATTAGCTAATGGACTAAGAAAGAACTTAAGCTTAGCACCTCTAAGCTTTATATCTACGTATTCTTGTGTTTATATTTCTAGTAGAGATAATTGTCCTGGTTTTGAAAATATCTATGTACACTATAATGTTTTAAAATATTTTGTTGTCTATGGATGTACATTTTTCCTTATTTGACAGTAGCATTTTGTTTTTATATTTTTTAATTTAATATGAATTGTTTTGGCTGTAATTGACAGAAATATAGCCTTCATATAATTGAAGTGCTCTGAATTGAGAATTAAAAAGCAACTAATGAATTTTTACACATTATTTTTCATGAAAAACATTTGACCAATAGCCTTGGCTAAGATAAAAATGTTCCTTTTCAGATTATATGGCTATAAAGACCACATTTGATACTACCAAATTATATTTTTTCAATCTTATCCATCTATATTTCAAGTAAATTAATGTGATTTGGGGGCAGGCATTGAAGTACAGCATGTTAAGCTACATCTTTGGATGCTGACATTCCATATAAGGGTGCCAGTTTGTTTCTTATCATCTACATTTCCAATTCAGCTTCCTGCTCATGCATACTGTGTTGCAGCAAAGATGACTCAGTTTGTTGGGCCCCTACCACCCATGTGGGAGACCCAAATGGAGCTCTGGGTTCCTGGTCTTGGCTTGGCCCAGCCCTGGTTGTTGAAGGCATTCTGGAGAATGATAGAGCCAATGGACTCTGTCAATCTCTCTCTCTCTCTCTCTCTCTCTCTCTGTGGTTCTGCTTTTCAAATAGACGAAAATCAACATCTTTTAAATTTTTTGTTACAAAATTACGTTGCATTTATTTTTTTCATTTTTATTAATATAAAGAGACCTGATTTCGTGTATGTCATAATACAGTTCTAAGAAGATAACCATACTTGTCTTCTTCCCTTAAATTCCCCTCCTTCTTTCCACTTTTTTTTTTTTTAATTTTTATGATAACTTTTTTGTACTTCATATGTACAGTTTGGAGAGTATCATGATGCTTCCCACCATACCCTCCCTTCTTCACTGCAACCCTCCCTCCTCCTTTTACTATTTTTCTTTAATTTTTAAAATGACATACTTTCAAGTTTCTTCATAAGCACAAGCTTAACTCTCCAGTAAATAAGGAATTCAACAAATAGTGAGTAGAAAAACCACTAAAAATATAAGTATCTGCAATTTTGACACTTATCAGTATAGTTAACTTATATATTTATAAATTTATGGTGCCATAAGACTACCTAATTCATTAAGCTAAAATACACATTCATGCAGAATCTATAGGTATACACACAGCAGTACAGTCATAATACTGTAGATATCTGAATTTGAGTCACAGGACACTTATAGTATTTTGTATTATAAATAAACAAAATGTTTACATCTCAATTGTTTCAAATTCGTCAGTGAAAAGAGAATGTTCAAGGTCTTTTACCTATTTTCATTTAAAATTTTTTTAACATATAACTCATGGGTCAATGGGAAGATATTGATAAAATAAGCATAGCTCCATCCTCTCAACATGAAAAAGTGCATATTTACACCATGCTGTTTGATATGGAATAATAATAATAATCATTGTGTACATAATATAATATATATACATACAAACATACCCTATTTTTAATACTTAAAAAATCCTCTTATGCCATTTTGAAAGCAAATTTTTTAATTACTATGATATTTTATCTAGACATTTTAATTTGAAAAAATTGATGAAAAGAATTGTTTAGAAACATGAAATTTTATTTTTAAGGATTTATTTATTTATTTGCTTATTTACTTGAAAGAGAGAGAGAGGGATCTTCCAACTGCTAGTTCACTTCCCCAGTGATCTTGTTAGCCAGTGCGGGGTTGATTGAAGGCAGGAACCAGAAATTCCTTCTGGGCCTCCCACATGGGTAGCAAGAACTCAAGTACTTGAACCATCATCCACTATTTCCTTGTGCATTTGTAGGGATCCGGATTGGAAGCAGAATAAATGGGACTTGAAAGAGCACTCCAGTATGGGATGTGGGTGTCCCAAGTAGCACCTGACTCCACTGTGCCACAAAACCCTTCCCTGGAATTTTAGAATTAGAATACACCTTCTTAAGTGTTATGGTAATAAGAACTTCTCAAAGATTGTTTATGTACTTTCTGTCCATTGCATTCTATTAATTATCATTTTTCTAGGATTCACTAAAGCCTAGTACAATTCATCCAACTGCATTAACAACTAAATGTGAATATGGGCATACAATTAGAGAAACAATAGGTAAAATCTATCTTTAAATGTTAATACTGTACATTATTTTAAATTCCCAGAAAGATTAATCTGCAAGTAGAAGGGATCACAACTGTAATATTTTAACTCAAATTTTTGAATAGTTTTTGAGATACTTAATTAGTAATACAAATGCTAACATTAATAATAATAATTTGGATTTCAAAAATTCTTAGAGCACTATAATCATTGAAAAAAAGATCAAACACAAAAGAATGTATATTATATAAGTATTATTTCATTTACACAAACTACAAACAATGACAGCTCCTCAGGGACAGAAAGTAGATTAATTGGAGATGAGGCTGAGTATGAAATGGGTCTACAAATGGGCATAAGACATTTAATTAGGGTGATGAGACTGTTCTAAATTTAGATTTTGTTGATGTGTGATGATATTTTTAGAATTCTGTAAAATGCAAAATTCATTAATTTATACACTAGATATGGGTAAATAAATGTCGTGTGATATGAATTGTATCTCAATAAGTTTGCTAAACATGTTTAGAAGAGTTTAGTGAACGAACTGTTAACACATCAAACATGAGAAAAGGCTTTTGAAAATATAAAAACTAAAAAAGATAGACATGCTAGAAATTTTAAAAGTTGGGGCTGGTGCTGTGGAGCAGCAGGTAAAGCCCTGGCTTGCAGCACCAGCATCCCGTGTGGGCTTGGGTTTGAGTCCCAGCTGGCTCCACTTCGAATCCAGTTCCCTGCTAATGTGTCTGGGAGAGCAGTGGAGGTAAGCCCAAGTGCTTGTTCCTCTGCACCCATGTGGGCTATCCAGAAAACGCTTCTGGCTCCTGGCCCAGCCTTGATCATTCCGGCCATTTGGGTAGTGAACCAGCGTATGGAAGATCTCTCTGTCTCTGTCTCTCTCTCTCTCTAACTCTGTCTTTCAAATAAATAAAATAAATCTTTAAAAATATAAAAATAAAGGCTGGTGCCGCGGCTCAATAGGCTAATCTTGCGCCTGTGGGGCTGGCACACAGGGTTCTAGTCCCAGTCGGAGCACTGGATTCTGTCCCAGTTGCCCCTCTTCCAGTCCAGCTCTCTGCTGTGGCCCGGGAGTGCAGTGGAGGATGGCCCAAGTGCTTGGGCCCTGCACCCGCATGGGAGACCAGGAGAAGCACCTGGTACTGGCTTCAGATCAGTGCGGTGCACTGGCCTCAGCACGCTGGCTGCAACGGCCATTGGAGGGTGAACCAACAGAAAAGGAAGACCTTTCTCTCTTTCTCTCTCTCACTGTCCACTCTGCCTGTCAAAAAATATAAAAAATAAGAAAATTTAAAAGTAGTGAATATACTGTACATTTAAGAGTATTTTCTTATAAACATAAATCTAAACAATATATAATAATTATTTATATTATTTTGCTAAAGCATGGTTATTTTGACATTCAAATATTCTATAAAACAGTTTGATGTAAATACTTGTTTTGTGATTTTAAAGTGAAAAAAAAAAACTTGAGTTTAAATCACAGCTTCAACAGCTATTCAATATATGATTCTGAATATTTTATTTAGCATCTCTGCACTTGAGTCTCTTCTTTTAACAAATGTGGAGTATCTAACCTACATGTTGAAATATCACAAACTGAAATAAGGTATGTAAAACACTTTACATATTTCTTGGAAAATAGTAATGATTTAATTAATGTTATGAGAACTATTTGAGATACTTTGGCACTTATTTCTCTAGGAAAATAAAATTGGACTCTTAGATACAAATCATTGTTTTATTTTTTTCCTGTAATAAACATAGAGATAGATCTAATACCCTTTCTCATGTTTAATATTTTTGTTTTTCATTCTACACTAAAAATATTTTTAGTAAAATACCATCATTGTCATATCAGTAAAATAAAATAAATAAAAGAAAACAAAAACGGTACTGCTTGTGAGGCTCAAGCTTGCAAACCAGAATGAATAAAGAAGGAGGTTGGGCTTTGGTGGTGGTGTTGCCATTACTGTTGAAGTCTGACTTACAGAAAGGAGACAGCAATGATAGTCTGTTAAAACTTCACCATTATTTTAATTATTTACTATTTCCTACTACATCTTTGTGAATATATTTGATGGAAGGGCTCCATGAGAAATGAAAAGTGCTGAGGCTCTAATTTAAAATTTTTGCTTCTCTTGGGCTAAGAGGCACTACGGTTAATTCCAGCTACTGGCAGTAAACAACTCCAACGTGAGAGCAATTAAGCAGTAATCATTTTAAGAAGCTTCTTGGATGTCAGGGCCTGTGGTGCCAGCAACTCATAGAAAAAACTGAAGCTACAAATACTAAGAAAGTGTTACTGAGTCCCATGGCTTAATGAAATACACTAATAAATTCAGAGGAACAAAACTTCATAGCCTCTTTTATTGGATGTGACTTTATTAACTATGTCTTTCAATTGAAAACACTCCATTAGATAGTCTTAGTCCCTCTACCAATGTGTCTCAGAATTAAAAGTGCAAAAACATATTCAATTGTAAAGTCTCAGAATGCTCTAATGTGGAAAAAAAAGTAATACTCTTTCCCCTTGATACTTTTGCTGCCGTTTCTATTATAAAACCCAAAGAGATTTTGTAATAGAGACACTGAATTGGTTCAGATATGGTAATGTTTCATTTCAATACTTTTTATCTTTCATATATGCAGAAATATTAAAAATCAAACACTTCTAAGCACTTTTTCTCCCTACTCCCACAACGATACTTTAAACTGTTTTGTGGTTTCTAGGCAAGGTAATGTTGTGGCTGCTTCTTGCCATAGCCTTAGGCTGCAAATGCTCTGAGTCCTCCAATTTTATCCTTCAAAATTGTTCAAACTGCCTCATTGCTTTGTTGAGCAGCATCACTAACTCCCTTACATTCAGGCTTAACCATATGAGCATTCCTCTAAATCAGCAATCTCTTAACTTTTAAACAGACTCTGATATGTATGATATGCAGATTATATTTTGAGTTAAACATAAACATCTTTGCTCAGATTTTTCCAACGATTCTAATGATTGAGAATTCAAAATCAATATACTAAGAATGTAAAATAATAACAATAAAGGCCAGGCTAACCTCCTGGTGGAATCTTTTTCTCTGAACATATTTTATGGCTTTACTTTTTGAAGTATGATATTAGAGTATTATATTTTGAATTTGTATCTCAGAAACAGAATTCTGAGTTTGTGTGTACAAATTTTTTCTTTGAACATATTTTATGGCTTTACTTTTTGAAGTATGATATTAGAGTACTATATTTTGAATTTGTATCTCAGAAAACAGAATTCTGAGTTTGTACAAATTAGAAAGCACAAGTAAATTAGACTGATAAAGATAATTCTTCATCATAGATATGAGTATTATGCTGATAATGAGACAAATAAAAAAGATGCCATACTTTTTACCTTTTCAACTTGAGCTATGGATTTTTAATGATTTATCTTACTTAGATTTCAATTGAAATTCTAAATGCATTATATTTGCACAGGGTAAGCTATTTCATTTATCAAGCTTAATCTGAGTGTTTCTTTTGCAAATTTGGAATTGGATTGACACAGATTACAGCAGCAGAGAAAAAAAGTAAAGGATTGTTTTCTGACTCCATAACCTTCTTATGCTTTTCTAGTGTGCAAAAAGAATATAATCATGGATGTTGTTAGGAAAAGTAAAATTGACACTAAATAGAAGAGAAAGTAGGAAAATAGATTGCATGCTGGGTGTCTGATGCTTTTCTAATTCCTGTCATTTGTGAGATTGTAGATAAGTGAATTATGTATTTTATTTTTTCCTCCTCAGTTATTTTCAGTCTATAATACTTACACTGAAGCTTATATTTTGATCTAAACATTAATACTTGGAAAGAAGAGTTGTTACATATAAGTATAAAAACACTGCAACACCAACACAACTCTCATCATTTCAGATAACAGACTTGTGCCCCAAAATTGATTGCAGCTAAATGGTTCAACCAAGAACTGTAAGACAATGAAACCAACAAAACCAAAATGATGGACATGCATGGGATATATTCATAATTTATTAATTCACTGAAGAATAGTGAGTTAGTCACTTACTACTGTTTGGTAGTTTCCTAAACTGCTCAGATAGATTAAACGAAACCTTGGAAGCATTCATAAAAATGTGCATTATGAAAAAACTAATAATGAATTTCAAAAATTTTTGCACCAAAATAAGCACACTATGTCATTATAGCATGTCTGAACATGATTTAGTTTGAGGTCCTAAGAAGGATAAGATAACTGTTTAAAAAATGCCTGATCAGAACCCAAGATTAATTTTGCTAAAATTGAAGTATAAAACAAGCACACAGATTTATGCAGATACTTACATGGAAGAGTGTGAAGTCACTAATACTTTACAAAAAGTTTATGAGATGAAATTGTACTCACAAATATGGATTCAGAGAGACAGAATGCAGGCAGTCTTTTTCCTAAACTCCAGTGGGTTTGAGGAAATTGTTACCGATTGTTAAAGCCCTGATGTTGGAGGACATAACCAAATCTCCCTCAGTGGGAGCTAGGTGCTGGAGTGTGTGGTAGCCACCTGCTTGCCATGAGACATGTAAGGGTGAAGCTGCAGTTTGTACTGGAGCAAGTGGAGGACATCCTGCTGAGGGAAATAACCCAGATACACAAAGACAAATACTACCTATTCCATATTTATGTGGGGGCTAAAATTTAAAAGGAAAAAAGGATAAAAGCACAAAATCAAAATAATAAATGCATGTGTGTGTCACTATTGCTGCAAACATGGCTTTGTCAAACTTTCTTTTTTTTCATACAAATGGTTAAAAGTGTTAGACTAATATTGTTTTAATGATCTGTGACTATTTTTAAAATTAGTGTGTATGAGTGAATTGACATATTTTCATTTAATCATCGTTTATAGGCCTTGGCTACATTTTTCTTGAACTGTGTCTTTCTACTTTTTACTTGTGAATACTTTATTTAGTAGAGCATTAAACCTTTTATTATAATACAAATTAAAAATACTTTATCTCAAAAATGAAAGAAAGAGAAGAAAAGGAGAGAAAGGGAGAGAAGGAGAGAGGGTGAAAGAGTGAGGGAGGGAGCTAGGGAAAAAGAAAGGGAAGTATCATCATATAATTAGAATTGTGTCAGAAGTGAAGCCAACTGGTCCTGGGCTTTCCTTTCTTTGGAGAGTCTTCATTACCGATTCAATATCTGTCTTGGTTATTGGTCTGTTTAGCTTTTCTATGTTTTCATAACTCAATTTTTGTAGATTGTATGCACCTAGGAATCTATCCATTTCTTCTAGGTTTCCCAATTTGTTGGAATGCAGCTCTTTGTAGTAATTCCTGATGATCCTTTTTAGTTCTCTGATATCAATTGTTACTTTCCTTTTTCATCTCTGATTTTATTGATTTGAGCCTTCTCACTCTTTTTCTTTCTTTCTTTTTTTCTTTCTTATTTAAGAAAGTTGGGCCAATGTTGTTTATTTTTTTTTCAAAACAGCTCTTCATTTCACTGATGCTTTATTTTTGTGTTTCAATTTTATTTATTTCTTCTCCAATTTTAAATTTTCTCTCCTGCCACTAATTTTGGATTTGGTTTGTTGTTGTTTTTTTTAGGTTCTTGAGGTACAACAATAGTTCATTTATTTGGTTCCTTACCAATTTATTCATGTAGGCACCTATTGCTACATACTTCCCTCTTAACACTGCTTTTGCTGTATATCATAAGTTTTGATATGATGTATTGTCCCTTCAATTCATTTCCAGAATTTTTTTTTCAATTTCTCTTTTGATTGCTTCTATGACCCACTGTTCATCAGGAACTTGTTGTTCTCTTTCCATGAATTTGCATAAGATCTAGAAATTCTTGAGTTGTTGATTTCTAGATTCATTCCACTGTGGTCAGAGAAGAATCATGGAGTTATTTTGATTTTTTTGAATTTGCTGAGACTTTCTAAACGGCATAGCATATGGTCTATTGCAGAGAAAGTTCCATGCACTGATGAGGAAAATATGTATTCTGCAACTGTGTGGTGAAAAGTTACGTAGATATCAGTTAGGTCCATTGGGTACATAATGTCAATTAGCTCTGTTGTTTCATTGCTGATTTTCTCTCTAGTTGATCTATCCACTGATGAAAGTGGGATGTTGAAGTCCCCCGAAATGATGGTATTGGAGTTTATGTATCCTTTTAGAGCCATTAACATTTTTTTAAATAATCAGATGCCCTGTAATTGGGTGTGTATATATTTATTATAATCACATCTTCCAGTTGAATTGATTCTTTAATCATTGCATAATGCCTTTCTTCACTTCTTTTAACAGTTTTGTATTACAGTCTATTTTGTCTGAGATTAATATGGCAATACCTGCCCATTTCTGCTATTCAGAACTAATGAAAGGAGAGAATCTTTCACACTTCTATGAATCCTGCATCACTTTAATTCTGTAACCAGAAAAAGATACAACAGAGAAAGAGAATTATAGAACAATATCCCTGATGGACATAGATGCAAAAATCTCCAACAAAAATTAGCTAATGCAATCCAACAACACACCAGAGAGATCAATTACCCAGACCAAGCAGGATTTATCCCTAGTATGCAGGGATTGTTCAACATTTGAGAATCAATAAATGTGATTTACCACATTAACAAGCTGAAGAACGAAAACCATATGTTTATTTCAGTAGATACAGTGAAAATATTTGATAAAATACCACACTGTTTCATAATGGATACGTTAAGCAAATTGGGTATAGAAGGAACATTCTTCAACACAATCAAGGCAATTTATGACAGACCCATGGCTAGCATCCTATTGAATAGGGAAAAGCTGGAAGCATTCCCCAAAGATGCCCACTCTCACAATTGCTATTTAATATAGTTGCAGAAGTTTCAGACAGAGCTGTTAGGTAAGAAAAAAATTCAAAGTGATACAAATTTGAAAGGAGGAGATCAAACCATCCCTAACTGCAGATGACATGATTCTATACATAGAGGATCCTAAAGACTCCACTGAGAGAATTTTGGACTCATAAATGAGTTTAGTAAATTGACAGGATATAAAATCAACATAGAAAAATCAACAGCCTTTGTATACATATACAATGTCATGGCTGAAAAAGAGCTTTTAAGATCGGTCCCATTCACAATAGCTCCAAGATGAACGTGTCACAGTGAGTTCCTTGTGAACTCTGTGAGGGAAAATTTGTTCTATCCCTCTACAAGCTTCTACTATTTTGCTAACAATTTTGGTATTTGTTAGTTTGTAAATATATCACCCTGATTTCTGCTTTCATATCTACCTGACATTCCCTTTCTGTGAGTGTCTGTCCACATACCTAAATATTCCCTTTTTGCAAGGACAAGAGTCATAGTGGAGTAGTTACCAACCTAATGGCCTCTTTTTTTAAAAAAATCTATTTATCTATTTTAAAGTAGAGTTTGAGACAGAGAATGGGAGAGACAGAGAGAAAGGTCTTCCATCCACTGGTTTTCTCCAAGTGGCCACAATGCATGTAGGTAGGCTGATCCAAAGCCAGGAGCCAGGACCTTCTATAAGGTCTCCCATGCAGGTATAGTGGCTCAAGTACTTTGTCCATATTCTGATGCTTTCCCAAGCTATAGTAGAGAGATTTGGATCAGAAAAGGAGCAGCTGGGACATGAAATGTCACCCTTATGGTATGCCAGCAACACAGGCAAAGGCTTAACCTACTATGCCACAATGGCACCCCCCTAATATCCTAATCTTAAATATATTTTGGAAGAATACATTGCCAGTAAGGTCATATCTGAGACACTTGGTGTTAGGACTTCAATGCATGCATCTTCAGAGGACAAAATGCAATACATAATGCCCACAAATTACCAAAACAGACTCAAGATGAAATAGAAAATCTCAACAGCCATATAAAAAAATCAAGCAAATTGAATCAGAAATCAAAGACATTTTGAGAAAAGGAAAGTACAGGACCAGACCCGATGACTGGTTAAATATCCCACACATGTTAAGTGTTGACTCTAACTATTCAAACTCTTCTGAAAACAAAAGTGGAGGAAACATTTTATAATCCATTACTTGAAGCCAGTATTATCCTCATACTAATGACAAAATGTACATGAAACTATAGAACTAGGTATGTTTGGTAAAATGTAATTTCTCAAAGAAATATTTACAAACCAATCCATCAGAATATTACAAGAATTTTAAGCCAGGACTGAATAAATTTATCCCATGCCAGAGCAGATAAGAATGAGAAATCAATCACTATAATATAAAACATTAATAGAAAAAAGTAGAAATACCTGCATTCTTATGGAACTGTAAAACCATTCCAGCATTGAGGCAATCCTCAGAGGATTATCAGTTAGTTAAGGTGCCTATTACAGGTGTTCATTACATCAACATAAGTAATTGAGTCATTACCCATATGATTGACTAAATATTCAACCCTCTTATCACATAGTTGATATTTCTATCATAGCCAGATCTTATCCTAAATCATTTTGCTAGCATAAACAAATAGATATGATCTCAGGAGCCCATCATGAGTAAGAAAGATACTTCTAGCACTCAAGGAATAATTTTGACCCTCAATGGAATAATGAATAACCAATATGTGGCATGTATATGCATAGAGTATTATTCAGCTATAAAATAGAAGTACTGATAACACTTACAACTTAGATTATCTTGCAAACATATGCAAAGTGAAAGAAGATAGACAAAAAGGTCACCTATTTTCTGACTGATTTTATGTAGGCAAATATATAGTTACAGGATGAAAGTTAGAGGTTACCAGGGATTGAGAGGAGAAGGGAATGAGAAATGTTTTTATTATGTATGAGATGTTCCTATGGGGTTATGAAACAGCATTGAACCTTGAAGGAACTGGTGATTACATACCATTTTGCTAAATATCACAGGACTTTGTGCTTCAAAGTGATTACCTGCACATGTGCAATTTGCCTCATTAAAAATAATATATGTGTATGTGTTCACATTCAGTGACTAAAACTTCAAATAAGCTTTTCTAAAGCTATCTAGAATATTCCATTATATAAGAAGTCATGGCTAAATGCTATTGAAGTTGCTACAAATGTATTTGTGTTTACTATAGAGCAGGTTATTATATGAAAATATTTATTTCAGTGCATCATTTAGTGCATTTGAATATTTTTGTATGCTAACAGATACCTGGTCCTTATAACTAATGGTGTCTAATAGTCATCATTGAATTAGTTATTATTTCATTTAATCCTAGCATAATTTTATTAGTACCTCCATTTTAGAGTTGAAGAAATTGATTTTCAAAGGTATTTGGTTCATTGCTGGTTTTAAGTTAGTAACTTCTTAGGAAATTACCCATTAAAAGGAAATTTGCTATTTACTTTCATCAACATAGATATGAATTTCTTAGAGATTTGTATTACTTTATAAATTCTGGATTATGTATTATCATGCTTATGTTGAAAACATGTATTCTCATATCACAGCATATCTTACTGAGTTTCACAGTCCAGAAAATTAAATATGTTAATATCACATTTCAGTGACTATTGAAATGTTTTAATTATGACTTGTTATAATTCTGAAAATATTCTTTATGGCTTTCATAAGAAATCAACTGTAATTAATATCTGCATTTAGAAATGGTATGGAAATCATGTACAAAAGTGCTCACATACATCTAAAGATACATAGTACACATATTCTCATATGGCTCTATGTGCCTCTGAGATTGGCAACTGTCATTCTGACTAATGAATTATAAGTGGAAGTGACTTTATTTGCAAATTGCTTCAAAGGAGGAATTGAAGTCAGAAGCAACAAGATTAGTAGAGGTCCCTGGATCACTGAACAACTCTGTAGTGCTAATCACAAAAATCCCAATAAACAATTTTTTCTACAAATAAAATAGATATATTATGTAGAGTCACAAAAACTCCAAGAACTTGCAGTTATTAGTTGAATTAGTAAACATATACAACAATTTATGGGAATTATAATTATTATTCAAGAGTATCAACAGAAATATCTTGATGTCTAATTGGTGAATATAGATAAAGAATTCTCAACAAAATATTCATCAGCTTAATACAACACTACATCAAAATATCATACAGAGGTCCTCCAAAATGGCGGAATAGGGAGGGAGCTCACTGATAGTCTGGGAAAATATAGTTTAATAAAAGTGGAGATACTGTAGTTTCAGGGAAGAGTTAGGGAAAAAACTGCAGAGGAAACTCTTCCAGAACTAGTGGGACACGGTGGACCTATGTGGAGGGCACGGTGCCCATGGCTTGGGACTTAAGCCGCTGAGTCTACACACCAGCACTGGAAAGGGAGGTGAGGCAAAACTGCAGTAGCCTGAGACACTGGCAGAAAAGTGGCAGGAAGAGCTTAGAGGGAATGAGGCTTGAAGCCCTGTGGGGGAAAGTTCACCAGGCTAATTAGAGAGAGAAAATAAATAAATAAAAGGGACCGGTATGGACACAAATCTATGTCTCTACTCACCTTACAAAGGTGAGCAAGACAAAGAGCAGGCACCATTTTGGATGTACATAGAAGTGTCACCACCTCAAGGCTGTGCCCGCCCTCAGCCAAGCAGAAAAACCGGACTCTGGTGGGGAGAAATAACAGGAGGTTAGGACCTAGTGAATGTGTGGAGCTTATGAACTGAAACTGTGAAAAGAAAAAAAAAAAACTGAGGGTGTGTGAGAGAACTCACAGAGTGCCTAAGACAAGAGTACTCTCTGTAGACACCACAAAATCAGTATCCTTGGAAACTTGGTGGGAGATTGAAGGGGAATCTGAGCTTACACTGAGGACTGCACAGATCCTTTGTGTGATCCTTGAGACTGAGCAAATGAATATTATACACACAGGGGCCAGAGCTCAGACACTGAATGCCTTCAGTCCCACTCAGCTGTGTGGAATTACTTCCCTTCTGAATAAAAAAGAGAGAGAGAGAAGATTTACCACACCTAACCTGGGTGTGTCACCACCTTTGGCACACCCTTAATGCTGAAGAACCCAACAGAGCTCTCTGGATACACCCACCACAAGCCTCTAAGGATCCATCAAAAGCAGACAGTCCACTTAATCTGGAGTCATAATATAATGAGAAAAACCACCACAGCAAAAAAAAAAAAAAAAATGACAAGCAACAAATGCAAGAAAAAAGAACAAGGAAGACATTATGAGGCCTCCAAATGAATAAGACACACCAATTCAAGATTATGAAGATGATGAGATAAAAAAAATGCAAGATACGGATTTCAAAAAATTTATGATAATAATTTATGATCAAAAAATTAAAAAGTTTATGATCAAAGACAAATTCTTGCACTACAAAAATCCTTTCTGGACAGGGTAGAAAATCTCTTGAAAATGAAATCTTAAGGAGGAATCAAAATGAAATGAAGAAACTGGTAGAACATTAAATTGTGATATTGAAGAGCAATCAAAATGAAATGAAGGCCGGCGCCGTGGCTCAATAGGCTAATCCTCCACCTTGCGGCGCCGGCACACCGGGTTCTAGTCCCGGTTGGGGCGCCGGATTCTGTCCCAGTTGCCCCTCTTCCAGGCCAGCTCTCTGCTATGGCCAGGGAGTGCAGTGGAGGATGGCCCAAGTGCTTGGGCCCTGCACCCCATGGGAGACCAGGAAAAGCACCTGGATCCTGGCTCCTGCCATCGGATCAGCGCGGTGCGCCGGCTGCAGCGGCGGCCATTGGAGGGTGAACCAACGGCAAAGGAAGACCTTTCTCTCTCTGTCTCTCTCTCTCACTGTCCACTCTGCCTGTCAAAAATTAAAAAAAAAAATGAAATGAAGAATTCATAGAACAAATAAAAAACACAGCTGAGAACCTTAAAAACAAAATCAGTGAGGCAGAAGAAAGAATATTGGACATAGAAGACAGAGCACAGGAAAGTATATAGTCGAACCAAAGAAAAGAAGAGGAAATTAGAAATCTAAAAAATATTGTTGGGAATCTACAGGATACTATTGAAAGACCCAACATTTGGATTCTAGGAGTTCCTGAAGGCATGGAGAGAGAGAAAGGAATAGAAGGCCTTTTTAGTGAGATACAAGCAGAAAATTTCCTGGGTTTGGAGAAGGACAGAGACATCCAAGTACAAGAAGCTCATAGGAACCCCTAGTAAACATGACCGAAAGAGATCCTCACCACAACACATTGTAATCAAACTCTCCACAGTGAAACATAAAGAAAAGATCCTAAAATGTACAAGAGAGGAACGTCAGATTACTCTCAGAGGGTCTCAAATTAGACTCAGGCAGACTTCTCATCAGAAATCCTACAGGCTAGGAGCGAATGGCAAGATGTAGCCTAGGTACCTAGAGAAAAAACTGCCTGCCCAAAATATTATATCCTGAAAAGCTCTCATCTGTGAATGAAGTTGAAATAAAGATTTTCATGGGAAACAGAATTTGAAAGAATTTGTAACCACTCGTCCAGCCCTGCAAAAGATGCTTAAAGATGTGTTACACACTGAAACACAGAAACATGGTCATCAATACGAAATAAGGTAAAGGAAGAAAAGCTCCCAGGAAAAGATCACAGGAAGTTCAAAGCATATATTAGAAATATCATTGGAAAAATGGCGGGGCAAACTTACTATTATCAATAGTCACATTGAATGTAAATGGCCTCAACTCTCCAGTTAAAAGGCACAGACTTGCTGAATAGGTTAAGGAACAAAACCCATCTATTTGTTGCTTAGAAGAAACACATTTTTCAAACAAAGGTGCATGCAGACTGAAAGTGAAAGGCTGGAGAAAGATACACCATGCCAACAGAAATGAAAAAAAAAAAGAGCTGATGTAGCCATCTTAATATCAGACAAAATAAACTTTAGCACAAAAACTGTTAAGAGAGACAAAGAGGGGCACTATATAATGATTAAGGGATCAATTCAACAGGAAGATGTAACTATTATCAATGTATATGCACCTAGTTACAGGGCACCAGTTTATTTAAAAGATATGTTAAGGAATTTAAAGGGAGAATTAGACTTCAATACAATAGTATTGGGGGACTTCAATACTCCACTCTCAGAAATAGACAGATCAAGAGCCCATGAGAGTATTTCAGGAATGGAATGCCAAGACACTCTGGCAAAAACAAAAACAAAAAACGAGCTAAATGAAAGATCTCTGCGAGTGAGATATCAGTAGAAAGAATGGGGCCATCAAAGAAGGAGGTACCTTTCTCTGAATGGAGGAGAGAACTTCCACATTGACTATGACCCTGTTGGAATAAGATCGAAGTTGGCAAACTCAAAAGGCTTCCATAGCCTTGGCAACTCATGACAAGAGCCTAGGGAGATTACTGATGCCATAAACAAGAGTGTCAAATTGTTATGTCAACAACAGGAGTCACTGTGTACTTACTCCTCATGTGGGATCTCTGTCCTTAATGTGTTGTCTAATGTGATTTAATGCTATAACTAGTACTCAAACAGTATTTTACACTTTATGTTCCATGTGGGTGCAAACTGTTGAAATCTTTACTTAATATATATTAAATTGGTCTTCTGTGTATAAAGATAATTGAAAATGAATCTTGATGTGAATGGAAGGGGAGAAGGAGCGGGAGAGGGGAGGGTTGCGGATGGGAGGGAAGTTATGGGGGGGGAGTCACTGTAATCTAAAAACTGTACTTTGGAAATTTATATTTATTAAATAAAAGTTTAAAAATATATCATACATTGCAATCAATGGAATTTATCACAGAGATGCAATATGCAATGGTGGTTCAGCATGCACAAATTAATGAACAAAAACCTATGGTCTTCTGAAAATATTCAGATAAAGTATGTGATAAGATTCAACCCTGGGGGGTCGGTGTTCTGGCATAGCAGGCAAAGCCACCACCTACTACCCCAGCATTCCAGATGGAGCCCAGTTCAATAACTGGATGCTCCACTTCTGATCTAGCTCCCTGCTAATGCATATAGGAAGGCAGTAGAAGATGACCCAAGTTCTTGGGCCCCGTCACCTATGTGGGAGAGCCAGAAGAAGCTCCTGGCTCCTGGCTCCTGGTTTTAGCCTGGCCATGCCTTAACCATTGCAAACATTTGTGGAGTGAACCAGCAGATGGACAACCTCTGTCTCTAATTTTCTCTTTCTCTGTAAATCTGCCATGCAAATAAATAAAAAAAAATCTTTAAAAAAGATTCAGGCCAGCGCCACGGCTCAATAGCCTAATCCTCCACCTTGTGGCACCAGCACACCTGGTTCTAGTCCCGGTCGGAGCACTGGATTCTGTCCCGGTTGCCCCTCTTCCAGTCTAGCTCTCTTCTGTGGTCCAGGAGTGCAGTGGAGGATGGCCCAAGTGCTTGGGCCCTGCACCCCATGAAAGACCAGGAGAAGCACCTGGCTCCTGGCTTTGGATCAGTGTGATGCACCAGCTGCAGCGCACCGGCTGCAGCAGCCATTGGAGGGTGAACCAACAGCAAAAAAGAAGACCTTTCTCTCTGTCTTTCTCTCTCTCACTATCCAGTTTGCCTGTCAAATATATAAAAAAAAAAAGATTCAACATCACTTCAAGATAAAAGCCTTTCACAAATTAACTATAGTAGTGAGATACTTCAAATTTTATGTTTGCCAAGACATAATTTATTTAAGAAAGTTCATGCATTTTATATATACAAATTTAAGAACCTAGTGATTCTTCCCATCCTGCCCTCCCTGCCATCCACATTCTCACACTTCTTTCTCCTCCCTTTCCTATTCCTAATATTATTTTTACAAAGATCTATTTTCTTTTTTTAAACTATTATTTAGTAAATATAAATATCAAAAGTACAATTTTTGGATTATAGCGGCTTTTTCCCCCCATAACCTCCCTCCCACCCGCAAACCATCCCATCTCCTACTCCCTCTACCATCCTATTCTTCATTAAGATTCATTTTTAATTATCTTTATATATAGAAGATCAATTTAGTATATACTAAGTAAAGATTTAAACAGTTTGCACCCACACAGACACACAAAGTATAAAGTACCGTTTAAATACTAGTTTTACCATTAATTCGCATAGTATAACACATTAAGAACAGAGATCCTACATGGGGAGTAAGTACACAGTGACTCCTGTTGTTGACTTAACAATTGACACTCTTACTTATGACATCAGTAATCACCTGAGGCACTTGTCATGAGTTGCCAAGGCTATGGAAGCCTCTTGAGTTCACAAACTCCAACCTTATTTAGATAAGGCCATAATCAAAGAGGAAGTTCTCTCATCCCTTCAGAGAAAGTTACCTCCTTCACAAAGATCTATTTTCAATTTACTTTATACTCCTAAGATTAACCCTACACTAATTAAAGAGTTCAACAAATAGTATAAAAAATACTGTTCCTCAACAGTTGAGACAAGGATTTTTCAAAATCATCAAATCTCGAAGTGTCAATTTCACTTCTATAGATTACCTTTTGGGTGCTCTATTACTTACCACAGATCAGAGAGAACATATAACATCTTTTTAGGACTAGCTTATTTCACCAGGTGTCCATTTTTTTTGCAAATGACAGGGTTTTTTTTTTTTTTTTTTTTTTTTTTTTTTTTTTTTTTTTAACCACTGTGTAGTATTTCATAGTGTATATATCCCATAGGGGTTGAATTCCTGGGTAACTTGGTAAGTGTATATACAGATTTCTGAAGTATCTTCATATTGTCTTCCACTGTGGTTTTCCAGTTCACAGTCCCACCAACATTGGGTTAGGGTACCTTTTTCCCCACATTCTCGCCAACACTTGTTTGTTGATTTTTGTAGGAAAGCCATTCTAACTAGACTGAGGTGAAACCTCATTGTGATTTTGATTTGAATTTCCCTGATGGCTAGTGATCCTGAACATTTTTTTTTTCATGTATCCGTTGGCCATTTGAATTACCTTTCTTGAAAAATGCCTGTCCAAGGGTTTTACCCATTCTTAATTGGATTGCTTGTTGATGTCAAGTTTATTGAGCTCCTTATAGATTCTGGATATTAATATTTTATCAGTTGAATACTTTCCTAATATTTTCTCCCACTTGCTTCTTCACTTTGCTGACTTTTTCCTTCATAGAGCAGAAACTTCCCAGCTTAATGTAATCCCATTTGTCAATTTTGGCTCTGGTTGCCTGTCCTTATGTGGTCTTTTCCAAAAAGTCCTTCCCTATGTCAATGTCTTACAGGGGTTCTCTAATTATTTGATAGTATCAGGTCATACATTTTGGTCTTTGATCCATTTTGAGTGGATTTTTGTATAAGGTGTAAGTAGGGGTCTTGCTTCATATTTTTGCATATGGAGATACAGTTTCCCCAGCATCATTTGTTGAAGAGATTGTCCTTGCTCCAGGGATTCATTTTAGCTCCTTTGTCAAAGTAAGTCAGTTGTAGAGGAATGGATTAATTTCTGGTGCTATGTTTCCATTCCATTGGTCTATACATTTTTTCCCACTACCTGTCGATTTTAATTATAACTGTCCTGCAGTATATCTTGAAATCTGCCATTGTGATGCCTCTGGCTTTGGTTTATTGCATAAGATTGCCTTAGCTATTCACGGTCTGTTGTGTTTCCATATGAATTTTAACATCATTTTTTCTATATCTGAGAAAAATGTTGTTGGTATTTTGATTGGGATCACATTGAATCTGTAAATTGTTTTCTTTAGTAGGAACACTATTGAGATTCGTTATTCTAATCCATGAACATGGGATTTTTCCATTCTTTGTGTTTTCTTCTGTTTCTGAGACCTCAAAATTTATAGCCTATATATCACAACCAATAACCAATAACATACTGAATAAGAAAAACCTGAAATAATTTTTACTCAGGTCTATTATATAAAAGTGTCCACTTAGACCACTCTTAATATAGTATTAATATTACTAAGAGCAATTGGGAGGAGAAACAAATAAAGAACATCAAAATTAGAAAGGAAGAATTCATTATATCCATGTTCAAAAATAACCTGATGTTGTACATGAAAAAATTAAATGCCCCACCAAAAATCTGTTAGAACTAATAAATCAATTTAGTAAAGTCACAGGTTGCAAAATCAACATACAAAAATAGTAGCATGTTTATACAAAAGTAATGATCATACAGAAATGTAAATGAATAAAGAAATTTCTTCACCATAGCTACCAAAAAGAAAAAAAATACAGTAACCAAAGAAGTGAAAGTTCTCTACAGTGATAATTATGACACTTTGGTGAAATAAATCACTAACAACACACACAAAAATGGAAAGATATACCTTGCTTATGGATTAGAAGGGTATAATTAAAAGATCCATACTGGCTAAAGCAATCTTTAGACTCAACACAATTCCAACAAAAGTATCAATGATAGGCATTTACTCCCTTGGAGTCCCTCTGCTTACTGCTATGGCTGATTTTTTGCTTTCAATAAACTTCAGTTTACTATTGAAATATAATCAATGACATTCTTCAGAGACTTAGAAAATTAATACTAAAATTCATATGGAATCAGAAAAGACCCAGAATTCCAAAAGTGATCCTGAGCAAAAAAAAAAAAAACATCAAAACAGCATGGTAGTAGATTTAAAAAATAAAATAAAAAACAGTATATAGATAAATGACACAGAGTAGAGAGCACAGAAATTAATTCACAGTTATAAATCTAACTAATATTAGACAAAAATGCCCTGAGCATACATTGGAGAAAGAATAGTCTTTTTAAAATGAATCATGCTGGAAAATTAGGCAGACATACATAAAAGAATGAAATTAAATGCCAACCTTTAACTAAACACAAAATTCCACTTAGGATGGATCAATGACCTAAATTTAGGAACTGAAACTATGAAATTATTGGAAGATAATGTAGGGGAAATACTTTAAGATACTGGTATAATTGATGGCTTCTTGGATCAGCGCGCCCAAAGCACAGATAACAAAAGCAAAATTAGGCATACAGGATTATATCAAACTCAGAAGCTTCTGCACAGCAAGGAACCAATTAATATATTGAGGAGACATCATAAAGAATGAGAAAAATATTTCTAAGCTACTTATCTGCTAATGATTAATATTCACATTATATTAGCAACACAAAAGATTCAACAACAAAAAACAACCAACCCAGTCAAGTAATGGACAATGGACCCGAATAGAGTTCTCCTGAGAAGAAATACAAATGGTCAGGAAATAAATTTTACAAAATGTTCACTTCCAATAGGGAAACACAAATCAAAACCACATTGATGTATCATCCCATGCCTGTCAGAATGGCTGTTATCCAAAAGACAGAGAGGAACAAATGCTAATGATGATGTGAAGAAACAAGAACCCAAACAGTGGATAGTACTAGTCTGGTGGGTATAAAGTGATATTTTGCTCTTCTGTCCTTTGAATTTTTTGTTGTTATTTTAGATCTTTTTACATTTTCATTTTTTTTCTTTTTAGTTATTTGAACTTCTGATCACTCTTAAATGTATTTATTTATATTCATATACTTGGAAAGCAGAGTAAGTGAGAGAGAAAGAGAACTTCAACCTGCTGGTTCACTCTTCAAATGCCCACAAAAGCCAGGACTGGAATAAACTGGAGCTAAGAACCCTGAACTCCACCTAGATCTCAAATTTGTGTGTCAGGTGTAAATAGAGATGTCTGAGACTTAAATGATAATTCATGGTCAAGATAGACTTACTCTGGTATACTATAATTGCCATAGGGATTATCAAGAGTAATCATTTATTAATTCTGATAAGGGCTATGACTAAGATTTGTGTGTATGTTTAATATCTTTGTTTATATGAAAATTATAGATTATATCCAAAAATCATAGTGATGTGTGGATTTAACAGGAAATGTTTTCTGTCATTTTGTTGAAGCAACTTTTACTTCATGTACGCACTGTCTTCTATATGATGCTTATTGTGCTATTACATAGTGCACAAAAAATAGCACATATACATGTGGAAGAAGGAGGAGGAGGAGGAATAGGGGAGAGGAGGAGGAAAAGAAGAAGAGGACAGAGAGAGGAGGGGAGGTAGGGGGAGGAGAGGGGAGGATGGAGGAGGGAGGGGAAAGGGGAGAGCAGAGGAGGAGGAAGAAGAAAAGAAGAAGGAGGAGGAAAGGGAGAAAGAGAAGTAGAGGATGGTGAAGTTCACTGGAGATTCCTCCCCATTATGTTAGGTTCAATGGGAAAAAGCATCCATCAGCTGGTTTTACTGACATCCCCATGATTAGACACCTCCAGTATTGGCTTTAGGCTTGGGGTATAAGGTTATCATCTCTTTGTAGGGCCTCCAGTTTTTCTCCCTCTAGCCTGCCTCTTTGAAGGTTCTTACTGAAACCTCCTTGTGGTCTTTTGCCCTTTATTCTGTCACCTATCAGATTATCCTTAAGAATCTGTGGAGGGTTGCCTATCTGTTCTGATGTATGCCTTCTCCCATTAGACCTAACATAATGGTGAGGAATCTCCAGTGGATTTCTCATCCTTGGCATATCAGTCCCTAGCTCACAGTCACCCTTGGGACCTCTCTTGCAGCGGCCTGAAAATGTATTTGTTTCAAAGTCCCAAGTAGGTAACTGTTGACTAGGCATTATAGGCCTAGAGGTGTTTTTTTGGGTAAAAAGAAAACTAGACTAAAATTTAATTAAAATATAAAAATATGTCTTTGGTAAATAAGAATCTAATGCATGAGTATTGGTTCAACTGTAACTGGGTATTTTATTTTATTTAACTTTTATTTAGTAAATATAAATTTCCAAAGTACAGCTTTTAGATTACAGTGACTTCCCCCCCCCATAACTTCCCTCCCATCAGCAACCCTCCCCCCTCCCGCTCCCGCTTCCATTCCATTCACATCAAGATTCGTTTTGAATTATCTTTATACACAGAAGATCAATTTAGTATATATTTAGTAAAGATTTCAACAGTTTCCACCCACATGGAACATAAAGTGTAAAATACTGTTTGAGTACTAGTTATAGCATTAATTCACATTGGACAACAATTTAAGGACAGAGATCCCACATGAGGAGTAAGTACACAGTAACTCCTGTTGCTGATTTAACAATTTGACACTCTTGTTTATGGCATCAGTAATCTCCCTAGGCTCTTGTCATGAGTTGCCAAGGCTATGGAAGCCTTTTGAGTTCGCCAACTTTGATCTTATTCAGAAAATGTCATAGTCAAAATGGAAGTTCTCTCCTCCATTCAGAAAAAGGTACCTCCTACTTTGATGGCCCCATTCTTTCTACTGGGATCTCACTCGCAGAGACATTTCATTTAGGTCTTTTTTTGTTTGTTTTTGCCAGAGTGTGTTGGCTTTCCATGCCTGAAATAGTCTCATGGGCTCTTCAGCCAGATCCGAATGCCTTAAGGGCTGATTCTGAGGCCAGAGTGCTGTTTAGGACATCTGCCATTCTATGAGTCTGCTGTGTATCCTGCTTCCCATGTTGGATTGTTCTCTCCATTTTAATTATATCAGTTAGTATTAGCAGACACTAGTCTTGTTTATGTGATCCCTTTGACTCTTAATCCTATCATTATGATAATTGTGAACTGAAACTGATCACTTTGACTAGTGAGATGGCATTGGTACATGCTGCCTTGATGGGATTGTAAATATAAGAGTGGGAATAAGAGAGGGAGGAGATGTACAATTTGGGACATGCTCAATCGGACTTGCCCCAAATGGTGGAGTTAGAAATATGCCAGGGGATTCCAATACAATCCCATCAAGGTTGCATGTAACTGGATATTTTAAAGGAATTTCTCTTTTGAAACTCAGAGGATCACTGCCTTAAAAAAATTGAATTGTAACTTGCCAAACTTGTCTTATGACTTGATTTAACAGGTCTGGATGAAATAGCAATGGGTAATCAGCACATGTTATAGCCACTAAGGAGAATTTTGTGATCTCTGGCTATGTCATTGATTTCTAGCAAATAAATAAATAAATAAATAAATAAAAGAAAAACAAAACAAAACAAAAAAAAACAGAAGTATACAAAAAGAAGCAAAATTCCATATAAATATAAATTTGACTTTTTTTTGTTTTTTATTTTTTATTTTATTTTTTAAAAACAGAGTTAGACAGTGTGAGAGAGAGAGAGAGAGAGAGAGAGAGACAAAGAGAAAGGTCTTCTTTTTTCCATTGGTTCACCCACCAAGTGGCTGCTAAGGCCAGCGTGTTGCAGCCGCCTTGCTGCACTGATCTGAAGCCAGGAGCCAGGTGCTCTCCTGGTCTCCCATGCGGGTGCAGGGCCCAAGCACTTGGTCTATCCTCCACTGCACAGCAAAAAGCTGGACTGGAAGAGGAGCAACTGGGAGAGAATCCGGTGCCCCGACCAGGACTTGAACCCGGTGTGCTGGCACCACAGGCGGAGGATTAGCCTATTGAGCAGTGGTGCCAGCAAAGGACATGGTTTTTAAAAATTACTTTATCTTAATGGCTAGTTTACTCGACTGGAATAGAAAAGATAGAAAGGTTTAAGTAAGTTGCAGAAGGTGTGAGGAAGTCTTAGAATGTTATGAAATAAAGAAATTTTTGGAGACAAAAGCTATCAGTATATTTTTCTTTGACATAGAATTAGAATATAATCCTCAAAGCAATATGCAATACCTAAGTTAGCAAATATTTTGAAATAGTCTTAAAAATCCATTTAAAAACTGCAAGATGAAGAAACCTGACTTGCTATTTTGGTTTGCTATAGTTTTCTTGCAAATGATTTGTCAGTCATAAGTCGAGTGTCATCCAAGATTGCAGGTATCTCAGTAATCTAGATGCAACAGGAAGAAAGTTCAAAGTAGAGTAAAGTAAGTATTAGGAAGGGGTGCAAAGCAACAAAAATGTCACTGGTGTATTTTCCTGTTATACTTTTCCATTATATATGCAGTATATATAAATGGATAATTTCTAGCAGTCAACATATGCATATTTAACTTTTTCTGTTTGCATGCATATTTAATTTTCCCTACTGTTTTCCTCTTAAAACATTAACATTCATTCTTTGCCTTTTAAAATTATTTTAAGAACCCTAAGAGTAATGCCATTATAAGAAAAATTAGAAATGTAGCTTAAAATTTAAAGATTATCATTAGAAAGGAGCATGAGACACAAAACAAAGAGAATTTTCAGTAGGTGATCAAGTGAACTGACTGAGATTCTACTTAGCTAAAAATATTTAGGTTGTTGACTATTTTGTAATTTAAATTCCCCCTGTGGTTCTCTAAAGGACAGCATCATTTAAATTTCAGCTGCCACACTGTCTTCCCACAAATATTCAAGCTGTAGTAAAAAACTATTCCCAAGCTATTTTTAATATGGTATTTGTCAAATAAATGGATGTATGAATTGTTCCAGGGAGCATTTAAATAATAAATAATAAATGAGAAGAATTCTAGATGAATACATTGTCCTTTAATATTAGAAAGTTCTCCTCTCTCAGAGGAAAAAACTGTGATGCTAGGGTCTCTCCATGTTAACTTTTTAGTGTCACTGAAAGAAAGTAAAATTTTGGAAAACACAGAGGAAATACATACTACACATGTGAATTGTTCTTGCTGAGTAGGTATTTCTTTTCTTTTTTTTTTTTAAATCTATTGCCATTCATTTATTTTTGCACAAAAACGTATAAATATGTCACCAGCTTTTCTTAACTTAAAAAACTTAAATAAAAGACACCAGATGAAAACTACCCTTTGCTGCATTTTTTTAAAAATTTTTGTAGGTTTTTTTTTGTTTTGTTTTGTTTTTTGTTTTTTTTTTTCTTTTTCTGCTAAAATGAATAGGTATTTCATAGTTTCTGTTTGAAATATAAATAAATATTTGCAGAAATAGAAACATACTATGATGTTCACCTTGTTAACAAATATTCTCTTACCTATACAGTATTTCATCATAGTTTTATTATGTATAATTAAGAATCTTGAAATTAAAAATCACTTGATGGACCAATTGCATTCTCATTTGTTAGTATAAGAACTTGAATTGAAAGTAATCAATGTACTCATCTAATTCATTAACCATTTAGCTCTCCAATCAATCTCTTCAGTAAGGTTCTTTTTCTTGTGTCTATTTTTCTGCTTCCTTAAAATAAATCAGTTACTAAATTAAAAATATGAATTAAAATATGTATCTTCAAAAAGTTTTATAAATATTTAATATTATTACCCTTTTATCTTATTTTCTCAATTAGAAAACAGTTTTTTCCCAGAAGAATCCAGAAGAGATAACAGTACTTTTTCATCAAGCCAATACATTTCATAGCAACTAAAGATCAAATTCTACTTGTGTGGTGCAATGAGAAGGCCATGCCAAGGTGGCCACTGGCAAGCGAGCATCAGTTACTCAGGAATGGCTTTGAAACCCACCTGGCAACAGAGCCTGCCTGGCAACAGGCTGTGAACGGATGGCTTTGGAAACTGCCTGGCAACAGGCTGGGATTGGTTGGGGCATAGACTACCCCTTGACCAGATTGGCTGGTCTTGGCTATATAAGATGTTGTACCAACTGAAATAAATGAGTCTGCGGGCTGCTCACCTCAGGCCTGCTTTCACCCAACTTCCAGAGTCTGTGTGATGACTCTGCGCCTCTTGCCCCCACCACGCTCCTCCTCTCAGAAACGAATCCACTGCAACATTGTTGAGAAATCAACTGCAACATACTTGGTCTTTGTTTAATACAGCAAATAGATTGTCTGTAATATTCAGCATTAACTTCTCCTTGGCTTTGAACTCAAGTATATCTGAGTTATAATCTCAGTTCCCTGAATTTCTATCTAAATGACCATTTTAATAGTTTGTTAGCTCTAATTTCTTCAACTGGAATTTGAAATAAACACAAAAATTTCTTAAGACAATTTGATAAATATTAAAAGTAAAAAGTTAAAAAATTAAAACTCAAGAACCATACATTATATAATCATTGCTATATTGTTTTTGTTATTATATTTCAATAACTATCTTTTGACTTCTGTGAATGAGTCATGTGTTGGCTTTAGTCAAATACTTGATTAAAAACCCTGTTTACCATGGACAATTTCCCCAATTCTTCAGAGCTTGATTAAATATTGACGTCTACATAATAAAAATTTTAGATAATGAGCATTTAGCAATGTGGTTACAAAGCCCATATCCCACATTGGAGTGCTTGTGTTTGATTTCTGCCCCCAGCTTCAGATTTGAAAGGCATTGGTGATGGCTCAAGTGATTGGGTTTCTGTCACTCAAGTAGAAGACCTGGATTATTATCCTAGCTCCTGGTTTTAAACCAACTTGGCTCTGACTGTTGTGTGCATTTAGAGAGTGAATCAGCAGAGGAGAACTATCTTTCTCTGTGTCTCCTTCTCAGCCTCTCACACAAATTAACAAAAGAAAGTAAGGAAAGAAATAAAAAGGAAGGAAGGAAGGAAGGAAGGAAGGAAGGAAGGAAGGAAGGAAGGAAGGAAGGAAGGAAGAGAAAGAATTTTAATATAGTTAGGATATGCAGAAATAGTAACATGTATATTCTGGGTAAAAATATAAAGTGGTCCAGGTCCTAGAAATAGTATGGCACTTCTTCAAGAAGTAAAAATCCAGCTACTACATAGTAAAGAATTTCACTTTTCTGTTTTTATTCAGAATAATTAAAATCAGAGGCCCCCATTGTGGCATAGCTGATAAAACCACTGCCTGAAATGTTGGCAACCCATATGGGTACTATTTCCTGTCCTGGCTGCACTACTTCTTATATAACTCCTTGCTATTGGCCTGGAAAAAGCAGTGGAAGATTCCCAAGTCCTTGGGTTCCGGCACCCATGTAGGGGACCTGAAAATCTGGCTCCTGGCTTTGTTCTAGCCCAGCCATGGCTGTTGTGGCCATCTAAGGAGTGAACCAGCAGATGGAAGATGTTTCTCTCTCTGTTTCTGCTTCTCTCTCTCTGTAACTTTGACTTTAAAATAAATAAATACATCTCTCTTTTTTTTTTTTTTTTTTTGACAGGCAGAGTGGAAGTGAGAGAGAGAGAGAGAGAGAAGGTCTTCCTTTTCCATTGGTTCACCCCACAATTGTTGCTCCGGCCGGCGCACTGCAGCCAGTGCACCGCGCCAATCCAAAGCTAGGAGCCAGGTGCTTCTCCTGGTCTCCCGTGCAGGTGCAGGGCCCAAGCACTTGGGCCATCCTCCACTGCACTCCCGGGCCACAGCAGAGAGCTGGACTGGAAGAGGGGCAACCAGGACAGAATCCGGCGCCCCAACCAGGACTAGAATCTGGTGTGCTGGCACCGCAGGTGGAGGATTAGCCTAGTGAGCTGTGGTGCTGGCCCAATAAATACATCTAAAAAAGGTAGAATAAAATTCAAAATCTCAATGTAATGCCTATTGAAGCAGTAGTTGTAGGTCATTTATAGGAACACTTTACAAAATGAAGAAAACTAAATAAAGTATATTTTATCATACTTAACTAATAAGTAATCAAAATCAAGCAATATTTGAGCTCCAATGAATTTTATATAAATATTAAAATCTGAATTTATATCCAAGATCAAAACTTTCTGTCTGTACCATTGCATTCTCTATTTGTAAGTAGTTATTCTTGTTATTTCATACCTGAAGCCAGTGGATCTTTGGAACTGTATTAACCTATCATTTAGCCCTTCATTCTCTAAATTCTTAAGTAGCAGCTTCTCCTATAATCTATTCAGGATCCTGACTTTGCCTATTTTCATTATTTGCAAACTCAAACATCATCTGAATATTTTTTCTTAAGTTTATTTTATTCAGACCTTACATTTTGTTTCATTCCCAATTCATACGGAGGAGTAGAGAAAGGGCTAGCAGCGTGTCTGGATTCCTTCAATGTCTTTTATGTTTATTGGGAAAAGAGTCTAAAGCAATGCATCTTAATTGTATTCATTTTAAGTGTACGATGTTCATGGCACTGTTCTAAACTTTAGCAATTTCATGTGAAAAAATGTAATGTCTAACCTAGGAGGTTGTAAGTGATGATAAGATTACATGATGATAAGTTTTATGAAAAAAATTGTTATGTAAGGATGACATGCAGTGAGGGGTAGGTATTGGGATTTTGTTTACTTTAGTTAAGTTATTTTACTTAAGCAATTAATAGAAATATTATCACTTTACAAGCTAGCATTGCTTTTGAAAAACACTATTTTTTGCAAAATGACTTTGCTTCCAATTTTGTGTGTTAATATTTGAATTTTTGTTACTAGATTGCTTTCTTGGTGTTTTCTATGTTGAAATTATTGTGAAAATTATATGGATGATTTGAAAATATTAAAGTTTTCGCAAAGCACTTGAATAATTGTACTGAAGAAATTATTATAAAATAATATATCCATATGTTGCTTATTTTTTTTTTCAGTTCAAATAACTTTATTTTAAACCACAATAATTTATTCTAAAATTTCAGGGGTTAAGGACCCTCTAAAGTGAATTTGTAAGCCTCTAAATGCCTACTACAGGAACCCATGGAATGATAAAAAAGAAAGCCAAAGGAGTTAAAGAGAAAGAAGCATCAATGGAAACAGATCTAGAAATTAAACTAGGGGCTGGCACTGTGGCGCAGCGGGTTAACTCCCTAGCCTGAAGCGCCGGCATTCCATTTGGGCGCTGGTTCTAGTCCCAGCTGCTCCTCTTCTGATCCAGCTCTCCGCTATGCCCTAGGATAGCAGAAGATGGCCCGAGTCCTTGGGCCCCTGCACCCACATGGGAGACCCGGAAGAAGCTCCTGGCTCCTGGCTTCGGATTGGCACAGCTCCGGCTGTTGCAGCCATCTGGGGAGTGAACCACCGGATGGAAGACTTCTCTCTCTGTCTCTACCTCTCTCTGTAACTCTGCCTTTCAAATAAATAAAATGAATCTTTAAAAAAAAGATATTAAACTATTAGTATGAAGGGTATTCAATTAGTGTGCATTGCGAAAAAAACTGCATGATTTGAAAAATTTTGCACTAAAATAATCTTTTAATTCCATTTTCCACAAACTTTTTGAAGTCCCCTTGTATGGCCTATATACATGTCCTGAATATACTGTTAGTATGATTGTAATGACTTAAAACATAAGCTCATGTTACCTTAAAAAATAAGCGTGGTTGCATGATCTTAAAAAAAAAAAAAGTAGAATAATAAAATCACCTCTTTTTCCACTGGTACAAAGGAATGGTAGCCATACAAACATTCTGGTGTGTTTCTGGCCAGCTTGTTTATTTTTTCTTTTAGGAACATATGTACATATGTTTGTATGTGTTTGAAAGGCAGAGCAATGGAGAGAGAGAGGGAGGATGTTATGACCTCAATAGCCAGGTCTGGGTCAGGCAAGAAGTTAGGTGCCAGAAACTCCATCCTGGTTTCCCACATGAGTGGTAGGGGCCCAACTACTTAGGCCATCCTCTGCTGCCTCACCAGGCACATTAGCAGGAAGTCGGATGGGAAGCAGAGTGGCTGGGACTCGAACTGGCACTCTGATCTAGGATGCAGGTATCCCAACTGGTAGCTTAACTTGCTGTGCCACAATGCCGGCCCGACTTGCTTGTTTTTGTGCATAAATATTGAAAGCATTTATTTTCATAGTTAAGATCATGGTATATATCATTTTACTTCCTCATTTTTTTTTTTTTAGAGTGGAATAGAAATTTTATTCTTAAAAATTTGCAAAATTCATCAATATCATGAAAGATTTAACGGTATCAATTCAGTAAACTCCAAACAAGATAAATACAAAGAAAACACATAAGCACATTATATTTGGAAAGTCATCCAAGAAAGTCATCATATAGGGGTCATCAATTTAAGTTACAACTGACTTTTCTTTTTTTTTTTTTTTTTTTTTAAACTTTTATTTAATGCATATAAATTTCCAAAGTACGACTTATGGATTACAATGGCTTTCCCCCCATACCGTCCCTCCCACCCACAACCCTCCCCTTTCCCACTCCCTCTCCCCTTCCATTCACATCAAGATTCATTTTCGGTTATCTTAATATACAGAAGATCAGCTTAGTATACATTAAGTATGGATTTCAACAGTTTGCTCCCACACAGAAACATAAAGTGAAAAATAATAGATGATTTTTTTAAATGAGGATGAAATCAGAGCAGACCTATTGTCATGTTTAATCCCATATGTTGCTTATAAGAACGTCACAAGATAATCTTCAAATGGTGTACAATAAAAGTGTGACACTTCTTTTGTTGGAAATGTAATTATTTAGTTCATTTTATATAGTTAAAACTGAGTATTTTATATAAGCGTCATTTATTCCTAAAATTGAAACTCTACATCTGATTATAAGTTGAGATACAACCTGAATTTACAGTATGGATTATGTTTTTACAGCAAATTTTATACATGTAGAGTTTCTCAACTACCTAATTCATCAGAAACTTTTACTGGTTCCCTTTCAAAACTTTAAGGACATACATACATGACCTTAGATTTAACTCCAAACCCATCTGTCAGTTAAGATGCCTGAGGCTGAAATAATATTCTTTGCCTGTGGCAGCCCCAGGCTACCTGCCCCACTCACTTTTTTTTTGAATCACTCACTTTTGCCATCTTCCAACATCTCCATAGATTAGATCACATATATTTGATTTTTCTCAGTTAAACTGAACTCCAAGTTAAGGTCATTCATGATTTTTTCTTTATTTAGGTAAGTAATATTTGAATCTGCAATGATATATTTTCTTCTCTGCTGCCTCATCATTATTTCTTCAATGACAAATTATTAAATGACTATAAGACTGATGTGTTGTGAATTGTCCACTATTTTGTAGAAACATAAATGCTACATATCTCAACTATCCTTAATTTTAAATCTGTTATAGTCACATTAAAACACAGACAATAATTCATAAATCCTAGACAGACAGAATATCTCAACACATTGTTTAGTTATCTCAGTTTAAATTTTATTCTTATAAGTGATTTATAAAGTACTACCAACATTAAAATAACAGTAAATTAAATTTGGTTGACAATGATAATATTGCATTTTAATAATGATAAATAATTTTAAATAATAAAATATCAATTTATTAAAAATGTCTCTCAGTATTAAAGGGACAATAAAAGTTATATTCTGCCATGTATTTGCCACAATTCTAATTTACAGGGGGACAATTTGAAACACAATGAAATCAGCTGAATTTATTTTTCTGTACCAGAAAAAAAAGCATGTGTCAAAGTGAATAAAAGGAGTAGATACATTCATACCAAGTTTTATTCTGTCTACTTTTCAGAAGCTCATGCCTCAGCTGTCTCCACAGATACGAAACATGTCACTGTACTTTAGAACACAGAGTTGGAGGAAGATATTGAAATATTCCAACTGCATTTCTTCTATCTATTGAGGCCATGAACACATTCACAGGTCATTATATTCCTTACCCAAACTAATTAGAAGGTATATCAATACAATCAATTTGTAATTACAGTCTGTGAATTATCCATTTGATTAATTATCAAAATAACCTAGTCAATATTTTTAATCCAAATCACTCTACTCCTAATATTATCCTGGTTGTCTCTATCCACTATTTTTGTCAATGTTTTCTAAATTAACATTTTAGCAAATTCTAAAAATTGCATTGAACATATCTAATCAGTAGGTTCACTAGTCAGTAGGTTTGTCCTGTGCATGCAAGTGTTAAAATTTAAATGCCTGGGCCGGCGCCGTGGCTCAATAAGCTAATCCTCCACCTTGCGGCGCCGGCACACCGGGTTCTAGTCCCAGTCAGGGCGCCGGATTCTGTCCCGGTTGCCCCTCTTCCAGGCCAGCTCTCTGCTATGGCCAGGGAGTGCAGTGGAGGATGGTCCAGGTGCTTGGGCCCTGCACCCCATGGGAGACCAGGAAAAGCACCTGGATCCTGGCTCCTGCCATCGGATCAGCGCGGTGCGCCGGCTGCAGCGGCGGCCATTGGAGGGTGAACCAACGGCAAAGGAAGACCTTTCTCTCTGTCTCTCTCTCTCACTGTCCACTCTGCCTGTCAAAAATAAAAAAAAAAAAAAAAAAAAATTTAAATGCCTGAATATCTGCTATGTGAAAGAAAATGTGCCAAGTAATGGAAAGGACAAGATCCTTCAAAAACAAATTTAATAAATGACCAAGGAAATATGAGTCTGGTAGACATAAAGATTTACTTTTTATGTGTTTAAATTCAACATAAAATATGTTAAAAAAAAAAAAAAGAAGAAGAAAGAAAGAAAGAAAAGTGATGTAATCTGTGGAACTATTCAATAAAGGAAGAAGGGGTCAGGTTAGATTGCAGCTTTATCAGAATGCTTCTATAATCAGGAAAGACCAGACTGTTATTACAGAATACAAAAAAAATTGTATAGGAATGAAATGGATATTTTGGGATATGATTGCTGATTTTATCTCTTGTTTATATTTCTGTGGAACTGTGTTCTTACTTTTTACTTGTTGAATATTTTGATTGGTGGTGAATTAAACCTGAGCATATGGAATGAATTAAAATTATGTCTTTGCTGGGGCAGGTGCCGTGGCTCACTTGGTTAATCCTCTACCTGCAGCGCCGGCATCCCATACGGGCACTGAGTTCTAGTCCCGGCTGCTCCTCTTCCAGTCCAGTTCTCTGCTGTGGCCCGGGAAGGCAGTGGAGGATGGCCCAGGTGCTTGGGCCGCATGGGAGACCAGGAAGAAGCACCTGGCTTCTGGCTTCAGGTCAGTGCAGCGCCGGCCATAGCAGCCGGCCATTTGGGGAGTGAACCAATGGAGGGAAGACCTTTCTCTCTGTTCTCTCTTTCTCACTGTCTAACTCTGTCTGTCAAATAAATAAAATAAATAAAATAAAATAAAATTATGTCTTTGCAAAAACTGATTGAAGAGAGAAGAGGGAGAGAGCAGGATTAGGGGAACAGGGGAATGAGAAAAGTGTGGTTGTTTTCTTGGAAATGTACCTAGTGAATGCATGACAAATTCCCTTTATATTCATAATTTTTTAAAAAAATGAAAAAATAATAAAAAATGAAAGAAAATTGTACAATGCCAATCCATTTTTTTATTCTTAATTTTGTTGAATATGTACAAGGTACAAAACACAATTTAAGATATTTTGCATTTAACAATGTAACAAAAATAATTATTATTCCATGTAGTCATGGAAATTATATTCTAGCAATTAGAGAAAGACAAACAAAATGAATAGGTAAATAATACAGTATACCAGGAAACAACAAACAGTATGAAAAAGAGTGGAGATAAGACAAGTGAATAGGCCGGCGCCGCGGCTCACTAGGCTAATCCTCCGCCTAGCGGCGCCGGCACACCGGGTTCTAGTCCCGGTCGGGGCGCCGGATTCTGTCCCGGTTGCCCCTCTTCCAGGCCAGCTCTCTGCTGTGGCCAGGGAGTGCAGTGGAGGATGGCCCAGGTGCTTGGGCCCTGCACCCCATGGGAGACCAGGAAAAGCACCTGGCTCCTGGCTCCTGCCATCGAATCAGTGAATATTGAATATTATTTATATTGAATATTATTTGAAACATATTCAGCCGGTGCCGCAGCTCACTAGGCTAATCCTCAGCCTGCGGCGCCGACACACTGGGTTCTAGTCCCGGTCGAAGCACCGGATTCTGTCCCGGTTGCCCCTCTTCCAGGCCAGCTCTCTGCCGTGGCCAGGGAGTGCAGTGGAGAATGGCCCAAGTGCTTGGGCCCTGCACCCCATGGGAGACCAGGATAAGTACCTGGCTCCTGCCATCGGATCAGTGTGGTGCACTGGCCGCAGCGGCCATTGGAGGGTGAACCAACGGCAAAAGGAAGACCTTTCTCTCTGTCTCTCTCTCTCTCACTGTCCACTCTGCCTGTCAAAAAAAAAAAAAAAAAAAAAAAAAAAAAAAAGACATGCAACAAAGCACACTAGCCTTGGGGGCAATCATTTTAGGGTTCAAATTTTAAGCAGATCATACATCAGTGATCAGATTTAAGCTAAAATTTGATGGAGAAGAGCTGATTAGCCACATAGATATCAATGGAAAAAGCATTGTAGTCAGAAAAAATAAAATTCATCCAGAGCAAAGGTCATAAGGTCTAAATAGATGTAATGTGCTCAAACAGTAGATGTGGGATATTATGCTGGATCAGATAAGGCCCTTATTATTGTAAGACATTTGATTTTACTCATAAAAAAAACCAGTTACTATGGAATTTTGAATAGCAGTGACATGATCTAATTTATATCTGGTGTCTGTGTTGAGGATCAATATATGTAGTAGGAGGTGGATGAAATTAGAAACAGACATTATGAAGCTGAGAGAGATATGGATCCCCGACGTGGTTGCACGTGTCCAAACACTTGGGTCATTTTCTGCCACTTTTCCCAGGCCACCAGCAGGGAGCTGGGTCAGAAATGGTTCAGCTGGGACTTGAAGTGGCACCCATATGCGATGGCACCCTTGCATCGCGGGTGGCGGCTTTACCCACTATACAACAATGCTGTGTCCTCCACTATATCATTGTGTTAGCTTAGCTCAGTTGTGATACTGAACAGCAGAAGAGTTACTGACATTTGAGGAATGTGGCTCTAATGGAATTTCCTAGAAACTGGGATATGTAGCATGAATATGCTACCATATAACTCATTGTCAAAACATAAACAGCTTTGAGAGAGGGTACTGATCTAAGAAATACACGTTATGGGTCCAGTACTGTGACACAGCAGCATAAAGCTCTGACTTGCAGGGCCAGCAGCCGATATGGGCACCAGTTCAAGTCCTGGCTGCTCCACTTCCAATCCAGCTCCCACCTGGGAAAGGAGCAGAGGATGACCCAAGTCATCCTCATCCATGGGGGACCTGGAAGAAGCTCCTGACTGCTGGATTTGGCATGGCCCAGTCTGATTGTTGTGGTAATTTGGGGACTGAACTAGTGGAAGGAAGATTTCTTTCTGTCTCTACTTCTCTCTGTAACTCCGCTTTTCAAATATGTAAATAATTTTTTAAAAATAAAATATATGTTACATAGTAATTATATACTGATTTTTGCCAAATGACTTTGGTTTAATTAATTGAATTTCTGTATTTATTAAATAATATAATTATATTAGTGTTCTATTATTGTGTAATAAATTTTGAGAAGTTTAGTAATTGAAAACTATGTGAATGAGTTATGTCACATTTGGGCCTAGAGTCTGGGTATAAGCTGACTCAGTCCTCTGCTCAGGATCCTGATCTACATCAAGTTCTCCGCGTGACCTGTGGTCTCATCTGATTCTTTCAGAGTCTTCCAAATTCCCTGGGTGCTGAGAGAATTCAGTTCCTTGTGACTGTGTGGTTGATTCTTCGTTTTCTTTCTGGTCAAAGAAAGCATGCTCAGTTCACTGAAACTGCTCTCAGTTTACTAGTCATGTGGTCCATTTTCTCAGACCTTTCTTTTTGCAAATTATGTTAAGGATTACTTGCAGGGCATTTTATAGAAATCTTCTGCATTGGAATGTATTTATTTTCTCATGATCACTCTGAAGTTATAGGATTTGGGGGGAGAACTTCAGAGATAAAGTCAAATACTCCTCATCTCATAGGCACAGCATGTATGAAAGATAGTATGACTTAGCACTGTTGATGTCAATTTTGATCACTTGAATAAGATAGCATTTTTCTACTTTCTCTAAAATTATTCTTTTTTTCTTCCATTCTGTAATGGAGAAAATTTTAATGGAGAAAATTCTGTATGCATAACCCAAAATTAAGAAGTAGAAACTCACTTCCCTGAGATTTGTTTCTATATAAATTATTTGCCAATTTTATCTCAGTATATGCCTTGACTTCTTTCTATTTAAAACATTTTTTGTAACAGGGAATATGTAGTTTTAGATCCAAATTATTTTCTTTTCTTTCATGGACTGTACTGTTGGCCATATAAGTAAAACCCATCAGTGTTACTGTAATTTTTTAATTCAAAGTATCGATGCATATTTCTGATTCTTAGAAAAGCAATTGATACTACGTTAGTGTTTTATCCTGTGACTTCATCGTCATTGCTTTTAGTTTCAGGAGTTGTTTGTAGATTCCTTGATGTTTCATACCTAGACTGTTATGGACTGAGTCATGCCCTTCAGGATTCATATGTTGCAGACCTAAAGCTCAGTCATTTGAATATCACTGCATTTGTAGTACAGTTCTGAAAGATGTAAATAAATCAAAATAAGACAGTTTGGAAGGTTCCTAACAAAACACAACTGGTGTCCTTATAGGAAGCTGGAATTTAGGCACTGACAGGTACGGAGGGGAGACCACATAAAGAGACACCGGGGATAGATGGTCATCTATATGCCAAGAAGAGAGGTTTAGAAGCAATTGATCTGGTTGCCACATTAATCCTGGTTGCTTTTCCTTTTTCAGTTTTTCCTTTACTTGTTGTTGTTTATTAGAAAGGTAAAAAGACAGAGGAGACAGAGAGAAAGAGAAAACCCTCCATCCACTGGTTCATGCTTCAGATGCTTGCAGTGAGACTGGGCCAGGGTGAACCCAGGAGCCTGGGACTCAATCCATGTCTCCCCCATGAGAGACAAGACTCAAGTATTTGAGTGATCACCTGCTGCCTCCGAGGGTGTGCATGGGCAGGAAACTGAAATCAGAAGCAGAGCTAGCACCTAAATCCAGACACTCTTTCATAGTATTCTGGCCTTCCAAGCAGTGTCTTAGCCACCGACCTTAACCAGTTAACCACTTAACCACTTAACACCAACCTCTGATCTTGAACATTAAATCTCCAGAAGTATGACAAATATATATCAGTTGTTTAAATCACACTGTTTGTGGTACTTTGTTATGATAACTCAGCAAGTTAATATGTGAACAATCACACTGCGAATAAAAATATTTATATCTTCTTTTCCAGTCTGTATAACTTTGTGTTTCATTTTCTTGCCACTTTGCACCATCCAGGATGTCAAATATTAGTGATGGATGATCGTGGTATCCATTCTGTGTTCATGATCTTAGATGAAAAGCATCCTCCTTTACGTCAATAAGCATGATGTTAGCTGGAGTTTTTTGCTGACATATTTCAACAAATTGAAGAAATCCTTTCTATTCTTAAATTGCTGAGATCTTTTAACATAGATGGGTGCTTAATTTTCTAAAATATTTTTGGAATCAGTTGATAGGATTGTATTTTTTTATTACTTCAAACATGCTGATACGCTGGATTGCACTGTTTTCCAACCTTGTATATCTGGAATACATTATCTATTTATCTTCATCTTATAATTCAGATAATTGCAAAATCGATAACAACTGCTTGAGTAGAATTTTGTTACCTCATAGGCACTCACAGCCATTTCATTTAATGTGGAAATGCTATATAAGTAAGAAGCATTATTACAATCATTTTTAAATTTTAAAGATCATGTGTGAATTTGAATTTTTTTTGGAAATACATATGCATACCTCTTGCATTAAAAAGACAAGAAAATGAGCCGGTGCTATGGTAAAGCCGTCACCTTCAGAGCCGGCATCCCATATGGGTGCCGGTTTGAGTCCTGGCTGCTCTACTTCGTATCTAGCTCTCTGGTATGGCCTGGGAGAGCAGTGGAATATGGCTCAAGTCCTTGGGCCTCTGCACCAATATGGGAGACCCAGAGGAGGCTCCTGGCTCCTGGCTTCCAATCGGCGGAACTCTGGTTGTTGCGGCTAATTGGAGAGTGAACCAGCAGGTAGAAGGTCTCGCTCTCGCTCTCTCTCTCTCTCTCTCTCTGCCTCTCCTTCTCTCTCTGTGTAACTTTGACTTTCAAATAAATAAATTAAAAAAAAAAAAAAAGACAAGAAGAGGAGGATTGTATAAGCACTTGCATTCTATATATTTTCTTCTACTCCAAACAAATAGCACCATTAGGGTTGCTTCCTTTATACAGAATTATGTTCGAGATTTGTTTGTTTTCTTTTATTTTTCTTTTCTTTGGGAATAAAATAGAACACTATATGGAATATCTATTTTCTGTGTTTTGATAATATTTACAATGTCTTTCGTATATTTATCAAAAATATGCAATTTTCTGTAGTTAAAGCCATTCAAACTAACAGTAGGAATTTTTAGTGTTGATGGAACTATTGATCATACAATGTTAAGATTATGTCTGCTGTAGCAAATGCCAATAAAGCAGTTGTACATTAATCAGGAAATCAATGTGCTTGTCAATAAAAGGGCACCATTTGGCAGGATGATGGTGTCAGAAGACCCAGCATCTGAGGAAGCAGAAACCAAGTAACTCAGCAGGTGACCTATTTATTAGACTCTAGGCTGTTCTCCAGCTGTATATGAAGAAAAACAATGCAGAACCAAAGCACAAGAAACTCATTCATTTAACTTGATGTATAAGAACAAAAGGCTAGCTTATAATTGTAGTAACCTTCACTTGTCCTATTTCTAGAAATTTTGCCTTGTAGTTCCTATTATAACTCTACTAATTATCCTGGACTGGCAGGATGTTTATGAAAACATAAAAGTATAAATATTTATAAACCATAAATGCTCTGTTTTTCACAAACACTATTCATTATTATTCATTTTAAATCACTTTGAGTATTGTATGTTTCAGAATTGTTATTCTTAATTTGCTCAAAATTCTTTTAGATATAGAGCTCAATTAAAGTATTTAAGCAACTCAGATAGATCCAAGAAAATAATTAAAAAGATGATTGCTACATCAAATAAGTCTTACATTTTCCAGAGAATCAACCTTCCATTTCTTAATCTTTAAGAATATAATGTGAAACCCAGTTTTTTTCTTTAGTATATATTTTTTAAATACTTTACTTTGTTTAACTTGGTCTGTTAAAAACACCTCCATGAGTCACAATGGTATGATCTACATTAGAGAAATTGTTTGAGTTGTGCATTTTCCACCACAAGAGGCACTCTGTCAGGGCAGGGAAAAAGAGATACAGCAACAGCAAAATCAGCGTGAAGATTAGATCTCCTTTAAGGTTTCCTAGAAATTTAGGTTCCATAATGCAAATTGTTAGCGCTATTAACGTCAGTGTGTATGCAAACCAATGACAGCATTCTGAATTCTGAACTTCAAACAAGCATTTGCAAGATAGCTAAGTTTTCTTTTGCTAAAAGTCTTCTTGAAAGAGTGTACGTTTGTCCTTTTTCCTATCTCTTAAGCACCACACTTAAAATTTATTAATTACAGTATCAAATAATATTTTTTTATTTGACAGGTAGAGTTAAGGACAGTGAGAGAGACAGAGAGAAAGGTCTTCCTTTTTCCGTTGGTTAAACCCCCAAATGGCTTCCATGGCCGGCGCTGCACCAATCTGAAGCCAGGAGCCAGGAGCTTTTTCCTGGTCTCACATGCGGGTGCAGGGCCGAAGCACTTGGTCCATCCTCCACTGCCCTCCCAGGCCACAGCAGAGAGTTGGACTGGAAGAGGAGCAACCGGGACTAGAACCTGGCGCCCATATGGGATGCCAGAGCCGCAGGCGGAGGATTAACCAACTAAGCCATGGTGCTGGCCCCAATAATACATTTTTAAGTAGTCAGTCATCTATAGATAGGAGTAAAATAATGTTTATCATTTATTGTTTCCTATAATGAAAATGTTAGCATAGAATACAAAAGCAAAATTTTTATTATGTCAAGTATTCATATTCTAAAATGTTTTGAAGTAAAGAAATAATTCCTTTGTAAACAAAAGTCACAATTTGTTGCAAACAAAGGAAATACTTTAAAAGTCCCAACTTCTTATGTTGCATAGTACAAGGAAGCGTGAGATTTATTATCTTGCCTCCACCTACAATAAGAAAAGGAAAAATAGTTAAAAGACTATTTGTAATTAAGACTGGCATTATTATTGTTAAAAAGTTATATTTTATTGAACCTAAATTACTTAAGGTGACTACAGCCTTGTTTAGATCATTTCATGGTTCACAACAATTTTCTGTGATCATCTCTCTTTGCTTTCTTTCTAAACAAATGCATCCTGACTTAAAATCATAGCTTCTGAATCCTTAAATGAGACAATGAAAACCTTCTTTATTTAGTCAATTGATGTTAATTTAGAAAAATATACCAGTAGCACAGTCAGTTAGCATGCAGTACTAGTTATGATACATATTTATAATGCATTAGATAATATTTTAATAATATATAAATGATTAATATGTCCATCAAAAAATAAAAACTTATGATGCTTTATAGTCTGTTAGAAGTTGCTAAAAGAGTAATCTGAGGAAAAGTTAATACATACATAACCCAGTAGCATTCATTTTCTTTTGCATGCTGAATTGTTTATATATATATATATATATATTCACAATATTTTAATACTATATGTTCTTGCTTTCTTATAATTTACTTTTTTCTTGTAAATTTCCAAAGTATATTTTTATTTTTAATTTATTTTTAAGTTACATCGTAACTTTCCCTGTTATGGAGAACAGTGTATCATTTCAATACTTTGTGCACAATGGGTAATGATCAGCTAGGATAAGTGTTACATCCATCACCTCAAACATTTATCATTTCTTTGTGTTTGAAGTGTCAAAAGCCCTCCATTGACTATTTTTAAATATTAATTAATTATTTCAACCATCTGTATGGAACTGTTTTACAGAACACCATGAGTTATTCCTCCACCCTTGTGCATATTGACATCCTTCTTTTAAAAAAAAGATTTATTTATTTTAAAGAGTTACACACACACACACACACACAGAGATACACACACACAGTGAGAGAAAGAGACAGAGAGAAAAAAAGATCTTCCATCTGCTGGCTCACTCCCCAAATGACCGCAACGGCCAGGGCTGGGCGAGGTAGAAGCCAGGAGCCAGGAGCTTCTTCTGGGTCTCCCTCATGGATTTCAGGGGCCCAAGGACTTGGGCCATGTTCTGCTGCTTTCTAGCAGGGAGCTAGACAGGAAGTAGAGAAGCCAGGACTGAAAACCCAGACCATATATGATGTTGGCACTGTAGGCAGTGGCTTAACCTGTTGTGCCATAACATTGGCCCCTCGATTATCTTTTCTACGTCTCTCTCTCACCCACACTATTCTCACAATCTGGTAAGCACTATTCTATTCCCTTCTTATTTGAGATCAACATTTTGTCTTCCACATAAAAGTGAGAATTTGCAGTATTTATCTTTCTGATCCTAATTTCTTTCACATAACCTCTAGTTCTATTCACATTCCTGCAAATGACAGGACTTCATTCTATTTTTATAGCTCAACAATATTCCATTTTGTATAAATGTAAGATTTTATGTATCCACTCAACTACTGATTGACAAGTAGGTTGATTCCATGTCTTGCCTATTGTGAATAGTGCCACAATAAATGTGGAAGTGCACGTATCTTTTTGACACACTGACTTCATTTCCTTTTGATACATTCACAAATCTGTTGTTACTGGATTATACTGGAATTCTACTTATAGTTTTCTTGAGGAAGCTCCCTAATATTTTTCTCAATGGCTATACTAAATCCCCCAAAATAGAGTATCAATGTTCCCCTTTCTCCTCATCCTCATCAGCATGTACCACTCCTTTCCTTTTGATAATAGTCATGTTAACTGGGGTAGGATGAATTTTCATATGCTTATAATTTATGTATCTTTAACATTTACTGTTGTGAACCATTTTTTCCATGTAATTGTAGGCCATTTGTATATTTTCTTTTGAAATATGTCTTTTCAGGTAATATATGCTTTTCTGAATTTTGTTTTTGCTGTTCAGTTGAATTCCTTGTATATTTTGGAAATTAATCATTTGTCAAAAAAATTGAAAATGTTTTCTTCAGTTTGGTAGGTTTATTTTTTTTCTTTACTTTGTTGATTGCTTGTTTTGCTGTAGAGAAGGTATTTAGTTTAATACAATCCCATTTTCCTATTTTATTATTTATAATCATTTCTACACCAATGTCTTGAGGCATTGCCTCTCATTTTCTTCTACTAGTTATGTAATTTCAGATCTTATGTTAAAGTCTTTGATTGATTTTGAGGGTCTTTTTTAAGATTTATGTATTTATTTGAGAGGCAAAGTTACACAGAGAGAGGAGAGACAAAGAGAGATCTTCCATCCTCCGGTTCACTTCCTAAATAGCCACAACAACTAGGGCTGGGTCAGGCTGAAACCAGGAGCCAGGAGCTTCTTCCAGGTCTCCCACGTGGGTGCAGCAACCCAAGGACTTGGGCCTTCCTCTACTGCTTTCTGAGGTTCATTGGAAGAAGCTGGTACTGCTGCTTTCTCAGGAGCTGGATTGGAAGTGGAGCAGCTGGGACTCAAACCAGACCTATACAGGATGCCAGTGCTGCAGGCTGCAGCTTTAATACGCTGATCCACAGCACCGGCCCCTTAAGCACCTTATTGTACATTGTGAGATATATGGGTCTTCTTTCTTTATTTGACATATCAATACTCAGTTTTCTCAGAACCAATATCAAGTTTTCCCAGAACCATTGATTGAAGAGACTTTTTTTCTTTTCCTGATGTATGTCCTCACAGCCTGTGTCACAAATTAATTGGCTGCAAACATACACATTTAGTTAGTTATAGGTTCTCTATTCTGTTTCTTTTGTCTGTGTGTCTGTTTTTATGCCACTACCATGTTTGTTTATGTTACTATGGATTTCTGGCTTTCCCAGGAAGGTTAGCAGGAAGCTTTCTAGAAGCAGAATGGCTGGGACTTAAACTGGTTCTCATATGTGATGTTGTAATGCCAGCATAGCAAGCAGTGATGTAATTCATTGTGCTACAATTCCAGCCCCATTGGGATATTTTTAAGTCAAACAACACCTCCAACTTTGTTCTTTTTTTTTAATCGCTAATTTAAATTACTTCTTTCAGGTAATTCTTCAATTTCCTTTCTTATTGGGTGTGCTGCTAGGAGGCCATCCTGTTCCTTTGGAGGCATCATGTTACCTGTGTATTCATGAGTCTTTGTATCCTTAAACTGGTATTGGGGGTTTTCAAAGAGTTCATAGAAAATATGCATTATCTTTTAATTCCATCTTCTTATAAACTTTTTGAAGTACCCTTGTAGTTGTGCCTCAGCCTGATATTTTTGCTTCTACTTATTTTATAATAGCTTGCATAGTAAAATAATTATTCTAGTGATATTTGCTATGTTAATCAGTTTTATATGCTGTGTTGGTTTTGGTTTCAGTTTGGCACTTTGGTGAAGAGTCCAAGCAGCTTCTGTGTGGGGCAAGTGTCGAGAATTTACCCTGCAGCAGGAACATGGAAATTAGAGGGGACAACATGGGATGAGTTCTTTCTGCAGGGTAAGGTAAGGTAGTGGGCCTGTGAGGGCCGCGGGTTGTTCCAGCAGTAAATGCCTCGTGCCCATGGTATGAGTGGGGACAGGTGAGGGCCACCTGCTTACCTTTTAAGCAAAGTCCCTCTTATTTCAGAGTTTAGCCTGAGAGACTGGATCATAACTGCTATGTTCTTAGTTTCCTTTTTTTAAGGCCACTCTGTGTCTCTCTGCTCTGTACTATCTTTTCCATATCTGCACTACGCCTCAATATTCTCCCTCAAATACTGCAGTGAAATAACTGTTGGTTATTATTTGTTTTGCTCCTTTGTTGTTGATGGAAGAGCACAAGTCATTTCTAGGCGGCCATCTGGTTTGAAATTTTCCTTGAACTCTATTACTTTAAGTATAAATTTTTGAAGATTTTGATTGCTATTGTCCACCAAAGAGATAGTGGAAGAACATCAATGTTCCAGTACATTTTTTAAATGTTAAGATAAAAAATCTTTTTTGATATTAATAAATATGGAAGAAAGTGGAATACTTCATATGTTTGAAGATAGGTAGCAGAAAACAAAAACAAAATCTAAACAAACTAGTTGAAAAAAGATTATGATGAAATAATTTGAAATCAAGTGTAAATCAGTTTTCATCTTACCTTAAGGATAGAAAGACACAATGAGGAATGCAATCTATTAGAAAAAGCTACTCTGGAAAACACAGTACTAATCATTTTGGATTTTTTTTCGATTTAAATTATCTACCTTATAATTTTCTTTGATTAGTTTAGCTAATCAAAATAAAAGCAGGTTCTCAAAAGTATATATTCTACACATATTGCTGTATTATCACTTTCATGCATAAAACTGTCATCAATTCTTATAATACCTACAAAGTGAGAATAATACATTGTGATAATTCCTTTTGCCAATGATTTTAACAGTTTAATTTTCTTTTTGGTGATTCTTTAATTTTAACATTATTATTCCTTCAAGCAATTCTAATTATGTTGGATTTGAAGTTGATTTTATACATTGATTAATACCACAAGTAATCAGATTCAATTGTTGGAAAAGTTTGAGATTCTAAGTTATTAAATTGTGTAATTTAATAGAGATTCATTTGGAAACAAAAACAGATCAAAAGTTAATATTTATCTATAGAAGAGCAATAACAAATTATGCAAATATTGTGATTTATAATTATTTATTTTATCACCTCTATAAAAGATGTCTCCTTGAAACTTAATTTTTCAAATATATGTTTATTACATTCAAAATTAAGAATGTCTATTTATCTTTATATTATTATAGCATTTGAGAAGACAAATGCTGTCTACTTTCACTGAATATGTTGTGTCGGGTCTCACATCTCTGGAGTTATTGTCTTACTAGGGCCATTTGTGTGCCAGATATTTCTTGGTTACTCTCATTAATAACATAATGTAGTAAATCAATGTAATGCTGAGTAGAATAATCAAGTATTTCAGATCTTTAGATACTATAAGATGGAGGTGAAAGAAATAATATAGCATTGATTCAAAACTTAAAACATGTATTGTTACCTGTTCCATATAATTGTGAATTTTTTTCTAATTTTTTGACAATAATAAATATTAAGAGGAATGCACTCACCAAATAAGCACCATATTCCCAGGTCAAGGCCATGACAGTCTGTTACAGCAAATACAACACAACCACTATAGCAATGAAGGCCACTATCTGTCTGAATTATGGAAGCTGTAAGTCATCTTTCAAGATCCATCTGGTTTCTGTAGGGGACAGGCTGATGAACTAAGTGGATATATAATAGAGACACTGATCTCTGTATTGTTCAAATCCTTATTAATTTAAGCCATTAGACCTAGGATGCATTACTGTTTTCTATATACTGTTTGGTAAAGCACTTATTTTAGTTTTTGTTTTTGTTTTTTTAACTTTGCCTTCTGCACTATGAAATGTCCTATCCCACAGACAAAAATACCATTGTGGAAGTTTGACAAATACTAAGTATGTTAATGTCAACTATACATTTAAAGATTATAAAAATGACCACAAGGTGAATTCATGGTGCAAGTGGCACTATGATATGGGATATGGGAGTCCTATGCTGCAACTTAACTTGCTGTGTCACAACACCTGCCCCTGTAATAGATTCTGAAACTGTAAAGTGGCTCAAGTCAAGAAACTTGACACTAAATCATAAAAGTCTGCATTAGGATGAATGCCTGCAAGCTCATGGTAGGTCTTTTCCTTTGAAAGTGCCCTGAATATTACTTTTGTTAGAAGACCACCTGTTCTATTCCTTGTGACACCACCTTCTATGAACCATCTCCATAACTCCCCACAGGTGAAAACTTCTTGGCTGCTACTCTAATCCTGCCTGTTGTTAAGATAATTGCAGGATTGTGATCTCCTAGTTCCTTATAATAAAACATTGCTGTTATGCATTGCTTCAAAATTCTATCATTCACACTCCTGTCAATGAGTCTCATTTTTTTAAAGACAAGAGAGAGAAAAAGAGAGAGAGAGAGGTTGATTTTTGATCCACTGATTCACTCCAAAATGTCTACCATGGCAGGTTTGAGCCAGGCCAAAGCCAGAAGCCAGGAACTTCATCCAGATCTCACACATGGTTGGCAGTGGCCTAAACATTTGGACCACCTTCAGCTGCCTTTCTCAGGCCATTAGCAGGGAGCTGGATCATAAATGGAGCACTTGGGACACAAACTAGAGAGCATGTGTGATGCCAGTGTCAAAGGCAGTGACTTTACCCAATACGCCAAGATGCTAGCTTCTCAAATCAATAAATTCTTCCCTATACAATGTTTAATTTGGCTCCTTTGATCATTATAATGCCAGTGAAGATTTGGTAAACATCACAGAAAGATCTAAATCAAACAAGGTTCTTATTAGTGTCCCATGTTGCACTAAAATGGTTAACGTCCTGCACTGATACTTTTGTCACCTGATAAAGTCTGCCATGGGAGGACATGACCTTGTGCAAAGTGTTTTCAGCCGTGACTAATGCAAACCCTGAAGAGCTGAGAGCTGAGACTGTCCACTAATAGTTTACCCAAATTCCCATTGAAAGGAGTTCTCAATAGAGTATCTTACTCTTTGACAGACATTGAACTAACCATTATATCAAAATATCCAGATAATTTAAACAAAGAAATCACACAAATACCTTCTAGTGAAGCAAAATGTCAACTCACATTGCTATTGTGTTGACTAGTTGAATCTGACATTCGATGAAGATATTGTTGGTTGTTGTAAAAATTGATATAATTAATACATAGGTATAATTTTTAAAGCCTAAAACTCTCTCCTATTAAAAAATATTTGCTTAAAAGTGATGCAGTTAATCAAGGACAAAGAACTAGCACTGTCCACTCACTCTGTTACAAAACTTGGATTTCCAATCTTGATGTGTGACCTAAACAAATAATATGTGCTAGAGGACAAGTTTTAAGCTATCTTTTCTATCCAAAAGTGTGCATACGTACATATGTATAGACATACAATTTTGTATGAGTACAATATTAAACATACTTTTATACTTGCCTGCTCTCAATTTTTTTATATTTGTCACATTTTGAGCCAATAATTCAGAACTTGCAGACTGACCAGGGATTCTGGACCCTACTTCAAATATCCCGGATGTAACCACCCTAATTAGAGGGACTTTCAGAACTTGTCTAGGAAATTTGAACCAAAAGAGACAATTTTATTTCTTCTGCTGCATGTGAAAAAAAAAAAAAAAAAAAAAAAAAACACTGTTATTCCAGCAATCATGAGGGTTGATATCTTTTGGTGAAAGTGATCTTACAGCAGCAGAGTAGAGAGAAGGTAATATTGCTGTATTGGCAATTTGAGCCAAATGTAGTCTGGAATATTAAGTGATCCAACAGCACTCTTAGTGATTTAGTCCAGCTTAATAAGATTGTCTGCTACTTTAAATTAAAACAATATTATTGATCCAAACATTATAATAATTTTACAAGTGAAGGGATAAATTCATGGAATATTTTGTTCTAAATTACACACAGTATGAATTTGTGACATGGAAAAAATGTTTGCCAGAGAAAGAAACTAAGTTTTAACCACAGTTGAGCAAGTAATAATAATAATAATAATAAGCAAACAATTATTAGTTCACATAACCAACTGCAGCAATGGTGGAAGCATAGCTTACATCATATAGTAGAACTGAAGTAGGGGTCTAATTTTTACTCTAGATCCTTGTCTTCTACCTAGAGAAGCATTCTAATTACAGGTACATATACAGTGCACAAAATTATAAAGTTTATTTAAAAAGGTAAGAAAGCAAACACATACATGCACACACACAGAGATGGGCATAGGCGAGGAGTGGAGTAGGCCAGAAGGAGAAAGGTGGGGTGGGAAAGAGAAGTAGAGGAAGAGTACCCCTGCCCTCCTCCACTCATGGTCTACAGAAAGAAGAGACAGGATCCCCCCTCCCAGTTGCAGTCCTCTTTTATGAGGTCAGAAGTGGAGTGACTATTCCCATTGCACCTCCCCTCATTGAACCCAGGTTAGAGAAAATACTGGAAAGGGGGTTGCATGATTGACAAGGAGGCAGGTGGAAATATGAGGTTTGGGGCTTGCGGCTGGTGAACCTCATGTCCATGGTCCTAGGCTAGCTGTCCCATATCATTTCCAACGTGCTCCCTTAGACTGCTGATCCTTAATGTTAAGAGAGCCCTGAAGGTGATGATCCATCTTCTGTATCTACTTCCTGCTGATCATGGGCATGGTCCCTGGCCATCTTGGGTTCAGAAACCTCTTATTTTCTTATTTAAGGTTCAATTTCAGCCGACAGATAATTTTTTTCTTTAGGGAACAGCCAATGTATGTGGGCCCTACATGGTCATCATTATTTTGAGAAGTGGTGAACTTGGAAAGAAAGATATTCATAAATCAAGATTAGAATAATTAGAAAAATATTAATCAGGTGGAAACCTCATTAAAAAGGAAATGTATACTTTATAGTTTCACAAATAATGTATGTTGATAGTCTTTGTTTACCCAAATTGTGGAATCAGTTAGCCTCAGTATAAAACCTTTCAATGTCTTTTAGAGAACAAGGACAAAGCTTGTTCTCATTCAGCTGGACTAAATAATTAAATTAAATATGAGAGGTTTTAATAACCACTGGATTTGTTCCTTTTTGTTCTGAGAGTACAAATTTATGGCTAGTTGGTTGTCCATGACTGCCTTAGACTGCATCCACAGACTTGAGTGCCTTCTATAAAAGCTGGTCTGATGTGTAAGCCAGGTTGCCCCAGGCAGTAGACAGATTTTTTTTTTTTTTAAATTACTTCAGGAGACATAGCAGGATCTTTTTTTTTAACTTTTATTTAGTAAATATAAATTTCCAAAGTACAGTTTATGGATTACAATGGCTTACCCCCCCATAATTTCCCTCCCACTTGCACCACTCTCATCTCCCGCTCTCTCTCCCCTTCCATTCACATCAAGATTCATTTTCAATTATCTTTATATACAAAAGATCAATTTAGTATATATTAAGTAAAGATTTCATCAGTTTGCACCCACACAGAAACACAAAGTGTAAAATACTGTTTCAGTACTAGTTACAGCATTATTTCACATTATACAGCACATTAAGGACAGATCCCAAATGAGAGGTAAGTACACAGTGACTCCTGTTGTTGACTTAACAATTTGACACTCTTGTTTATGGCATCAGTAATCTCCCTAGACTCTAATCATGAGTTGCTAAGGCTATGGAAGCCTTTTGAGTTCGCCGACTTCAATCTTATTCCAACAGGGTCATAGTCAAAGTGGAAGTTCTCTCCTCCCTTCAGAGAAAGGTACCTCCTTCTTTGATGGCCCCATTCTTTCCACTGGGATCTCACTCACAGAGATCTTTCATTTAAGTTCATTGTTGTTGTTGTTGTTGTTTTTTTATTTTGCCAGAGTGTCTTCACTTTCCATGCCTAAAATACTCATAGCAGGATCTTTTATTATTATGCTGGAAGAACTCACTAAGGAGATTTGCTGCCAATAATAGCCTCCCAAGAGAATCAAAAGGAAGTGGTAGCTAAAACATGTCTGCCATAAAAAGCAACAGGCTTGATGTAACAAAAGCAAAGTCTTTACTTACCTGTTTGTCTTTTGGAGGGGTATTTGAGATCTTCTACTGGTTGACAAGAGTAGACATACTTGTACTGTGTGCACCTGGAAAGACTCAAGAAGAAGAAATTTAATTCCTGAGAAATATACTCAACTTGCGATGCCCTGTAATTTGATTGAAGTGTGAGTGCTCAGTAGCTGTTGCTATAGTCCCTTTCATTTAGGCTGAAATTGGTCCAAAAGGGATCTTTTCTTCAAAGTCTTCAATAAAACTAGTTTTCCTGGTGAGATAGGTTGTTCAAGACTTGTATTCTGGCACTAGGGGAATTTTGTTACCATATTCCACTAGAGCCTTTTGTACTTGACCTAAATTGATAATGTACTTTATCTGATCTTGCTCTCTGAATCAAGCAAGTTGTCAGAGTTGTGAAAGGGTCTTCCATTTAATGTTTTAAATGGACTATTTTAAAGCAGGTTTTGGTGCCATTTTCATGCTAAGTATGGCAATAGGCAACAATTTAAGCCATAATGCTGATGTCTTTTGGTAAAGCTTAGCCAGAAATCTCTTCCTAAGACCGTTTCAATTATACCTGATGACTGAGGTCTCCAAGAGGCATGGAAATGATAAGAAAGCCCTAGAGCAGTAGCTACTCCCTAAATTATATTCCTTATGAAAGTATGCAGTACTCTACCTGTGAACACCCAAGAAACAGTTCACATTAAAGCTCTTCTTCCCAATGAGAAGAGTCATGCATTTCCTTAATCTTTAAATTGCAGACCGTTGGGAGAATGACCTTATGATATTAAAAGAGTCTAATATTTTGTAAAGCATCCCTCTTGTTAGCCATTGATATCTTTTAATTTCTAATACAGTTTGCACTTAGTGTTGAGTTTGAACCTCAAGTAGTTGACAAAATGTCAGATTGCTGGTTTCCTCCACCAAGAACACAGAAGCACTATCAACCCTTATGTGGAGGGCATCCTACAGTCAGTGAATTGTGCTGCTTAGAAAAGTAGGCCACTGATCATGGAAGTGAACCAAATTCTGAGTCAATACACCTAGACATATGCCATTTTTCTGTCAAGAGTGAATGGCTTTTCCAGTTTGGGGATTCCTAGTGCAGGTGGTTCTGTTAATAGATTTTTAGTTCTTTGAAGGCTTTCTGTTGCTCTCCTGTCAAGTAAAGGGTGTCTGGTTTAGAATCCTTTAACTCTTCATATAAAGATTTATCTATCAATACAGATTCTGGATTTCATATTCTACAAAATCCTGCAGGTGCCAGGAATGCCCTTAGTTGTTTCTTTGCAATGACCTTATACATAATAAAGCTTCCTTTCTATTGAGTTTTCACTTTCCTGTGGTCAAAATATATGCTAAGTAATTTATTTCTTACTTTGAAATCTGAACTTTGGTTGAAAAAAGATTATCTCATCAATTTGTTAAAACATTTAAAACCTATATAATATTTAAATTTGAATCCTCCTTGGAAGGGCTACATACAAATAAGAATAACATCTACATATTGTAAAATTGTTCCATTTTTAGTTGAAGTTCTCTGAGCTCCTTTGCAAAAGTATTACCGAACAAATGAGGACTATCTTTTAAGACTTGAGGGAGGACGGAGAATTATAGTCCACTCAAAAGCAAGCAAAAACTGAGATTCTGGCTCTAATGGGGTGGAAATTAAAAAAATTAGGTCTAGGACTGTACGAAGTCCCTTCAGGTACTTGTATATACATAGTAAAGGGATTTGGCACAATAAGATGGATTGGGATGACTGTCTTATTAATAGCACTGAGGTCCTGAACCATCCTATGTTTCCTATTTGGTTTCAAAACATGCAGGAAATAAGTATTACATGGATCTGACATAGAATGAATACAACATGTTTGGGAAACTTATCAATCCATGGTTGAAGTCTCCACCTAGCCTCTGGGTTTATGAAATACTGATGCCAATGAGGAAATTCAGTTTTGCCTTTTAAGAAAATATATATATAGTCCACCCAGATATTCCTAGAATCCAGATTTGGGGATCAACTCAATCATTTATTTCACTAGGTAGATCTGAGGTCCACCAGGTACTTACCAATATGACAGATGACTTAGACTTACCTTGAGAGAAGCACCTTAGGGTGACAGCAAACTTCTTCCAAGCAAAGGAGTTGGTCATTTAGACATCACCAGAAACTGACGAGTGATAAGAATATGTATTGTTTCACACTAAGGGAAAGAAAATCCTTGAGAGTGAGGTTTACAATTTCTTCTGATAATAACACAACTTTTTGAGGTTTGAGGTCCTACATGGGGAATCAGTACAGTGATTTCTGATTATCAAATTAATACTCTTATGTATAATGTCAGTGATCATCCAAGAGTTTATAGGAGACACCTAGACTGTGGAAGACTCAGACCTCATCAGTCTTTACACAAGGCCATGAGCAGACTAAAAGTTCTTTCCTCCCAATGCAGGAGAGGACATTCCTCTTTTTAATGACTGTTTTTGCATTGAGTGGGCAGACTACAGAGGTCCTTCCCAGAGAGACACTTCTTTGTGCCAAAATCTCGGCTTTCCACACCTGGAATGCTCTCTTGTGGGCTTTTCAGACAGACAAGAATGCCTTCTGGGCTGATTTTGAGGTCATCAAATGCAAGTTATGGTCATGGTCATTCTATGAGTCTGCTGTGTAGACTGCTTCCAATGCTGGGGACATCCTTTCCTCTTTAACCCTATCTATAGCTTTACTAAACCCTTGAAATGCTTTTCTTAACATCTGGTCCTTGGGGATTTGGAGTTCAAAGGCCAGCTGTTGAAACTATCTTCACAGTGAGTTCAAAGTAATGAATGCAGAACCGTGCAGCTGAAATTTCTCTAGAAATTGAGTTAAAAAAAAAAAAAAAGTAGATGTACCTCTCTTTTGAGCCCAGTTATGCTTAGATATATGACTTGAATTCCTTGTATTAAATGTAATTTTGCATTTAAAAATCTCTTATTTTAACCCAAGTTGGAGTTCCCTGTTTTAGTCAGCCTTCCTTAAGGTGCTCCCCTGTAAGTTTACCTAGGGCTTCCCCACTGCCGTATATTTGCATAAGCAATGCACCTATGGTAAAGTTGCCACTAGATGTACACTGAAATCATGAAGGTGTCAGCCATGTATATGCAAATATATGTATGACTGGGGCATTTCCACGGTGCCCCAAATGAACTTTAGAGGCTGCTATCACCACCACTAGATATTGGTCTCTAAGAGCCACCACCTCATGCTGAGAGACTAAGCACCTGGGTGCTAAAACCCAGTGCATGGATGAAGACCAGCCAGCAGGGGTCTGATGAACCATGGGGTTCCTGCACTGGGGATATTCTCAGGAAGAATGCACTGCAATGCCTGGGACTTGTGACCCTAGGAGACACCTCCATTACAGAGGAGGCATTGACACCCCACACCTCTAGTGTGTCTTCCAGACTGCTATCTTCATCCAGACACCTTCAGATGCTGGAGCTGAAAAGCTCCTTCATTGAATATGCCAGCTCATCGGGCATGTGGTATGTGACATGCTATGTGGTCCAACATATTATATTGCCCATCCTCTAGTGAAACAGAAGTCCCACTGGGGGCCACCATATTGGAAGCAGAGCTCCCACACTGTGGCCCACCATGTTGAACATGGAACTATCACCCTCTGCAGTCATAAATGGAACTTCAGCCATGTTTGGAGGTTTCTCTTCATAATGCTTGATGTGGTTAATACCTAACCTATTGAACTACTTTTCCTACCAGGTGGAGAGGAGAAATCTACAATACATGAATCTGGTGGGCCACAAAGAATCCATCCACACAAGAAGAATGCTGTGTGCTGACTTGACCAGCAGTTGGAATTAATTTTAAAAACATGTTATAGACAAACTTGAAATATTTATAAATTTTAGGCTGATGGACATAAATTTGCCCATACTCTTCCCCTTTCAATGTCCAAATCCCAATAACACAAACAGTTTCTACTTGCCATTCCTGCCCTGCAGTTACCAACGTTAGGTATCCATATTTGCATTTTTTAACAAACATGCTGGAACTTCCAAGATCAGTGAGACTGGAGGAGAGAGAAGGTGAATTTTTAGGATTTAGAACTACTTACTGCTGGGACAGACATCCAATTCCACTTACCAGTGTTCCCCTGGGGTTTCACTGTTTGACTTTCTCAGACTCCTGGCTGCTGTTTGCCAATATAAAGAGGGGATAGTGGAGTCAATTTTTATTCTAGGTCTTCCCTTCTACCTAGAGAAGCATTCTAATACAGACACATATATGGTGCACAAAACGATGAAGTTTATTTAAAAAGTGTGGATGCAACCACACATGAGGGGGGTATAGGTGAGGAGTGAAGTGGACCAGAAGGAGCAAAGGGGTGGGGGAGGAGATATAAAGAGAGAGAGTACCTGAGTGACTCCAACACTCATGATTTCCAGAGAGAAAAAAAGCCAGCACCCTTTCCCATTGTTCTCTTTTATAAAGTCAGAATAAGAGTGACTATTCACATGTCACATCCCCTCCTAGGTCCCAGGTTAGAGAAAATACATCCCAGGAAGGAGTAGCTTCATTGATAAGTGGGCAAGTAAAATGACATGGGGTGGGTGCTTGTGGCTAGTGACCTCCAGTTCCAAGGTCCTTGATAATTATTCCATATCAGAATCACAGAAGGACTTACAAGCATATTTATTGCCCCTCTGCTTTTTTTTTTAACTCTTATTCTGTTTTAACTAAGTTGTAATATTGCAAACCAGTGAATTCCAAGCTTACGTATTTCTAGTTCCATCACAAGAGAGGATGAGTTCCTTTTCCTTTAATTTAAATTTGAGATACTGGATCAAAATGTTGACCTGCTCCAATCAGATCACATGGATACTTATTTGTCCAGAGAGACAATGTAAACTGTTAGAATTAGGAAAGATATAATTTTCCCAGGAGAAGATTTTGTGAGTGGAAATATGGAGGAATTTCAACAAAATAGATGTCTATGAAAATGATAGAATAGGTTTTAAAATTGGTCTAACTCTAAGGTCTGTGTTTTTATTGACAATGAGCAAAAATAAACAGCACTTTACCATTGATTAAAACTCCAAATCCATCAACAGTATTAGTATTATTATTTAAGTCAATGAAAAGAAGAAAACATGAAACCTCAAGACAAAACTCATGCTAACCAATATAACAGTAATAAAATGCTTCTTAATTTCATTTACACATCAAAATAAAGTGTTAAAGCATAGTGATAACCTATTTACTTAAATAATGATAAAAAAAAATTTTTAATGTTCAACTAGTAGCAGTAATAATTCATTAAACATACCTTTTACAAAGTTCCTCTCATGTACATCCTGTAAGAAATTAGATCATTTAGTTCTTAAGAAGAGAATAATTGGAATATTTTCTCACAAGAAGGTATGATAACATTGAAGAATATTTTGCATTTCCCTAAGTGGTAATAAACCAATTACACACAGAGATAATTGGGAACATTTGTTGTTGTTGCTGAACTTGATTTCCTACCTTTATAAAACTAATATTGTTAGAATCTAACATCAGTATCTTAGTGATTCAGTCATGCAATATAGTTAAAATGTTTGTTCTCTACAGAGATATTAAAATCCTTTTCTCTGTTACTAACAACTCATTTTCACTTAGTTCTCCAAATCTTCACTAATTTCACTTGACTTACTGTTATTTTTCTTAACTTAGTCATTGTTATTTCTGATTTAAAAACTCCTAGATTAAAAATATGTGCTTTGGAAACCCAAACAAATGATATAATATTTTAATATTTTAAACAATCATGAATCTGTATCTATAGCAAGTTTTAAATTCTGTTTATTGACACTCATAACTTATATTAAATATAATATTATAAGATGGTGCAAGTGGTTGGACTCTGTGTTAGGAAACTGACACAGTTTTATCTATGGCGCGATCTACACCCTGATTTACATCCCAGCCTCTAGCCCCCACCGCCATTGCTGGAAGCCAGGTGGCCTCATGGCTCAACCTCTGTGGTCAAGCTCCACCCCCATCCTAATGGGATTCAATGCTCCTGCTTCCCTACCCACCCTCCAGCAAAGTTTTAAAAGGGCCTGTTCCTGAACGCGTGGCTCTCTCTGGGCTCCTCTCCTCTGCTTTCCTCTCTTCCTCTTGTCTCTCTTCCCTCTGTTCTCTCCTAGCTAGCTCCTCTCCTCTCTGTCTCTCTCTCTTATACTCTCCTTCTCCCTCTTTTCCCTCTTCGCCCCTTCCCTCCAGCATGCTGGGTTTTCCCCAATAAACCTTTTCCCTTACTCCGGTATTTGGTGTGCTTTGTGAAGGCTAACACCCTGCTACTCATATGGGAGACTCAAATGAAGCTCTTGACTCTATACTTTGTCCTGGCCTAGCCTTGGTCATTGTGGCCATCTGGGGAGTGAACTGGTGAATGGAAAATCTCCTTCTTTCTCTCCCTCTCTCTGTAATTCTTTTAAATAAATCAATAAATCTATCATATATATGTAATATCCTTCTAAAAAGCTTAAACTTAATGTATTTGAAAATATCAACATAGTAATGTTAGGTAGGAAGTCAGATATGAGCTTATGTGTGTGTAACAATGGCCAGCATATGCATCTGCATCTCAAAGCCATCCTTATAACGTTTCTGGGGCAGCCTGGTATTGGCATCCTGCCCTGCCCCCATCTACCTGATAACCTGCCAGGTGGGGGTCCCCACCCCTTCCGCCTGACAAATCTTCCACAATCTTCCAGGTGCAGCCCAGTATCTGCATTTCAAACACCCCGCTCTGGATCCCAATTCTCTAGGGGTTCCTGCTCACCGGTTCCTCCTGTCTGATAACATTTGCATCCAACTCTGGGAGGAGCTTCTTATCATTTGCATTCATAAAGTCCTTTGTTTCAGACCTGCAAGGGAAAACTCAGATAGAAGTTTTTCTATTTGCATCCAAAAAGCCCTTTGTTCCAAGAGGAGCAGAGGTGGGGAAGCAAGACCCATCTCCTTAAAAAAACCGGGCCTCAACTGGACTGCTGTACTCAGCCCTCTGCCTCTCTGCTGAGCAGCCTGCCTGGTCTGGCCAGGTGTAATCTCTGCACTCAACCTTGTAACCTCGTCCCCCCCCCCCCTTCCGAGCAACTGGGCACTCTCTCAGTCTCAGGCTCTGTCTGGAGAGGTGCCCATCCATCCTTGTGAATGTCCCATGTCCCTTCCCTAATAAACCTTGCTATTTTACCTCCCACTACTCTGTCTCACGCCTGAATTCTTTCTTGCGCGAAGACAAGAACCCTGCATTTCTCCGGTAACGGTAACACTTATTTTCTCCTTAAATGTTTCCTGCCATAGTCATTTCTCCATTAATTTGCAGAAATATTTAAAGAGGAATGAAAAACTATTGCATAGTGTCTTATATTGTTTCTAACCTGCTGTTTTTTTGCAATCTCAGGTTAGCAGAGTATAGTCATTAATAATTGAGTGTGTTTCACATTGATTTTCACCCACTCCTTTAGTAAATTAGACACATGCATAAGTGAGAAGAGATATGTGAACTGATAAATAGTTAAGTCCAATCCTGTTGGAATGAGAAAAGGGGAGTCCCTTTAAGAGGACACAAGATGCTTGCTTCCCCCTAGAAGCCGCCTTTTTACAAAAGTACTAATCCCACTCTTCAGAGTTTCTAGTTTTATCATGAAAATAAAAGGATTTACCTATCCCACCCTTCTGATGGCTTTCTGTTTAATCTTGAGTAAGCTAAACAGGGTTACAATTTTGGCCCCCTGATGGGTTTTGTCCCCACCCTCTGATTAACTGCTAGTTGTTATTCTGTTTCTCAGCTCCCTGACCCCAACCCCACATTGTGCTTACAAACTGAACTTTGACAAGTTTCTCAGGTCTTCCTCTCTGATTCTGTCAGGAGGCTTCTTTTTCTTTCTTTTTTTCTTTCTTCCTTTCTTTCTTTCTTTCTTTTTTAAAAGATTTTATTTATTGACAGGTAGAGTTAGACTGAGAGAGAGAGAGAGAAAGGTCTTCCTTCTGTTGGTCCACTCCCCAAATGGCCGCAATGGCCAGAGTTGCGCCGATCCAAAGCCAGGAGCCAGGAGGTTCTTCTGGGTCTCCCACGTGGGTGCAGGGCCCAAGGGTCTTGGGTCATCTTCTATTGCTTTCCCAGGCGATAGCAGAGAGCTGGACAGGAGGAGGAGCAGCTGGGACTAGAACCTGGTTCCCAAATGGGATGCCGGTGCCACAGGTGGTGGATTAACCTAGTGCACCAGGGCGCCAGCCCCAGGAGGTTTCTGACTTAAATAAACCTTGCTTTGCTTGCTGTCCTGTCTGCATGCAAATTCTATGTGAGACAAGAACAAGTTTGCCTTCTTGGTTGCCATTTCCCCTAATGTACACAATTAAGGTAGCAGACTCAATACAAGTTGCAGAAAAGTAGTTCCCAAGCCATCCATCTTCATATATGTATGATCCTGTGGGTACTCACCACACAATGGAGGTTCATAAACATTAAGTCAACTGACTTAAATACAATACCAATTTTATTAAATATTTACTTAAAGAGACTATATGCATTCACAATAATACCATAATTAATTACTTTTGCTTATTAGAATTTCCCTGAAGCATAACATGGGTTATGGATATAATACTCAAAGAAAAAAAGTAAAAAATAATTAAGAAAACATGACAGAGCATTGCATGAGTACGTTTGTCATAATCATCAGGCACTTTACATATTAATATATTGTTTCTCTTTGGAAGATACTGTACCAGCTGCCTAGGTCAGACTAGGGCAGAGAGTTTTGAAGAATTATGTTTTGTATATGTAATATAAATTTAAGGATCATAGACTATAAACCAAGTGAGCTTTGTACAACATTCACATTTAAAAAGAGCCTTTTTGTGTCTTCATTATCATATATTCATGACAGGTATGAAAGAATGCTACATAATTTATTTATAAAATAATACTATTAAATAATTTCTTACTAATGTGTACCCTTGGAAGAGCCCCTTTGTTCTCTCTACTTTTTCCCACTAGTATTCTAACTGACTTCCTTCACTACCAACCACAATAGTTGAGAATATAAGGACTGTATTCACTAATATTTACAGGCAAGGAACTCAGGAAATCAGGTAGAAGAATCAACTGTGCCATGGAGAAAAAAGCATCTGATCTTCATTTATAAACTCTCCAGGTCCTATTAAATACTTGATATACTATAAAAACTTGGTCACTCTAACAGCCATACAGCTTAATGATTATTTATTGATCAATATTTTCTTGGTGATTACTATGTTGAAACTGCTTCACCTAAGGGAAATAGTGACTGTAACAAAGATTGAAGCTCTCAAATAATTGAAGATGACTCCGTAAAACGATGCTGATAACAGGCTTGGCTCACGGAGGAACACAGACAGCCACCAGAACCTGGAAGAGGCAATAAGCCAAATTCCCCAAACAGCCTGAGAGGAAGAAAGGTTCTTCCTCATTGATTCCAGAATCTGTCTTCCATAACAATGAGACAACATCTTTTTTTTCCATTTGAAGTCACTGGGTTTATTGGAACTTATTTCAAAGAATTTGCTCAGAGAAACTAAGACAGAAAAATGAAACATTCAGACACAATTCCTCACACATACTGTAAACATAGCAGCAACATAATGAAAATAAATCTCCAACTGGAGTGGATGGACAAACTGACAGCTCTGTCTTTCCAATAAATAAATAGGCTGAAGGAAGTCAGGGGAAAAACGTAAGGAAAAGGGAATTTCAACAATCCTGAATTGCTTAAAATACAATTTATTCCAAAGGTACACAAAAGAAGTTTTGGCTAACAAATATGGAAATGGCAGAAAAATCTGGGCCGCGATTTGCAGATGAAGGCAAATGCAGAGGCATGAAGTGACACAGAAAGGCAGCACACACTTGAAAGTAACATTAGCATTCTGCCTGGCCAAAGCCGTGGAGGAGAAACAGTTGGAGGTAGAATACAGATTGAGTAGGGAAGCATAGTATGGGCATTGCAAAGAGAAAATTGCACAAGGAAAATACGCAGTGATCTCAGAGAAGAGAAGGTCACAGTTATCAATAATTTGGCAAAACAATGGAGGACAGAGTTCTTAAAAAAAGAAAAAAAGATTTGGAGCCAGCATTGTGATGTAGAAGATTAAGCCTCTTCCTGCAGTGCCAGAATCCCATGTAGGCACTGGTTTGAGTCTTGGCTGCTCCACTTTGGATCCAGCTCCTTACTTCTGGCCTGAGAAAGCAGTGGAACATTGTCCAAGTTCTTGGGCCCCTGCATCCATGTGGGAGATCTGAAAGATGCACCTGGCTCCTGGCTTCAGATCAGCCCAGCTCCAGCCATTGTGGCCATTTGGGGAGTGAATCAATGGATGGAAAACCTCTCTCTCTATCTCTCTGTCTCTGTAACTCTGCCTCTCAAAAAAATAAATCTAAAAAATAGAAAAAAAAATTATATATATATATTTACATACTCCACGAATACTGCATTCAATGAACAATGTAAAACCTAAAGCTTAAATAAACACAGTACTAGAGTCCTTGGTTAGAAGAAATACTGAAAGATTTTCTTTAGTTTCAAAATAAATGACTGCAGAGAGTAATTCAATTATACCCACACAGACTTATGATTTGAACAGTACCTGGGTCTCCTGACTCAAACAGATGTTCAAACCACATATTTTATGTTAATGGTAAATGGATGAATGCTAGTGATTGATGGATTAGAGTGGAAACTTAACTCTATGATTGTATCTGAAGATAGGGCCTTTGGGCTGTCATTGGATGGGATCTGGTTGCTAAGGTCAAGCCAGCCCATGATTTAATTATAGCTTTATACAGTCATTTAGAGGGTAGATGCTTCCTGCGTCACTGTACTTGCTGGCTGACCATGTGATCAGACCTCTACATAGAGTTCACATTGCCAGGTTCCACCAGATGCCAGACTAACAGGGCTGCACAAACTATTACTGTGAACCTCCAAACTATAAACCTTCATTTCTAAGAAGTTCTTCTAAGTATTTTTGTTATAATAATGATAATAATATAATAATAATAAATGAATACACATACACAATCAAAAAACCCACAAGTGTCCCAAAAGTAAAAATAACTTTCATTATAATACAAATCTTTCTTAACATCCAAAAATAGATTTACAAAAGGTAGTATTAAAGCCTATAGAAATGCAATATATTTGGTAATAATAGCATGAATGATTAAAATGGAAACAAGGTTGTATTGGATTAAGGGGCCACTTAATCCAATCAGTTATTGAGTAAAAGGGTCCCTCCAAAGAGAACTAACTTAGCAGAGGCTAGGCTGGAGAAGGGGAAGAACACAGAATAAATAGGACAGGCTCTTGGCACAATTTTAATGCAACTTCCACCCAGCCCAGCTGTAAGGGGAGGGACTGAGGGGTACCAGGAGAAACAGGGGTGCTCCTCAGACACAAGGGGTCTGCAAGTTTAACTACTGACCCTTCTCCTCACCTCAAGCTTGGAGAAGAAAATAAATATTTACTTTTTAACTATTTAGAGTTTTGGGCACATTAAATATTTAATATTCTTTAGTTTCCATTTTCTGAAGCTTTGGCTTAGAATTGTATTCATTTATGTTATGTTGAAAAATGTTTGAATGTCCCTTAATCAGTAGTAGCAAATGAAAATATAAACCTTGTTCTTCCTTATCTTCTGCACAGGAAAGGTGAATGAATGGCAATTATTCTGCATACCCAATGACAGAGCACTGCAAATCATTCCATCTCCACATCTTGAGAGGAGGGAATGAACTGGTCTTCAATCTTATCTTTACAAATATCTCCATTACCATCCACAGCATGAAACAATCGATTGAAACACAGGGAATCAGGATCAGTGAAGTGTTTGAAAGGGTTTGCTCTAGAGAGAAAACCCATGTAAAGCCAGCGCAAATACTGCAATCAGCCAGTACACGTTATCTTGCGACACTTGTCTGATTTCTGTATGGGGGTCCCACAATAAGGGCAGCTCTAGGAGTTCTTTTCCAGCCGCTCCTTACTCTCCATCTCTTCCAGTGACTTCTGAATCACCCTCTTGCCATACCTCTGTTTCAAAAATCTTTTATTGGCCTCTTCTGCTTGCAGGTACTCATTCTGTAATTCTATGAGTTTCTCTGCAGTCACCTTACACGGAGGGACCCCATGGTAGGTCAATCTGCACAAGATACAGAAAGGAAAATGGCAGCTGGGTAGATGCCCATGGTGCAGCCCAGCTCCTGCCTCACAGGCAGCTGGCAGCATGGATAGGGGCAATACACCACATCTGCCATCAGGTCCAAGGAGGACTGCAGGAGAAAGTGGTCATAGTGGGCAAATAACCGCTTCCACTAGCTCTTTGACCTGACCAGGAGTAGCCACTGAAGGGCACTTTGGTTCTGGACAATTGAGGCACTGAACTTGGCCATCTTTGATCTGGATTTCAAAGTAGTCCTTCCGACAAGCTTTGCAGGACACATGCCTGCATTGTGAGAAGTACATGCATTCACTCACTACGCAGCTTCTCACAGAAACAGATATGGCACAAAAATCATTTACTGTTAAAGCATTTTTTCTGCTGAGCTTGATCAAGGTCCAAGATTTCCTGGATCAGACTTGACAATGATTCCACATCTTTCACAGCTCTCTCACATATGACTTCCTCTTTGTCTATGTCAGATCCAGCAGCTCCTCCAAACTCCAGCTGTTTGTTGGAAGAGGCCTGGGCTGTTCTTCTCTGCCCTTTTTTCTGAGATCCCATCTTGAGCTCAAAAGGAGAGACAATATTCAGGTACGCGAGGGTCTCCTCCTTAAGAAACTGCATCCAGGCAAACAAGACCACACTGCTTAGGTGTTCTTCCCAAAGATTGTCTAAGTGCTGGTGACAGCCACTTGCCACTAAGTGTGAATGAAGGTGGGGAGGAGGGTGGACTATCTGGTGGCAGCTCACAGTTCAGCACAAGTGGAAGCAGAAAGCAAACGGTAGATTCAAAGCCGCTATTCTGCAGACACTCATTTGAATTGCTGCCCACAAACGTCTTGAAATTTTGTGGCAAATCCAAGTAGATCCTGGTATCTCTGCCTTGGTCAGATTTGGTTTTTCTGAATTCATCTCTGTGATAAATGCTTGCCAGGGCCAGCAGTTCATCCTCCTGAGCTTCTCGGTCTCCTGACGACATCTAATTTTCTGTTAATGACAACAGAAGAAAAAGATATGAACACTGCAGTCTGGATTTCAGTTCAGTTTGGAATTTGTGTTAGTCCCTTTTATTCTTCAGCCAGTGGAGCTGAGCGTGCTGAAGCTGGCTACGAGGCTGAGATCTGGACTCATATTAGTTAAGACTATGGAAACTCTGCCATCTTCTGGCTGCCCCGCCATGCCGAAGAATATTCTTTTCAACTAATGATGCGTAACAAGACATTTACATGCAAAAGATTAATTTTGGAACCATACCTTATACTAATCATAGAAGTTAACTCAAAAGAGATCATCAGAGAGATCCAAGATGATAAAAGTCATGCTGATTTTGACCATGGGAAGACAGCAGAAGAAAATCTGAGTAACTACATTCCAAGAAGACAGTTGGAGAGAAATTTTCAGGGAAAATTCTACAGAAAGAAGGGAGAGGGGCTGGCATTGTGGTGTAGTGGATGAAGCCACCCATGAAACATGGGTTTGAAACCTAGCAGCTTCACTTCCGATCCAGCTCCCTGCTAATGACCAGGGAAAGCAGCGGAAAGTGGCTCAAATTTTTGGACCCCACACCCATGTGGAAGTCCTGGCAGAAACTCTTGGCTCCTGGCTTTGACCTGGCATAGCTCTGGCTGTTGTGGCCATTGGGGGAATGAACCAGCAGATGGAAGATTTCTCTTTCTCTGTCTCTACCTCTCTCATTTTCTCTGTTACTCTTTCAAAGACACATACATACAAAAAAAAATCCTATTTTTTTTGAAAGAGATGCTGTGGAGCAGTGTGGACAGCACAAACATGCAACAGTGAATGGGCACACCAATAGCAATAGCCAGGCGCTGGAGGTGGCACCATCTTCTTGGAGCTAGATGAGAGGAGTCTGTGGCAGATATGTCACTAATGATATTGCCTGGGGGACAACTTTGTGGACATACTGAATTTTGATTATGGCCTGGCGTGCAGGGGACAGGGTAGCCACCAATCCCCATCAAGGGAGAACACAGTGCTTTCTTTCCCTCCCCTCACAAGGGATCAAGCAAATAGCAAGGAGGAGGAACTCTGAATAAGGCAACAAGAGGCTGCTGCAGCTTGCACGCACACACCACTGGGGTATTTATCGGAGAGATAAATCTGTGCTTGCCACTGACTTTGAGTCTGGCCTGAAGGGTTGGCAGGGGGCTGAGTGCCCACACAGGGCAGTGAGGTGCTCCCCTCCCTTCATGTACCATGAGCACACAGACACAAGTTGCCAAGGCAGAGCACTAGCAGCTGGATCTGGAAATGCCTTAGCTTTCTCCATGGATGGGTCAAGCTTGTGGGGCTGAGAGTGGATCCGCTGTTCCCTGTGATTGTAGGAGGCATGTGCTCTGTCTGTGACTGTGGGAATTCTGTGACTGTACCACAGGACATGGGTGTAGCTGGGTCTCAGGGTAATCACTGTGTCCAACTTTAGAGGCTCAGAGTTCCCAGATTCCATCATTGCAAAGGGGACTGCACTCACACTGAGGACTGCAGCGATCTTTTGAGTGGTTCACACGCCTTTGTGGGAGGGGTGTGTCTACCGTGGGCTCACCCTGGGCATTGATAACCTTGGCTGAGAGAGAGAAAGGCTGATATCACACCAGCCAACATAATCATACCCTCCCTCTTCTGACAATAGAGGAAGCGTACAATTCCCAAATTGGGTGTCACTCTGGACTCTTGACCCACTCTCTCAAGCATTGACCAGAGCTCTTCAACCTCAACCAACACTGGATACCCACTGAAGGACACTCCTCTGAGCCACAGAGGCATATTTCAATGATAAAAGACATCAGAGGACAAAACCAACAAGTACAACAAAGAAATAGAAGGAACATGAACAAGGAAGACAGTCAGACTCCCCCAAAGGAACACAGCAATACTTCAACATTTTATTGTAAAGATGAAAAGGTTGATGAAATGCCTGAAAAGGAATTCAAAGCAATGAAAATAAGATTACTCAAAGACACAGAGCAGCAAATACATGAGTTAAAGAATTCCATACACAATATGGTTTTTATAATTTTGTTAGGAGCTAGATATATTGAAGAGAAATGAAACTGAAATGCTAAAAATGAAGAATTCAATATATCAATAAAATGCAATGGAAAGCCTGAACAACAGACTTGGTGAGGTGGAGGAAAGAATGCATGAACTAGAAAACAAATATTTGGAAATATCTCAGTCAGACAAAAACTAAGAAAGGGAGAAAAAAATTAGAAAAACTGAAAAAGGTGTTTCATATGTGATACTATCAAATGAACTAAAATGCATGTGCTTCAAAATGGAGGAATCTGGAAAACATTATGCTGAGTGAAATAATCCAGTCTTAAAGGGACAAATATCATATGTTCTCCCTGATCAGCACTAAAAAGGAAACCTGTTAAAGTGAAATGGACACTATGAGAAATGGTGACTTGATCAGCCCTTGCACTGACTGTTTTTTTTTTTTTTTTTTGACAGGCAGAGTGGACAGTGAGAGAGAGAGTGACAGAGAGAAAGGTATTCCTTTTTGCCGTTGGTTCACCCTCCAATGGCCACCGAGGCCAGCGTGCTGCGGCCGGTGTATCGCGCTGATCTGAAGCCAGGAGCCAGGTGCTTTTTCCTGGTCTCCCATGCCGGTGCAGGGCCCAAGTCTTGGGCCATCCTCCACTGCACTCCTGGGCCACAGCAGAGAGCTGGCCTGGAAGAGGGGCAACCAGGACAGAATCCAGCACCCCGACCGGAACTAGAACTCGTGTGCTGGCGCCGCAAGGCGGAGGATTAGCCTATTGAACCACGGCACCGGCCACCCTGACTGTTGATGAACAATTTAATACTTTATCCGTCTTAGTCTTTTTTGTTTGTTCGTTCTACTTAATACTATTGGTTGAATTCTGTAATTAATACACAATTATTCTTAAGTGTTGAAACTTAACTGAGAAGTATCCCTGTTAAATATGAGTGGGAATAAGAGAGGGAAGAGATGTACAATTTGGGACATGTTCAAGCTGACTTGCCCCAAACGGTAGAGTTAGAAACATACCAGGGGATTCCAATTCAATCCCATCAAGGTGGCATGTACCAATGCCATCTCACTAGTCCAAGTGATCAATTTCTGTTCACAATTGATCAGAATGATAGGACTAAGAGTCAAAGGGATCATATAAACAAGACTAGTGTCTTCTAATACTAACAGATAGAATAAAAAAAAAAATGAGAGAATGATCCAACATGGGAAGCGAGATACACAGCAGACTCATAGAATGGCAGATGTCCTAAACAGCACTCTGGTCTCAGAATCAGCCCTTAAGGCATGCGGATCTGGCTGAAAAGCCCATGAGAGTTTCTCAGGCATGGACAGCCAAGACACTCTGGAAAAAACAAAACAAAACAAAACAAAACAAAACAAAACAAAACAAAAAAAAAAACCTAAATCAAAGATCTCTGCGAGTGAGATCCCACTGGAAAGAATGAGGCCATCAAAGAAGGAGGTACCTTTCTCTGAAGGGAGGAGAGAACTTCCACTTTGACTACAACGTTGTATAAATATCATCAGAGTTGGTGAACTCAGGGGGCTTCCCTAGCCTTGGCAACTCATGACAAGAGCCTAGGGTGATTACTGAGGCCATAAACAAGAGTGCCAATTTGTTAAGTCAACAACAGGAGTCACTGTGCACTTATTCCTCATGTAGGATCTGTACTTAATGTGCTATACATTATGATTTAATGCTATAACTAGTACTCAAACAGTATTTTTCACTTTGTGTTTCTATGTGGGTGCAAACTATTGAAATCTTTACTTAATATATGCTAAACTCATCTTCTGTATATAAAGATAATTGAAAATGAATCTTGATGTGAATGGAAGGGAAGAGGGAGTGGGAAAGGGGAGGGTTGCGGGTGGGAGGGAAGTTATGGGGGGGGGAAGTCATTGTAATCCATAAGCTGTACTTTGGAAATTTATATTCATTAAATAAAAGTTAAAAAAAATGCATGTGCTAGAAATTCCTGAACATGTGGAAATCGGAGAATGAAATCAAAAGTCTATTCAGTGAAATAATAGCAGAAAACCCCTAATTTGTGAAATATAATGACATCCTAGTACAAGAAGCAAATATAGCAGCATCTTATAGGCAAGACCAGAATATATATTCACCATGATACATTATAGTTCAAATTTCAACATTTAAATTGAAGAAAATATTCTAACATCAGCACAATGGAAACGTCAGATTATGCTTATAGGATCTCCAATATGACTGACAACTGTTTTCTCATAAGCTAGGAGAGAATGGAAAGACTTAGTCCAAGTCCTTAAAATAAAACAAAAAGAAAAAAAAAACTGTCAGCAATACCGTGGCTGAGAAAAATTTGAAAGATCAGTATTATTTGCAATTGCTAAAAAATTTAAATATCTTGGAATAAATTGAACCAAGGAAGTTAAATATTTCTTCAGAGAAAAATACAAAACATTAATTAAATAATTAAAAGAATACACACTAAAAAAATAATCTTTGTGTTCATGCTTGGAAAAATTAATGTAATCAAAATGATGATACCACCCATAGTGTTTACAGATTGAGCCCATCACAACCAAAGTACAATTTCTTTTAAAAATCATTAACAAAGCATCATATTACCATCGCTTATTTTTTTTGACAGGCAGAGTTAGACAGTGAGAGAGACAGAGAGAAAAGTCTTCCTTTTCCATTGGTTCACCCCCCAAATGGCTACTGTGGCTGGTGCGCTATGACAATCCGAAGCCAGGAGCCAGGTGCTTCCTCCTGGCCTCCCATGTGGGTGCAGGGCCCAAGCACTTGGGCCATCCTCCACTGCACTCCCGGGCCACAGCAGAGAGCTGGCCTGGAAGAGGGGCAACCGGGACAGAATCCTGCGCCCCAACCAGCACTAGAACCCAGGGTGCCGGTGCCAAGTGAGCCATGGTGCCAGCACCATCACTTTTAAATGCATATATTAAAATTTTATTCAAATCAAAATTTGCACATACAAAAAATTTTCTCATTTTAATCATTTCAATTTTATTAACAATTCACACCAAGTTAACTTTTTCAATGTTATAGTGGCTGAATATATTAAAGTCTGATTAGTATACAGAATTCTATAACAAATTCTATAAAAAAATTCTTGAAGAATTCCCATATTACATCTGTTTTTATTTTGTCTGTCTTCTTAAAAATTACAGTTAATTTAACATTTAACTTAACAATCCTTTGAACATATAATTGATTCTGTATTGATGTAGTCTGAAAAAAGTGAAGTTAATTTACAGTTTTTAAAATTTACATTATTTTTACTTTTAACACCTCTGATTATATATATACTTTTTTGTATGTAGAAACCAGTAAAATTAACATTACATGAACATTATGTGCACTAATTATTAATTTATAAGAATATTTCCATATTTAATGGAGGACATATAACAATGTATGCTGGTATACATAAAACTGTTATATTTATTATGGCAACATTTTTGCTCTCTTGATTATGTTTCAATATATTCCCTAATTGTTTTAATGTCATTATCCCACTTTTTAGCACTACACTCAAATTGTTATTTTGTTGTACATATGACACTATTTAATCTGTTCAATTATGTGAATTTAAAGCAGTTTGTATAATATCTTTGAATCTAAATATAATCTGTGCATTTTTGAAACTGTGAGAAGAAATCCAGTAACATTTGCAACTGTAACTCAACTATATTTTTAGTCTCTGGAGTAGAAAAGTTACTTCTACTGTAAAGTAGCCAGTGTTTTAAATTTGTTTTTTACTGCATTCAAGTCCTCAAAACCAATTAGCACATTTTATGACTCTATTTGGATAATCTCCAAATTTACATCCATGCCACTATACTTCATAATTACTTTATTTAAAGAGGCTTCATCAGACCCTTGCTGCTTAGGGCTGGTCTGCTATCAACTTCTGGAATTACTACGAATATTAAGCAGATGTCAGCACTACAGATTTTAATTAGTTGCAAAGTATTTGTATCATTTCCTATATTTCCAAGGACCATAGTCATTCATTTCCAGACCTCCAGGTCACCATTCATATCAGACAGAAAACACCCTCGGGAAAGTGGCATCCAAGGCCAAGCATATGTTACCCCTGTGCACTCAGAGTAATAACTAGGCAATAAACATGAATACAGAAAAAGAAACAGGAAAGAGGGAAATGGCATCTGTAAATTATCATATTCTCACCTTACTTCCAGTGAAGAAAATTTAAACTATCCTGTAATTCTCAAATATTTTCATGTGACACTCCAATATCCCAGGTGAAAAGGGTTTGCTGAAGAGATGTGTCAGCAGCTAAGATATCCCAAGTGCAGTTCTGCTTCAGAAGAAAATACATGAAATTGCCTGGAAAAGTGGATTATTAATTTGGCATCCATATGAACGAGACTAGAGGAAAAGTTAAAGATGATCCTCATATTTGAAACTCAAGATGATAAAATATTCAGGCAGAGCCATTTGTATAATGGTGACAAGAGCAGGCTTCCCAGTCAGATGGACCTGAGTTGCATCCCTACACCCCCTACAAGTCTTTTTTGCCCTGTGGTAGCTATGGAAACACAGGAAAGCTACTAACACAGCAGGGTTTCCTTCATATACTTACTTAAAATTTAATTTAATCAAAATTATAAGTATAGATTGCACAAACTCGGAACCAGTTGGAATAAAATATAAGGGTTGCTTAAGAATTAGAACTTGTTTATATAATTAAAAATCTACAAAAATTTTAGTATAATTCTTGGCACAGAATAAACATTCAAAATTAGAGGATATTATATTATTATTTTTCTCATTGTTAGCATTATTAAAGTTCTATTTGAGTATTTACCAAAAATATGCATTGAGTGTCTAGTTGGCTGGAATTCAGAATTCTTATAATTGACTGCTATAAATATAAAGAAAAATCACCAACCATTAATAATTTGCTAGAACTTTTTAAAAAATATTTCGTTATTTATTTTAAAGGCAGAGTTACAAGAAGCGAAAGACAGAGGCAGAGAGGAGAGAGAGAGAGAGAGAGAGGTGTTTTCCACCTGTTGATTCATGCCCCAAATGGCTGAAATGGCCTGTGTTGGGCCAGACGGAAGCCAGGGGCTTCATCTGGGTCTCCCATGTGGGTGCAGGTTCCCAAGGACTTGGGTCATCTTCCACTGCTATTCCAGGTGCATTAGCAGGGAGCTGGATTGGAAGTGGAGCAATCAGTACTGGAACTGGTGCCCATATATAGGATGCCGGCACTGCATGTGGTGGCTTTACCTGCTACGACACAGTGCAAACCCCTAGAACTTCTTTTGAAATGCATTTGTTTTCCTTTTCAGTAACTTGCTACATTTCTCATGCATGAGGATGTAAATTAAAAAAACATAATTTAGTTGAAAGGGTATGACTGGTCTTGTTCACTGCCTTACACTCTAGAAAGTATAATTTTCTTCTCAGGATTACTGACCCTCTTTATTCCTTAGTTGTAAATATTTGTGTTGATTTTTACGTTTCATATTTATTATTTTTATCCTAACATATCCTATGTGTTATCAGTCACATACAGAGCACTTGTCAAGCACTGCATCGTCTCTCTGCCTACTGCTTACCCATGTGACTACATGAAGAGAGGTCAACTGTGCAAGTTGACTAGAAACAGCTAAAAGAGTCTATTCCATCTTCTAGTCCATTTGTACATACACAATCTCTCCAGGAGTCAGACAACCTCAAGACTTTTTGTTTTTACAAAATAGAGACATTGTCTTAAAATGTAAACAGATAAGAAGATAAAGCCTGTCTCCCTGGTATCTTCAGCACTAACTTGGGTACCTATTCCAGGATGTAATTGGTTTATTACATAAATAGAGGTCTCCAGCAAATGACCATGGATTTAACATGTATTATATAAAAAATGTTCTAAGAGAATCAAAAGTAAATGTTTTCGGGGCAGCGGGTTAAAGCCCTGGCCTGAAGTGCCTGCATCCCATATGGGTGCCAGTTCTAGTCCTGACTGCTCCTTTTCTGATCCAGCTCTCTGCTGTAGCCTGGGAAAGCAGTAGAAGATGGCCTTGGGCCCCTGCACCCACGTGGGAGACCCGGAGGAAGCTCCTGGCTCCTGGCTTTGGATTGGCGCAGCTCCAGCTGTTGCAGTCATCTGGGGAGTGAACCACCAGATGGAAGACCTCTCTCTCTGTCTCTACCTCTCTCTGTAACTGTCTTTCAAATAAATAAAATAAATCTTTAAAAAGAAAAATGTAAATTTTTTCTAACTTTATAGTATACATGTTTCTTTGTCTCAGAAGACTAGAACTCAATACAAGAATACTAAAAGTCCAGTTATTTACCCCCTAAAATTGTGTAGAAACTAGTAGTAAATTTTTTTCTTACTCTCTTGTTAATTATGCAAAATGAAAAAAAAAACACAGCTTTGTCACATAAAACCACTATGTTCTTACTTCTTAAGGTTTTTCTAGTGTACCCTGAACCTTTATGTTAACCCAATTCAATTATTTTACCAACTAATTTATGAAAATATGCTGAAATTAGAGAACCTACTTGAGCTTCAAAAATAAGTCTTGGCTTTGCAGCCCCAGAATCAGAATCTAAATGGCAATTTTATAAAAACAAACAAACAACTTACTCTAGTGGAATTTTGACAGCTTTGGGGTTATAGATTCTGGATTCTGCCTTTATGAAAGTGCTGATTACTTTCATGATACTGGAGGTAGGCAGTATCTTAGTAAATTTTAGTTCAAGAATTTCATGTGTTGTGTTTGTCTAATTAAAGTAATTGTTTTCAAATATACAAATATTGCTAATGTGTTGGAACAATGAAACTTGCTCACAAAGGGGTACACCACGTCCTTGTGAAGAACACCTGGTTTCTTTTTAGTCTTCACTCATGCCACAAGTGTGAATCAACATGGGGAAGATGTGGTTCTCATAGACAGGAGACAGTTAATTTTCAGTTTTGGGATGAGAGGGCAGTAACTAGGGAAAGACAAAATGCTTATGTGAAGAGAGAAAGCTCTTGGAAAGACAAGGCATGGGACCTGACAATCAACGTGACTTAACACAAAAGCCCAAGATCAACAGTAAATAAAAGGAAAGGCCCTGGAACATGAGTTGGGAAACTCTATATACATGTGGAACCTGACACTGACACATGGCTTTAATGGGAGATAGGAAGGTAGAGCAAAATTAGATCAGGATGAGCAGGCTTCTAAAATGGCCCCATGCAAACCTCCCATAGCCCCAAAGGGTCTAAAACCACCAGATCACCTCCTTTTAACAACTTCCTATTCAGGAACAAGCACCTCCCACCCCTGACCAGTGCGTGTGCATGTCTCTCTCTCTCTCTCTCTCTCTCTCACACACACACACACACACACACACCAGCCATAGGAGTCTTCTCTCTGCTTATTTAAAAAAACTTGCTCACTCTCTGTTGACTGTGTCTTCATTCGTCGTTGAATATAAGCCAAAAAAGCCAGGCAGCTGGGAACAATGGTCCACACTTCCATTAGGTCCATTTGTGCCCTTTTGTGATTCTGTAAACCCCAGAGGTTGACATACTGAAATTATAAGAGAAAAAGTACTACATTGATAAAATATGTTTATTAATTGTATGATTGGGGCATTACAGAGTGGTGTAGCATGTAAATCCTCCACTTGTAATGCTGGAATCCCATTTGGGACCAGTTTGTGTACTGGTTGCTTCATTTCCTATCCAGCTGCCTGCTAATGTCCTGGAAAAGGAGTGGATGTCAGCCCAAGTGCTTGGGCCCCTGAAACTCTCGTGGAATACCTGAAAGAAGCTCCTCGCTCCTGGCTTTATCCTTCCCAGCCCTGGCCTTTGTGGCCATATGAGTAGTGACGGAAAATCTCTCTCTCTCTCTCTATTTCAAGTAAATAACTAAATCTTAAAAAAAATTTGTACAGTATTTAAAGTTTACCAGCTACCTGTGAATATTCATTTTAGATATAGATATGTAATACAGTATGAATATTTGGATGATCTATTATGTCAATACCAGCATTTTTATTAATCATCATATATATAAGAAAAAGGAAAACATTGTTATATACATGTATATGCTTGTACATATATGTGCATTCATGTTTGTCAGATTTCTCATTTTAAAATATAACTTCATTATAACAATAAACTTTATTGTGTTTAAAATGTTCAGTGCCTTTAATGCTAAGAAAGAAGTCATCTTCTTATTAATTTTAAAGATGTGTTCACTCTTGATGCAGCAAAATTTCCTAGAAATATATCGCAGCACATCATTGCAATAGCAGAAAGAGAATATTTATAGAACTCTAGAGGCCTGAGTATTTGAATTTCTGTCACTCCTCAGTTGAACTAGATTTGTGGAGAAATCTTTCCTTAAAAAAGAATGATAAAATAGTGTCATAATTTAGATTAAAGCCATATATCTGTTGTAATTCAAAACATATATCACATGATATATAAATGATTTATTATACTGTTAGAAACAGTTTACTACAAATTCTAATACAGGAAACAAAGCAAAAGCTAAAACCAGATGCCAGAACAATAAAAGAAAGAAAACAAAAAAACAACAAACAAAAAACTGCTGACTAACTTAGGCATGTCATGTTGAGATTTGTGGTATTTCTTTCTGTGAGATCACATCCATATGGCTTTCATCATCAATTATAATTGGATGACATTAAGATGCATTTTGTTTTTAAGCTTTTAAATAAATTATTTTAACTTTTATTAAGTAATATATATGCATGTTAAAAATGGTAAAATAGTCGCTTTTATAAGTCAAGGCAAGCTTCATAAATGAATTTTAGACAATCTAAAATGTTAGAATTTGTGGAGAATATACAAAATTTTATTGAAAAACAATAAACATTTTGTAAAGAAGTATTTGTTTACTTTGAAAGTCAGGGTGACAGAAGAAGAGGGAGAAATAGAGAGAGACAGAGAATCTTCCATTCGCTAATTCACTACCCAGATGGCCTCAACAGCCACTGCTTGGTAAGGTCAAAGCTAGGAGCTTAATCTAGTTCTCCCACATGGATGGCAAAGGCCCAAACTCGTGGGTCATCTTCAAGCAGCTTTCCCAAGCCATTAACAGGGAGATGGATAAGAAGTGGAGCAGCCAAGGCATGAAATGTTGCCCATATGGGATGCTGGCATAGCCAGTGGCTTTAACTGCTATGCCACAATGCTAGCCCCTAAAGATATCTTTATAAATTGGAAAGAGAGTCCATGATCATGTCATAGATACTTAACATTATGAAAATGCTCTTCATATAATTAATATATGAATTCAAAGCCCTGTCAATGCAAAAATTTCATCTTTGATAGAAATTTACATTTCTTTAAACTTTTATTTAATAAATATAAATTTCCAAAGTGCAGTTTATGGATTACAATGGCTTTTTCCCCCACGTTACTTCCCTCCCACCCGCAACCCTCCCATCTCCCACTCCCTCTCCCATTCCATTCACATCAAGATTCATTTTTAATTATCTTTGTATACAGAAGATCAATTTAGTATATATTAAGTAAAGATTTCAACAGTTTTCACCCACACAGACACATAAAGTGTAGAATACTGTTTGTGTACTAGTTATAACATTAATTCACATTGAACAACACATTAAGGACAGAGATCTTACATGAGGAGTAAGTGCACAGTGACTCCTGTTGTTGACTTAACAATTTGACACTCTTGTTTATGGGGTCAGTTATCTCCCTAGGTTCTTGTTGTGAGTTGCCAAGGCTATGTAAGCCATTTGAGTTCGCTGACTCCAATCTTATTTAGACAAGGCCATAGTCAAAGTGGAAGTTCTCTCCTCCCTTCAGAGAAAGTTACCTGCTTCTTTGATGGCCCGTTCTTTCCACTGGGATCTCATTCACAGAGATCTTTCATTTAGGGTTTGTTGTTGTTGTTGTTGTTTTTCCAGAGTGCCTTGGCTTTCCATGCCTAAAATACCCTCATGGACTCTTCAGCCAGATCTGAATGCCTTAAGCGCTGATTCTGAGGCCAGAGGACATCTGCCATTCTATGAGTCTGCTGTGTATCCCGCTTCCCATGTTGGATCGTTCTCTCCCTTATTAATTCTATCAGTTAGTATTAGCAGACACTAATCTAATTTATGTGATTCTCTTTGACTCTTAGACCTATCATTATGATCAATTGTGAACAGAAATTGATCACTTGGACTAGTGAGATGGCATTGGTACATGCCACTTTGATGGAATTGAATTGGAATCCCCTGGCACGTTTCTAACGCTACCATTTGGGGCAAGTCCAACTGAGCATGTCCCAAATTGTACATCTCCTCCCTCTCTTATTCCCACTCTTATATTTCACAGAGATCACTTTTCAGTTAAATTTAAACTCCTAAGAATAATTGTGTGTTAATTACAGAGTTCCATCAATAGTATTAAGAGAAAAAAATACTAAAAGGGATAAAGTATTAAGTTGTTCATCAACCGTCAGGACAAGAGCTAAAAGTCACTGTTTCTCATAGTGTCCATTTCACTTCAACAGGTTTCCTTTTTGGTGCTCGGTTAGTTGTCACCGATCAGAGAGAATATATGATGTTTGTCCATTTGGGACTGGCTTATTTCACTCAGTATGATGTTTTCCAGATTCCTCCATTTTGTTGCTAATGACCGGATTTCATTGTTTTTTTTTTTTTTTTTTTTTACTGCTGTATAGTATTCTATAGAGTATATGTCCTATAATTTCTTTATCCAATCTACTGTTGATGGGCATTTAGGTTGATTCCAGGTCTTAGCTATTGTGAATTGAGCTGCAATAAACATTAAGGTGAAGACAACTTTTTTTATTTGCCAATTTAATTTCCTTTTGGTAAATTCCAAGGAGTGGAATGGCTGGGTTGTATGGTAGGGTTATATTCAGGTTTCTGAGTAAGACAAAAGGCTAAGAATTCATCAGTACAGAGGAAGAATAAAAAGCGAAAAAGATTGTTTTTTATATGTATTCATTTATATTTTAAAGGTAGAGTACTACCAAAATTTTACAGACAAAATAATAGAATAAAGAAAGCAGAGTTAATAATTAAATTTTTGACAATTTGGTATATAAAAGAATGCATTTTAGGTCAATTTAGAAATAATGGACTAAGAATATACATGCAAGTGTGTGTGTGCATACACATACATGTATGTGGATACATTTGTGTGTATAAATATATATATCCACACATATTTATAAATAAAAATAGCTGAAAATAAAAATAATACAGGAAAATGATTTTACTATATTCAATTTTTGTCATTCTATAAATTATTAAGGCTCATGAAACCATATCCCCAGAACATGGCCCATTTTGATATGCTGAGAATTTTGATATAAAACAATTGAAAGTCAATAAAAGCAGACCAAAGGTCAAGGTGCCTACAATTTTTCTTGCTATTCTCCAAGTTTAGGAAACAGGGGCTCTATAGTTTATATGTGTGAAAACCATTCTAAGTAAGAGAACACATTCCTTCCATCCTTATACTGAAATCTCACTACCTATATTAGAAAAGATGGTTGATGGACTTCCTTTACCAGATGTTGTCTGCTCCTTGGGTTCATTCAACTAGCAAAGGGAATAATCTTACAAACAAATTTCTTTCTCCAGGACCATTCTATGTAAGTACCAGGGGGTCAGAGTACTTGAGCCATTATCTGCTGCCTCCCTGAATGCATTAACAAAATGGATAGGAAGTGTGGTGGTCAAGACTCAAGCAGGTACTCTGATGTGGGACGTAAGCATCCCCATTAGTGGCTTAACCTCCTTTAGCACTACACCTGTTCAAGGCGAAATACCTTAACAAGTAATTCTCAGCATTAGCAAATGTCACTGACATCAAAGCAGCAGGATCAAGAGAATGTTCAAAAATTGCCTGTTCCTTCTCCAAGAGTTTCCTAGAATATCAGCCAGCCCACGCTTCTGGATGGCAGTCAAGTGACCACTCACATTGGTAATTTCACAGTTTAATTAGTTGACCATTTTTCTGCAATCTTGCTAAGTATGCTATTTACCATTTGTGTATTCATTTTCACACTAAAAATAGTGTATAAATTTTCTTCTGTAAAAAGCCAATCCTACATCATTTAACTTGTGTAAGCAATGTCCCTTCTCAATAGCTCCAGGGCCTTGTAATTGGTTCCATGAAGGACGGGACTCTTGACTTTCTACATTGCAATTGAAATATTTCAAGAACCAATCACCCAAACACACACATAATGGGATAGGAAGATTAGAAAATTCCAAGCTTGTACCTTGAATTGGAAGAATAATGAAACACATTTTCTTAGTATAGTTTTATAATTTGAAACTATCTTATTAATTTCTTTTTCTATAATGAACAATTAAATTATATATAATTCTTTTTAAACCAAACTAGTCTAAGAAAACAATTATAAACTATTCTAAAATCCAAGCTTGCATAATGAAATATCTCAGCACACAAAGGTCTCAAATCACAGCTTAAATCTGAGAGTTGACATAATATAATGTCCAAGTTAAATCTGTGTTATTCTTATTATCTGTTCCTAACACACACACACACAAAAAAAACAACAATTTCTCACATGGTCCAACATTGTATTATAATTAACATCTAAACTTTAATATGCTGGAACCTGGAACTGGCCTTTTCATTCTAGCACTTATTTTTGTGTTTAGCAAGGATAAGTTAAAAATGTTTGAGGGATAAACTAAATGGCAGTAGAAGGAACCATTACTATGTTTTAGTGAAGTCTCCTTTTGGGGTGGGGGAGGCAATTTAAGTTTCAGACTTAGTATAATGAAGAAATACAGCTATTAGGGAAAAGGTTGTGCAGGTGTGCCAGCAGGATGCTTATAAATTTGTTTTCTTAAATATGAGGATCATTAGCTATGACAAACACCTCTGTTTTGTGCAGCATCTATGTGAGCCCACCTTGGAATTATCCTTGTGGAATTCCAAGAATGTGAATGTGAATATGAAGTCTGTCTGCCTCTGGTACTGTGAGTAGTAAAATTTTCTTTGACCCGAGATTCCTATGACTTCTGCCAGATCCATTAAACTGTACCAGGCTAAATTGTTATATGAAAAATAGAGTGAGATAGGCACTCTAATTTATTAAACTTTTGTTTAATAAACATAAATTTCAAAAGTACAACTTTTGGATTTTAGTGGTTTTTCCCCCATAACCTCCCACCCACCTGCAACCATCCCATCTCCCACCCCTTCTCCCTTCCCATTCTTCATCAAGATTCATTTCAATTATCTTTGTATGCAGAAAGTCAAGTTGGTTTATACTAAGATTTCAACAGTTTGCACCCACACAGATAAACAAAGTATAAAGTACTGTTTGAAAAGTAGTTTTACCATTAATTTGCATGTTACAACACATTAAGGAGAGAGGTTCTACATGGGGAGCAAGTGTACAGTGACTCCTGTTGTTGATTTAACAATAGACACTCTTATCTATGACATAAGTAATCACCTGAGGATCTTGTCATAAGCTACCAAGGCTATGGAAGCCTCTTGAGTTCACAAACTCCAACCTTATTTAGATAAGGCCATAATCAAAGTGGAAGTTCTCTCCTCTCTTCAGAGAAATGTACCTCCTTCTTTGATGGCCCATGCTTTCCAATGGGACCTCACTCACAGAGATCTTTCATTCAGGTCATTTTTTTTTTTTTTTTGCCACAGTTTCTTGGCTTTCCATGCCTGAGAAACTCTCATGGGCTTTTTAGCCAGATCCGATTGCTTTAAGGGCTGATTCTGAGGCCAGAGTGCTTTTTAGGGCATCTGCCATTCTATGAGTCTGCTGTGTATCCTGCTTCCCATGTTGGATCATTCTCTCATTTTAATTCTATTAGTATTAGCAGACACTAGTCTTGTTTATGTGATCCCTTTGACTCCTAATCCTATCATTATGATCAATTATGAACTGAAACTGATCACTTTGACTAGTAAGATGGCATTTGTGCATACCACTTTTATGGGATTAAATTGGAACCCCTGGCGTGTTTCTAACTCTACCATTAGGGGTATGTCTGAGTGAGCAATGTGTCAAACTGTACATCTCCTCCTTCTCTTATTCTCACTCTTATATTTAACAGAGTTCATTTTTCAGTTGAATTTAAACACCTACGAATAATTTTGTGTTAATTTTAAGAGGTCAACCAATGGTATTAAGTAGAACAAAAAAAAAAATACTAAAGGGAATAAAATAGTAAGTTGTTCCTTGACAGTCAGGACAAAGACGGATCAAGTCACTGTTTCTCATAGTGTCTGTTTCACTTCTACAAGTTTCCTTTTAGGTGCTCAGTTAGTTCTCACATATCAGGGAGAACATATGATATTTTTCCCTTTGGGAATGGCTCATTTCACTCAGATAAAACAAAATGTTTTATCTAAATGTTAAATCTAAATGAGCTAAATGTTTTCCAGATTCCTCCATTTTGTTGCAAATAACCAGATTTCATTTTTTTATTGCTGTATTCAATAGAGTACATAACCCATAATTTCTTTATCCAGTCTACTGTGATGGGTATTTAAATTTATTCCTTGTTTTAGCAATTGTGAATTGAGCTGCAAAACACAGTGAGCTGCAGAAAGCTCTTTTATTTGCCAATTTAATTTCCCTTGGGTAAATTCCAAGGAGTGGGATGGCTGGGTCCTATGGTAGGGCTATATTCAGGTTTCTGAGGAATCTCCAAACTGACTTCCATAGTGGCTTTACCAGTTTGCATTCACACCAACAATGGGTTAGTGTCCCTTTTTCCCCACATCCTCACCAGCATCTGTTGTTAGTCGATTTCTGTATTTAAGCCATTCTATCCAGGGTGAGGTGAAACCTCACTGTGGTTTTGATTTGCATTTCCCTGATTGCTTGTGATACTGAACATTTTTTCATGTTTCTGTTGGCCATTTGGATTTCCTCTTTTGAACAATATCTATTGAGGTCCTTGGCCCATCTCTTAAGTGGGTTTTTTGTTTTATTTTTGTGGAGTTTCTTGATCTCTTTGTAGATTCTGGTTATCAACCCTTTATCTGTTGCATAGTTTGCAAATATTTTTTCCCATTCTGTTGGTTGCTGTCGCTCCCCGTCTTCGTGGAGGAACGACACAGGACCCTGCACTGTTCTTTTGTCTGCTCGGCCCTCCCCGGGTTTGCTGCTGGTTCTTTCCGGGTTGGCTACCGTCCCTTCCACCTCCGTGGAAGGGCGGTTCCCCCTGCCACTTTTCCCCACTTCCGCAGGGGAGCAGCACACCGCCGGCCGGCTCTCTCGGGGGCTGCTCAGATGTTCCTCAGGTGTTCCTCTTAGATGTTCCTTGTGCATGCCGTCTCTCTCCTCCTTTATAGTCCTCCTCCGCCAATCCTAACTCGGCTGCCCACATGCCGAGTACGCTGCTCTCCTCCAATCAGGAGCAGGATCAGCTCCTGGAGGTCATCACTCAAGTTGGCAAGAGGCAGCTGCGTAGAAGCTGTTTTCTCCTCTCCCAGCGCCATATTGTGGGAGAGCAGATGCATAGAATAAGTCTTAATTCCAGTAACTTAGTCTAGTCCGGGTTGCTCCCCACAGTTGCCTCTTCATTTCCTGACTGTTTCTTTTGCAGTACAGAAACTTCTCAATTTGATGTAATCCCAGTTGTTAATTCTGGCTTTGCATACTTGTGCCTCTGGGTTTCTTTTCCAAGAAGTCTTTGCCTGTGGCAATATCTTGCAGGGTTTCTCCAATGTTCTCTAATAATTTGATGGTGGTGGATCACAGGCTTAGATCACAATCCATGTTGAGTGGATTTTGTATAAGATGTAATGTAGGGGTCTTGCTTCATGCTTCTGCATGTGGAAATCCAGTTTTCCCAGCACCATTGTTGAATAGGCTGTCCTTGCTCCAGGAATTAGTTTTAGATCCTTAATCAAATAGAAGTTGGCTGTAGATGTTTGGATTGATTTCTGGTGTTTCTATTCTGTTCCATTGGTCTATCCATCTGTTTCTGTACCAATTTCATGTTGTTTTGTAGTAAGTCTTGAAATCTAGTATTGTGATGCCTCCAGCATAGTTTTTGTTGTACATTATTGCTTTAGCTATTTGAGGTCTCCTGTGCTTCCATATGAATTTTAGCATCATTTTTTCCAGATCTGAGAAGAATGCCTTTGGTATTTTGATTGGTATTGCATTGAATCTATAAGTTGCTTTTGGGAGAATGGACATTTTGCTGATATTGATTCTTCCAATCCATGAGCATGGAAGATTTTTCCATTTTTTTTGGTATCCTCTTCTATTTCTTTCTTTAAGATTCTGTTCTGGTTGCTCCTCTTCCAGGCCAGCTCTCTGCTATGGTCTGGGAGTGCAGTGGAGGATGACCCAAGTGCTTGGGCCCTGCACCCCATGGGAGACCAGGAGAAGCACCTGGTTCCTGGCTTCGGATCAGTGTGGTGTGCCAGCCGCAGCGTGCCGGCTGCGGTGGCCATTGGAGGGTGAACCAACGGCAAAGGAAGACCTTTCTCTCTGTCTCTCTCTCTCTCACTGTCCACTCTGCCTGTCAAAAAACAAACAAACAACAACAACAAAAATTTCAAAACATTTTACATTACAATCAAAATGAAATAATAATAAATGTATTTCCCCAAAGAAGTTATGACAGTGTGTTTATGTACATTGCGTAAAATTAACTTACAAAATAAAACTCTGGTATGAATAATCAGTACTTTTGATAAAATCCTTTACTTTTGTGTGGATAAATGTTACAAAATTATTACTTTCTATGGTGATAAAAAATAGTATGCTCCTCTGCTTTTTTAGATGAGTTTGCCTAAAAATATATCCAAAGAATAATACTTTAGTGCTTTGATTATAACACTGTCAGAAATATCTTAGAAGTTTTCTTTTTGATTATTTTCACAGACAGTAGAAAATTTGAGTATGGGAAATTATGACATTTTTTATATTTCTAATGTATGTTTTATTTTTTGAAACTGTCAGTACACATTAAGAGTGAAATCTTGTAGTAAAGGGGAATTATGAATCTAAGTCATCACATTAAATAAAAATTATGACTGTGAAAGTACAATGAGAATAATATTTGTCTGTTGCTGAAAGAGTTATTTTTCATATTCATAGCTCTTAGAATAATATTGGATATATAAGAACAAAAATATTAATGTATATGAAACACTTGGCAAAGAAAATATCCAACATATAATGTACTTACTGATATGTTTATTTTTATCTCTTAGGTATTCTAGGAAATAAAAATTTAAAATGTGCAGTTGCTTAGTATTTGAGAAAAAAAGGAATGTGTTAGAGCTGTTAGATTGTGAGTTTCACTACTCCAGTAACAAGGACTTCGGAGAGTATGTTTCTTTTATTTCAGTGAAATTCAATAGAACTCCTTGGTGAATCCAACATCTGTTATAATAGAAGTAGGAGGATATAATACCTAGCATATAATTGAAGTATTGTTATGATGGATGAAAGTGAAGATGATCTGTGTTTTATGCTGCAGACGAGTGTATTGTGGATAAGTATGTCTATATTTTCCCTTTTAATAAGTTGTTCCACTTGTGATAGAGACATCTCTATGTGAGGTTTAAATTCTGATCAAAGGTGTTACTTGAACAAGTTAGTTTGTGTGAGCTGTGAAAAATATGGTGATATAATAGTGAATGCTTGGGAAATCAAAATACTGCAAACTACATGAGATCTTCCAATGCTTAATAAATAAAAGTCTTGTAAGTAACACGTTCATATATTTGAGTCTTTCCAAAGAACCCAAGATAATATTCCATGAGTGGAAGAATAAGCTACAAACATCTGTTGATTCCAGAAAATGATGATGGTAATCAAGGCAAACAGGTAATCATTTTCATACCTTTATCTCTCCTCCTCCCTCCAAATTCAGCTCTAGAGAAATTATATGATACTTGCTAGAGAAATAGGTTTTCATGCAGAAGATGAGAACTGTAGAAAGACAGCTATTAAACTCTCTATTACCATTGGAAAAAATTGATATTTGGAAATATTGAAATGTATTCACAGAAAAATAAAATTACAATTGCACAGCTCAATAATTTTCATAACTATACTTATAACCACTAGGCATACATAGAAATAGGAATCCAACTGCTACCTCTCCTCAAATTTAAGAGATATTCTGATGTGTTTCGGAGCCAGCATTGTGTTACAGTTGGTTAATTCACCACTTGCAACATCTGTATCCCATATAGGAATGTTTACTCTGTTCACAATCCAGCTCCCTGCTAATGTGCCTGAGAAGGTAGTAGATAATGGCTCAAGGAATTGGGCCATTGCCATGCATGTGGGAGACCCAGCTTGGCTCCCACATGACTGTTGGAATCATTTGGTGAATTAACCAGCAGTTGGAAGATCTCTCTTGTTTCTCTTCCTCTCTCTGTGTTACTAGGCCTTTCAAATAAATAAACAAACAAATCTTTAGAAAAAATTAATTGATGTCTGAATCTATATTTAAGCTTTGATTTTGAGTTTTAGATGAACTGGATACTTTAGTATATAGTTTTATATGTTTATTCTATTATGCAACAATATATTTGTAATGTAAATCCATGCAACTGTGAGGCAATACATTTTCTTTTTCATTTTCATTGCTGTGTAATATCTCATTGTTTAAATATGCAAAATATTTAACAGCTCTTCTCTTAATGAGTTGGACTATTAGAAATAAGGATATAATGAAATATTTTGTACATTTTTGGTGCATATTTTCATGCATTTCTGGTGATTATATTCAAAAAATAGAATTCGGGAATAATTAACTATAAAATTCTTAAAACAGCACTCTGGCCTCAGAATCAGCCCTTGACACTCTGGAAAAAAAAAAAAAAAAAAACAAACAAACTACCTAAATGAAAGATCTCCGCGAGTGAGATCCCAGTGGAAAGAACGGGTCATCAAAGAAGGAGGTACCTTTCTCTGAAGGGAGGAGAGAACTTCCACTTTGACTACAACCTTGTCTAAATATGATCAGAGTCTGTGAACTCAGGGGGCTTCCATAGCCTTGGCAGCTCATGACAAGAGCCTAGGGTGATATCTGATGCCATAAACAAGAGTGTCAAATTGTTAAGTCAACAACAGGAGTCACTGTGCACTTACTCCTCATGTAGGATCTCTGTCCTTAGTGTGCTGTACATTGAGATTTATTGCTATAAGTAGTACTCAAACAGTATTTTTCACTTTATGTTTCTGTGTGAGAGCAAATTGTTGAAATCTTTACTTAATGTATGCTAAACTGATCTTCTGTATATAAAGAGAATCGAAAATGAATCTTGATGTGAATGGAAGGGGAGATGGACTAGGAAAGGGAGGGTTGCAGGTGGGAAGGAAGTTGGGGGTGGGGAGCCATTGTAACCCATAAGCTGTACTTTGTAAATTTATATTCATTAAAGTTAAAAATAAAAAAAAATATTTAAAATTCTGTAAGTATTTGTAAGATTTACATTCTCACTGTCAATATATGGAAGCAACAGATGCTTTAAATTCTTGATAACAATATTTTGTTCATTTTTTAGTTTTAGTCATTCATTCTGTAAACATTGATATGTAATTGATTTAAACTCCATTTTCCTAAATGCAGAGTGTAATTTTGTGATTACTTGGGCCTGGCTAGACTTCAACCTCCTGAAGATACACACCCTGGAAAGCTGCAGTGATGCTCAGGTGCTCGAATCCCTGACAACCGTGTGGGGGATGCAGATTGAGCTCCAGTTTCCCAATTTTAGATACCACAGGCATTTGAAGAGTGAATTAGCGATCCCACTCCTCTCTCTCTTTCTCTTCTCTCACTCTGCCTTTCAAATAAATAAAGATTAATAGACATTAAATAACAAAATACTTATTAAGACATGTCAACAAAAATGTAATCAAAATATGTTTATTTTTAAAGCAGGATCCTATGATATGTTGCTTACAAGAAATAAGAATTTCACTTCCTCTATACGGACACACATGGATCTAAAGGGAATGGATGATACAAGATATTCCATGCAGAGCCAGTGATGTGGTTCAACTGGTTAATCCAGAGCCTGTGATGCCAGATCATCAATAAGACCCTCAACTCAAGTCTCAGCTGCTCCAATTCCAATACAGCTTCCTGCTAATACACCTGCAAAGGCAGAAAATGGCCCAAGTTCTTGGACCCTGTGACCTACTGGGAAGACCTAGTTAGATTTTCAGGCTAATGACATTGGCCTGGCCCAACCTGGTCATAGCAGACAATTGGAGACTGAACCAATAGATGGAAGATTTCTTTCTCTCTATTTCTCCCTCACTCTCTTTGTAACTCTGCCTTCCAAATAAATAAATAAATAAAATAATCTGTTAACAATAAAAATATTCCATGCAAGTGGAACAGATAAAGAAAGCAAGTGTAGCTAACTTTCTTTTTTTTAAACTTTTATTTAATGAATATAAATTTCCAAAGTACAGCTTATGGATTACAATGGCTTACCCACGGCATAACTTCCCTCCCAACACGACCCTCCCCTCTCTCGCTCCCTCTCCCTTTCCATTCACATCAAGATTAATTTTCAATTCTCTTTATATACAGAAGTTCAATTTAGCATATATTAAGTAAAGATTTCAACAGTTTGCACCAACACAGAAACACAAAGTGTAAAATATTGTTTGAGTACTATCTATAGCATTAAATCATAATGCACAACACATTTAGGACAGAGATCCTCATGAAGAGTAATTGCACAGTGACTCCTGTTGTTGACTTAACAAATTGACACTCTTGTTTATGGCATCAGTAATCACCCTAGACTCTTGTCATGAATTGCCAAGGCTATGGAGGCCTTTTGAGTTTGCTGACTCTGATCTTATTTAGACAAGGTCATAGTCAAAGTGGAAGTTCTCTCCTCCCTTCAGAGAAAGGTACCTCCTTCTTTCTATCAAATATAATAAATTTTAAATGAAAAGCAGTAAGAAGAGACCAGAAAGGTCATTATGTAATTTAGAGGTCTCAGTCCGGCAGGAGGAAATAACACTTATATATGTGGCCAATATTGGAGTACACAAATACATAAAGCAAATATTAATAGACCTATAGTGAGAGTTATAAACCCATACAATAATAGTAGGAAACTTTAACAACCTACTTGCAGAAATAGATAATCTGGACAGAAAATCAATAAAGAATATCAGAGTTAAATTGCACCTGACCTAGTTCAATTGGAACTAACAGACAACTTCAGATTTTTCTCACAACAGCTGCAGAATACATATTCATCTCAATAGCACATGAAAGATTTTTCCAAGATACATCATATGATAGGTCCTAAACAAATGCAACACAGTCATAAGAATAGAAATTATATATAGTATATTTTCTGAAAACCATACAATAAAAATAGATCACTTAATAAGAAAAATTTTGGAAACTACAAAAATATGTGAAATTAAATAGGTTACACCTAAAAAATCAATGGATCAAAGAAGACATCAATTTGAGAATTTAAAAATTTCTTGAAGTGATTGAAAATGGAGCATAAAATTTCAAAATCTATAGGATTCAACACAAGTATGGAAAGGCGTTTCCAGAAATCAGGTAAAACATATATTTGTTTTTTGGGGAATGGTTTATTTTACTAAGCATAATATGAATGAAATTGACATTTTGAGATTTGATTATTATTTGTAGTCTTTGTTATTCTCTTGAAGATCAGTGGTTTTTCTACTTAATATTTATTGAACTCTTTATTTAGTAAAGAGTTAAGCTTGTGATTATAAAGTAGGTTGAAAGCATGTCATTGTAAAAATTAAATGAAAAATAAGAAAAGAAATGAGGGAGTGTGGGAAGGAAGAAGCATAAGGTGGAAAGTGTCCTTATGCTGATAAAATTGTATAAAAATTTGCTACTTTTATATTAAAAAGTCAAAAAGAGACAAGTTTATAACAATGGTTGCATAGAGCAAACAGAAAGATAACAAATAATTTAATACTTCATCTGAAGGAACTATAAAAACAAGAAAAAACATCAAATCCAAAAATGTTGTAGAGAAACAAATGCAAAGCAGAGCAGCGGCTGGTGGAGTGGTGTAGCAGGTTAAAGCTGTGACCTGCAGTGCTGACATTCTATATGGATGCTAGCTGCTCCGCTTCTGATCCAGCTAACTGCCAATGCACCTGGGAAGGCAACACAGGATGGCCCACGTGCTTAGGCTCCTGCACCCATGTTGCAGACCCACAAAAAAGCTCTTGGCTCCTGGCTTTGACCTGACCTAGTCCTGACTATTTTTAGCCATTTGAGGAGTGAACTAGTGGATGGAAGATCTTTCTTTGACTCTCCTTTTCTCTCTCTGTAACTCTGCCTTTCAAATAAATAAATACATTATTAAAAAAAGAAAAAACCTGGGACTACAAATAGATGACAGAGTCATCTAAAAATTTTTAAAAAATCAGTGAAACTAGCGGTGGGTTTTTGGAAATTATAAATAAAATTGATAAATTCTTAGACTAACCAAGAACAAAAGAAGAATTAATTACATAGAATTATTTGTGAAAATGGAGACATTACCACTGACACTTCAGTGATACAAAGGATTAAGGACCAGTGTTGTGGCACAGCTGGTAAGTCATGGCCTCCAGTGCTAGCATCGCACATGGGTGCCAGTTTGAATTCTGGCTGCTCTACTTCCAATCTAGATCTCTGTTAATGCACCTGGTAAAGTAGTGGAAGATGGCCCAAATTCCTGGGCCCCTGTAACCATGTGGGAGACTTGAAAGAAACTCCTGGCTCCTGGCTTCAGCCTGGCACATCCTTGGCTGTTGTGACCATTTGGGGAATAAACCAGGGGACAGAAGACTTCTCTCTATATTTTTGTCACTGTTAACTCTACCTTTCAAATAAATTAAAAAAAAAAATTTCAGAAATGCAAAGGATTGTTAGAGATTACCATGAACTACCATATGGCAATATTCAATAACCTAGACAAAAAGGACACATTCTTAAACACACACATTACTAGTATTGAATCATGAGGAACTAGATTACCAGAGCAGGCCCATAATGAGTCATAAAATTGTTCAGTAATTTGAAAAAAAACCCTCATCAATAGAAATCCAGTATTATATGGCTTAATTGCTGACTTCCACCAAGCATTTACAGATTCAGCAGCAATCATTCTTAAATTAGTTTGTAAAATAGGAAGGAAATCATTCCAAATTCATTCTATGAGGCCAGCATTACCTTGAAACCCAACAAGAAAAGGGACAAGAACAAAAAAGAAAGACACAAGCCAACATCTCTGATGAGCATGTATGCAGAAATCTTCAAAAAACACCAATAACTTGAATCCAACATCATATTAAAATTAACTAGGATTAATTCCTGGGGTTGTAAGGATGGTTCACTATACACAGCTCAATAAATGTAATATAACAGATAAATAGAACGAAAGACAAAAATCATGGTCATCATTATAGATATGGTAAAAGGTGTTTTGTAAAATTCAACATTGGTTCATGATAAAAATTCTTACAAAATTAGATACATAAGGAAGACATTTGAACATAATAAAGATCAGATATAACAAGACAACAGCTAATACATTTTTGAATGGGAAAAGCTGAAAGTTTTTAAAGATCTAGAACAAAATAAGCATGCCCACTTTCACCAATTTTATTCAACATAGTACCAAAAGTTGTAGCTATAGCAAATAGCCAAGAAAAATAAATACATTTTATCCAGATTGGAGAGGAAGCCAGATAGTCACTGTTAGCAGATGATATGATTTTATATGAAGAAAAACCCAAATATTCTATTGAAAATTTGTTAGAACTGATAAAAAATTCATAAAAGTTAAATTTTTATATTCATTTAGGAATAGTGAGTCATCTGGAAAAGAAATCAAGAAACCAATTTAATAGTCACCAAAAAATTAGATAGGTTTGAATTTAACCAAATAAATGAAAAATGAGAAATTTCTACAAAAAAACTGTAAACTATTCATAAAAGAAATTAAAAGAAGATAATAAAAAATGGAAAAGCATCCTACGTCCACATACTGGAAGAATTAACATGGTCAAATGTGCATATCTTTCAAGGTGATTTACAGAGTCACTGAAATCCCTATTAAACGTCTATGGAACCACAAAAGCCCTAAGTCATCAAAACAATCTTGAATAAAAAGAACAAAGCAGGAAGAATTATGCTAGCTGACTTTAAACTGTTTGGTATGGAGTAGTCTTGTAGGTTTTTTTTTTTTTTAAGATTTATTTTATGTATTTGAAAGACGGATTTACAGAGAGGGGTAGACATAGAGAGAGAAGTCCAGATGGCCTCAACAGCCAGAGTTGTGCCAATCCGATGCCAGGAGCCAGGAGCTTCTTCCAGGACTCTCATGTGGGCCTTCCTCCACTGCTTTCCAAGGTATATTAGCAGGGGGTGGAATTGGAAATGGAGCAGCCAGGACTCAACCGGTACCCATATGGGATGCTAGCTCTGCAAGCCAGGGCTTTAAGCAACTGCACCATAGCACCATGCCTCTAAGACAGCATATTTGTAAACAATTTTGAGAACAGAATATAGAATTGTGGGAGTCACACTACAATTGCTAAACAAGGACACATAAATTTACTTTGAGTTCAAAAGAATAGTTTTCAAATATTAATTTGTAAAGAAAAATAATTAGCATCTTCTTATGACTCAATATGACTTCAATTAACTACTTAATTCTTAAATCTTCAGATTTCTTCAGTGATCTAGTAAATCTTTATTGAATATAATTTGATTTTATAGAATCAAATTTTTCAAACTAAGTTTTGCAACTTCAAATAATTAAAAAATATACACATTAAATTTACATCTACTCATTCATTAACGTTTATCCCAAAACCAGAAATTTACAAAATTTGGGCATGGGTAAGAGGGAATATAATAAGCATACCCTAGAAAAATAAATATGTGAAAACTTTGTATAAGTGTCAGTCAGAGAAAATTTCTCACAGTACTAACATTAGCATCTCTAATAATGGTATAAAAATGCATTACTTTGGGAAAGGATAACAATTTGGGGTAAAAATGACATCCACCATAGCTATTTAAGAAGTCATGGAACATTAGCATGTCTGCCAATACAGAAAGAAATATTACATAAGTACTTACATGAGGAAGCAAGTAGGGGCTAGGCATTGTGGGGTGGTGGGTGAAGCTGCCACCTAAGACACCAGCATCCCACATGGGCATTGCATGGACTCCCAGATATTTCTCTCCTTATCCAGCTCTTGGGAAATGTGCCTGGGAAGGCAACAAGAGATGGTTCAAGTCCTTGGGCCCTGCACCTACATGGGAGACCTGAAAGAAGCCGCTGACTCTTGACTTTGGCCTGGCCCTGACCTGGCCATTGTGGCTGCTTGGGGAGCCAACCAGCAGATGAAAGATCTTGCTGTCTCTCTGTCTTTCCTTCTCTCTTTCTGTAACTCTGGATTTCAAATAAATAAACACTGAAGCAATAACTAAAAATAATAAAGGTAAAAATAATTATTCAATTAAGGTAGCTACACTTTATTTCCTTTGATAATTTGAAAAACATATGCTTATAAATAAAATACAATACTAAATAGGACCACCCTATCATATTGATATGTTAGTTTTCTATATTTTGTAGTATACTAACATGTTAATCAGGGATTAATGTATTTCATTGAATTCACTCTCAGTGAATCCAAAAACTATACCTTTTACTTTAGCTAATGTATCAAAATTGTTTATTGATTTAAAGAATTATTTTATCTTTTTCTTTTGTTAGATACATTTCATAAAGGACCAAGACTTGACTAATGTTTTCCAAATACTAGACAATTATCCATCAGATTAAGAAAGGTGTGGATTAAATTAAACTTCAATAAAATAAAGTAGCATTACTAACCATGCTATACTAAATGCTTGGCTACCAAGGATGTCATACCTGTATTTCCTCTAGAAAATATAGGTGAACTACATCCGTTATGATATATTCCTTTTTACTTGTGGGGGATATAAGAAAATAATCACAGATGTCAGGGAGGCCCAATTCTTGTGAAAGACACAGGAATTAAATGCGAACTCTGTTGAAATTTAGGCAGAGAAAAGAGGCTACTTCCTGTTAGTATCTCATCAACCCAGCAGTTTTTTTGTGAAATGTGTATTCTCCATGGATACTAGAAAAGGACACAAGGTGATCGTTGCAAAAATTCTGCATAGAAAAATATTGACTTGTTTTACTACTGGAATAATAAACATTTATAAGCTAAGGATATTTGTAAATTCTCCGACAGCACAATTTATTTTTATAAGCTGCTTGTTTCACACATATTGTCAGAGAAGGCAATTTTTTTTATCACAAGGTCATATTCTTACTATAGTCCTGTATATTTTATTCAATAGCGTGATGATATCTCTGATATGCTATCTCTGGAAGAGCCTCAGGCCTGAAGCTCAAACTCTAAATATAGTTGTTAAAAGTATATTATGGAACTTGGAAAACATTATGTTGAGTGAAATAAGCCAATCCCAAAGGGACAAATACCACTTGTTCTCCTTGATAGGTGACAACTAACTGAGCACCAAAAAGGAAACCTGTTAAAGTGAAATGAACACTGTGAGAAACGGTGACTTGATCAGCCCTCACCCTGACTGTTGATGAGCAGCTTAATATGTTATCCCTCTTAGTATTTTTTGTTTGTTTGTTCTACTTAATACTTTTGGTTGAATACTGTAATCAATACACAATTCTTCTTAAGTGCTCAAACTTAACTGAAAAGTGATCACTGTTAAATATAAGAGTGGGAATAAGAGAGGGAAGAGATGAGCAATTCGGGAAATGCTCAAGCTGACTTACCTCAAACGGTAGAGGTAGAAACATACCAGGGGATTCCAATTCAATCCCATCGAGGTGGCATGTACCAATGCCATCTCACTAGTCCCAGTGATCAATTTCTGTTCACAGTTGATCAGAATGATAGGACTAAGAACCAAAGGGATCACATAAACAAGAATAGTGTCTGCAAATACTAGCTGATAGAATCAAAAAGGGAGAGAATGGTCCAACATGGAAAGTGAGATACACAGCAGACCCATAGAAGTCAAATGTCCTAACAGCACTCTGGCCTCATAATCAGCCCTTAAGGCATGTGGATCCGGCTGAAATGCCCATGAGAGTATTTCAGGCATGGAAAGCCAAGACACTCTGGGGGAAAAAAAAAAAAAAAAAAAAAAAAAAAACCTTACATGAAAGATCTCCACGAGTGAGATCCCAGTGGAAAGAACGGGTCATCAAAGAAGGAGGTACCTTTCTCTGAAGGGAGGAGAGAACTTCCACTTTGACCATGGCCTTGTCTAAAAATGATCAGAGTCAGTGAACTCAGGGGGCTTCCATAGCCTTGGCAGCTCATGACAAGAGCCTAGGGTGATTACTGAGGCCATAAACAAGAGTGTCAATTTGTTAAGTCAAAAACAGGAGTCACTGTGCACTTACTCCTCATGTAGGATCTTTGTCCTTAGTGTGCTGTCCATTGAGATTTAATGCTATAACTAGTACTCAAACAGTATTTTTCACTTTATGTTTCTGTGTGGGAGCAAACTGTTGAAATCTTAATGTATGCTAAACTGATCTTCTGTATATAAAGAGAATCGAAAATGAATCTTGATATGAATGGAAGGGGAGAGGGAGTGGGAAAGGGGAGGGTTGCGTGTTGGAGGGATGTTATGGAGGGGAAGCCATTGTAATCCATACGCTGTACTTTGGAAATTTATATTCATTAAATAAAAGTTAAAAAAAAAAAGTATATTATGGGGGCCAGCACTGTGGCATAACAGGTAAAGCTGCTGCCTGCAGTGCCAGCATCCCATATGGGTGCTGGTTTAGGTCCCAGGGGCTCCACTTCCAATCCAGCTTTCTACTATGGCCTGGGAAGGCAGTAGAAGATGGCCCAAGTCCTTGGGCATCTGCATGCACATGGAATACTGGGAAGAAGCTCCAAGCTTCAGGCTTCAGATTGGCTCAGCTCCAGCTGTTGCGGCCATTCAGGGAGTTAACCAGCAAAAGGAAAACCTTTCTCTCTCTCTCTCTCTCTCTCTCTCTCTCTGTAACTCTGCCTTTCAATAAATACATCTTAAAAAAAAGTATATTATTGGTGGCTGGTGCTGTGACACAGCAGGTAAAATAGCCTCCCATGGCACCAGCATCCCATATGGGTGCTGGCTCGAGTTCTGGCTGCTCCACTTCTGATCCAGCTCCCTGTTAATGGGTCTGGGAAAGCAGTGAAAGATGGCCCAAGTCCTTGGACTCCTGCAGCTCAGTGAGAGACACCCCCCCCCCAAAAAAAAAACACTCCTGGCTCCTAGCTTCAGCCTGGCTCAGCCCTGGCTCTTATGGCCATCTGGGGAGTGAACCAGCAAATGAAAGATCTCTCTCTCTCTCCCTCTCTGTAGCTATGCCTTTCAAATAAATAATAAATAAATCTTTTTAGAGTATATTGTTAGAGTTGGATTGCTCTTGCCACCCCAAAAACGCTCCAAGAGACCTTCTCTCATGCAATTAACAAAGGGTAAGGTTTATTGATGATCCGACATGCCCCCCCGCCCCGTCTCAGTACAGGCGAGCGGCCTCGAATAGTCTTGGATTGGGGTTTATATACACGTTTAAACAAAGAAAATCAATCATTGCACAGATCAGACAGTGGTATAGAGTAAACAATTGATACAAGTTGTTAAGTGATTTTACAATCAGTTGATTTATGAATACAGGGAGTACAGGATATCAAGCACCTAGGAATGCAGCCGAATGGCGATAAGGGACACATGGTGGGGTCAGAGTTCCAGGAGGCAAAGAGATAAACAGTGACTTCTTCTATCTTACTTAGGTGAAACTAAGGTTATGCTTACATTGGGGTAATTTACTGACTAACTAACTTTAAAGAGAATGGCTATGCAGAGCAAGTTTAATGAGGTCAGGAAAGTTCACCAGAGGAGGGGAGGGGGGAGTGGGAGTGGCTTTTAACTTTTTTTAACCCTTCAATATTATGGGACAGTATTTCTCCTTTTTTATTTTTAAAGATTTATTATATTTATTTGAAAGACAGAGTTATTTAGAGAGGTGGAGACAGAGAGAGAGAGATCTTTCATCCACTGGTTCACTCTCCAGATGGCTGCAACAGTAGGAGCTGTGCCAATCCGATGCCAATATCCAGGAGCTTTTTCTAGGTCACCCATGTGGGTAAAAGGACCCAAGGATTTGGGCCATCTTCTACTGCTATCCCAGAAAAAGAGTTGGATCGGAAAAGGAGCAGCCAGGACTTGAACTAGCACCCATATGGGATTCTGGTGACTTCGGGCAGGGCTTTAACCCTCTGTGCCACAGCACTGGCCCCCAGTCTTCCTCCTTGATCACATGTTAGCTTGGCAACTCTAAGACCTCTTTCCTATTACGTATAGACATTGAGCTTTTTTCCCATTTTTTTCAAGTCCACTCATAGACAGAATCAATCCTATGTCACTCCAGAGGAAGTTGCCCACAACTGATGACTGATTATTGGTGTAGACAGCTAGATATGAGTGAATTTCAGAAGTCTTCATAAGCTTCAAGGACCTTCCATTTCTTAACAACTCAAAAACAGCTTGTTTGGCAAGTTTTCCAGAAAAGGCAGCCATATTTTCAACCATAGTGGCCTTATTAGAAAAGAAAATTGATGTTACTTCTATTCAAGGAAATCCCACCTTATATTCAGAACTCTCCTACCCATCCTATGAATATTCCTGATCCATTATTACAAGATGAATATTAGTGAATAGGCAAATGCAGCTTTTCACTTGGTAATTTCTTCTATTTACCTGGCAGAAAAAGTAGTCAAATAAGTTTTGTTGTCTGGTGTCCATACTCAGCCCTAAACATGGTGGGGAGTTCCACATCTGAACATGGAGGTAGAGAATGGGACTTTCACCTTCATCATGGTGGCCCAGAATGGGACTTCAGCTTTCAATGGAAGATGGACCAAAAGACCCAAGTGCATTATGACAACCCTGATAGTCAATGGCAAGCTACATGACTGTTCAATGGCACTGTGACTTTCCTTAGCTTTGTGGTGGCATCACTTTCCAGTGCATACTCCAGGGGTAAGTGTCAAGGCTTCGTAATGGTTAGATTCCCTTGCAGTGGTGTTAAATGGCTCTCAAAATATTTGAGATGCCTGGGAAGGCCCTGAGTGATATATTTCAGGTACCAGACTGTTAACTTCTCTGGTCACATACCCCAGTCAGCTAGCATTCTCAAAAATGGAATCTTTCAGCTCTAACATCTGAAGGAGGATGGATGTTAATACCATCCTGGAAGACATGTTCCAGGCATGGGAATTCACTGCCTCCTCTGGTTCCCTAGAACCTTAGCATTGGAAATGCCTGCTATGGTCAAAAGTACTAGGCATGGCAGTGCAAGCCCACTCTGAATTTTCCAGGTGCAGAAACTCTAGGGTGTGTCAGAATCCTTCTGGCTGGACTTCAGACATGTGCTGAGTTTTTATCACTCAGGAGCTTAGCTTCCTGGCATGAAGTGGTTGCTCCTGGAGGTCATTCCTTAGTGGTGGTAGTTCCAGCCTAAAGTTACATTTGGGGCACCATGGAAATGCCACAATCAAATATGTATTTGATTCCACTTGAGTTGGCATCTGTGTAATAGCAGTGCACCCCCCAGTGGCAAGGTTTTATATATATATATAATATATATAAATATATAAATGTATATATAACATACATATATAAATATATAATATACATATATGTATATAAAATATACATATATATATAAATATATATATATATATATAAATGGCATTGGATAATACCCTAGGTAAACCTAAAGGAGAGCACCTCACAGTGGGCTGGTTAAAACAAGGAACCCCACCCCCCACCATGGTTTAAAGAAAAGGATTCTAAAGTGTCGAATTACATTTAATACAAGGGATTCAAGCTATATGTCTAGGCATAACTAGGCTCAAGGAGAGTCATGTCTGCTTCTGTCTTCTCATTTTCTACGGAGAAATTTCAGCTATTTGAACCTGGGTTCATTACTATGGACTCACTCACAAGGGTACAGTTTCAATAGCTGGTCTTAGGACTCTAAATCTGAATGACCCAGACGTTAAAAATAGCATTTCAAGTATTTAGCAATAGCATAGATAGGACTTAGGAGGAAAGGATGCTCCAACATAGCAAGCAGTCTACATAGCAGACTCAGAATTGCAATGACAGTAACTCACACTTGGTGACCTCAAAATCAGCCCAAAAGATTTCTGTCTGAAAAGCCAAGAGGAAACCATTTCAGATGTGGAAAGACATGACACTGGCACAAAAGAATGTCCCTCCATGAAGGACCCCTGTAGTCTGCACCCAATGCAAAAACATGGTCATAAAAGAGGGAATGTCCTCTCCTACAAAGGGAGGAAAGAACTTCCAGTCTCTTATGGCCTTGCATCACTATACTTAGTAAAAATAGCATAGAAGGAAGAAATGTACAGGGGAAATAAATATGCTTAAAAGTCCTTCTGTGATTCTGATATGGGATAATTAGCCTAGGACCATGAACGTGGAGGTCACTAGCTACAAGCCCCACCCCATGTCAATTTACCTGCCCACTATCAATGAAGCTGCCCTGTCCTGGGATGTATTTTCTCTAAACTGGGAACTAGGGGGAGAGATGGCATGTGAGAAGTCACTCCTGGTCTGCCCTCATGAAAGAGGTCAATTAGTAGTGTTGGCTACTTTTCTTTCTGGAGACCACGAGTATGTGAGTCACTGAGGTGCTCTCTCACTTTATTTCCCCTACCACATCCTTTTTCTCCTGGAGCACTCCACTCTTCAACTATGCCACCTCATGTGTATTTGCAGCCACACCTTTTAAATAAACTTCATCGATTTGTGTACCATATATGTGTCTGTATTATAATGCTTCTCTAGGTAGAAGGGAAGACCTAGAATAAAAATTAACTCCACTATCCCCTCTTCATATTGGCAAGCAGCAGCCAGGATCCGAGAAAATCAAACAGTGAAACCCCAGGGGAACACTGGTAAGTGGAATTGGATATCTGTCCCAACAGAAGGTGGTTTCTAAATTCTAAAAACCCTCCTTCCTTTTTTCTCCATCTCACTGGTCTTGGGAGTCCCAGCATTTTCTTAAAATGCAAATATGGGTATTGGAGGAATGGCAAGGAGAAATTGTTTATGTTATTGGGATTTGGACATTGAAAGGTGAAGAGTGTGGGCAAAATGTATAAATATTTCAAGTTTGTCTATAACATGTTTTTAAAATTAATTCCAACTGCTGGACAAGTCAGCACACAGCATTCTTCTCGTGTGGATGGACTCTTTGTGTTCCACCTGTTTCACATCCTCCTGATTTCTCCTCTCCACCTGGTAGGAAAAGTAGTTCAACAGGTTGGGTATTAACCACACCAAGCATCATGAAGAGAAACCTCAAAACATAGCTGAAGTTCCACATATGACTGTAGAGGGCGTTAGTTCCATGTTCAACATGGTGGGCCACAGTGGGAGCTCTGCCTCCAATATGGTGGCCCCCAGTGGGACTTCTGTTTCACTAGAGGATGGGCAATATAACCCCATCCCAATATGTTGGACCACGTAGCTTGTCACATACCACATGCCCGATGAGCTGGCATATTCAATAGGAGCTTTTCAGCTCCAACATCTGAAGGTGTCTGGATGAAGATAGCAGCCTGGAAGACACACTAGAGGTGTGAGGTGTCAATGCCTCCTCTGATTCACCAGAACCTTAGTAATGGAGGTGTCCGGCCGGCACCGCGGCTCACTAGGCTAATCCTCCGCCTTGCAGCACTGGTACACCGGGTTCTAGTCCTGGTCGGGGCGCTGGATTCTGTCCTGGTTGCCCCTCTTCCAGGCCAGCTCTCTGCTGTGGCCTGGGAGGGCAGTGGAGGATGGCCCAGGTGCTTGGGCCCTGCACCCCATGGGAGACCAGGATAAGCACTTGGCTCCTGCCATCGGATCAGCGTGGTGCGCCGGCGCAGTGCGCAGGCTGCTGAAGCCATTGGAGGGTGAACCAATGGCAAAGGAAGACCTTTCTCTCTGTCTCTCTCTCTCACTGTCCACTCTGCCTGTAAAAAAAAAAAAAAAAAAAAAAAAAAAAAAAGTAATGGAGGTGTCTCCTAGGGTCACAAATCCCAGGCATGGCAGTGCATTCTTCCTGAGAATATCTCCAGTGTAGAAGCCCCATGATTCATCAGAACCCAGATGGCTGGTCTTCATCCATGCACTGGGTTTTTAGAACCCAGTCTCTCAGCATGAGCTGGTGGCTCCTAGAGGCCAATCTCGAGTGGTGGTGATAACAGCCTCCGAAGTTCATTTGGGGCACTGTAAAAATGCCCCAGTCATATATATATATTTGCATCCACTTGACTGAAACCTTCCTGATTACAGTGTATACCTAGTGGCAAGCTTACCATAGGTGCAGTGGATATGCCCTCGGTAAAGTTACAGGGAAGCATTCTGAGATAGGCTAGCTAAATCAGGGAATCCATCTTGGGTTAAAACAAAAGAGATTCTAAACTGCCAAATTACATTTAAATCAAATAATTCAAATCACATATCTAAGCATAACTAGGCTCTAGGAAAGCTATGTCTATTTTTGTTTTCTCTGTTTCTACAGAGAAATTTTGGCTATGTGATTCTACCTTTATTACTATGGACTCACTTGCAAGGGTAGTTTCAACAGCTGGCCATTGGACTACAGTTCCCCATGAGCTAGATGTTAAAAACAGCATTTTGGGGCCTGCGACATGAGCAGTAGGTTAATCCTCCACCTGAAGCGCTCACATCCCATATCGGCGCCGGTTCTAGTTCCAGCTGCTCCACTTCCAGTCCAGCTCTCTGCTATGGCCTGGGAAAGCAGTGGAAGATGGCCCAAGTCCTTGGGACCTTACACCCATGTGGGAGACCCAGAGGAAGCTACTGGCTCCTGGCTTCGGATTAGTGCAGTGCTGGCCGTTGCAGCCAATTGGGGAATGAACCATGGGATGGAAGACCTCTCTCTGCCTTTCCTCTCTCTGTGCAACTCTGATTTCAATAAATAAATCTTAAAAAAAAAAACAAAAACCAGCATTTCAGTGGTTTAGTGAAGCTATAGTTAGTGCTAAAGAGGAAAATCCTCCACCATGGGAAGCAGTCTACACAACACACTCATTGAATGGCAATGAACATAAGTCTCATTGGTGACCCAAAATCATTCTTGTCTGTCTGAAAATCCCAAAGGAGAGGATTTCAGGTGTGTAAATCCAGGACCCTGGCACAAAGGAGTGTCTTTTGATGAAGGACCTCTGTAGTCTATGCACCCAATGCAGCAACATGGTCATTAAAAGAGGAAATGTCCTCTCCTACAAAGGGAGGAAAGAATTTCCAGCTACTTATGTCCTTTTCTAAAGACTGATGGAGTCTAAAAACTCATGAGTTTTTCTCAACCTAGACATCTCATATTATGAGCAGACGAAATACACAAGGTCTAAAAGAAAGGACGAGCCTTGATGATCATTGACATCATATATAAGAGCATTAATTTGATAATTAACAACAGAAATCACTGTATTGATTTTCCATGTAGGACTCCAAACCTCAAAATTTTGCATTATTGTGAGAGGTAATTGTATATTTACATTGGCTAACAGGAGGGAATCTCAAAAAATATCAGGCCCTCTTGTTCGACTCACTTGAGATAACATTCAAGGTACGCCAAGTTCTCAATTTGGCTACTCTATTGCTATCTGAAAATGTTAAAGAACTGACTCACTCTTTTGTAGAGAACATAGAGCAGATGCATTCTTGTAGACCTGACCTAGAAGAAGAACCTCTAAAACATCCAGATGATGACTGGTTTACTAATGGCAATAATTACACAAAGCAAGTAACTAGAAAGGCAGGTTATTCCATAGTGGATCTTGCTCAGTGGATGGAAGTTCAGGCATTGCCAACTAACACTTCAGGTCAAACGGATGAAGTTATTGCTTTAACTAGAGTTTTGTAATTAAGAATTGGCCAAGAAGTTAATGTTTATACATACTGCAAATATGCTTTATTTGTGTTACATGTGCACACAGCAATTTGTAGAGAAAGAGGCCTACTGACTGCAAAGAACTTTCCCATTTAATATAGAACAGAGATAGTAACTCTCCTTCAGGCAGTACTGGGACATTTATAAATAGCTGTCATACATTGCATGGGACACACAAAAAAAGATAGCCATATAACCAAGGGAAATGCACAAGCAGATAAGGCAGAAAAAGAGATGCTATCCAGGGGCTTTTAGAAATGTCCTTAGTATCCCAGCCTGTAGGGGAAACTAAAAGTCCTTACTACAATGAGTCTGAAATAGACTGAGCTCAACAATTAGATTATATACACATGCCAATGAATGGTGGAATTTGATCCTAAGGTCATGCTCTCAATGATCTCTTACTGAAAGATTGTTAAGGAAATACTGACTGTACTCATCTCGGAAGAGGAGTTTTAATGCAAATAGTTTCTCTAGTATTTGGAGAGAATGGACTACATACTGTCACCATAAAGGAAATAATTTGTTCTTGTCCTCTCTGCCAAATACCTCTTGTGGTCACATCGAGCCATTTCCTTTGCTCACTCTTGTGCAAAGGAGAGGAATGTATCTAGGTGGAGATTGGCAGATAGACTTCATTGATATGTCCTCAGCAAATAATTACAAACATCTATTGGTCTTCATTTATACTTTTACAGGATAGATAGGAAATTTTTTGAATCAAATAGAAAAGGCACAAGAGATATCCAAAGCCCTACTAAAAGACACAGTTCCATGTTTTGACCTTCCAAGGTCACTCCAGAGAGACAAAGGGCCCTCATTGTGTCTAAAATAACTCAACAGGTAACTACTACTATAGGGATTTGCTGACATCTCCATGTCTATTAGAGACCTCAATCATCAGGTAAAGTAAAAAAGACTAACTCTAGTTAAGGAAATTCTGGATAAATTTTGCCAAGAGACCTCAGAGACTTGGCTTTAACTTTTGTCTATTTCCCTTCTCAGGATGTGAATGGCACCTAAGACTGCTTTAACACTTAGTTCATTTGAAATGTTGTATAGAAGTCCCCTCTTCATGTCTAATACCTTCTTTGATTCATAGGCTCCTGATCAGATAAAGAATGTTACTAGTATAGGTAAGGTACAAGAGACTCTGATAGTGTATGATAATAAATTTTTCCCAGTTCCAGATCCCAAAATTCATGAACAGCCTGTCTCCCCAGGATACATACTTTTATTAAAGACCTGGAAGGAAGGATATTCCTCACATCATTTGCAGTCTAAATGGAAGGGAATATCTACTGAGTAGTCCTACCACAAAATACACAACACTGGGTGCATTTTTCAGGACTTGAATCTACCTTTTAATCTTCACAAGTACACACAGAGGACAGGTCTGCCTACTCTTGTGAACCAACTGAAGATCTTATATCCCTTCAAAAGGTAAAAAGGTAAGTGAAGCTTTTGCTTTTATCTTATCAAGACTATTGCACTTTATGGCAGACATGCTTTACCTACATTTCTCCAAAGGAGCTGCTATTGGTAGGAAAATTCCTCAGTGAGTTCTTCCAGTGTGATGGTAAAAAAATCCTGCTGTGCTTCATGAAGCCAGTTTCAAAAATCTATCCATTTCCTGGGGAAATCTAGCCTACATTTTGGTCCAACATTCACAGAAAGTACATAAGTCTATGAATGCTCTGTCTAAGGTAGTAATAGACACCTGACTAGCCTTTGAATATTCTGAAAGAACAAGGAGGATCACGTTCAGTGATGGAATATGTCACATGTACTCTAATAGTAGTATGTTCACTGAAAATGACAATACACATCTTTTTTTAAAGATTTATTTTATTTATTTAAAAGGCAGAGTGAGAGAGAGAGAGAGAGAGAGAGAGAGAGAGAGAGGAAAGAGATGCATAGGGAGAGAGATCTTCCATCTGTTGATTCACTACCCAAATGGCCTCAATGCCTGGGTTTGGACCAGGCCAAAGCCAGGAGCTAGGAGCTTCTTCTGGGTCTACCATGTAGATAGAGGGGCCCAAGAACTTGGGCCATCTTCTGCTGCTTTCCCAGGTGCATTAGCAGGGATCTGGAAAAGAAGAGGATCAGATGAGATTTGAATTGGTGACCATATGGGATACTGACACCACAGGTGGTGGCTTTACCAACTATACCATAGTATTGACCTTGACATTACAAATACTTGTACCCAGGCTGGATGGTTTTATAATCTGTGCAGAGAAACTATCAGCATATTCAATTTGAGAAATAAAGTAATCTATTCTTCCTTTCTTAAAGAAGATTCTACCTGCAGTGTATTTTCCCCAATTGTGCTCATCCTGATTGACAAAACTGTCTTTTCAGAATTCAACCCTTCTCAAAATAATGATGAGGGAGATCACAGCTATCGGGAGTGACTGATAGAAATTCTCTGACTCATGAGACAGATCCATCATATGACATGGGAAGAACTTTCCAAACATGAGTTAGGTGGGGACTATGCCCCTGATCAGTAGGAAGTGCATACAGAAGATGGATCATCATCCCTTAGCACCCCCTTAAGATTAAGGTTTGGAATTCTCTGTGTGGAAAATGATATGGAATAAGCAGGTTAGGGTCCTGGAGCTAGAAGTCACAAACCATTACCATGAACAATGCTTGATACTACTGGCAACCTATTTGTCTATCAAACTACCCCTTCCCTGGGATGCATGTCCTTTACCTGAGACCTCGTCAGAGTGAGGTTTGAGTCCCTCCCCATCTCCTTCTCCTTCTTCTCTTCTTCTCTTTTTCTCTTTTTCTCCTCTTCCTCTTCCTCCACTTCCCCCTCCCTCTCTCACTTCCTCTCCACCTCCTCCTCCCCTCCCTCCTCCTCCAATATTTATTTATTTTAAAGTCTGACTCACAGAGAGAGGGAAGGAGAGACAGTTAAAAATATCATCTGTCCTCTGGTTCACTCCACAGATGGCCACGACTGCCAGTGTTGGACCAGGCTGAAGGCAGGAAGCACATGCTTCATCTAGGTCTCCCATGTGAGTGGCAGGGGCCCAAACACTTGGGTCATGTTCCACTGCTCTTCCCAGGTTATTGGCAATAAACTGGATTAGAACTAGAGCAACCAGGACATGAACTAGAGGTCATATGGGATGCTGGCATCATAGTCAGAGGCTTACAATATTAGCCCCTGCATCCACGTTTTATCCAATTTACTGATAACAGACATGATGAAAAACTGCAGGTGATGGCTTAAGCATTTGGATTCTGTCACCCCTTTAGGAAATCCAGATGATGTTCCATTCTCCTGGCTTTAGCGTTTTCCAGCCTAGGGTGTATTTGGGAAGAGAACCAGAAGATGGATTATCTGTCTTTTGTTCTGCCTTTCAAATATATAAAAATAGATTAATTTTAAAGCCTGAAATCTCATCTAAGTTGTGTCATCTCAAAGCATCAAATATTATCATATAAATCAGACGTGGATAAGGTTCTACTAAAATACTCTTTGACATGTATTCATTCTCTATCTAAACTTATGAAATTCAAGATCTAAGCTATCTGCTCACAAAATATAATGACAGAATAGGCATAGGGTAATAGTTATAGACACTGCTATGGAAAAGATGAGAAAATGAAAGGGAAAAAAGGCTCACTAGCCTTAAACAATTACAAAACTGTTAGACAAAATCCTTTTGAATTCAAGACATACAGCTCAATCTCTGTGGCTTGCAGAAATACCCTCACCACGTCCAAGGTATTGCCTTCACTCTGTGCTTGGTGTGCTTTTCCCTCCTCTTCAATAAAAGTGTGCCTGTGTATAAAGCTGACTGGATTTAATATTGCTTTAGAATTTAGGTGGTCTGACATCTTCTTTCATTTTCCACTCTATATTGTTGTAGGCTGGTGACTTTTTTTTTTTCCTAGCATGAGATGTTCATGAGTCTTATAGATCTCCTTCGGAATTCTGTAGAACAAGGAACTTTTCCACAGAACTTTCTTGGATATCTCCATCTGTATTATCGGGCTCTTTGAAGACAATTGGAGAACAAATGAATGACACATCTAATCTCTTTAAAGAATGTTGTGCATTATTGAATATTTTGATATTTTAAACCTTCTGTGGCACTATGCAAGGATTAGGCAGCCACATTCTGAAATTTTTCACCAGAGTACATTGGCCTAAAATGGAATCACTTCATTTTAGCCTCTTTTGCAATATTGATAGGCTGAACATTTTCAAAATTATTAAGTTATGGTTTATTTTTATTTAGCAATTCTTCTCTAAATCTAATGATTTCCTCACATGTTTTAAGTAGGAATAAGAAACCAGACTATGTCTTCAGTAACTTAGAACTTATTACAGGTCTTTATTAACAAATTACACTTTGTATGTGGTCTCAGGACACAATTCAGTTATATGTTCTGCCGTATAACCCTTAAAAATTATTTGCCACTTTCTATTGTCCAATAACTCTTTTCTCATTTCCATGCCAGGCCTCACTAACTTTTTTCCTGCATTTCTGGCAATAGTTCATTAAAGACAATATTGATATTCATGAAGATTAAGTAGTTTTCTCAAGCAACTCTCCACTACCTTCTAAAACCTCATTTGCAGACTCGTTGGCTTTCATTCATATCACTACCAACAGTCTGTAGGAGGCAATCTAGGCTTTGCCAGTGATAGTCCACAGATGTTTTCCAGCCTCTGCTTATTGCCAAATCCAAATCCACTCTGAAAGCCACATGTTTACTTATTGAGTAAAACAACATCCATCTTGGAACTAAAATCTGATTTAAGTTTTTATTATGGTCTAGAAAAATTACCTAACATTTGGCTTAATACTATGCAAATTTATTCTCTTGGATTGGAGATCAGAATACTAGAATGAAACTCATTTGGCTAAAATGAAGATGTCAGAAAGACATCTCTAGAAGAGAATCTTTTTTCTTGCCTTGTCTAGCTATAGGAGACTTCCAGCATTCTTTGACTTTTTCTTTTTAAGATTTATATATTTATTTGAAAAGCAGAGTTACAGAGAGAGAGGAAGACAAACACACACACACACATACAAACACTCACAGAGAGAGAGAGAGAGAGAGAGAGAGAGAGAGAGAGAGAGAGAGAAAGAGAGATTTTCCATCTGTGGGTGCACTCACCAGATAGCCACAAATGCCAGTGTTGGGCCAGGCTGAAGCCAGAAGCCAGGAGTTTCTTCTGGATCTCCCACATGGGTGATAGTGATCCAAGGACGTGGAACATGTTCCGCTGCCTTCCCAGGCACATTAGCAGGGAGCTAGATAGGAAGTGGAGCAGCTAGGACTCAAACTGACACAAATGGGGTTTTGGCATCACAGACAGTGGCTTCACCCACTACCACATGGCGTCAGCTCTGATTTAGGGTTTTTTCATTTTTTTCCTTCAATTTTTATTTATTTGCTTTGATTTTCTTTGAAAATCAGAGATAGCAGAAAATTCTTCTGTCCACTAATTCACTCTCCAGATAGCCATAACAAACAAGGCAGGGCCAAGCCAAAGCCAAAAGCATACAACTCCATCAAGGTCTCACATGTGAGTGGCATGGATCCAAATACTTTAGCCATCATTGATTGCCTTCCCCAGATGTTCATTAGCAGGAAACTGGATCAAAAGTGGAGGAAACAAGAACCGAACCAATCACTGCAATATGTGATGTAGGTGTCCCAATCAAGAACTTAAGTACTGGGCCAAATGCCTGTGACTTCTTGCTCTCTTCAAAGTCATCAGTGGTCAGTCAATCTTTTTGAAGCCACATTCTTTGACACTGATTTTAAGTCTTCTTCTTCTTCTTCTTCTTCTTCTTCTTCTTCTCTCTCTCTCTCTCTGTCTCTCTCCAATTTATTTATTTATTTGAAAGTCAAAGTTACAGACAGAGAGGGAGAGAAAGAGAGAGAGAGAGATTTTCCATCTACTGATTCACTTGCCAGACAGCTCCAGTTGCCAAGGCTAGGCCAGGCTGCAACCTGGAGCCCAGACTTCATCCAGGTCTACCACATGAGTGGCAGGGGACCAAGCAAGTGGACCATCTTCTGATGCTTTTCTCAGATCATTAGCAGGGAGCTAGATTGGAAGAGGGGCAGCCAGGACTCAAACCAGTGCCCTTGTGAAATGCCAGAGTTGCAAGGACAGTTTTATGTGCTATATAGCAATGCCTGCCTCTCTTCTCTCTTTTTGGATTTATCTGGCCAATTTGTAATGTCAATTCATTAGAGTCCCTAATTCTGTTTGTACTCTTACTCCTTGCCATATAATCTAATGTATTAACGGATTTCAATGGTTAGGAAACAGAAATATTTGAGAGGTTTTTATTTTTTCATACATATTGTTAAAGGTATTCCTTTGACATCCACATTCTATTGTTCATTTATGATATTTATAACTGAATTTTATATATTCGCACACTGCTACTTGGTTATACTAGTTTATAAGATCCAAGAGATTTTCATTCTATTCTCTGTGAGTTTTATTATAAGCAACTATGCCATCTATAAAGGCAGCTTTATATTATTTTTTTTCAATAGATGTACAATTTATTTTCTTCTCATGCCTTGTTGAACTATCTAATACTTCAGGCACAATGTTGGAAAGATCTTTTGAGTGAGGATATTGTTGCCTTATTTCTGATATTAGGGAAAGGGGAAAGAGTCCAGTTTCTCACTATTCATTATTATGCTAGGTATATATGCTTTTTTTGTTTGTTTTTGTTTTTGGTAGGAGTGAAGTTTCCCTGTATTTTTAGTTTGCATATAGGTTTTTGATGAATTTGTATTGGAATTTATCACATACATATTCTCTATCAATGACATTATGATTTTCCATCTTTACCCTCCTAATGTGATGGATTATAATGATTGATTTTGAAATGCTGAGCCAAGGTTGCATACCTCAAAACCTTCCTGAATAGGCATGATTACTTTTGTAATTTTTAGATCCAATTATTCTGTTGAGAATAATTGCACCTATGTTTATGAAAGACATTATTCTGTGATTTTGTTTTCTTGTAAAGTACTTTCTTCATTCTGGTAATAGGGTAATGCTGAATTCACAGAATGAATTAAAAAGTATCTTTTTTTTCCTTCTATTTCTGGAAAGTATTATTAAGAATTGATATCATTCAGTCTGTAAATGTTTGGTATCATTCATCTCTCCCCTGTTGATTTCTTTTTGGAAGGTTATTTGTTACTTTTTATCAGTACACAGAGGGTCATTTGCATTGTGTTTCCTTGTGTGAGTAGCTCGTGTCTTTCAGGGAACCACTTCATTTTATCTGCTGCTGTATTATTGAGCATGACATTCATTTGCTATTCTCCATGTATGTGGGACCATTAGTGAAAATCCCTATTCTACTTCTGAAATTTGTCACCTGTCATTTGCACCTTTTTTTTTTTTCTGCCCTTTTTTCTTGACTAACTCAACCTTTTTTTTTTTTTTTTGGGGGGGGGTGGGCAGGCAGAGTTAGAAAGTGAGAGAGAGAGAGACAGAGAGAAAAGTCTTCCTTTCTGTTGGTTCACCCTCCAAATGGCTGCTATGGCTGGCACGCTGCACCAATCCGAAGCGAGGAGCCAGGTGCTTCCTCCTGTCACCCATGTGGGTGCAGGGCCCAAGCATTTGGACCATCCTCCACTGCCTTCCCGGGCCACAGCAGAGAGCTGGACTGGAAGAGGAGCAACCGGGAGGCAGAGGATTAGCCTATTGCGCCACGGCGCCAGCTAAGAATTAGCATTTTGTGACATTGTTTTTTTTTTTTCTATATTTTTTCTATATTAAAAACCATTGATTCTGTTTTAAATGTTATTTTTTGGCTGATTTGATCTTCAGTGTTTTAGAGTATTTTAAGGTATGAGTTCTAACATTAATTTTAGAACTTCTTTTTTCTGTTATGTATTTATTACTGTACATCTTCATGTAAGCAATGCCTTCATGAATTTGTTACATTTGAGATTTCATTTTAATTTGTATTTAGTCTAACATATTTTAAAATTTTATCTTGAGACTTATTTGACTCATAGTCTATTCTTAAGTATTTCACTTATTCTCTGAATATTTGTTTCCTAGCTAGCAGCCTGTTATTTGTTTCTAGAATACTTTTATATTTTGATAAAAACTTAACATGAGCTCTATGTTTTAAAAGTTCTTAGGTTGTACTTTTATGATCTAGATGTGGTCTGATATGATTAGTATTCTAGGAGAGCTTGACATATTGTATATTCTAGTGTTGTCATAAGAAACATTCTATAAATATAAATATTACCTAATAAAGAATATCTACATGCTTTTAAATAAACTGATTTATAGTTCTATTCAAGTAAAATAAATATGATGGATTTTGCTGCCTGCTTGATGTTTCAATTACAGAAAGAGAAAATTTTCTGTCAATTTTGTGCATTACCTATTGTGCCTTTTTTTTTTTAGTTGCATCAGCATTTGGGATTGAGATATCTTGGAGAATTGATACGTCAATCATTAAAATGTTCCTTTTGTTCATGATAATTATTTCTGATTTGAAGTTTGCTTTGTTTGAACGTGTATTTCTACTCCAGCTGTCCTGTGAATAATGTTAGCATCTACACTAACTAGCTCATGCTGTCATTACAGCACTAACAACACACGCATAATAGGAAATACAGAGAACAAAAGTTCATTTTCTCAAAGTTATGAGGACTGGAAGTCCAATATCAAGGTGTTGACAGATTCACTCTCCCCTGAGGCCTTCTCCCTTGTCTCGCATGTGGCGACCTTCTCACCATGTTCTCACATGACCTTTTATCTGTCTGTGCAAATCTCTAGTTCCTCCTTCTTTTTTATAAGGACATTAGTTATATTGGATTTGGTCCCATCGCATGATCTCATTGAAACCTAATTACTTCAGCCGGCGCCATGGCTCACTAGGCTAATCCGCCTAGCGGTGCCGGCACACCGGGTTCTAGTCCCAGTTGGACGCCGGATTCTGTCCCGGTTGCCCCTCTTTCAGGCCAGCTCTCTGCTGTGGCCCGGGAGGGCAGTGGAGGATGGCCCAAGTCCTTGGGCCCTGCATCTGCGTGGGAGACCAGGAGGAAGCACCTGGCTCCTGGCTCCTGCCATCAGATCAGCGCGGTGCACCAGCCCCAGTGTGCCGGCCGCGGAGGCCATTGGAGGGTGAACCAATGGCAAAAGGAAGACCTTTCTCTCTCTCTCTCTCTCACTGTCCACTCTGCCTGTAAAAAAAAAAAAAAAAGAAAAAAGAAAAATAAAGAAAGAAACCTAATTACCTCTTTAATGATTCTAAGTACAGTTTCAATGGGTTCATGTCCCTCAGCATAAGAATTTTGAAGCGGCAATAATTCAGTCCATATTACCATGACATATCTTTCACTTTCTTTTTATCTTCAAATTATTATTTGAGAATTAACATTTAGTGTTAATGATTTCATGTAAATAATGTCCTGATGTTTGGATCCTGTTTCTTTATCTTTTCCGATAATGTATATATTTTACTTGGTTTACTTAGTACATTAACATTAAAATGAAATGACGCATTTGAGAGAATATCTGCTATATTTGTAACTTATTCTTTAGTGATGGAACTTATTCTTTGTTTCTTTTTGTCTCTTTTTTGTAATTCAGTGGTTTTAATTAAGCTTTTTAAGTTATTCCATTTGAATCTTCCAATTAACATATCAGTAATATTATTTATGTATTTTAATGTATTAGATGGCATTTCTAGAGTTTGCAATGAATATTTTAAACTAAGCTGAGCCTCCCTTCAAATAATACTGTACTACTTCATATACACTTCAGCTAATTTATAAGAAATTATTTCTACTAACTCTTTCCAATCCATTATAATATTGCTGTCACTCATTTCACTTACTCAATGCTATAAAAGCCCAATGTACTGTTATTATTAATTTAAAAAACATTTTTAGATCAATTAAGAATAAGAAAGGGAAAATGTCTTATTTAACCTTCATTTATTTCTTCTCCAACAATTTTACTTTCTTTATGTAGGTCTGAATTTCTGACTTAGAATATTTGCTTCTGCCTAAGGAATGTAATTTAATATTTCATGTTGGGCACATCTGCAGGCAATAAATTCTCTGTTTATTTAAGAATAACTTTATTTTTTCCTTCAAGACAAAATGGATAATTTTGCTTGAGATAGGACTCTATGCCCACAAATTTCTTTCACACATTAAATATTTCACTACACACTCCTTGCTTTCATGATTTCGGACAAAAGAGCAGTGTTATGTAACTGCTGTTCTCCTTCCTCTGTATATAAGGTATATGGAGATTTTATCCCACCAATCTAGTTTACTTTGAATTTTCCCTTAATGTTCTTGGTTTTTAGCAGTTGACATATGAATTACTTAAGTGTAGTTTATATATATATATATATATATAACACATATTTACTAGTTTATATATAGTTTATATATGTAGTCTATATGTAAATTATATATATATATACATGTGTGTGTATATATATATCCTACATTGTGTTTTATGTGGTTTTGTGTATAATTTTCCAAATTTTTTGACCATTAATATTGTAGCATTTCTTCTGCTCTATGTTTGCATTTTCTTCTTATTTCCCAATGCTACACGTGATATCTTTTGAAATTGTTTCACTGACCTTGGATGTTATAATCCCTTTTTCTCTACATTTCAGTTTGTTTTGAGCTATATGATCTTTGCTAATGTTTTCCTCTGATCTGCCAGGTCACTAATGAACCCATCAAAGGCATAATTCATTTCTACTTCAGTATTTTTTATTTCTATCATCATCTTTCAATTACTTTTATCATTTCTATCTCTGTACATATAGTGACAGTCCCTCTTTTCATACTATTTTTTAAGAATTAGAAGCCTTAATATATTAATCATAGTTATTTTATAATACCTGTCTGATAAATCTAAAATCTGTTTCATGTGTGAGTCTGGTTCAAATTCTTCCTTTGTCTATTAATAAACAGCATTTTTATCATGCCTTTTAGCAGCTTTTATTGAAAAGTAAAGCTTTGCTATGAGAATTTTAAGCCAATCTCAAGGGGGTTGTATTCTATTTCATATTTGTGTAGTTGCAAGCAGTAGGACCTTAAAATTATTCCATTGTCTATGGAGGAACTTCAAAGAGTTCATAGAAAAATTGAATTAAAAGATATTTTTATCTTGGTGCCAACAATTTTGAAAGCCATCCATCAATGTGTCTTTAAAAATTTATGAAAAAATGCCTATTTGAAAAGCTACGTGGGGATTTCAAGATTTTTGCAACAAAATAAACTGATGGTTTAATTTCATTTTCTATAAGCTTTTTGAAATACCCACATTCTGTTGTTGTCTCCCTTATTTTCTTGGATCTTCCTAAAGATTTCTGTCGATTACAGTTTTTTCTTTCTCCCTTGCATCTTTCAACTGTTATCTGGTATGGTCAAGAACTAATTTTTTGTAGTGGTAAAATGTGAGAAAGGGAAAGTATTCAGTATCTTATGATTGAATCTCAGTATGTTGTGAGTATGACTGTGATGTTCCCAAATGCTTCTGATCTTCAATTCACACCCTGAGGCTGACAGGGGAGCAAGACAACCTCAGATTGGGAAAATTCCCTTCTATGTCATGCAGATCTCTGATAAACTCTTTGCCCTGTTTTCTATGGAGAACTCTCTGGATGCATTTTGTAATGTCATATTTTCCTTCCGTGTTCCAGCGGCAGCAGGGACTCCTTAACTCTCTACAATAACCTGGAAGCGATTCCACAGATAGTGCTGCACGAATGTAAGTAGGAAGACATTAGTGAGACTTCTCTACTCAAGATATTTCACACGTAGCCTTAAGCAAGTCATCAAAATCGCCATTAAGTCAGGCTATAGGTAATTTCTCTAGCAGCTTTTGTTCTAGGTATGCAGATTCTGGCTGTGGCTGTCCTTTTTGCCTCTTGCTAGATTTTTGTGTGGTGGTTTGTCCTGTAAGTTCTTGGATGAGTCCAAGAAAAATTGCTTGTAGTTTGTCCAGTTTTGTCATTGTTGTGAGGATGCGATGACAGCTTCCCAAATATCAGGGATGTTATTTATTGATTGAGATTAGTGTCTTAAAATATCCTCTCTTGAGGCAGACTGCCTTGGGATTGAGTAATCATTCAATCTCATAAAATGTACCCAATACCAATTTCACCTAAGTTTTAAAAAGTGTGCGGGAGAGGGAGTGGGAAAGGGGAGTGTTGCGGGTGGGAGGGACGTTATGGGGGGGAAGGCATTGTAATCTATAAGTTGTACTTTGGAAATTTATATTCATTAAATAAAAGTTAAAAAGAAAGTGTGCAGGATTGTAGAGGACGCTGTCTCATTGTCTCTCAGGACAGGAATTAGAGGCACAGCTGAAGTTTCTATTTCCCACCAAAACAGGCCAGGGATGGGCAAATGGGCCCCAAAAGGAATGTGGCAGCAGGGACAGTGCGGGCGGGGGGGTGAGGTGGGCTGGGCATGGGGTAAGGGGGTGTGGAGAGTGTGGGGGGCTTATGGGCCTTAATTGATACCTAGGGTGTTTTCCGGAATTTGTGAACTTGTGGTAGCATTGGAATGGGCCTGTCTTTGCAGATTTACACCACAGTTCTGTTCTCTATCATGGACCACCAGACAGGGACCCAAGCACTTGGGCCATCTTGTGTTGCCTTCCCAGGCACATTAGCCGGGAGCTGGATTAGAGGTACAGCAGCCAGACAGGAACCAGAACCCCAGTACTGAACGCCAGACTGCAAGTGCCATCTCCTGCTGCACAAGAATGCCATGCCTGCTCTGATCATATTTTGAACCATCATTTTTGCTAAATCACATTTTATGTCTACATTGATATATTGGTGAAAGTTTTTCCACAGTAAGGTCATAGACAATGACATTTGCTTTCACAGAAAATATTTTGTTTTCCCTGAAATTAATATTTGCCTTGGTCTTTCTCATAATTTGCCTCTATGTACCTATCACTCACTAATCCACAAACTCTAAGCATTGCAATGAAATTCATTGTATAAGCTCATATTTCTCCAGTAGCATATCAATTGGATTTTTCCTCTCAAAAATTCCTCAGTATCCCTTTCGCAATATTTCACATCTTTATTATTTGCTTTCTGGATCTGTTGTATAATACTGTAAGCAGCTGAGGAAATTTTACTTTCATTTGGAGATGTCTTATTTCCCTTTCTTGGGTTGGATCTAATTTTGCAAGAACCCATGTCCTCCTTAATTGCTTTCATCCTCTTGAATTTTGTGGGTGAGTAAATAACACAGAGAAGATTTTGGGATTTTAGAAAGATTGAGTAATAAAAATATATTTTAAGATTGTATCATTTCTTTGTAGTGTTTTTTTTCTTTTTTTAAGATTTGTTTATTTTTTGAACGCCAGAGTTACACAGAGAGGAAGGAGAGGCAGAGAGAGAGAGAGAGAGAGAAGAGAGAGAGAGAGAGAGAGAGAGAGAGGTCATCTATCCACTGGTTCACTCCCCAAATGGCTGCAATAGTGGAGCTGCGCCGATCCAAAGCCAGGAGCCAGGAGCTTCTTCTAGGAGTTGGGCCATCCTCTACTGCTTTCCCAGGCTTACACAAAAATCCACTCAACATGGATTAAAGACTTAAATCTATGACCTGACACTATCAAATTATTAGAGAGCATTGGAAAAACACTGCAAGATATAGGTACCGGCAATGACTTCTGGGAAAACACCCCAGAAGCACACTCAGTCAAAGCCAAAATTAACATTTGGGATTGCATCAAATTGAGAAGTTTCTGTACTGCAAAAGGAACAGTCAGGAAAGTGAAGAGACAACCGACAGAATGGGAAAATATATTTGCAAACTATGCAACAGATAAAGGGTTAATAACCAGAATCTACAAAGAGATCAAGAAACTCCAAAGGATCAAAACAAACAACCCACTTAAGAGATGGGCCAAGGACTTCAATAGACATTTTTCAAAAGAGGAAATCCAAATGGCCAATAGACACATGAAAAAATGTTCAAGATCACTAGCAATCAGGGAAATGCAAATCAAAACCACAATGAGGTTCCACCTCACCCCAGTTAGAATGGCTCACATTCAGAAATCTACCAACAATAGATGCTGGAGAGGAGGTGGGGAAAAAGGGACACTAACCCACTGTTGGTGGGAATGCAAACTGCTTAAGCAACTATGGAAGTCAGTCTGGAGATTCCTCAGAAACCTGAATATAACCCTACCAATCAAACCAGCCATCCCACTCCTTGGAATTTACCCAAAGGAATTTAAATTGGCAAACAAAAAAGCAGTCTGCACATTAATGTTTATTGCAGCTCAATTCACAATAACTAAGACCTGGAACCAACCCAAATGCCCATCAACAGTAGACTGGATAAAGAAATTATGGGACATGTACTCTATAGAATACTATACAGCAGTCAAAAACAACAAAACCCAGTCATTTGCAACAAGATGGAGGAATTTGGAAAACATCATGCTGAGTGAATTAAGCCAGTCCCAAAGGGACAAATATCATATGTTCTCCCTAATTGGTGACAACTAACTGAGCACCAAAGGGGAAGCTTGTTGAAGTGAAATGGACATTATGAGAAACAGTGACTGATCAGCTCTTGTCCTGACGGTTGATGAATAATGTAATACTTTATCCATTTTAGTATTTTTTTTGTTCTAGTACCATTGGTTGAACTCTGTAATTAACACACAATTATTCTTAGGTGTTTAACTGAAAAGTGATCCCTGTTAGGAATTTGGAAAACATTATGCTGAGTGAAATAAGCCAATCCCAAAGGGACAAATACCACTTGTTCTCCTTGATAGGTGACAACTAACTGAGCACCAAAAAGGAAACCTGTTAAAGTGAAATGGACACTAGGAGAAACAGTGACTTGATCAGCCCTCACCCTGACTGTTGATGAGCAGCTTAATATGTTATCCCTCTTAGTATTTTTTTTTGTTTGTTCTACTGAATACTTTTGGTTGAATACTGTAATCAATACACAATTCTTCTTAAGTGCTCAAACTTAACTGAAAAGTGATCATTGTTAAATATAAGAGTGGGAATAAGAGAGGGAAGAGATATGCAATTTGGGACATGCTCAAGCTGACTTACCTCAAATGGTAGAGTTAGAAACATACCAGGGTATTCCAATTCAATCCCATCAAGGTGGCATGTACCAATGCCATCTCACTAGTCCCAGTGATCAATTTCTGTTCACAACTGATTGTAATGATAGGGCTAAGAACCAAAGGGATCACATAAACAAGGCTAGTGTCTGCAAATACTAGCTGATAGAATCAAAAAGGGAGAGAATGATCCAACATGGGAAGTGAGATACACAGCAGACCCATAGAATGGCAGATTTCCTAAACAGCACTCTGGCCTCAGAATCAGCCCTTAAAGCATGCGGATCTGGCTGAAGATCCCATGAGAGTATTTCAGGCATGGAAAGCCAAGACACTCTGGGGGGGAAAAAAAAAAAACCTAAATGACAGATCTCCGTGAGTGAGATCCCATTGGAAAGAACGGGTCATCAAAGAAGGAGGTACCTTTCTCTGAAGGGAGGAGAGATTTAATGCTATAACTAGTACTCAAACAGTATTTTTCACTTTATGTTTCTGTGTGGGAGCAAACTGTTGAAATCTTTACTTAATGTATGCTAAACTGATCTTCTGTATATAGAGAGAAACGAAAATGAATCTTGATGTGAATGGAAGGTGAGAGGGAGTCGATAAGGGGAGGGTTGCGGGTTGGAGGGACATTATGGGGGGGAAGCCATTGTAATCCATATTCTGTACTTTGGAAATTTATATTCATTAAATAAAAATTTAAAAAATTTTATTTTGAGCACTGTTTTTGGTGCAGCATCTCATCTTCATTCACTTCTGTGTCTAGTATTAATATTCTAACATTATTTCTTATCATATGAGAGCGTAAACTACTTACAGACATTCGGTAGGAACAGTCCCTTGATGTCAGAATTGGAAGGAACGATCTGGAAGGAAATTTTTTTCAAAGCATCATTTAAAATCACTCAAATCTCCAATTTTCTGTCATAAGAGTCTCTACAAAACACTGCTTTTTATTTCCACCATGCAGGCATTTAATTTTAATTTTAATTTTTGAAAACATTTTTAACTAATATGTTGCCATTTCATTTGTCTATCTTCTTTATACTTTCCAAAACTGTATTGACAGATTTAGTCTGCTTTTATTCCCTTTCCCATTGATTTTGTATGTATTTGTTATGTGTTTATACTTCCTTTTCTGTTTATTTATTTAGTTAGTTTTAGTGTTATAATGTCAGGAATATGTTTATAAAACAGTCAGACAATATGTTCTTTTCCCTCAGTTTTGCAGAATCCAATGGAAACAATTTACCAAAAAGAAAAAAATATAAAAAAACTCTCATATTGACCAAAAACAAAAAAATAAGTGCTTTCTACAAGTAAAATTGGTAACAAGATAGTATGTGTAAGAGAGATAAAAAAATTGGACTGTAGAAAGTGATAGCAGCTTCCTGCTCAGTTTTGCATATTAGAAGACAAAAATTTACAATTTGCCTCTGTTTTCATTCCTCATTTCCATTCTTGATCTTACTGTATTATAGGCTAACTTTTGGTAGGATTCATCATTCCTTATTACTCTTTTTTTTAAAGATTTTATTTACTTATTTGAGAGGTAGAGTTATAGACAGTGAGAGGGAGAGACAGAGAGAAAGGTCTTTTAGCTGCTGGTTCACTCCCGAAATGGCCACAATGGCTAGAGCTGTGCTGATCAGAAGCAAGGAGCTTCTTCTAGGTCTCCCATGCAGGTTTCAGGGCCCAGGTACTTGGACCATCTTCTACTGCTTTCTCAGGATATATCAAAGAGCTGGATTGAAAAAGGAGCAGCCGGAACTAGATCGGTGCCTACATGGGATGCCAGAGCTGTAGGCAGAGGATTAACCTACTGCGTCACAGCACCAGCCCCTCCTTATTACTCTTTAATTCTGATATAGTGTCTGAGATTATCCTGGATTTTGAACATTACAAAATATGCCTATATTACAGATATATCTGGGATACATTTTATATACACACGTAGCAAAACTATTTTAAGGAAACTCTTTTTTGCATGGTACATAAACTTTATGTGTGCTGTACTCAGTAGATCCTTACCACTGTCAATTAATGGGGAAACAGTTTTTATGCATTTCCATTTAGATAATACAATTAGAATGGCAATCAAGAAACAGAACACAAAGCGTAATAGAAAACTAAGATGTTCATTATCCTCCACTCTTGCTATGTGATAATATCTCACAGGTGTCATTTAAAATAAGATGCAATAAGGCATGAAGTGATTTCCTTGGTTGTTTGGCTTCCAGATTGTTATACTAAATACTCTTAAGAGCCAAAGAGTCACTACAAGGAAACAAGCAAGCAAAAAGGGGGGAAGTATTTATTATTATCCTACAATGGGAGAAATGTTATGTCAAGATACATCACAATATATTAGGGTAATAATTGCTTGAGGCCGGCGCTGTGTCTCACTTGGCTAATCCTCCGCCTGCAGCGCTGGCACCCTGGGTTCTAGTCCCAGTTGGGGTGCCAGATTCTGTCCTGGCTGCTCCTCTTCCAGTCCAGCTCTCTGCTGTGGCCTGGGAAGGCAGTGGAGGATGGCCCACGTGCTTGGGCCCTACACCCGCATAGGAGACCAGGAGGAAGCACCTGGCTCCTGGCTTTGGATCGGTGCAGCCTGCCGGCCGTAGCAGCCATTTTGGGGGTGAACCAACAGAATGAAGACGTTTCTCTCTGTCTCTCTCTCTCACTATCTAACTCTGCCTGTCAAAAAAAATATAATTACTTGAGTTTGCATGTTCTAAAGTAACTGTATTTTGACTAGTAACAGTATTTATATTCCTATAAAGGTCTCAGGTCATTAAATATGTCATTAACATGATTTTATGGTCTTATAAAATAGGAAAAGAGCAAAAGCAGACACCAGTTTGAAAAAAGACTTGAAATTATCACTTCAACCCTGCAATAGCAAACCTCATTTTTATATATAAAGACTGTGTAGAATAAAAGCTATGATAAAATTATGACAGAAATTTGAATCAGAAAGAAATAAATTATCATCATTATGTAAATTGAATACATTTAACACACAGTTGTGCAGTTATATCTTCAGAAAATCAAAATATTTAGTTTTCTATATAAAATATTTTATTTAAACTATTTTTTGGGAAATGGTTGCATAGTTAAAGATACAATAATTTTTATTAACATTTTACTGTGATAGCCTATAATCACAAATGTTAAGTTAAAATTCAGTGTGCTAATGTATTGGTGATAATAATAATCATGCATTGTATTCCAAATGTACTTTGGAATTAAAATGTATATGTAATAAATTTGGTGAAAATTGTTATAGGAATACTTATTGACATAGTCTATAATGGAAAAAATTCTCACATTTTATATCGTAAATTATTTACTTTTTAATGTTTATTTATTCAAACAAATAAAGGCAGAGGTAGAGAGAAACAGAGAGAGAGAGAGAGAGAGATAACTATCTTCCATCCAGTGGTTCACTCCCAAAAGTCACAATGGCTGGAGCTGAGTCAATACAAAGCCAGGAGTGAGAGACTTCTTCCAGGTCTCTCAGATGGGTGCTGGGACTCATGGACTTGGCTGTATTCCAGTGCTTTACCAGGCACATTAGCAGGGAGCTGGACAGGAAGTGAAGCAGCCAGTAATTGAACTGGTACCCATATAGGATGCTGGCATCACAAGCAGCAGCTTTTATTACCCACTTCCCCACAGTGCAAGTCCCTAATATCTGAGCTAGAAGACAAATATTTGAAAATTTTCCAGTCAGACCAAAAAATAAAAATAAAAAAAGAAAGAAAGATTAAAAACAGTGTTGGAGATTTATGGGATGCTATGCCTATTTAGTGAAATCATTACAGAACACTTCCCCAATTTGGAGAACGAAATAGATGCCCAAGTACAGATAACACATGGAACTCCCACCATACATGACCAGAAAAGATTTTTGTCATGATATTGTAGTCAAAGTTTCAGCAGAAAACATAAAAAAAAATTCTAAACTGAATGAGAGAAATTCCTGATTACATTCAGAGGATCTTCAATCAGACTCACAGCTGACTTCTTATCAGAAATTCAACAGGCTAGGAGAGAATGGAGAGACATAGTCAAAGTCTTAAAAAATCTGTCAACCCAGAATACTGTACCCTGCAAATTTCTCATTTATGATTGAAGGTGAATAAAAGACCTTCCATAACAAACAGAAATTGAAAGAATTTGTCATCACTTGTCCTGCCTCACAAAAGATGCTTAAGGATGTGCTACATACAGAAAGATTATCATCATTATGAAAGAATGTGAAGGCAGAAAAATCTCCCAGTAAAAGTACAAAGAAAATCCAAAGGAAGTCGTTTATTGTTAATCAAAGGATGTGTTCTTTTAAAATGTATGCTAAACTGAGGTATTATACTAATTAACACTTTAAAATTATTGATAGATTTCTTTCTAGATACCATCTGAAGTCATAACTGTTTATGTTTTGGAATTTGTTTATATATTAGTGACAGTTTTTTGTTTCTATGTTCTAATGTATTTGTTTCTCAAATGAAAGTTTTTCAATCATTAAATTTAATTATGACATTGTGGCTAAAAATTATAGATAGAATGATAGTAAAATGATGCAATTCCATATTTTTAAAGATTCACTTATTTATTTGAAAGTCAGAGTTATACACACATAGATAAACACACACACACACACAGAGACACACACACACAGAGTGAGAGAGAGAGAAAGAGAGAGGGAGAAACAGAGAGATCATTCATCTGCTGGTTCACTCCCCAAATGGTCACCAATGGCCAGGTATAAGCTAGGCCAAAGGTGCCCAAACACTTGGACAATCTTTCACTGCCTTTCCCAGGTCATTATTAGGGAGTTGTATTGGAAGTAGAATAGCCAGGATAAGAACCTGCACCATATGGGACGCGGCTTTGCAGGTGGTGACTTTACCTGTAAGTTACAATGTTGGCCCCTGTAATACTTTATTAAGAGTAGATTTGCCTTGTTCTTGCCTGAAAATAAGCTTCATACATAAACATGTAACAATATAAATATGTAACAATTCTAAATAAACACGGAATTTCATACAAAGTTATTTTATTTTATTTTTTTCTATACAAAGTTTTTTATTGACATTGTAAGAAAGACTTTTTTTTTGTTACAAAAGGACTAAGTGGTTCTGGAAGCAAAGGTAAGAGTTCATCTATGGCTGGGCTGCAGCCCCTGGGCTTGAGGTGGGCACTGAGCATTGCAGCGGCTACAGGCTCATCCCAAGTTATTATACTAAGTTATTTTAAATATTTCTACATCAGAATCTGGTTCCCAGGACTTAAAGTAGTTTGGGCTTACTTAGATTCAGGACTTTCACTACTTCTTAAACTTGCTTCCTCTACTTAAAATTAGCTAACAATCATAAACAGATTGATACAGAAATGGTTCTAGAAGGATATATATGGTATAATTAAACTCAGGGACTTTAATAAAGAAAATATTTAAGGAAGGAAACCAAATATGAGAATACGACACCCTTGAGTTCACATGAGGGGCACCATTGTCTTCACTGGGCAAAAGAAGAGATCACTGACTCAAGTTGAAAGAAACCTAGAGTTATTTTGTGGAGATTCTCAGGAGCCATGAGGAGGACACAGATAATTGTAGTCATTCAGAAAGAATGGTGGATATGCAAACCAGCACCCGGATATCTGTTTCCTTGTTCTGAAACTTATCTTGCAGTCAATGTAAAAAAGAGTGTAAGGGAGCTCACTGATGCAGAGTAAATTTAGCCACCTGAGACAAGAACTAGGTGAAGATCAGCAATAGTATTGCAATGCAGATGGAACACCACATACACTAAAAGTGCCAAGATAATGGTTTGGGAACCACATCGGCATTTTTTTTTTTCTACAATGTGCATGATTCTGCACTGGAATCCTGAGATGGACTATGAGAAGGATCTAAAACCACAAGCTGAGTTTGTGCTTTAGGAATAGGAAAGGGTAAGAAAGGTTTTGAGAAAGGATATGGCTGTATCATATTTGCTCATCAGAAATATCATACTCTCTGTGAGTGGTCATATGGGGGTGATCAAATAGGTTAGGCAAGGATAACACTTGGTTTTTGAGTGACACCTAGGAAGCTGTAGATTTTCTAAATTGAGGCTAAGAGATTACTAAGTGAGGCTGGTGTTATGGCTTAGTGGGTTAAACCCCTGTCTGAGATGTTGCCTGCTTTTGATCCAGCCTCCTGCAAATGTGCCTGGGAAAGCAACGGAGAATGACTCAAGTGCTTGGGCCCAAGAACCTACGTGGGAGACTTGGAAGAAGTTCCTGGTTCCTAACTCCGGGCTGGCCAAGCCCAGGCAATTGAGGTCATTTTGGAAGTGAACCAGAGGATGGAACATTCTCTCTCTCTCTCTCTGTAATTCTACCTTTCAAATAAATAAATAAATCTTAAAAAAAGAAAGAGATACCAGAAAAAAAAAATTGGGGTCATAGGAGGAAAGATAATTATCTCAAATTTAATCATGTTGAATTTTATGTTTTAGTGGAATAACCAAGTTAGAATTTCCAGGAATCAGTTGGAGATATTTTCCAATAAGGAGAAAAATGATTGGCTAGAAGCAATGAGTTAAAGGTATGGGCAGAAAATGAAAACTAAAGGCAAACTAAATAAAGAAATGATGTTCCAGGTCTACACATACAAAATTGAAGATCATTCAAATGAAAGTCCTAAAGTCTATTTATATATTTTTAAATGACTATTTGCTTGATTTTTTGTTTTGGATTGCTCAGTCTTGAGCATTTAATTGTAGAGTAAAGTCATAAGTTAGAAGTTATACTTTTTTTTTTGAGTAATTGTCCTTGGGACAAAACACATTGGTTTTAGCCTCACAGAACTTCCTGTCAGTAACAAATGGTTTTAAAAAAATGAACAGTTATGTAATTATCTAATATAATTAAAGATACAGACCTTCATGGCAATATACTTGGGTAAGTCTTTTTAAAGGGCTGGTTATTTGAGTAGAAACCAGAAGGGAGAGAGATAACTAAAAAAATTGAATTGTTATTTTTCATTTGGAAGCCAATACAAGGCTCTTTGCTTTCATCAAGCTCTTCAAGTTAGTTCTTGCCTTCCTCAAAAAGTTTTATACTTTAGATTTTTTCCTTTTTTTTTTTTTTTTGCCTTGAGACCTCTCATTCATGATCTTTGCATATCCCTCCATTTATTTACATTCGTTTTTCTCTTAAAATATTTTACAGTTTTTAATATAGAGATTTCCTTCTCATTTTGGAAATTTATTTATAGCCATTTTTCTCATGTTAAATTTTCCTGTTTATTCAAATAATTTGACTTTAGATTCTTTTCTGTTGTGCTATGCAGTCTAAATAAGCAAAGATTTCTTTAATAAGATATAATTTTTTAAAAAGATATTATTTATTTATTTGAGAGGTAGAGTTACAGACAATGAGAGGGAGAGACAGAGAAAGGTCTTCCTTCCATTGGTTCATTCCCCAGATGGCCACAATGGCTGGAGCTGCACTGATCCGAAGCCAGGAGCCAGGAGCTTCTTCCCAGTCTTTCCACACGGGTGCAGGGGCCCAAGGACTTGGGAAACCTACTGCTTTCCCAGACTATAGCAGAGAGATGGATCGGAAGAGGAACAGCCGGGACTAGAACCAGCGCACATATGGGATGCTGGCGCCACAGGCGGAGGATTAACCACTGTGCCACGGTGCTGGCCCTGAAATTAATGTATGTTAAATGTTAAGATTAGGTCTCAACATAGTTGAGACTTCGGGTTGTGCTAAGATATAATCACAGTACCCCCCCCAAAAAAAAGAATCAAAACAATGAATAAAGCATATGAAAACTTTCATAGGTGTCAGACATCATGCAATTAAGACCATGGTCTCTGAGACTTTGGAAACAAATAAATTACTATTTAACTTGCAGCTTTGCAGGAGTTCATGGAGGAAGAAATCCATAAATATCTTGATGACACAACAAGATTTGAGAAGAAAGAGCTGCAATCCAGAGATCTAGCTGCTAGAGATTTCAGGACAGAGTACCAGGAAAAAGATTGCTTCAGAAAGAAAGAATTCTAGAATCTCTAAAAGTCCTTCCTGCTATAATCAGTTGCAAATAGATAACAACACTTACATTTGCCTGTTCTGCTGGAGTTGCATTTGGGAACAATGTTGGATGAGGTTACTAAAGTCATTAAGAATATTTTAGGGGAGGAGCCAGCACTGTGGCATAGTGGATAAAGCTTTTGGCACTGGCATCCCATATGGATGTCAATATGAGTCTGAGCTGCTCCACTTCTGATCCAGCTCCCTGCTAATGTTCCTGGGGAAGCAGTGGAGGATGGCCCAAGTCATCCTCCCACATGGAAGACCTGAAAGAAGCTCCTGCCTCCTGGCCCAGGTCTGGCCCAGCATCTGCTATTGCAGCCATCTGGGGATTGAACCAGCAGATGGAAATTCTCTCTCTCTCTCTCTCTCTCTCTCTAACTCTGACTTCCAAGAAAAAAATGAATCTTTTAGGGGTAAAGTGAATATTCATTTTCTTGATGAGAAACCTTACATTTATTAATTACACCTCTATATAGAGAGGTGGTCCATCCATTGATCAAGCCCCAAATACCCTCAACAGTTAGGACTGGGTCAGACCAAAACCTGTGTGGCAGGGATCCTAGTATTTAAGTCATCACCTGCTGTCTCCCAGTGCGCACATTAGCAGGAGACTGGATCAAAAGTAGAACCGGGACTTTTTCCTTGAGACTCAAATCTAATTTGTGACATCCCAAGTGGCATCTTAACTTCTTGGCTAAAATCTGTCCTTATATTGCTTTTTATAAACGAAATACCATATATAAAGTGAGAAGGTAACTGAGTTCATGGAAAAACACATAGCAACATTACACCTAAATTAAGTTGGGAGTCATAATTTTCCATTTCATAAAATTGTTAATTTTTTTTTAAATAATGCTATACCCATTTTGACAGGATTCATCTTAAAACATAAAATGTGATTGTTTTGGTAAGTTTTCTAAAATTTTATACTTAAAAAATTTAACTGAAACATAAAAATTGTACATTATTGTCGGGGACTATGTGATGCTTCAATACACAGATAAATTTTAGGCATTATGGTCTTTGACATGAGTAGAAAAGGTTCATAATAAATAAAGTGATAAGGAGATCACAGTTTCTTAATAGGTATTAGATGCACTTTCTAGATAGGCATTTTATTTTACAGATTTTTGAAACATGGACATTTGTTACAATATAATGGAAAAGATACGTGTCCTCCTTCCCTACCATAGAATGCTATGACTATCAGATTTACAAAATAACTCAAATTGAAGCCAAATGTTCTTTTATCAATAGAGATTATATACTGTGTTTGCAATCTCAGTTTTTCCACATATGAAGTGTCCTCTGATTGAAACTCTGCCCCATAAAAATCTTTTCAAGTTTTGATGAATAAATATTGTCCTTGCAAAATTTAGCTTATAATAACAGTCCTTAAAAGTACCACTAGGAATATATAGAGATGTACTTAGGTCTGCCTGTAGTGCCAGCTTCCCATATGGGCAACAGTTTGAGTCCTGGCTGCTGCACTTCCAATCCAGCTCACTACTAATGTGCATGGGATTTCAATGGAAAATGGCCCAAGTCCCTGGCCCCCTGCACCCACATGGGAGACTCTGAAGAATCTCCAGGCTCCTGGATTCAGATAGCCCAGCTCCAGTCATTGCAGCCGTTTGGGGAAAGCACTTACAATTTATGAAATTCAAAAAATACCTTAGAAATAACCAGTATCCCAAACAAGTAGAGTTAATATATTCAAAAAATGTGTGCCTTAGTGGTAAGATCATTATTTTGTATACTACATTTTAACTAATTTTAATATCCAACATTCTTGAATACTCCTGGTGTTTTATACAGATTTCAATGTCAGATTTTTAAAAAGATTATTCTAAAAAGTAGTCCTACAAAATAATAACATACATAAAAATAAAATATGATACTATTAGTATTGTAAATAATACCAATTATTCAATAGCCAAACTATCTATGTTCCCCTATCTAATGAAAACATGTAAACTTATAGACATTGTACTTGCTTTTCTTTTCTTTCTTTCTTCTTTTTAGAAATGTCAGGAGTCAGATTGTGGAAACATTGAATTGAAGAAGTGTACAAAAAATCATAGGATTTTTATTGCTATGCCACTGAATCTCTGCCTAAGAGACTGGTCTTCTATGATGGTCATCTGATACCTTGCTGACAGATTTATCAAACAAATATATAAAAGCTTTTAATGGGAAGCTCTTGATATTTTGCAACTAAGTTTTATTAGTATAATGTGATAGAAATAGTGAGGGAAGATTTCAACTGATGTAGTTTAGAGGGAAGAGAGTAATCTGATAAACTGATATCTTTCCTCAAAGGTAAACATAATAATCCATGTAAGCCCTGAAATATCAGTGATTGTAGTCACAGTTCCTGTTTTAGATGACATGATGAGCTACCAGATTTGGAAGTATTACAAAGCCTCAACTTGCTTTTTTGATTGATTTATTTCATTTTATATTTTATTATTTATCTTTTGATTTACTTAATATATTTTACCTAGTCATTATAATAGTTAAAAATTAAGTACAACCATTGGTATGCAAAACTAAATATACAATATAATATGTTATTTTAAAAAATAAAACTGAATATTATACTCAATATTTCAAAAATGTACATAGTTTAAAAATTTGAAAAAATAAAAAACACTTTAGTTTAACAATATCTAAATAGATTTAGCCACTTTAAATTAGTTATTATAGAAAAATTGATTATGGGGAGATTATAGTTAGTTGGATAAATATACAGATAAATTATTTTCACTGGAAATTTCTTTTTTTTTTTAACTTTTATTTAATGAATATAAATTTACAAAGTACGGCTTATGGATTACAATGCCTTCCCCCCCATAACGTCCCTCCCACCCGCAACCCTCCCCTTTCCCATTCCCTCTCCCCTTCCATTCACATCAAGATTCATTTTTGATTCTCTTTATATACAGAAGATCAGTTTAGCATACATTAAGTAAAGATTTCAACAGTTTGCTCCCACACAGAAACATAAAGTGAAAAATAATAGATGATTTTTTAAATGATGATGAAATCAGATCAGACCTATTGTCATGTTTAATCCCAGCGAGAGTCAAGTTGGGAATTGCTAATTTCTTCTTCTTTTTTTTTTTTTTTTTTTAACAGAAGGTCAGTTTAGTATACATTAAATAAAGATTTCAACAGTTTGCACCCCCATAGAAACACAAAGTGAAATATACTGTTTGAGTACTCATTATAGCATTAAGCCTCAATATACAGCACATTAAGGACAGAGATCCTACATGAGGAGTAAGTGCACAGTGACTCCTGTTGTTGACTTTACCAATTGACACTCCTGTTTATGGCATCAGTAATCTCCCTATGCACCAGTCATGAGTTTCCAAGGCTATGGAAGCCCCTTGAGTTCTCCGACTCTTATCTTGTTTAGACAAGGTCATAGTCAAAGTGGAGGTTCTCTCCTCCCTTCAGAGAAAGGTACCTCCTTCTTTGAAGACCTGTTCTTTCAACTGGGATCTCACTCACAGAGATCTTTCATTTAGGTGTTTTTTATTTTTATTTTTTTTTTGCCAGAGTGTCTTGGCTTTCCATGCCTGAAATACTCTCATGGGCTTTTCAGCCAGATCCGAATGCCTTTAGGGCTGATTCTGAGGCCAGAGTGCTGTTTAGGACATCTGCCATTCTATGAGTCTGCTGAGTATCTCGCTTCCCATGTTGGATCACTCTCCCCTTTATTTATTCTATCGGTTAGTATTAGCAGGTACTAGACTTGTTTATGTGCTCCCTTTGACTCTTAGTCCTTTCATTATGATCAATTGTGAACAGAAATTGATCACTGGGACTAGTGAGATGGCATTGGTACATGCCACCTTGATGGGATTAAATTGGAGTCCCCTGGTATGTTTCTAACTCTACCATTTGTGGTAAGTCAGCTTGAGCATGTCCCGAATTGCACATCTCTTCCCTTTCTTATCCCCACTCTTATGTTTAACAGGGATCACATTTCAGTTAAATTTCAACACTTAAGAATAACTGTGTATTAATTACAGAATTAAACCAGTCATATTAAGTAGAACAGACAAAAAAAAAAAAACTACTAAGAGGGATAATGTATTAAGTTGTTCATTAACAGTCAGGGCTATGCTGATCAAGTCACCTTTTCTCATAGTGTCCATTTCACTTCAACAGGTTTCCTTTTTGGTGTTCAGTCAGTTGTCACCGATCAGGGCAAACATATGGTATTTGTCCCTTTGGGACTGGCTTATTTCAGTCAGCATGATGTGTTCCAGATTCTTCCATTTTGTTGCAAATGACTGGATTTCGTTGTTTCTTACTGCGGTATAGTATTCTAAAGAGTACATATCCCATAATTTCTTTACCCAGTCTACCGTTGATGGGCATTTAGGTTGGTTCCAGGTCTTGGCTATTGTGAATTGTGCTGCAATAAACATTAGGGTGCAGACAGCTTTTTTGTTTGCCAATTTAATTTCCTTTGGGTAAATTCCAAGGAGTGGTATGGCTGGGTCGAACGGTAGGGTTATCTTCAGGTTTCTGAGGAATCTCCAGACTGACTTCCATAGTGGCTTGACCAGTTTGCATTCCCACCAACAGTGGGTTAGTGTCCCTTTTTCCCCACCTCCTCTCCAGCATCTGTTGTTGGTAGATTTCTGTATGTGAGCCATTCTAACCGGGGTGAGGTGAAACCTCATTGTGGTTTTGATTTGCATTTCCCTGATTGCTAGTGCTCCTGAACATTTTTTCATGCGCCTGTTGGCCATTTGGATTTCCTCTTTTGAAAAATGTCTATTGAGGTCCTTGGCCCATCTCTTAAGTGGGTTGTTGGTTTTGTTTTTGTGGAGTTTCTTGATCTCTTTGTAGATTCTGGTTATGAACCCTTTATCTGTTGCATAGTTTGCAAATATTTTTTTCCATTCTGTTGGTTGCCTCTTCATTTCCTGACTGTTTCTTTTGCAGTACAGAAACTTCTCAATTTGATGCAATCCCAATAGTTGATTTTGGCTTTGACTGCCTGTGCCTCCCGGGGCTTTTCCAGAAATTCTTTGCCTGTGCCAATAACTTGAAGGGTTTCTCCAATGTTCTCTAATAACTTGATGGTGTCAGGTCGTAGATTTAGGTCTTTAATCCATGTTGAGTGGATTTTTGTGTAAGGTGTTAGGTAGGGGTCTTGCTTCATGCTTCTATACGTGGAAATCAGTTTTCCCAGCACCAATTATTGAATAGACTGTCCATGCTCCAGGAACTGGTTTTAGATCCTTGATCAAATATAAGTTGGCTGTAGATGTTTGGATTGATTTCTGGTGTTTCAATTCTGTTCCATTGGTCTATCCATCTGTTCTGTACCAGTACCATGCTGTTTTGATTACAACTGCCCTGTCGTATGTCCTGAAATCTGGTATTGTGATGCCTCCGGCTTTGTTTTTGTTGTACAAGATTGCTTTAGCTATTTGAGGTCTCTTGTTCCTCCATATAAATTTCAGCACCATTTTTTTCAGATCTGAGAAGAAGGTCTTCGGTATCTTGATTGGTATTGCATTGAATCTATAAATTGCTTTTGGGAGAATGGACATTTTGATGATATTGATTCTTCCAATCCATGAACATGGAAGATTTTTCCATTTCTTGGTATCCTCTTCTATTTCTTTCTTTAAGGTTTTGTAATTTTCATCGTAGAGATCTTTAATGTCCTTATTCCAAGGTATTTGATTGTTTTTGTAGCTATTGTGAATGGGATTGATCTTAGAAGTTCTTCCTCAGCCGTGGCATTGCCTGTGTATACAAAGGCTGTTGATTTTTGTGCATTGATTTTATACCCTGCTACTTTGCCAAACTCTTCTATCAGTTCCAATAGTCTCTTAGTAGAGTTCTTTGGGTCCCCTAAATAAAGAATCATATCATCTGCAAAGAGGGATAGTTTGAGTTCTTCCTTCCCAATGTGTATCCCTTTAATTTCTTTTTCTTGCCTAATAGCTCTGGCTAGAACCTCCAGAACTATATTGAATAGCAGTGGTGAGAGTGGGCATCCCTGTCTGGTACCAGATCTCAGTGGAAATGCTTCCAACTTTTCCCCATTCAATAGGATGTTGGCTGTGGGTTTTTCATAGTTTGCTTTGATTGTATTGAGGAATGTTCCTTCCAAACCCAGTTTGCTTAGAGTTTTCATCATGAACGGGTGTTGTATTTTATCAAATGCTTTATCAGCGTCTATTGAGATAATCATGTGGTTTTTCTTCTGCAGTCTGTTAATGTGGTGTATCACATTGATTGTTTTGCGCACATTAAACCATCCCTGCATACCAGGGATAAATCCCATTTGGACTGGGTGGATGATCTTTCTGATGTGTTATTGGCGATAATTTTATTGAGGTTTTTTGCATCTATGTTCATCATGGATATTGGTCTGTAATTCTCTTTCAATGCTGCATCTTTTTTGGCTTAGGAATTAAGGTGATGCTGGCTTCATAGAAAGAATTTGAGAGGACTCCCTCTTTTTCGATTGTTCTGAATAGTTTGAGAAGAATTGGAGTCAGTTCTTCTTTAAATGTCTCGTAGAATTCAGCAGTGAATCCATCTGGTCCTGGGCTTTTCTTTGTTGGGAGGTTCTTTATTACTGTTTCAATTTCTGTCTGTTATGGGTCTTTTTAGGTTTTCGATGTCTTCCTGGTTCAATTTAGGTAGGTTGCATGTGTCCAGGAATCTATCCATTTCTGATAGGTTTCCCTGTTTGCTGGCATACAAGTCCTTGTAGTAATTTTTGATGATTCTTTTTATTTCTGTGGTGTCTGTTGTTATGTTTCCTTTTTCATCTCTGATTTTATTGATTTGGGTCTTTTCTCTTCTTTTTTTAGTTAGTTGGGCCAATGGGGTGTCAATTTTGTTTATTTTTTCAAAAAATAAGCTCCTCGTTTGGCTGATTTTTTTGTAATGTTTTTTTGGATTCAATCCTGTTGATTTCTTCTCTGATTTTAATTATTTCTCTTCTCCTACTAGATTTGGGTCTGGTTTGCTGTAGGTTTTCTAGATCCTTGAGGTGAATTAAAAGCTCATCTATTTGGTGCCTTTCCAATTTCTTGATGTAGGCACCTATTGATATAAACTTTTATCTTAACACTGCTTTTGCTGCATCCCATAAGTTTTGGTATGTTGTGCTGTTATCCTCATTTACTTCCAGAAAATTTTTGATTTCTCTTTTAATTTCTTCTATGACCCATTGTCATTCAGGAGCATGTTGTTCAATCTCCATGTGTTTGCATATGCTCTAGGGATTCCTGAGTTGCTAATTTCCATCTTCATTCCTTTATGGTCTGAGAAGCTGCATGGTATGATTCTAATTCTTTTGAATTTGCTGAGACTTGCTTTATGGCCTAGTATGTGGTCAATCCTAGAGAAGGTTCCATGTACTGCTGAGAAGAATGTAAAATCTTTAGCTGTAGGATTGAAAGTTCTGTAGATATCTGTTAGATCCATTTGGGCTATAGTGTCATTTAAATCTACTGTATCCTTGTTGATTTTCTGTCCTGTTGATCTGTCTATTTCTGAGAGTGGAGTATTGAAGTCCCCCAGTACTATTGTATTGGGGTCTAAGTCTCCCTTTAAGTCTGTTAACAAATCTTTTAGATAAACCGGTGCCCTGTAGTTAGGTGCATATACATTGAGAATTGTTATATCTTCTTGTTGTATTGATCCCTTAATCATTATATAGCGTCCCTCTTTGTCACTCTTAACAGTTTTTGTGGTAAAGTTTATGTTGTCCGATATTAAGATGGCTACGCCCGCTCTTTTTTCATTTCTGTTGGCATGGTATATCTTTTTCTAGCCTTTCACTTTCAGTCTGTATGGATCTTTGTTCGAAAGATGTATTTCTTGTAAGCAGCAAATAGATGGGTTTTGTTTTTTAACCCAATCAGCCAATCGGTGTCTTTTAACTGGACAGTTCAGGCCATTCATGTTCAATGTGACTAATGATAAGTGGTAACTTTGCCCTGCCATTTGCCAAAGATAAGTTCTAATATATGCTTTGAATTCCCTGTGATCTTTTGCTGTGAGGTTTCCTTCCTTTACCTTCTTTCATATTGATGACCGTGTTTCTGTGTTTCTGTGTGTAACACATCTTTAAGCATCTTTTCCAGGGCTGGACGAGTGGCAAAAAATTCTTTCAATTTCTGTTTGCTATGAAAAGTCTTTATTTCACCTTCATTCACAAATGATAGCTTTGCAGGATATAATATTCTGGGCTGGCAGTTTTTCTCTCTTAGTACCTGGGCTATGTCTCGCCATTCCCTCCTAGCTTGTAGGGTTTCTGATGAGAAGTCAGCTGTGAGTCCAGTTGGAGATCCTCTGAGAGTAATCTGACGTTTCTCTCTTGCACATTTTAGGATCTTTTCTTTATGTTTCACTGTGGAGAGTTTAATTACAACGTGTCGTGGTGAGGATCTCTTTTGGTCGTGTTTATTAGGGGTTCTGTGCTTCCTGTACTAGGATTTCTCTGTCCTTCTCCAAACCTGGGAAATTTTCTGCTAATATCTCACTAAAAAGGCATTCTAATCCTTTCTCTCTCTCCATGCCTTCAGGAACTCCTAGAACCCGAATGTTGGGTTTTTTAATAGTATCCTGAAGATTCCTGACAATTTGTTTTAGATTTCTAATTTCCTCTTCTTTTCTTTGGTCTGACTGTATCCTTTCCTATTCTCTGTCTTCTAAGTCCGATATTCTCTCTTCTGCTTCACCCATTCTGTTTGTAAGGCTCTCTATTGTGTTTTTCATTTGATCTATTGAATTCTTCACTTCATTATGATTTCTCGTCACTATCACAGTTTCCTGTTGTACTAGTTGTTTTGTTTCATTTTGATTCCTCCTTAATATTTCATTTTCACGAGAGAGATTTTCTACCTTGTCCATTAAGGATTTCTGTAGTTCAAGAATTGGTTTTTGAGAACTTCTTAATGTTCTTATCAATTTTTTGAGATCTGCTTCTTGCATTTCTTCCCTCTCATCATCTTCATAATCTTGAATTGGGGTGTCTTTTTCATTTGGGGGTGTCATGGTGACTTCCTTGTTTCTATTATCTTGGTTTTGGCATTTGTTATTTGGCATATTGGAGATATTTGGTTTCTTCACTGTGGTGCTTTTTCTTGTTATACTATGACTCTAGATTAAGTGGACTGTGTTTTTGATGGAGCCTTAGAGGCTTGAGATGGGTGTGGCCTGAGAGCTCTGTTTGGTGTGCCAAAGGTGACACTCCTAGGTTAGGCGTGATAGATCTCTCTCTCTTTCTTTTTTTGATTCAAAAGGGAAGTAATTCCGCATAGCTGAACAAAGTTGGAGGTAGTTAGCAGGCAAATGATATACCCACAGGAGCCAGAGATCAGAAGCTCTTTCCCAAGGACCACACAGGGAATCTGTTCAGCCCTCAGAGTGGGCTCAAATTCTCCTTCAGTCTCCCACTGGGTTGCCAAAGTTACGGAATTGTAGCGTCTCTGGAGAGTACTCACGTGAATTCTGTGAGTTCTCTCCCCCACCGTCTCTTTTTTCACAGTCTCAGTTCAGTAGCACCACAAATTCACTAGGTCCTAATCTCCTGTTAATTCGCCCTGCCCATAGTCAGGTTTTTCTGCTAGGCTCAGGGCCTGTGCAGACCTGAGGTCGCTCTGCTTATGACGTATGTCCAAGATGGTGCCTGCTCTTTGTCTTGCTCGCCCTTGAGAGGTGAGAGGAGAGAGAGAAACCAGTGTCCGTACCAGTCACCTTTTTTTTTTCTCTCTCTCTCTCTTCCAGTTGAACTTTCCCCCCCCCGGGGGTCGTTCTCTCTAGTCTCCTCTTTCTGCTTGCCTGCCGGTGTCTCGTGCTATTGAGGTTCGGCTCACCTCGCGTTCCAGCGCTGGTGTGTTGAGTCTGCCGCTGGTGTCCCAAACTGTGGGCTCCCACGCTCTCCACGCAGGTCCACTGTGAATCATGCATTCTGGAAGAGTTTCTTCTGCTGTTTCCTCCCCTACTCTTCCTTGAACCCGTAATCCTCTAAGGCACATCCCAGCATAAGAAAGGTCAGCCCAATAGCCCCACTGAAGGATAAAGCCACAAGAGCTTTAATGCCCACCATGTTTCCCGAGCTTGGAAATTTCTTTTTTGATAGGCTGCATTTAATAAAATCTGATAACTTCTAGAGAAAAGATATTTGTTCAACATGTAAATATTACAGAAAATAATGTATATGTACATTTCTGAACTGGTGAGTACTTTATTGGAGGGTGACCTAACTAGCATCAAATTTTGTGTGAGATAGAATCAGAGATATATTATTGCTATGTTATGATTTTAAATAGTCAGGTTTCTGTGTTATACTGACAGTAACAAATAGCAAATAATGTTTGATCAATTATTTTGGAGAATAAAGCCACAAAAATGTAAAGACTCAAAGATGATGGTGAATATATGATTAAACAAACCTCTCATGAAAAGATAAGACTATGCAGGCAGTGATAAGCTACCTTAAGAAAGGTAGGGATGATGAAGGTGATGATGAGTTAAAAATATCACATGGAAGGAATTACATATAAATTTTATGACTAAGACATAATCTATAAAGAGTCACCTGTGTTATCATTGGTTTGTAAAACTCCTGAAGTTTTTATAGGAACAGGGATGTTACCAGTTAGTTTGTTCTACTTGAGTATCTTTTACATACTCAACTTACTTCACTTTTCCTCTCCTAGGTTAACTATTGCACCAGCAAGAATCATCAAGGTACAGAGAATGCACACTAATTAGAAAATATATGACTTGTATAATTAAGAAGTTATTTGCTAAGTTTGCACAGCATGAAGACAAACATGAAAAACAGGATTGGTACCCAGAGCTGACATTACAATTATAATTATCATCCTTAGACTCATGAGAGATGAAGGAAGAATGCAAGTTATTAGAACTGGAAAGAAGAGAAAGTCCTATGGAAACATGGCTTAGAAAAGATGGTAGAAAAGAATAAAAAGTAGAATAGAAAATTAGACAGAAGAGAGCCAACACTGTCCAATCCATTAACTCCTTTATATCCAATGATCACAGTCCAAGATTAGGTGGATTCCATTGGCTTGGCCATCTGGTGATCCTGAAAGATGGCCATGGCATAGTGCATGTAAAGGAATGATCATGTGGTGCGCCAGGAGACAGAGAGAGTGATTAAGACTGACTAGAGCTTTTATAACCAATGCTTTTATGCAAATTATCTTCCAAGGGTATGCTGTCAGTAACATAAGAACCTCTCACTAGTCACCTCTTAAACGTTACAATTGGGTTAAATGTATACCATCTTTCACCATCAGCAAAGACCCTGAAATTTGAACTTTAAACATCTGCATGAACTCAGGAGCAACACTCAACTCAACTCATAGCACTTACTTCCTGCTCTCTATATTCATTTAGCATAAGGGCATTCAATGTAATGTATTATTGTATTGGGTTTGTGAATACCTGGTTTTTACAGATTATATTATGACAGGGAAGTAGAGAAATTAAGGTTTTAGAATCTGAAAAGATTCTGTTGCTTCTCTCAAGTAAAAGCAAACTGTTTCAAATTTTCTTTAAAGTTGCCAATAGAGAAGAATTTCCAGATAATTAACTACAAACCAGGTCATAGACTCTGTTCATGGTCTTTTAGCTGTTCAAGAGCTATGTTGATTTTCTCTACTATATCATCTGCAATGGTATCTAAGATTAGCCATCTGAATTTTTCATTGGTTAAAAAAATCTAGTTTAGTAGATATGTGCTAATAAAAAACATGAATAAATTGTCTACAATGTATATATGGAACAAAGTATCACATTAAGTCCTATAAACATGCATGTTTGTTGTTTGTCAGATAAAATAAATAAAATATAGAGGTGCATTATGAATCTTAGGAGTAGAAAGTAGAATGACAATATTGGGAATTATGATGAAATATGTATAGAGTCATTTGGATTTTACATTGGCAAAGAAATCTCTCTACATAAGAATGAAACTGAAGGGCCAGCACCGTGGCTTAGCAAGTAAAGCTCTCCCTGCAGTGCTGGCACCCCATATGGGTGCTGTTTGGAGTCCTAGCTGCTCCACTTATGATCCAGCTCTCTGCTATGGCCTGGGAGAGCAGTAGAAGATGGCCCAAGTCCTTGGGCCCCGACAGCTGCGTGAGAGACCTAGAAGGAGCTCCTGGCTATGGGCTTTGGATTCTTGCAGCTCTGGCTATTGCTGCCATCTAGGGAGTGAACCAGTGGATGGAAGATCCCTCTCTCTATCCTCCCTGCCTCTGTCTCTCTGCCTTTCAAATAAATACACCTTAAAAAAAAAAAGAAAAGAAAAGAAAGAAAAAAGAATGAAACTGATTGTGTTAATTTTCTTACTGCTGCTGTAACAAATTACCTAAAGCACAGCTTAAAATATACAAATATTTCTCTCATAATGTTTGACATCAAAAGTCTAATATTTAGGTACCATCAGGGTTCTATTAGGATTGCTGGAAGAATGTGTTGCCTTGTGTTTTCCAACTACCTTCATTCCTTGTGTTTTTGCCTCTTTTTGTCATAATTTCAACTTTTTTTTTTTTTTTTTTTTTTTTTTGACAAGCAGAGTGGACAGTGAGAGACAGACAGAGAGAAAGGTCTTCCTTTGCCGTTGGTTCACCCTCCAATGGCCACCGCGGCCGGCACGCTGCGGCCGGCACACCGCGCTGATCCGAAGGCAGGAGCCAGGTACTTATCCTGGTCTCCCATGGGGTGCAGGGCCCAAGCACTTGGGCCATCCTGCATTGTATCCCTGGCCACAGCAGAGAGCTGGCCTGGAAGAGAGGCAACCAGGACAGAATCTGGCGCCCCAACCGGGATTAGAACCCGGTGTGCCGGCGCCGCGAGGAGAAGGATTAGCCTAGTGAGCAGCAGTACCGGCCATAATTTCATCGTTTTTACGTAGTCATATCTTCTATGAACTTCAGTCTGTTTACTTCCTTCCTTTTTTGAGATATTATTTTTCAAATTTATTCATTTTTATTGATTTAAATATAAGTTAAATAAAGATAAAGAAAGAGAGATATTTCCATTTGTTGGTTCACCTTCCAAATAATCTCCAAATGTCAAAGTTGGGCTAGATGAAAACCGGGAGCCATAAACTCCATCGGGGTCTCGTAGGTGGGTGGCAGAGAATCATATACTTTAGTCATCATCTTTAGCCTCCCAGGGGAGTTATCCAGAAGTGAATCAGAAATCAGGGGCAAGACTAATTCCACTTAACCCAATATGGGATGTGAGGATCACAGCAGCAGTTTAATCAGTAGTGACACAACACTTGCCCCCATTTTCTTTCATCTTATAAGAGCTATTGGGGAACAGAATTGTACTGTGTATGCCCATATAACCCTAGATAACCTCCCACTTTAAGCTTCTTAACATATCTGCAAAGTCCATTTCACCATGTAAAGTAAAATATTCATAAGTTCTGGGGATTACAATGTGGACATCCATAGGGAAGAAATTGATCAGCCTATGTAGTTGAGGAAGAGAATGGTCAAGGGGCAGCAATCATAATTATGATAAGCTTTGAACTTCTTTGTTATTCTATGCTCAATGGTTTTGGACACTGTTTGGACACTTTTTCATTTTCTCTACATTGCTGAATCCCTGCTAAACATTTTGGACATTGTAAAATCTATTTTCTAGTCTTAGTACCTGCCCAGGGTTTCTTATATACTATTTAGGATGTATGGATTACTTTTAACTGTTTGTAATATTTATTTATTTATTTATTTTTATCTTTTTGACAGAGAGAGAGAGAGAGAGAAAAGGGGAGAGAGAGAGAGAGAGAGGAAATATCTGTCTACCATTCACTCCTACAATTCCTACAACAGTGAGGGCAGTGTTATGAGCCTGGAATTCCTTCCAGGTCTCCCACATGAGTGGCAAAAGTTCAATCATTTGAGCTATCATCTGTTGCCTCATACAGTGTATGTTAGCAGGAAGCTGGATCAGAAACAGGGGGTTGGAATTTGAATCAGCATTCCAGTGTGGGATGCTGGTGTCCCAAGTCACGGCTTAACTCACTGTATCACAATGTCCACTCCCATGCCATTTTGTTAGCTTATAAAGTTTATGACTAGTAGTATATATGTTTCTAGAAAATTCCCCAAGTTTCCATTAAATATTTTAAATGTAATAATTTTATATTCAATATCAAATCATTTGAATATCTGAAGGACATGCTGATGTATAGATATTTATATATCATTATATGTGCTGTTTTTGAAAAGATCACACATGATGGGTCATTTTCCTTGTTTGTTACAAACACATACACAATTGCAAAAATCAAAGGGCATAAATCAGTCATTCAGACCAATGAATTTTTAGAATGTGAACACACTTGTCTGACCATATCAAGTCCACAAGGAGAAATTTATCAGCTTCAAGAAATACTTTGCCCACAGCCCTTTCTCTTTCACGTCTAAGGACATTTTCACTGGTAATTATGCCCTTGGTTAGAGGTATTCTTTTTTCTTTCTTTAAATTTTATTTATGTTATAATTGTTTCATGTATTTCATGTATACAGATTTAGGAACATGGAGATACTTCCCAAAATACCCCCCCTCCCACCCATGCTACAACCCTTCTTCCTCCTCCCTCTCCAATTCTCACTCTTAATTTTTACAAAGATATACTTTCAGGTTACTTAATTGTCATAGAGTTAACCCTATACTAATTAAAAGAGTTGAACAAAGAGTATGAAGAAAAAAAAAACCACTATCTTCAACAGAGGAGACAAGGGCTATAATCATCGAGTCGTGAAATGTCCATTTAATTCCAATACATTACAATTTAGGTACATTATTATTTACTTTGGATCGGGGAAACATATGGTAACTGTCTTTTGGAGATTGGTTTATTTCACTAAGTATAATGATTTCCAGTTGCATCCATTTTGCTGCAAAAGACAGGATTTCTTTCCTTTTTTTTTTTTTTAACAGCTGAGTAGTACTCAATAATTTCTTCATCCAGTCAACAGATAATGGCTATCTGTGCTGATTCCACATCTTAGCTTTTGTGATTGAGCTGTAGTGAACATGGGGGGACAGTTAACTGTCAGATGCCTGAGTAAATCATTAGGAGTGAGATGGCTAGGTTATAGGGTAGGTTTATATTCAGATTTCTGAGACAGCTCCATACTGTCTTCCACAGTGGCTTCACCAGTGTACATTCCCAACTTTACTTAGTATAGAGTTGGTCTTCTGTATATAAAGATAATTAAAATGAATCTTAATGAAGAATGGGAAAGGAGAGGGAGTAGAAGGTAGAACAAGAGTGGGGGTGGGAGGATAGATATGGGTGGAAGAACTCCTATATTTTTAAATATGTATCTATGACATTTATATTTATTAAATAAAAGCTTTCTAAAAAAGACAAAATTTTATGAAACTATATTTGCAGCAATGCTTATACACATAGGGACTTATTCTTTTTGTTTTTGTTTTTTTGATTTTTTTCCCTTTTTTGTTTTTTAAAATTTTAGCTCCTACATATAAGCTATAAGATGTGATGTTTACCTGTGTCCAGCTTATTTTATTAAACATAATGTCCTCCTGTTGCATCTATTTTCATGCAAATAGTAGAATTTCATTGCTTTTACAGTTAAATAATATTCCATTATATATATATATATATATCACATTTTATTTTTCCATTCATCTGATGATGGACACCTCGATTGATTCCAAATGTTGGCTATTGTGAATAGTGTTGCTATAAACATGGTGGTGCAGGTATTTCTTTGATAAAATGTATTAATGTATTTTAGGTATATGCCCAGTAGTAGGATAGCTGGATGATATAACAAGTCTATTTCCAGTGGCTGCCCTTAGTTACATTCCTATCAACAGTGTAGAAGTGTTATCCTTTCTCTACATCCTTGCCAACATTTGTTACTGTCTCTTTGTATTTTAGTCATTCTGATAGGAGTGAGATGATAACTAGTTGTGGTTTGAATTTACATTTCCCTGATGGCTAGTAATGTTGAGCATTTTTTTCATGTACTTGTTGGTCATTTGTATTTCTTCTTTGAGAACTATCTGTTAACATCTTTTGACTATTTCTTAACTGGATTGGTGATTTTTTTAATTGTTGAGTTTTTTTAAGTTGCTGATATATTCTGGATATTAATTTTTGTCATTTGGTTAACTTGCAAATATTTTTCCCATTCTGTTGGATGTCTCTTCACTCTAGTCATCCTCTATGCCAATGTTTTGGAGTGTTTCCTCTACATTTTCTTCCAGAAGCTTCATAGTCTCAGATCTTAAATTTAGATCTTCAATGCATCTTGAGTTGATTTTTGTATATGTTGGCATATGTGAAACTAATTTCATCCTTCTATATATATAATCCAATTTTGCCAGAACCATTTGTTGAAGAGATTACCCTTACTCCACAGTGGTCTGAACACTTTTGTCAAAAATCAGTTATGTGTATGTATGTGGATCAATTTTTGGGCTCTCTCTTCTGTTGATTTTTATGCCAGTGCCATACTGTTTCGATTACTATAGTTTTGTAGTATGTTTTGGAAACAGGTATTGTAATGTGTCTAAACTGATTTTTCTTGCTCAGAATTGCCTTGCCTATTCTATTTCTTTTGTGATTGCATACAAATTTTAGGATTGCTATTTCTATTTCAGTAAAGAAGAGCATTGCTATTTTGGCTTATAGAGTTTCCTTTGGGAAGTCTACTCTTAGTGTAATGAGTTTTATTTTTTATATTTTTCATGTAATATGATGTTTTTCTCTGTCTGTAGGATTTCTTCCTTAAACTTACCTTTCCACAAGTTCACTATAATATGCTTTGGAGAAGGTCCTTTTTGGTTTAGTTAGGTTGTGGTCCATTGAGTTTCCTGTGTTTGTATATCCATAGCTCTTTCAAGACTTGGGAAGTTTTCAACTGTTAAATAATTCATTAGGTGCTTAAAATGTCTTTTTCCTTCTTTTGCCCTTCATTTGTCTCTAATATTAATATATATTTTCTTGATGGTGTGTCATATATCTCATAGACTTTCTTCATTTATTTAAATCATTTTGTCTATATTTTTATCTGTTGGGCTATTTAAAAAGCCTTGATCAGCCCTCACCCTGACTGTTGATGAGCAACTTGATATGTTATCCCTCTTAGTATATTTTTTTGTTTGTTCTATTTAATACTTTTGGTTGAATACTGTAATCAATACACAATTCTTCTTAAGTGCTGAAACTTAACTGAAAAGTGATCGCTGTTAAATGTAAGAGTGGGAATAAGAGAGGGAAGAGATGTGCAATTCGGGACATGCTCAAGCTGACTTACCTCAAACAGTAGAGTTAGAAAATAACCAGGGGATTCAAATTCAATCCCATCAAAGTGGCATGTACCAATGCCATCTCACTAGTCCCAGTGATCAATTTCTGTTCACAATTGATCATAATGATAGGACTAAGAGTCAAAGAGATCACATAAACAAGAATAGTGTCTGCAAATACTAGCTGATAGAATCAAAAAGGGAGAGAATGATCCAACATGGGAAGTGAGATACACAGCAGACCCATAGAATGGCAGATGTCCTAAACAGCACTCTGGCTTCCATAGCCTTGGCAGCTCATGACAAGAGCCTAGGGTGATTACTGATGCCATAAACAAGAGTGTCAATGTGTTAAGTCAACAACAGGCGTCACTGTGCACTTACTCCTCATGTAGGATCTTTGTCCTTAGTGTGCTGTACATTGAGATTGAATGCTGTGACTAGTACTCAAACAGTATTTTTCACTTTATGTTTCTGTGTGGGAGAAAACTGTTGAAATCTTTACTTAATGTATGCTACACTGATCTTCTGTATATAAAGAGAATCAAAAATGAATCTTGATGTGAATGGAAGGGGAGAGGGAGTGGGAAAGGGGAGGGTTGCGGGTGGGAGGGACGTTATGTGGGGAAAGCCATTTAATCCATAAGCTGTACTTTGGAAATTTATATTCATTAAATAAAAGTTTAAAAAAAAAAGTCTTGTCCTCATTTGGCTAGTCCTCCGCCTGTGGTGCTGGCACCCCAGGTTCTAGTCCCAGTTGGGGTGCCAGATTCTGTCCTGGCTGCTCCTCTTCCAGTCCAGCTCTCTGCTGTGGCCTGGGAAGGCAGTGGAAGATGGCCCACATGCTTGGGCCCTACACCCGCATAGGAGACCAGGAGGTAGCACCTGGCTCTTGGCTTTGGATCCGCGGAGTGCACTGGCCATAGCGGCCATTTTGGGGGTGAACCAATGGAAAAGGAAGACCTTTCTCTATGTCTCTCTCTCTCACTGTCTAACTCTGCCTGTCCAAAAAAAAAGTCTTGTCCTTAGATAAAAAATTATTTCTTCAGCTTTGTGTAATATGCTGTTGCTATCAGTTATATTTTTATTTCATTATTTGAAGATTTCATTTCCAAAATTCCTTATTGATTCTTCTAAATTATTTGTCTTTGTTGAAGCTTTATATGAATATCCTAAATTTTCCCCCATTTCTTTAAACTGTCTATCTGTAGTACCTTATGTACTATTGAGTTTCTTTAGAGTGTTAATTTTAAACTTTTTTCAGACCTTTGCATATTTCCTTCAAAGCAGGATATATTTCTGGGGAAGAATTACCTTCTTTTGGAGGTGTGATGCTTTCTGTCTTTTCATGTTTTCTGTGTCTCTTCATTGATGTCTACACAGCTTGTGTAGCAGATCTTTCTGCACAGAAGTAGCTTTCATTTTTTTGTTTGTTTAGATGGAATTCACAATGTGATTTGTATAGCATTTTTGGCTTTGATTTTAGTGATACATAGATGTATACTCTGAGTGATTTCTTCAGTTGTAGTCAATGCCAGTAATGCATATGAGTATCAAAGTTTTCTAGTCTTCAGCTGTTCGTAGAAGTAGCAGCATGATTCGGAATTGCCAAGTGTATTTACAAAAGTGTGTAGCTTCTGGGCCCATACAGTTGAGTCATTTGTGATGATAGCATACACATTCTGGTTTACAGCACAGAGCAGGCTGTCTCTTGTCCAAATAAGCAAGCCCAATTGATACTGGGGCTTCTGGCACCAAGAGCTGTGCCTTAGAACTGTGTAATGTGCATGGGATCTTCTCCAAGTCCTGATGTGTGGGCATGTGTAATGCTGAGGCTTACAGTATCAAAATTTCTAGTCTCAATACTAAAGGATGTGAAAGAGTCCTTGCCTACTTTCCTGCATGTTTGAATGCAGATTCTACTGAGGATTTTGACATGGAAGGTGTGGATCTGAACCAAAAGAATACAAGTAGGGTCTTTCCCAAGTCTTTAGCATAGGTTGATATGACTCTGAAGAATATAGTACAAAGAGTTACAATCCTGGAGATACTTAGCAGGAAGGATGTCCTACCCATGTTCCACAAGAAAAGTGTAGGTTATACTGGGGATTATGTTCTGGCGTATATGGGCTTGAACCAATGTAATAGAGAGAGAGTCTTCCCCAGGTCTTAAAAAGAAAGTGCAAGAGTTCTTAGGACTTACAGAGTCAGCAGACACAGTTCCAGAGCTGCAGGATGCAGTGAAGATTTTACCCAGTTTCTCCATTTCACAAGCATGTTATGCTGGGACTTATTCATTGGTAGAGATGCATCTGGGGTAGTGAAATGCATGTAGCGTTCTCTCCAGATGTCATGGCATACTCAGGTGACTCTCTGGGACATAGCTCTAACAGCCTCAATCCAAGAATTTCCAGATTCATGAGGCCGGTGCCATGGCTCACTAGGTTAATCCTCTGCCTGCAGCGCGGGCATCCTATATGGGCACCAGATTCTAGTTCCAGTTGCTCCTCTTCCAGTCCAGCTCTCTGCTGTGGTCCAGGAAGGCAGTGGAGGATAGCCCGAGCGCTTGGGCCCCTGCACCCACATGGGAGACCAGGAGGAAGCACCTGGTTCCTGGCTTCGGATCAGTGTAGTTCTGGCCATGGCAACTATTTGGGGGGGTGACCCAATGGAAGGAAGACCTTTCTCTGTCTCTTTCTCTATGTCTAACTCAATCTGTAAAATTTAAAAAAATTACCAGACTCAGAGGGTACCTTATCCAGGTCTAGGTCCCACGTGGTGATCACAATTTATATCGGGGATCGTGTACTAGCAGGTATAGGCCTAAACCAAAGGAATGCACATAGAACCTTCAATTGTCCTACAGAATCAACAGTCCAAGAGTTATAGGATGCAGTGGGGTCCTTATCCAGGAATCACAGGTTGAGTGCAGATGCTGCTGGTGATTGTGGACTGGCATAAACCAGCCTGAAAAATGTCATTGCATGCAGTGCCATCCAGTTCCCACCAATGGGTACAAATTTCTCCAAGGACTGCAGCACCACAGCCACATTTCACAGAGCATGCAATGGTGATGCTGGGGCTTGTGATCTGACCACCCAGCATTTTGAGATTAAATGATTGTTTACAGCTCTTGTCTGTACTGTTGAGAATAGAATTTTCTTTTCTTTATGCTATTTCTTGAACTCTTTACTTAGTATAAGGTTAATCTTTTTAGTATAAAGTAAACTGAAAAGAGATCTTTGTAAAAATTAAGAATGGGAATAGGAGAGGGAAAAGGAAGAAGAGTGGGAGCATGGGTGGGAGGGAGTGTAAGGTAGGAGATAGCACCGTGTTTCTAAATCTGTATATATTAAACATATGACATTTGTCTACTCTAAATAAAATTTAAAAAATAAAACAAGAGATGCAGAAGGGGATTTCCTTAAGTCTTATTATCTAGGTTTGTGTTTTGGCTGCTGCTAACATTGAGTCCCAAAAAGCTGAGGGAAATTTTCCATTAACATGCAATGAGTAAGTGTGGTTAAAGGCTTGTTTCCAGCAATCACACTGCTATAGGATGCAGAGGACCCTCGATTCTGCTTGTGTAGTGCCCTAGCCCTGTGTAGGGGTCATAAAGAAAGTCTGAGGGCAATGAAGCTGCCTTATATACACTCATAAAGTATGGAGTTTAGCAGTGATTGTGCTATAGCAGTACATGGCAGAGGTTATGGGATCAGGGGAAAAGTTTTGCCAAGTTGCAAGCAAAATATCTGGTGTATACTGGGAGTTGGATAATTGCTAGTTATTATTAGTGCTAGTGCTATTATTTCCTCATTATAAGTCTGGCTGAAAATATTATTATGCCCTTTTGTGTAAATGAAAAACAAATCAAAATCCTGAGGCTTAAGGAATTAATTTGACCAATATCAAAGAGAAATTATTATTTATTACCATAAATTGCATTCCTTTTCCACCAGACTATGGTCTTCATTCTGTTTACATTTGGAAAAAGAATAATAGATATTTTGTGAATATCAGCAATTTTTTATATCTCTGTTGGCCATTTTTAGCCTAACTTGGATAGATACCAGCATGTAAGATCATAGTGGAAATCACTTCAAAACCTCAGACATATACTAATTAATTAATTTTTATTAGTGAGACACACTAGATATCTGATTTTCATTTGCCTATATAACTAGTTATATAAATTATAAGTAGATACACACACAAGGATTTATTTATTCTCACAAAATTTAATAACCTTAAATTTTAGACATGTTATCGACCAATTTACCAAATGTTTTTAATTATTAATGATTTCTCATTAAATATCAAAGAATCTGTCCATATTTCTTTTCACAGAATTGCATAGAATTTTATGCATCTTTTTGTTCAATATGATATGAAAATACACAAACTAACAATGCCTTTTCAAATTCAAGATGTTTAGTACTATTTCAAGGCAGCAGTGTTAAGTATAATAAATATAGAGATAATAATATATAATATAATATACATAATATATAATATAGAGGTGATCAGTATTGTTGCCTATTTGTAATAAGTCTGTTGTACACAAATTATTCCCTTTTAGGAGAGAATGATCCAACAGGGAAGTGAGATAAACAGCAGACCCATAGAACGGCAGATGTCCTAAACAGCACTCTGGCCTCAGAATCAGCCCTTAAGGCATGCGGATCCAGCTGAAAAGCCCATGAGAGTATTTCAGGCATGGAAAGCCAAGACACTCTGGGGGGAAAAAAAAAAAAAAAACTAAATGAAAGATCTCCGCGAGTGAGATCCCAGTGGAAAGAACAGGTCATCAAAGAAGGAGGTACCTTTCTCTGAAGGGAGGAGAGAACTTCCACCTTGACCATGGCCTTGTCTAAATATGATCAGAGTCAGTGAACTCAGGGGGCTTCCATAGCCTTGGCAGCTCATGACAAGAGCCTGGGGTGATTACTGATGCCATAAACAAGAGTGTCAATTGGTAAAGTCAACAACAGGAGTCACTGTGCACTTACTCCTCATGTAGGATCTTTGTCCTTAGTGTGCTGTACATTGAGATTGAATGCTGTGACTAGTACTCAAACAGTATTTTTCACTTTATGTTTCTGTGTGGGAGCAGACTGTTGAAATCTTTACTTAATGTATGCTAAACTGATCTTCTGTATATAAAGAGAATTGAAAATGAATCTTGATGTGAATGGAAGGGGAGAGGGAGTGGGAAAGGGGAGGGTTGCGGGTGGGAGGGACATTATGGGGAGGAAGCCATTGTAATAAATATTCTGTACTTTGGAAATTTATATTCATTAAATAAAAGTTTTAAAAAAATATTCCCTTTTATTCCTCTTCTCTATTCTTCTTCTACTGGCTCCTTCTCATCTACCTGAAGCTTTGTCCATGTCCTCTCTAGATAATGTTGAAACTAATGAATCCAAATTTGATATTCCTTGTTATTGACTTGTATTTCCAGATTTTTATGTACCTTCTCCAGTAATTTTATCAATCAACTAAAAATCAATCCACATTGATGAATCTGTCATTTCCCTCACAAAACTAGTTTTCTAAACTATATCTATGATAACAACTATTTTTTTTTAGGTAACAAACTATTTTTTTTTCAGTGATATTGAGTTAGATAATAGTTATTGAAAAACTGACATTTATTGTATATAAATGAATTCTATAGTATATTATACTAAATTTTTGGCATGGGAAAATTCATGTTCAGCCTGGGTTGGTTATTTTGTATCTTATTGGGAGGCTATGGAACTTGCTTAATACTGTATAGCTGTAAGTAGTGCATTCAGGTTCCAAATGCAAGAAATATTGCTCCTGAGACTAATACGTAGTGTTATCTTATTATGAAATCCAGGTTTTTTTTTTTTTTTAGTTTTCTAATTTCTTACAATGAAAAATATAAATCAGGGCCAGTGCTGCAGCTCACTTGGCTAATCCTCTGCCTGCAGTGCCGGCATAGCGGGTTCTAGTCCCAGTTGGAGTGCCAGATTCTGTCCCAGATGCTCCTCTTCCAGTCTAGCTCTCTGCTGTGGCCTGGGAAGGCAGTGGAGGATGGTCCAAGTGCTTGGGTCCCTGCACCCTCATGGAAGACCAGTAAGAGGCACCTGGATCCTGGCTTCAGATCGGCATAATTCCAGCTGTAGAGGCCATTTGGGAGGTGAACCAACAGAAAGGAAGACCTTTCTCTCTGTCTCTCTGTCTTTCTCTTTCTCACTGTCTAAATCTGCCTGTCAAAAAAAAGAAAATTATAAATCAGTAACGAAAACCCACTTTTTCCCCTTAGAGGATCAAAAGAAACTGTAATTATAACAACAACACAGGATTTAATACTAATGTAACATTGTGTTATGACCTCTGGAGCAAAATTGTTGTGTTTGGATCCCATATACAAAACTTAGACCAGCATAATCTGATGCATGTCCCATAGCCAGTACAAAACTCAATTAAATGAGGATGATAAGCCAATTTATTTAAATGTAGTTAGCATATAAACAATTTAGGATAGGTTATATCTGACATACTTATATATCTATATTCTATTCATTCTAATTTTCTGTTCTTGTAGCTATTATTGTCTATCAATAACTACAATGTTAGTGTACTCAAGTACTCTCTGTTAGATTTACAACTTTATGTTTCCATGTGTATTTTCAAGCCAACTTCACAAGCACCTCCAGAGTCACAGAAGTTAGATTAATTCTTATAACAAAGCCTTTGATTGATCCCCTGCCTCAATGAAACTAAATGATAAACTGATCACCAATAATATTTAAGTTTTAGTTACATGCAAAATTGGCAACCCCTTAAACTTTCTGAATTAACTTCACAGTACTTTCTTTCATTTTTTTTTTTTTTTGACAGGCAGAGTGGACAGTGAGAGAGAGAGACAGAGAGAAAGGTCTTCCTTTGCCGTTGGTTCACCCTCCAATGGCTGCCACAGCTGGCGCGCTGCGGCCGGCGCATCACGCTGATCTGAAGCCAGGAGCCAGGTGCTTTTCCTGGTCTCCCATGCAGGTGCAGGGCCCAAGGACTTGGGCCATCCTTCACTGCACTCCCTGGCCACAGCAGAGAGCTGGCCTGGAAGAGGGGCAACCGGGACAGAATCCAGTGCCCCGACCTGGACTAGAACCCGGTGTGCCGCACGGCGGAGGATTAGCCTAGTGAGTCACGGTGCCGGCCACAGTGCTTTCTTCTTAGACAAAAGCAAACATCACCAAAAATAAAAATAAAATAAATAAATCACATCTTTGAATTTAGCTACTATTACTGTAAGCTGTGTACTAAAATATTTGTTACAATAGATTACAGTAAAAAAAAAAAAAAGAACATCTAAAATAAAATCAGGAAAGCAATCATTAAGTAAGGGAATAATTCCCAAATCTGAAATGTTTAGTTGTATCCACAGATTATGTTAACAAACCAAAAATAGGTGTAATCAAAGCAAATATGATAGTTCTCTCCTTTTTATGCCTATCAGTTTGTATTAGCAGACACTAGTCTTGTTTATGTGATCCCTTTGACTCTTAATCCTATCATTATGATCAATTATGAACTGAAACTGATCACTTTGGCTAGTGAGATGGCATTGGTACATGCCACCTTGATGGGATTGAATTGGAATCCCCCGGCACATTTCTAACTCTACCATTTGGTTCAAGTCAGCTTGAGCATGTCCCAAATTGTGCATCTCCTCCCTCTCTTATTCCCACTCTTATATTTAATAGCAATCAATTTTCAGTTAAAATTTAAACACCTAAGAATAATTGTGTGTTAATTACAGAGTTCAACCTATAGTATTAAGTAGATCAAAAAATACTAAAAGGGATAAATTATTAAGTTCTTCATCAATAGTCAGGACAAGGGCTGGTCAAGTCACTGTTTCTCATAGTGTCCATTTCAATTCAACAGGTTTCCCCTTTGGTGCTCAGTTAGTTGTCGCCGATCAGGGAGAACATATGACATTTGTCCCTTTGGGATGGGCTTATTTCACTCAGCATGATGTTTGCCAGATTCCTCTATTTTGTTGAAAATGACTGGATTTCATTGCTTTTGACTGCTGTATAGTATTCTATAGAGTACATGTCCCATAATTTCTTTAGCCAGTCTACTCTTGATGGGCATTTAGGTTGATTCCAGGTCTTAGCTATTGTGAATTGAGCTGCAATAAACAAGGTGCAGACAGCTTTTTTGTTTGCCAATTTAATTTCCTTTGGGTAAATTCCAAGGAATGGTATGGCTGGGTCGAACGGTAGGGTTATATTCAGGTTTCTGAGGAATCTCCAGACTGACTTCCATAGTGGCTTTACCAGTTTGCATTCACACCAACAATGGGTTAGTGTGCCTTTTTCCCCACATCCTCTCCAGCATCTATTGTTGGTAGATTTCTGTATGTGAGCCATTCTAACCAGGGTGAGGTGAAACCTCATTGTGGTTTTGATTTGCATTTCCCTGATTGCTAGTGCTCCTGAACATTTTTTCATGTGTCTGTTGGCCATTTGGATTTTGTCTTATGAAAAATGTCTATTGAGGTCCTTGGCCCATCTCTTAAGTGGGTTTTTTTCTTTGTTGTTGTGGAGTTTCTTGATCTCTTTGTAGATTCTGGTTATTAATCCTTTATCAATTGTATAATATTAACTGATAGAATTAAAAAGTAGAGAATAATCCAACATCGGAAGCGGGATACACAGCAGACTCATAGAATGGCAGATGTCCTAAAAAGCACTCTGGCCTCAGAAGCAGCCCTTAAAGCATGCAGATCTGGCTGAAGAGCCCATGAGGTATTTTAGGCATGGAAAGCCAAGACACTCTGGAGAAAACAACAACAACAACAACAACAACAACAAAAAATAAGAGGACCTGAATGAAAGATCTCTGCGAGTGAGATCCCATTAGAAAGAAGAGGCCATCAAAGAAGGAGGTAACTTTCTCTGATGGGAGGAGAGTACTTCCACTTTGACTATGACCTTATCTAAATAAGATCAGAGTTGGTGAACTCAAGTGGCTTTCATAGCCTTGGCAGCTGCTGACAAGAGCCTCAGGTGATTACTGATGTCATAAACAAGAGTGTTAATTGCTGGCCGGTGCCACGGCTCAATAGGTTAATCCTCCGCCTGTGGCACCGGCACACTGGGTTCTAGTCCCGGTCAGGGCACTGGATTCTGTCCTGGTTGCCCCTCTTCCAGGCCTGCTCTCTGCTATGGCCTGGGAGTGCAGTGGAGGATGGCCCAAGTCCTTGGTGAACTCAAGTGGCTTTCATAGCCTTGGCAGCTGCTGACAAGAGCCTCAGGTGATTACTGATGTCATAAACAAGAGTGTTAATTGCTGGCCGGTGCCGCGGCTCAATAGGTTAATCCTCCGCCTGTGGCACCGGCACACTGGGTTCTAGTCCTGGTCAGGGCACCGGATTCTGTCCTGGTTGCCGTTCTTCCAGGCCTGCTCTCTGCTATGGCCTGGGAGTGCAGTGGAGAATGGCCCAAGTCCTTGGGCCCTCCACCCACTTGGGAGACCAGGAAAAACACCTGGCTGCTGCCTTCGGATCAGCGTGATGTGCTGGCCGCAGCATGCCGGCCGCAGCGGCCATTAGAGGGTGAACCAATGGCAAAAGGAAGACCTTTCTCTCTGTCTCTCTCTCTCACTGTCCACTCTGCCTGTTAAAAAAAAACAAAGAGTGTTAATTGTTTAATCGACAACAGGAGTCATTGAGCACTTACTCCCCATATAGAACTCTGTCCTTAATGTGTTATACTATGTGAATTAATGGTATAACTAGTACTCAAACAGTACTTTACACTTTGTGTTTCTGTGTGGGTGCAAACTGTTGAAATCTTTATTCAGTATATACTAAATTGATCTTCTGTATATAAAGATACTTGAAAATCAATCTTGATGTGAATGGGATGGGAGAGGGAATGGGAGATGTGATGGTTGCAGGTGAGAGGGTGGTTATGGGGGGAAAAAGCTGATATAATACAAAAGTTGTACCTGGAAATTTATATTTATTAAATAAAAGTTAAAAAAGAAAATATGAAATAATAACCAGAGAACAGAGATTTGTCAACAAACCAGCAAAAAAAAAAAAAAAAATTAACTGAAGCACTGTTATCATTTTCCAAACAGAATTCAGGGTATAATAGCAGCTTTAACCAAAAGAATTTGAGATTGTGGTTCCATAGGTAAAGCCACTCTTTAATTCAATAATGTATAGAAAGTTATTGAACACAATAGATTTTATTAATATAATAATTAATAAGTGATGCATTCTTCAGACCAACTCTCCTGATACCATTAAATATTTTAAAAAACAATAATTATGATTTTCTAACCATACATGGCTACAATGTTTTCTTCAGATATTATGAAATATTTCACAGATTAAATGCAAATGACCAACTGACAGTGCAGAACAAGCTTTTTTGGATATTTTTAGAATTATGTATTCAATTTTAAATTAATTATTTAAGCATTTATTTTTCTATAAGTAGTCTTAGGAAATTGAATAATGCTAAAGCAGCTTGCAGATAAAATAAAATACTAATATTGTGCCAGAAATGGGGGAGAGGGTTTCCTGAATTTATAAGTATGATGATCAGATTATTCTGCAGCATAAATTCAACAAAATTATTTTTGTGTTTTACTTTTCTGAGTTTGAGACTACATTAATTAACTCTTGCTAATTTGAGTTGAAAAAAGTTAATTCAATTTTCCCTAAGTCTAGCAAAATAAGGCCCTGACTAGACTGAAGTCCACTGAGGATAATACTTACATTTCTGCATATATATAACCAATCATCTGGAAATACATATAACCAAACATTATTCCATTGGAATTTGTTTGAATAGGTGACACTATCATAAATAGTTATGAAACTAGATAGTGTACATGAATAATAATATTCATGTATGGAATAATATGGAATAATAGAAAGTAAAATTCTTACTCTTTAAAACAGGTGAAAGAAATGCAAAGCTTTAAAAAATTTCCCAACATATAATAGAGTTGCTTTCCAATGTAATGTGAAAGAGGGAGAACCCAAAGAGAGCTTAAACATATCTGGGAAGAATTCATTTTGCCATTAACCAGGGTTAAAGGAAGCAGGATCAGAATGGTTAAGCCAAGGATGGAATAAATTAATCATAAATGAAGGCTACTGTGATCATGACCAAAAACAAACTTAAAATCACACTTAAAAGTTTGAAGTTTCCAAACTGATCTGCAGTTTAAAGGAAAAGTGTGCAAGTAACATAACAGTTCTTAGTGCCCATATAAAAAATATTTAAAAAAAATCAGATATGCTAGAGAGAGAGGCAGACTGAGAGACAGAAGAGAGATGAGAGGAAGAGAAGAGGAGAGGAGAGGTGCTGGTTTAAGTCCCAGCTGGCCCACTTCTGATCCAGCTCTCCTATATGGCCTGGGAAAGCAGTAGAAGATGGCCCAAGTCCTTAGGCCCCTGCATTCACATGGGAGACCAGGAGGAAGATACTGGTCCTGGTTTCAGATTGGCACAGCTATTGCCATTGCAGTCAATTGGGAAGTGAACCAGTGGATGGAAGACCTCTCTTTCTCTCTCTGCCTCTCCTTCTCTCTTTGTGTTGCTCTGACTTTCAAATAAATCTTTTAAAAAAAGAGTTCAACAAAAACAAAACAAAACAAAAAAAGCTGCCTGTTAAAAACAAACAAAAAAACAAAACAAAACAAAACAAAGCTGCCTGTCAAAAAAAAAAAAAAAGAGTTCAAGAGATCAAACAAAAATGCAGCAGAGTCTTAGCAAGAGTAGGTAAGGCAGAAGAAAGAATATCCAAACTAGAAGACAAATCTCTGGAAGTTTTAGAAAGACCAAAAACAAGAAGAAATTAGAAAACCAAAAAACACTGTTGTAAATCTACAACATACTATCAAAAGACCCAACATAGAGGTCCTAGGAGTTCCTAAAGGTGTGGAAAGAGAAAGTATTAGAAGGCCTTTTTAATGAAATAATAACGGAAAGGGACATCCCAATACAGGATGCACACAGAACTCACAATAGACATGATCAGAAAGGATCTTTACCACAACACATTGTAGTAAAATTCTCTACAGTAAAACATAAAGATTCTAAAATGTGCACTAGAGTAGTTCCTGCTTCAACAGAACTCATGGGTGCTTGCAGTGTTCTTGACTCGTCGACCTTGCGTTTCCCATTCGCCATGTCGGGGAGTGCTTGTACTGTTCCGTGCTGGTGTGTGTGTATATATATATATATATATATATATATATATATGGCATTATTATTGGATCTGCTAACCCAGAACAATTAGGGTCCACTTTCAAACAGTTACAACAACTAGCTCAAGCTGGTTTCCATATTTCCAGCAATAAGGTCCAGACCATCCCCTCATTCAAAATCTTGGAGATGCGTCTCAATATGGAATCTGTCTCCCCCCTTAAATCTCAGCTATCAATATAGCCCAAATATTCATTAGTGGAACTACAAAAACTGCTGGGAGAGCTTGATAATGTCCAACTAGCTAGATATAACCCTAAGTATCCCATGAGCCTTTAGATCCTTTCAGGAGCCAAACTGCTCACGGATGTAATCACCCAAAAAGGAAATCCTCTATAATGGATACACACCTCCATTGGAGGAGCCCCTAGAGTGTATTCACATCTTGACCAATTGGCAAACCTCATCATTAAGGGGAGGTACACTTCTGTTAGACATTATGGCAAAGATTTTGAGATGCTTGTTGTCCCCTACTGGTCCTCAGACCTTGAGTGGATACAAAGAAACAACACTAGGGTGTCCTTAGCTCTATAGGGTTTTCTAGGAAAAATTGACTGCCATTACGATCCAACTAGGTGGGTAACTTATTTTTCCCACCTGCCATGGTTACCTTCTTCCCTCTTCTCTACCAAGCCCCTAAAGGATATGTTTACAGATGGGGGACAAACTGGTTCTGCAGTAGTACTTTACCCTCCTACATCAAGTGCCCTAAAAAGGTCGCTTCAATTATATTTTGAGTCTGTTGAGGGATCCGCCCAATTTAAGGAACTGTGTGCTGTAGCCATGGCCACGTCCTATAGTAGAGAGTCACTAAATCTATTCTCGGATAGTCTCTATGTGGTCGATCTCCTGCCCACTCTAATTTTGTTCCATATTAGGTTAGATAACAATCCTATCACCCCATTAATGATCGAGGTAAGGTCCTTATTGAGATAAAGAAATCAACCTCTCTTTGTACAATATTTGAGAGGACATCAAAATTTGCCAGGTTTCTTGTCACAAGGCAATAAAACGGCAGATCAATTGGCTACGTACGCATGGGGTCTTGACAGCCCCAATTCAAACCATTCCTGATTTACAGCTCGCTCAAGGTCTTCATGACCTTACACATCTAAATTGGAGAGGGTTACATCATAGATTTCCTTCCATTCCCATTAAAGACCTTAAATGGATTATAAGAACCTGCAAATCATGTCTTCCCCTGTTACAAGTCCCACCTCTCCAAACACCTGGAGTAAACCCTAGAGGACTACAGCCCAACATACTATGGCAAACTGATGTTACACACTGTGCACCATTTGGCAAGCTTAAATATATCTTTATGTCCATTGACACATACTCCCACGCCTGTTGGGCCACTGCTCACTCCAGTGAAAAGGCCAAACATGCTGTTAGTCATTTTCTACAATGTTTTGCTATTTTGGGGCTACCAGTAAAAGTTAAGACTGATAATGGTCCCTGTTTCATTAGTAAGACAACACAAGGATTCTTCAACAGATGGCATATTCAACACTCTACTGGAATTCCTCACAACCCACAAGAACAAGCAATCATCGAAAGACAAAATAAGATTTTAAAAGACCAACTTATAAAACAAACATGGGAAACATACCCCCACAAGACCAGCTACGAATGGCCATGCTCACATGAAATATTTTAAATTTTCCAAAACATCAGCCCTTGTCAGCCTTTCACAAACATTGTTCCCTTCCTACCTTTCTGTTAGGGTAAAATGGAAGGACCCACTAACGGGATGCTGGTGAGGACCAGACCCACTGATAAGTGCTGGTAGAGGATTTGGATGTGTCTTCCCTCAGGGGAATTCCAATCCCATATGGGTACCTGCGAGAAACCTTAAATATCTCCCCTTTGCCGAAGAAAGTTTAGGAGGACCCCCTCCTGAGGAGTAATTTTTCTTTTCTCTTACAGGGATGAAAAGACCATATTGGAGTCTCTGTCTCATTGTGACTGGATACACCTTGTTGCAGAATCGCCGAGGTTTGTATCTGCTCACCGCTCAGGAAGGAGGAATCTGTTTATTCTTAAAGAAGGAGTGCTGCTTTTATGCTATTCACTCCAGCATTGTCCAGGACATGATCAAGACCTTCCAAGAAGACCTTGAAAAATATCATAATGAACTAAGCTCTAGTTACCTGTGGTTGGGCCTTGGGGTATGGCTTCCTTATCTCCTCCCCCTTGTGGATCCCTTGGTCTCCATTGTCCTTGTATAAGCTTGTTAAATTTGTCGAAGATCGTATCACTGTGGTCTAGTTAATGGTGGTCCGACAACAATATGCCACTCTTCAAGAACCAGGTTATGCCGCTTTTTAAGCACCAGATTGGGAACAGTATACATCTGCCCATGGCCACTGCCAAGATGTAGAGGTATAATGCATCATACCCTGAGTTGCTGAGGTGGTAGCCAATGACAGGTTAGATCCCCTGGGGCAGCCCTTAACAGCTGAAGTAGTAGTCAATGACAGGTAAGATCCCCAGAGGGGGACAAACTAAGACAGACATGCTCATTAAAGGGCTGATCCCAGTCAGAGGGGAAAACATAAGATAGGCACACTCTCCACTCAGTTCCTCTTTCATCTTTAATATAAAACAAAAAGGGGGAAATATTGGGCATTGCCTAAAATAGTTCCTGATAACATGGCAGATGTTTGAGGGGTGTGTTTGCAGCTGCTGCAGTTAAGCCACTGAAAATCAGACCACCGGCAGGGATAGGTCCACTTTAGTTCTGGACACGTAGACAGTGCATGATCCCTATACTTTGCTTAAGATACCCCTGTGGTGGTCCACCCATGCCTGCATGACCTTTTTGCTGATTGGCTCCCCTACTATGCTTGTCTTTTGTAAGCCTTATAAGCCTGTACACTTCCTCAATACAGTAGTTCCTGCTTCCACAGAACTCACGGGTGCTTGCGGTGTTCCTGACCTGTCGAACTTACATTTCCCATTCGCCTTGTCAAGGAGTGCTTGTACTGTTTCCTGCTGGTCAGGGGCCAGCCTCAGGCTTAAGACCCCAACAGGACTTTAATACTCTAATTTCAGCAATGGACAAATCAACCAGACATAAAACCAGCAAGGGAACAACACAGTTAATCTACACTATAAACCAAGTGTTTCTAACATATCAACAGAGCTTTCCATCCTACAGCCACAGAATACACATTCTTCTCACCAGTATATGGAACATTCTCTGGGGCTTTGCATATGCTAGGCCATGCAGCAAGTCTCAACAACTCAAAAAAAAAAAAAATTAAAATTGTGCCATGCATCTTCTCTGACTACAATGGAATAAAGTTGGTAATCAACAACTCAGGAATTCCCAGAACTTATGCAAACATTTGGAGACTGAATCAGGCTCCTGAATGAACAGTGGATCATTGAAGTAATCAAAAGTGAAATAAAAAATACTCCTGGAAACAAAGATGATAATACAATATATCTAAACATATGGAATACAGCAAAAGCAATGTTAAGAGGAGAGTTTATAGCAATTAGATCTTACATCAAGAAACTGGAAAGGCGCCAAATAAATGAGTTATCAATGCATCTCAAGGACCTAGAAAAATAACAGCAAACCAAACCTAGAACTAGTGGGAGAAAATAAATAATTAAAATTAGAGACGAAACTGAAACAATAAGATCAGAAAACAAAGAGGTGCTTTTTTAAAAAATAAATAAAATTGACACACCATTGTCCCAGTTAACCAAAAAAAAGGAGGAAGAAGACCCAAATTAATAAAATCAGAGATGAAAAAGGAAATGTAACAACAGACCCCATAGAAACATAAAGAATCATTAGAAATTGCTATAAAGATCTCTATGCCAATGGGAAACCTAGAAGAAATGGATAGATTTTTGGACATATATGACTTACCTAAAATGAACCATGAAGACACAGAAAACCTAAACAGACCCGTTAAAGATGAAAATTGAATTCATAATAAAGATTGTCCCAACAAAGGAAAGCCCAGGACCAGATGGCTTCACTGTTGAATTCTACCAGACATTTAAGGAAGAACTAACTCCAATTTTTCTCAAGCTATTCAAAACAATAGAAAAAGAGAGAATCCTCCCAAATTCTTTCGATGAAGCCAGCATCACCTTAATTCCTAAAACTGAAAAAAGAGATTACAGAGAAAGAGAGCTATAGGTCAATCTCTCTTATTAACATAGATACAAAAATCCTCCACAAAATTTTGCATATATCACCTTATCATTTTGTTGTACTTTTCCAATTACACCACTACAAATCATGTACCTCTGATTCAGAAAACAAATTCTATTCATCTCTGTTTTTTTTCAGATTTTAACATAACTGCTGGAAACTAGTGGTGGCTCAACAAATAAAATTTGAAAAAGTAAGTGAATATGCTAATCATTTTATTCCTCTTAGCTTTGTTAACCGAATTGTACTATTCACTGCATTGACTAGTTTTTCGGTTTATTTGTTTACTGAGAAAGGCATTACTATTTCAGCAAGCTTCAATCCATATATTGTAAGTGGTTCAGAAATCTAATTAATGTTGTCATATACAATTCTAATATATTTATAATACTTTAACAAGTCCTAATCATTAAAATACAGTATATTTGAAAAATGTAAAGTTTTCTAGAGTTTGTAAATGAATAATTCTGACATTTAAAGCTGTGTTTCAATGAAAGCTGTAAATTACCTATAGATACTTTCTACATGAAAAGATAATTTACAAATGTAAATTAAATGCAATAGTTCTATATCTCAGTAAACTATTTGTATGAATATTTTGAAAGTCATTTTGTGCTCATATTGAATAGTTGAGAACTCTATTATTTCCTTAAAATAGTTTTAGAAATTTAAAGCTATTATGAAATCAAATATTAAAAACAAAGCATTTGTTAGATTATTTCAAAAAAGAAAAGTAATATTGAACTTTTAGAACATTATATCCTATAAAAATTGGTATGATTTTTAAAATATTAAAATTATTTTTAAAAAGAGATGGACTGTTTTTAAGAAAGAAAACTAATCTGAGAACTGAGAAAATGGAACAAAAACCCTTACATTTATTTTTTTAATTGCATATGCATCAGTAATAGTGCTATTAAGACTTCACTTAAATACAGAAATTCATTGAAGGCCCTGTGAAATCACTGAAGGCCTCTAATGGAAGACAAAATCTTGTCACCAACCAGCGATATACAAGAGAATACATGTGACAATGATAGCATGGTTGGGTTAACTCATCTACTTTCTGAAATCAGGCAATTAAGGAACCAGTTATCTTTGAACAGCAAGGTCACTTTCATGATCGATGAGTGAAGGAACACTTCTTAAAGAGAAACAGCACTTAGTAACCTTCTGCCTTCTTCATCGGTATAGAGCCCACTTTTCTCTCACTGGGTTTGTTGTCTGCTTTTAAAGAAACCATGTTAGCCTACAAACTACTCTCTCTGGGGTAAAGAAAAAAGACCTTTAAATCACAACCAATGAAGTGATTCTTATTTCCTCAAAAGATGTCTTTGTCTTTGTATTATCCTGTAGGTAAATTCCTTTCACTGACATTTTTAAGGAGAAACTCTTAACTTGACTTTCTGCATCATATTTCAACTCAAATGTATGTGGTAATTTATTGAACTTTAAATAACATTTGAGACAGCATTTTGCAGTTTAGCAAACAGATTCTTATCATTAGTAATTTGGAGTTCTCCTACAGAGATATTCTGCTTTCAAAGTCAAAGGCCGGTGACAAGATTCTCATGCCTTTAATTTCAGCAGAGACAATGTTATATTTAACATATATTTGGTTTTAAAAGTAATTTATTATATTTTTGGAAATTCTTTAATCATAAAGGATATTCTCAAAAGTATTCACTGTGCGGGTTGTATATTTTGCCTTAATACCTGAACAGCCAAGATAAAAATGAATATTCTTTGTTAATTAACACTGTTCTGTTCATATTTTTCATGATGCTTCAGTCATTTCATTCTTATTTTAAAATGAATGTTCCTATGAAAATAGCTTTTATTGTTTTTAACCAGAATATGTATTTTAATATCATTTGTTATACATTATTACATGAATAGAAAAGTACTTTTGATTATGAAATATTATACCACTACTTCTGTGGATTAGTAAACCCATTCATATTTTTCACAGCAAATATGTAAGAAAAACTTATTGTATTTATATGAGGCTTCCAATAATCTTAAAGAGTGGTTTCATTGAACAATTTCAATAGCAAATATTTCTGATTGGATTATCAGGTGAAAAATAAAGGTGACCAAATGAGTAGGAAGTCTAGAGGTTTTAGAAAGGAAAGCATGTACACAATGTATTAAAATGAGGCCCTCAATGTGTTGGTACTGGTTTTGCTCATGTATGGACTCTAAGTACAGAACAACGATGGGGGACTTTCTATCCCAAAGTTTAGTGGTAGCCTTCATTGCTAGAACTGAAAAAAGTGATAAAAATAGAATCAATTCAAACCAAACTGTCAAAAGAAAGAGTCATCTACATCCACTGGATTCTGTGTCCCACAGAGGCTGGTGTCAGGTCCACATGGGGAGAAAAACCTATAACTGAAAACTGTGCTAGCTAGCAGGCTGACAAGCACCATGGAGAGGTTGGTGTGTGGGAAAGGGCAATTCTTTTTTTTTTAACTTTTATTTTATAAATATAAATTTCCAAAGTACAGTTTATGGATTAAAATGGTGATTCCCCCCCCTGCAACTTCCCTCTCACCCACAACTCTCCCAGCTCCCATTCCCTCTCCCATTCCATTCACATCAAGATTCATTTTCAATTCTCTTTATATATAGAAGATCGATTTAGTATATATAAAGTAAAGATTTCATCAGTTTGCACCCACACAGAACATAAAGTGTAAAATACAGTATTTTACTGTTTCAGTACTAGTTATAGCATTAATTCACATTGAACAACACATTAAGGACAGAGATCCTACATGAGGAGTAAGTGCACATTGACTCCTGTTGTCGACTTAACAAATTGACACTCTTGTTTATGGCATCAGTAATCTCCCTAGGCTCTTGTCATGAGTTGTCAAGGCTGTGGAAGCCTTTTGAGTTCACCAACTTCTATCTTATTTTGACAAGGTTATAGTCAAAGTGGAAGTTCTCTCCTCCCTTCAGAGAAAGGTATCTCCTTCTCTGATGGCCCGTTCTTTCTATTGGGATATCACTAGCAGAGATCTTTCATTTAGGTTTTTTGTTTGTTTGTTTGTTTGTTTGTTTTGCCAGAGTTTCTTGGCTTTCCATGCCTAAAATACTCTCATGGACTCTTCAGCCAGATCCGAATGCCTTAAGGGCTGATTCTGAGGCCAGAGTGCTGTTTAGGACATCTTCCATTCTATGAGTCTGCTGTGTATCAGAAAGGGTAGTTCTGAGAGATATAAGGGGAAAGGCGTATGTATGTATACTGTTTCCTGGCCCATGTGGATGCTGAAGCAAATGCCCAAGAGAACATCAACAAGTCAGCCTTCAAGAGCGAGGGAAACCCAGCAGTCAGAGACTGTTCACAACACTGGTGTGGAGAATGGAAATTGGGGGCTCAGAATGGTAGCCAAAAGGTCAGCACAGTGGATCACTAGGCTAATCCTCTGCCTGCAACACCGGCTCTCCGGGTTCTGGTCCCAGTTGGGGAGCCGGTTCTGTCCTGGTTGCTCCTCTTCCAGTGCAGCTCTCTGCTGTGGCCCGGGAAGGCAGTGAGGGATGGTCCAAGCATTTGGGCCCTGCACCTGCATGGGAGACCAGATGGAAGTGCCTGGCTCTTGGCTTCGGATCAGCACAGCGTGCTGGCTGTAGTGGCCATTTGGGGGGTGACCAATGGACGGAAGACCTTTCTCTCGGTCTCTCTCTCTCTCACTGTCTAACTCTGTCTGTCAAAAACAAAACAAAACAAAACAAAACAAAACAAAACAAAACAAAAAAAAACAAAAAAAAAAAAGAAGGGCAGCCAGAGAGAATGTTTCTGAAATGTCAAACATCACCATGGTGGACTTTCAAACTACAAAAACACCCTGAGGGTTTTGAACATCCATGAAGTCTAATGAGCAACAATCAAACCAAAAAAAGGAGCGGGTGCTGTGGCACAGTGAGTTAAAGCCATGGCCTGAAGCGCCAGCATCCCATATGGGTGAGGGTTCTAGTCCTGTTCGCTCCTCTTCTGATCCAGCTCTCTGCTGTGGCCTTGGAAAGCAGTAGAAGATGTCCCAAGTCTTTGGGCCCCTGCACCTGTGTGGGAGACCCCGAGGAAGCTCCAGTCATTGTGGCCATTTGGGGAGTGAACCAGTAGTTGTAAGACCTCTCTCTCTCTGTCTCTGCCTCTCTCTGTAACTCTGTCTTTAAAATAATTAAAATAAATCTTTGAAACAAATAAACAAATTAAAAAAAATGCTTGTTAAATTAGGACCTTTCTCCTTCCTTATTTCATGTTTAGTTTCTTTTTTTTAATATTTTATTTATTTTTTATTTGAGAGGTAGAATTACAGATAGTGAGAGGGAGAGACAGAGAAAAAGGTCTTCTATCCACTGTTTCACTATCCAAATGGCCACAACTGCCAGAGATGGGCCTATCTGAAGCCAGGAGCCAGGAGCTTCTTCCAGGTCTCCCACGGGGGTGCAGGTGCAGGCACCAAGAACTTGAGCCATCTCCACTGCTTTCCCAGGCCACAGCAGAGATGTGGACTGGAAGAGGAGCAGCCTGGGCTAGAACCAGCACCCATATGGGTTGCAGATGCAGCAGATGATTAATCTACTGTGCCACAGCACAGGAAACAGCACACTTACTTTCTTACTCCTCTTCTCCTACTCAATTTCATCTGATTCTAAGAGAGCTAGAATTCTTAGTCAATGAGAACTCTTACAGTAAATAGTCCCAAAGTAGGGGAAGGGAGTTGTGACTAAGTAATGTCTGAGATGTTTTAATTATCTGAGTACCATCAGAGAAACTAAGGAACATACTGATGATTTAACCAGGGATCTGAATGTAGAAAGACACTGTCATGCAAAGTACAATGCCAAATGTCAAAATACAAGATTGCTTTGCAATTTTATTGTGTTGAATTCATCATAATGGTAAATATTTTAAAGAAGTCAGAGATGTATTTGAGTCCAAATAAAGAAGTGTAAAATCAGGGTCAGAACGAAGACTTTACACTATGTGGCTAGAAGATTTAGACCAACCTGTATTGGTATAAAAATGTTAAGAGTTAAATAATAACATACAACTTGTTCAGTTTGGGTATGGTTGAAATGCCCATCATTCTTTTATGTGTTGAAATTTAATCTCTATGAAGCAATAGTGAGAGAGTGGAAACTTAATCTTACTTCATTGATTGAATCCTAGAGGTTTTATAAAAGGCAGAGATCATACAGACACAGGAGCTCTTTGTCTTTCCCATATGGTACCATGTGTGACTTCAGGACAATGCCAGGAAGAAGGCCCCTCGACTTTCTACCTTCAGACTGTGAACCAAAGTAAACCTCTTTTCTTTATAAAGTAGTCTGTCTCAGATGTTTTGCTATGGTAAAGAAAATCAGACTAATATAGGTATACACAAATATACATATATATGTATACATATGTATGTATTATTATGCCTACTTATACAAACTCTCCTAAAGTACTTAGCAACTCATACACAAGAACTGCACTTTGCTATATGCTAATTATTTAACAATGAACTAGTTTTCAAAATTTTGATAGATTCCAATTTGGGAGCTACTGAAATAAGTACTAGAAATTGTCTTCAATGTACTGTTCAGACATAAAGTGCCTGAATGAGTCACCTTACACTTGACTGAATCACTATTTATATTTTTCTATTATTCAAAAATTAATGTATTTGGCCAGTGCCATGGCTCACTAGGCTAATCCTCTGCCTGCAGCGCTGGCACTCCGGGTTCTAGTCCCAGATGGGCACCGGGTTCTAGTCCCGGTTGTGCCTCTTCCAGGCCAGCTCTCTGCTGTGGCCCAGGAGTACAGCGGACGATGGCCCAGGTCCTTGGGCCCTGCACCCGCATGGGAGACCAGGAAGAAGCACCTGGCTCCTGGCTTTGGATTGGCGCAGCTCACCAGCCGTAGCAGCCATTTGGGGGGTGAACCAATGGAAGGAAGACCTTTCTCTCTGTCTCTCTTTCCTACTGTCTAACTCTGCCTGTCAAAAAAAAAAAAAATTAATGTAGCCATTTTCTTTTACTCAGCATCATTATCTAATGTAATAACTCATGTCTATTCCTGTGCTCTCATTAACAATATCCAGACACCATGCAGCTTATGGTTATATTAGACCCTTAGCTGAGTGCTATATCTACACACACTTGATCTTACCCAAAAGGCTGAGAAGCGATGCTATATCTAAATATCTATTTAAATATTAGCCAAATAATTCTGGAAAATATCAATCTGAATGGTAGCTTCAGAGAAATTGCAAAATGGTTCCATTATTTTTTTCTGTTATACTACTAATGCTTTTGATTTTGAAAGTGGAGCTAGAAAATGTGAAAGAAAACCCTAATTTAACCTGAAAAATAGCTTTACTTGCTGGTTAGATGAATAGAAGGCTTTTGTTTGTCAGAAAATGCCACTTCTGGGGCCAGTGCTGTGGCACAGTAGATTAATCCTCTGCCTGTGGTGCTGACATCCCATATGGACACCCACAGGTTTGTGTCCCAGCTGCTCCACTTCCGATCCAGGTCTCTGCCATGGCCTGGGAAAGCAATGGAAGATGGTACAAGTGCTTGTGCCCCTGTACCCGCATGGGCGACCCAGAAGAAGCTCCTGGCTCCTGGCTTCGGATTGGCTCAGCTCCAGACATTGGGGCCATTTGGGGAGTAAATAAGGGGATGGAAGACCTGTCTTTCCCTCTCTACCTATCAAGTAAATTAAAAAAAAATCTTGTAAAAAAAAGGGAAAGAAAATGCCACTTCTTCATAAGTTATGAATTTTAAGAAGGTAGATAAATTTGTGAAGCAGAATAGAAATGATTTCCCAGGAAAGAGATTTTAAATTACCTACTTCTTTATTTTGGTATCTTTGAAGTACTATTAGGTAAATATTACAAAAATTGCTGTTATGATCTTTGATACTCTGACTCAATGGTAAGCACTAATATTAAAAGTTAAGCATAGAAAAATAAATGTAAACTTGATTTTAAGTCTTCGTGAGACTTTACATAGGTTTCAGATTGATTGCACTTCATTGGGAAACCTTTGCTGTTTTTACTTTTCCCATGAACTGTATTAAGCTTTCTTTACATGTAATAACACTTTTTTACATTTTACAATAATACACTTAGTTATAACATTAATAGTTTTATATTTAACTGTATGCCTTCTTTGCTAACCTGTAAGCCCTGAGAAGACAATGGTGGAGACCTTGTCTGTTGCTGTTTAGTGCCCTTTATTAGATTAGAACATTGTCTAGTGCCTTTTATTAAATATATACAAGTGTTCAAAACTGAATGACTACTTGACCCTATTTGCAAGAGATGTGATAATTAATTAGTGGGTAATTATTTGATTAAAAAGCAGTAGACTATACTATGTTCTTAAAGTTAATTGGTTTTAAATAAAACATGCTGAGTATATATAAAAGCATACTATTTTCTCTTAATTTTTTCAGATTGATGATAGATTTGTCCCAGTTTGTTGAAATGAGCAACATTTTAAAATCAATCTATTTCAGGAACCCTGTGATGCCCTCAGAAATTCAATATTGAGCTTTTGTGTGTTCTCTATATTAAGAATCATACATGAAACTGATGATCTCAAAACTATGATAATAATTATGGTGAAATGTTTGAATAGTGTATTGCTAAAGAGTTTGCACTTAAAGTGTCCAAGAAAGAAACAAGGTAGTGCTAATGAGCCTTTAAAAGAGAAATAAAATACCAGTTCTTAGGTTTCAATATGCATTTCAAAGTGCCTGTAATTGAATTATTGAAAATGTATTTTTTATTATTTTTATTCAGTCAACTTTTAATCTTAAGCATACTACTAAGTAGCACTTTTGTTATACATTTGCTTCAACTACTGCAGCTTTGTTTCCAAGCATAGAAGTCACTTAATATTTCTATTAGTAATCTGCAGTTATAATGATTCAATTTATTTATTGATTGATTGATTGATAGGTAGAGTTATAGACAGTGAGAAATAGACAGAGAGAAAGGTCTTCCTTCCATTGGTTCACTCCCCTAATGGTTGCTACGGCCAGCGATGCACCGATCCGAAGCCAGGAGCCAGGTGCTCCAAGCACGTGTGGGCCATCCTCCACTGTCCTCCCAGGACACAGCAGAGAGCTGGACTGGAAGAAGAGCAACCAGAACCAGTACCGGGTGCCCCAACCGGGACTAGAACCTGGGGTGCCAGTGCCGCAGGTGGAGGATTAACTAAGTGAGCCACATCGCCGGCCAATAGTGATTCGACTTAAAGCTCAATATTCACTTTCATTCACTTATAACCTTAAATTAGCTTAGATAAATCATTTTGCGCCTGTGTCTCACTTTCATTCTTCAAATAATTTTATGTTTCTAACTTGCTGTATGTTATTAGACTTAGCAGATATTAGGACGATTAAGGGTGGAGTGATACTTTAAAATATGGATATCTAATGTTTCTGAATGAAAGTTATACTGGCCCTAAGTACATCAAAGATAAGTGTAGTTAAATGATCTTGTTCTTACTTTCTAACTCTACCATTAGGGATAAGTCCAATTGAGCATGTGCTGAACTGTACATCTCCTCCTTCTCGTAAGATTAACTTTTAATAATTAATAAGAGGGAAAAACACTGTTCCTTAACAGTAGTGACAAGGGCTACAAACAATCATCAAATCTCAAAATGTCAATTTCACTCCTATGCATTACATTTTTTGATACTCTATTAGTTATTCCACATTGGTGAGAACATATGGTATTTGTCTTTTTGGAACTGGTATGTTTCACTAAGTATAGTGGTTCCCAGTTGAATTAATTTGTTATAAAAGTCCAGGTTTCATTCTTTTTTATGGCTGAGAATTCCATAGTATATCTATACCTACATAGCTATGATATATAGATTGATGTATATAGCTATGTAGGTATAGATAGAATATGATATAGTATATACACACCACAATTTCTTTATTCAGTCATCAGTGATGAGCATCTAGAATGATTCCATATCTTAGCTATTGTGAACTGAGTTGCAATAAACCTGGCAATACAGATACTTCTTTCATATACTTATTTCATCCCCTGGGTAAATTCGAAGTAGTAGTATTTCTGGGTCATATAATAGGTCTATTTTTGGCTTTCTGAGTTATCTCCATACTGTCTTCCACAGTTGCTGTTATCAGCATTTTCACCAAAATACATTGGGGTACCTTTTCCCCCACATCCTCGCTGGCACTTGTTTGTTGATTTATATATGAATCCATTCTAACAAGGTTGAGATGAGATCTCATAATGGTTTTTTTTTTTTCCTTTTTTTTAACTTTTATTTAATGAATATAAATTTCCAAAGTACGGCTTATGGATTACAATGGCTTCCCCCCCATAACGTCCCTCCCACCCGCAACCCTCCCCTTTCCCACTCCCTCTCCCCTTCCATTCACATGAGGATACATTTTCGATTCTCTTTATATACAGAAGATCAGTTTAGCATACATTAAGTAAAGATTTCAACAGTTTGCTCCCACACAGAAACATAAAGTGAAAAATAATAGATGATTTTTTAAATGATGATGAAATCAGATCAGACCTATTGTCATGTTTAATCCCAGTGAGAGTCAAGGATCATAATGGTTTTTATGGGCATTTCCCGGATGGTTAGATATCATTAGCATTTTTCATGTGTCTGTTGGCCATTTGAATTTCCTCTCTTGAAAAATTCATGTTCAAGTGCTTTGGTCATCATTTCTTTTTTTTTTTTTTTTTTTTTACATTTTAAGATTTTATTTAGTGCAAAATATGCATAGGAGGATGAGAGCTTTATTTAAGAGAGAGAGGTAAATCTGGGCTCATACTGAGCACCAGGAACCAGACATGTGGAGGAGCATCTAGGCCAGGGAGCCTGGAGTGGGTGGCCCGAAGGCCACATGCCCTGGAGGCAGAGGGCTACATCCAGTCCCCTCCTGGTTAGAAGCCAGGGCAAAGAAGAAAAGGGTGAACACACCATGTCCCAGGCTTTTGACCACTTCCAAAGGGGTGTGGTTAATTAACCTGATTGGCTGGTGGGCACCCAGGTGTTTGGCCATTTCTTAACTTGATTTCTTGTTTTGATGTTGTTGAGTTTCTTGAGCTCTTCATAGATTCTGGATATTCATTCTTTATCAGTTATATACTTGGCTAATATTTTCTGCCATTCTGTCAGTTGCCACTTCACTTTGCTGAGTGTTTCTTTTGTAATGCAGAAACTTCATTTAATCCCATTTATTTATTTTGGTTTTGATTATCTGTATGTGTAAGTTTTTTCCAAGAAGTCTTTGCCTATACCAATGTCCTACAGGGTTTCTTCAATGTTCTTCTCTATTAATTTGATGGTATCAGGTCATAGATTTATATCTTTGAACTATTCCTATGTGGCTTAGTGAAATGTCTGCCTTTTCAGTGAATACCAAGGTGTGTGCTGGTTTTGGCCAGGAAGGTCTGGTCAGTACTCCACATTGGGCCGAGTATCCAGGATCACATCCAAGTTTGGCATGGTAGATTTCCTCTATTGTCAGCAGGTGGGAGGGTATTTTCACCTCGGTTAGTGTAATCACACCCTCATCTCCCCTCTTCCAAGGTGATCAATGCTCAGTGTTACCCCACAGTGGGTGCAAGACTCACCTGCACTGCTCCATGAACCATACAAAAGATCTGTGCAGTCCTCAATGTGAGCACCAATACACTGTGATTACCTGCCCCATGCAATCAGGAAGCTCTGAACCTCCAGTGTCAGATGAATTGATTGGCCAGGAACACAGCTACACACTGCATTCTATCATCCATACCCAGAGTTCCCACAGTCACGGGGTGCTGAGGATATAAGGAACAGAGTTTTTAATGGGCTGCTATTGGTGTTAGCTCCCAGAAGCTTAGACAAATTCCCCTAGCTCCCATGAAGTGTGTGAGTATAGCTCTGGAGCTAATGCCCCAAAACTCTCAGTTGTAGGATGCCAATATCTGTCCTTTACCCCACATGTTGCCCTGGCTTGACTATGATGCTGTTAGGAACAGAATAGAGACACACAGCTTTTCCCTGCCAAGTATGGTGCTCTGTGTGTGGGGGTGGGGGAGGAAAGGAAAGCAACACAGCTTCCCTGTTCCAAGTCTGGCAGTTGCTCAGACCACAGTCAGCTCTCCAGGCTAAAGCAAAGGTCAGTGGGTGACTGTGGAAGTCCCTCTCAGCTGAAACAGAGCAGCAGGGTGCACAGTGATTTCTTCCTACCTTGAGTTTGTAAGATGGCTGCTCACAGCCAGCAGTTGACAGTGTAGTGTTAACTACCTCCTCGACCCATCTTTATGGCTGTTGTCTGCATATTTTCTGGGTATAATATATCTCTGTCTTCTGCAATTATTAGTTGTATGATTCTGACAAATTTATTTTCCTTTTCCAAATCTTAGATTAATTTTTGGTAAAGCAAAACATGCTTAATTTACTGTAGTAAGTCAAATTCTGAAGTTTGTCATACTTCATTATTTGGATTTGTAACAATAAATTGTTGGTTGTCTTCAAGTGGAACCTTCACTTTCGGCAGTTACCACAAGGGGGGAGTGATATCTTAATATTTCATATCTAGAGACTGGGAAGTGATTTCTCTTATTTATGGATTTATCTAATGCCCAGTAGATATCTAATAATTGTTTTCTAGCTTATAGAAAGTAGCTAAGGAAAAAATGTTTGTATGTTCAATGAACATGTAACTGAAAGTAAGGTCAGGAGTTTAACAGCTAATGAAAATGAAGTGACTGAACATTTCCTTAAAAGTCTTTAAATGGACATATGATTTTATTTCTCCAAGTCAAATACCTAATCTAAGTAAATTAGTTAAATATCTACAAGTGCAATGAGAGGACTATATGGTAGGTGTTTAAATGTTGGGCTAGAGAACTTCAAAATTGTGTGAAAAATGGAATTAAAAGCTAAAAAAAACCCCTACAATTTATATGAACATTAACTTCATCAATTCAAGAGATTTTGGTAGGTAAAGATGCCATTAACTTACTTCATTTCAAAAGAACTGAGGGTTTGAGAATTTAACATGATTAACTGAATGTAAATTTTCCTTTTCTTAAAAATTGTATTCATTTGAAAAGCAGAGTGACAGGAAGAGAGGGAAAGACAAAGATATATCTTCCATCTATGCTGGTTCATCCCTCAGAGAGCTGTAACTAACAGGTCTGGGTCAGGCAGAAGACAGGAGCCAGGAACTACCTTTGGGATTTCTATGTCGATGGCAAGAAACCCCACTATGTGGGCCCTCATCTGCTATCTCCCAGGTGCATTAGCAGGAAGCTGGATCAGAAACATTGAGTAGCTAGTACACAAGGAACTCTCTGATATGGGATCCGAGTGTCCCAAGTGACAGCTCAGCCTACCATGCCACAACAGCCATACCTAATTTAAATTATTCTAGTGTCAGCATTCTGTTCTTTATATTAAGTTAGTTCATGCTTTTTTTGAGGATAAGTATTAAACAAAACATTCAACCCTCTTCTAAATGTAGTGCTTATTTGCTAAGAAAAACAATGGGTAATATTTTTGATAAATTCCCTGTAAGATTAATTGGAGGGGCCAGTGCCAAGGTGTAGCGGGTTAAGCCACCATCTGCAGTGCTGGCATCCCATTTGGGTGCTGGTTCGAGACCTGGCTGCTCCACTTCTGATCCAGCTCTCTGCTATGGCCTGGGAAAACAGTAGAAGATGGCCCAAGTCCTTGAGCCCCTGCACCCACATGAGAAACCTGGAAGAAACTCCTGGCTCCTGACTTTGGATCAGCACAGCTCTGGCCATTGTGGCCAACTGGGGAGTGAAACAGTGGATGGAAGACCTCTCTCTCTCTCTGCCTTCTCTCTCTCTATGTAACTCTGACTTTCAAAAAAAAAGAAACAAATCTTTTAAAAAAAGAGAGATTAATTTGAAAGGACTCTGAAAGATGCTATTTAAAACTTTGCTTCCTTTTTACTCATTTAGGGATCCATTTCCTATATAACCTTTTTCTGTATTATTCTACTTTACACTAGAATATACCCAATAATCCATTTGAAATTGTCTACCTCATTTAATCAGTGATCTTATTGTCATTTATATAGGGACCAGCTATGTATATAGATTTCATCTGCCACAAAAAAATCTCTGAAACTTGGGGTTTCACCCTACTTTAATATGTGCTTTTACAGTTCTGATAAAGAAATGTTTTCTATTTGTCTATTGTTATTGGGTGGCAAAAAGTTTATTTTTGAGAGCTACTTTTGATTCAAACTTTCAGTGGAAGTTCTCTCCATTTGTATAATGTTGTGTGTAACCACATCTTAAATTCAACGTGAAGAATAGCATAGACATGCAAAATCAATTATACATAACCAATATTGACATTCTGACTACCTAATAAAATGAAGTATCAGCAGTAAATCCAGACTGTTTCCTGCTTCTCCTTACTAGAAAGTCCTTTACATTAACTATTACATATTTAATCAATTGATTATTTAAGATAGCACTACTCTTATGTAAGGGTAGCTGTTGATTCTGAAAAAATCTCATCACCAATTTGAACAGATAATTCACCAATGTATTACATGCATCAAAAGGAATGTGTATGTACAATAATTTTGTATTTAAACATAAAGTTCATTTAAACTTAGGTTTAAAAGGTAATAGATATTTTGAGACTGAATTTGCGGTGTATCACGTAAAGGCGCCACCTGGGATGCCAGCATCCCATATAGGTATCAGTTTGTGTCTGCCTTCTCCACTTCATACCTTTCTTCCTGCTATTGGCCTAGGAAAAGCAGCAGAGACTTTCCCAAGTATGTGAGCCCCCTGCCAGTCACTGGGAGACATGGATTAAGCTCCTGGCCTGTTGTTTCTTCCTGGCAGTGTGCCAGCCATTGTAGCCATCTGGAGGGTGAACCAACAGATGGAAGTTTTCTCTTTCTTTCACTGTCTGTCCTTGTCTCATTATAACTGACTTTTTTTTTTTTTTTTTTTTGGCAGGTAGAGTGGACAGTGAGAGAGAGAGAGACAGAGAGAAAGGTCTTCCTTTGCCGTTGGTTCACCCTCCAATGGCCGCCGTGGCTGGCGCTCTGTGGCCGGCGCACCACGCTGATCTGAAGCCAGGAGTCAGGTGCTCCTCCTGGTCTCCCATGGGGTGCAGGACCCAAGAACTTGGGCCATCCTCCACTGCCCTCCCTGGCCACAGCAGAGAGCTGGCCTGGAAGAGGGGCAACCGGGACAGAATCCGGTGCCCCAACCGGGACTAGAACCCGGTGTGCTGGCGCCACTAAGTGGAGGATTAGCCTAGTGAGCCGCGGCACTGGCCTATAACTGACTTTCAAAAAAATATCAATCTTGCTTTAAAATATTTAAACAAGAAATGCTTTCTGTAGTTCTTATTTAAGGTCAAACTAAACAAATTTATGGTGATACATAAAGTGTTACACATTGTCCTCCAAGTATAATTACAGAGAAAAGTACCTCAAGTCATCTTTCTGCTAGAGAATTGATCTTTAAAACATCTTCCATATATATATATATATATATATGTATGAAAGAGCTAAACATAAATTAATAAATAATTAAAGTGAGTGAATGCATCTGTAATGTTCCCTACTCTCAAAATGAGCATATTTCTCATTTCCCAATAATAAAAATCACAAATAAAGCCATTTTGTTGGGGTGTAGCAAGTGAAAGGAGAGAGGATGGGAGAACAATTTTTCTGAAGACTGACTAGGGACCAAACCCAGTGGGTTTCTTTATTGCCCTGGATTACATCAGCCATTTGTATAGCACATGCACATGCTCATATAACTCTAAGATTTCTCTGAAACATGCTTAGCTACACATATTAGATAAGCATGTCTGGAAAAGCAGTTGCATGTCCTTGTGAATCCCAAAGTTCCCATAAGAGAGGGAGGAGGAAGAAGGGTGGGAACACAGGTGGAAGAGAGGGAAGAGTGGGAAGTATCACTATGTTTCTAAATCTGTATATATGAAATACATGAAATTTGTATACCTTAAATAAAATTAAAAAAAAAAACAGGCAAAAAATACATTATAGAAAGAGGAAAACTTACATACACACAAACAAATGAACTTCAATACTTTGTGGAAAATGGAATTAAAGAATAAAAATATAAAATACAAATTTTACTACTCAATCTACACTCCATCAAGTTCAGGACACTCACTTAAGCAATGATACCCACCATTTCTCTATCTCTAAAGATCCAAGGGTCATGGGGATTTAACTACGTCAATACACTTTTTTCAATTATTAATTAAATAAAAATGAGTGACATTTAAAGGTTTCTTAGCATAGGAAAGCAAAGGAAGTCAAATGGAACCAAATCAGGCCTGAAAGTCAGAGGCTTAATAATTTCCAATCAAAGTCTCAAAAATTTTGCCCCTGTAAGATGGAAGAGAGGAGCAGGAGCATCATCATGGTGAAGCTTTACTGGACATTTTTCCAGTCTAAGATTCAGCCAACTTTTTCAAAATATTCTCATAATGAACTAATGTTGTTATTTTTTGACTTTTTAGAAAATTAGCAAGTAAAATACACTCAGCATCCTTACCCCCAGAATGCTGCTTTTATCTTTGCTCTTGATTAGACTGCCTTTGATTTGACTGGATCACTTCTACCTCTCAGGATCCATGACTTTGATTGTGCTTTGTCTTCAGGATTGTACTAGCAAAGTCATGTAATATCTCCTCTTAAAACTGTTTGAAGAAATGCTTCAAGGTCTTGATGCTTTTTGCTTCAAATTTCCATTGAAAGCCCTGCTCTTGTCTGTGGCTTATCTAGAAGCAATGATTCGGGAATCCACTGAACAGAGTTTGTTCAACTTTAATTTATTAGAATCGTGTAATCTTGAAAAATAGAGACATAAATGATGCTGGCTATCATTTTTACTCTTAATTGTGAGTCATTTTCAATTGGAATATAAACAAGATGATATTTTTTCGCTTGACTATTGATTGGTTGGTTTGCTGTTATGGGCTTCATTTTCAATATCATTTTATCTCTTCTTAAAATGAGTTATCCATTTACAAACTGATGATTCCCTGGGAGCAGTGGCCCCATCATCTCTGTAAAATGTCAATGATTTCATCAGTCTCCTCCCCAAGCTTGATCATAAGTTTGATGTTTATTCTTTCAGTTTTAGCTGGATTCATATTCCATTATAGGGGTTCTTTTCAAAGTGTCATCTTATTATTCTTAGTGCTCAAACAGATTCTGTTTAGACATGTTATAATAAGTTAGAGTTTATTTTGATGCGAAATAATTTTTATATCCATGCATACTTTTTCATGATAGATATTGTCTATGAGCATTTGGTACATTCCCTCATGTGTGCATGTATGTTTATGCATGTGCATTTGAGCATACATAGAAATATATACAAAAATAGTATGTTTATATGTTCCTGTTTTTTAAGAGAGATAAAAAGTAAATATCCCAATCACATACAAGAAAACACAACATAGCTTGTACTAGACTTGTCATTACACGCTTGCCTTGGGAAAACATCCTGAATAGAGTCTGTAGAGAAAAGAAAGTGTTTTTCTAATTAACTTATCTGAATTTCCTTTACTATTAATTTGTGTCTCTTTCTTATAAATATAATGTGTTCCCCATAGAATTATTTTGGTCTCAGCTTTTTTGTGCTGGCATGTTCTCATTTATTCTGTCACATAAAATCTAAATTATACTAATACCAGTAAAGCAGAGAACTAAATTTCATAAGCCCAAATAGAGCTTCTTTGTTGGAATGAAAAAATTGAGCAAGAAAATTATAGCTGTTTTAATAATGGATGACTGGAAAATATTAAGAAGAGTCATGTAGATGATTTATTTTTAATAATAGATTCAATAGACACAGAAAGAAGGCCAGTGTAAGAAACATTACATTTTGCTAATCTGGTTAGAAATATTCTGACATTTAAAAATTCTCATATTAATTTTTTCATATTTTCTTCTCAGTGTAAATAACAATTCCTGCATTATTATGATATAATATACAAAATAATTCAGAGAAGGATAACGTTTGGTGTTTTCTAAAATATAGTAAGGGATCAGGGTATGTATGGGGTATAGTGGTTATGACACTGCTTATAATACACACATGTCATATCAAAGTACCTGGATCAAGACATGGTCTGGCTCCTAATTCCAACTTCTTGCTAATTTGCACCCTAAGAAGAAGCAGGTGATAATCTCAAGTAGTTAAATCCTTTCCATCAAAGTTAGATACATTATTGAGTTCCAGGCTCATGGGTACAGCTCTAGGTGTTACAAGCATTTGAGGAAAGAACCAGTGAATAGAAGATCTCTGTCTGTCTCTCTTTCTCACTGTCTCTCTGCCTTTCAAATAAATAAAAATAAATAAATAAAAATTAAGATAGGTAAGGAATGTTTGTGAGGAAAATTTTGCATTTCAATACAATTAATATGGATTTGAGATCACTACTTCCTCCTAATGGACACTAGATTTTGAATTTTATCTTTCATCATTTTCTTTGCATCATACAAAATTTAAATGGGACTGAAATTAAGCAAATATTTTTATTTTATCATTTTTAAATTTAATTATTTCTGATACTCATACCTTGACGTTTTAGGATTATATTTTCCAAAATTACAACATGTTTATATTATATATTTATTTAACAGGTTTTTTTGTTGTTGTTGTTTATTTGAAAGAGTCACAGAGAGAACAGGAAAGGGGGAGAGAGGGATTTTCCAACTGTTTGTTTACTCCTCAGATGACCATAGTGGCCAGGACTGTGCCAGATCAAAGTCAAATATGGGGAGCTTCATCCAGGTTTCCCATGTAGATGGCCCAAACACTTGGGCCATCTTCTGCTGCTTTTTCTAGGCCATTAGAAGGGACCAGGGCTTGGTGATTATGAGACCCTATATGACTCAGCTACAGCCTCCTTGAGTAGTTGAGGATCCACCTCTTTCCCTACTCTTAGAACCTTGTGCGTATAATAGACAGTTGCAATAATGTTGTGCAATTCAATGTCAGGCTGATGAAAAGGTGCACTGAGCAAGTCCCTACACCCAGATTAGTGCCTGAAATCAGAGACTCTGGACATTCTTCAGTAACCAGAGGGGAATTCCATGGTCTTTGGTGAGCAATTTTATATCCCAACCAGCATCAGCAGTGTCTGAAGGGTGAAGTATCTGGCATTGAGCCCATAGCACCAATAGATAGATCATAGTTCTTCTTAACAATAAAACAGACTGCTTAGAATTTCTGGGGCAGCCACAAATGGAATTAAATTACTAAAACTAATCCTGCAATGAACATGTGACATCATACTCCAAAAACATCAAGAAATTCAAGGGAACCATGACCTCACCTATAGAGCAATATATGGTGTCAGAAACCAACCATGTAGGAATTGAAATTTCCAAATGCTCACATGAAGATTTCAAAGTAGTTTTAAGGAAACAAAAAGATTCAAGAGAACACATATAAATGACTCAATATTCTAAGAGAGAGATTTGATGCAGATATGGAGGTAATTAATCAAAAGCAGAAACACTTCAACTGAAAAATTCACTAAGTAAAATTTAAAATATGTGATAGCATCAAGAGCATAATATATCAAAAAGAAGAATCAGTGAGCTCAAAGACAGGCTATTTGAAAATAACAGTTGGAAGACAAAAACCAAAAACAAATCAAAAAGTATGAAGAATGCCTACAGAAAATAAGAGATAGCCTGAAAAGAAAATATTCCCATTATTGGGATTCAAGAAGGGCTTGAGAATGCCAAAGGGATAGAAAGCATATTCAAAAGATAATCTCATAAAAAAGATAATGAGAAAATTCTCAAAACCTAGAGAAAGATAGAACTATCCAGGTACAGAGAGGTTAAATGTCAACAGCGAGAACAATGCATCCAAGCCTACCCAAGGCATATTAAAATTAAGTCTCCAAGATTAACGTAAATGGATTCTCAGAGCTTTAAAATAAAAGAAATGAATAAAACATAAGTGGGCCTCAACTTCCTGACTACAGACTTCTCAACAGAAACATCACAGGTCAGGAGGGGGTGGCTAAGACTTTTATAGCAGTGAAAAGTTTTCCAGTCAAGAAGAATGTATCCAATAGAGCTATCTTCAGATATGAGAGAGAGGGAGAGAAAATATTTCAAGCCAAACACAAACTGAAGGACTATATCATCACCAGACTTCTGTTAAAAGAATCCTTAGAGGAGGTTACTCACACAGAAAGAAGAGATGCTAACAAATAAGAAGAAAATCTCAGATAATTGAAAATTTTCAGGTAAGAGTACCAACAAAATATGAGTGCTCTAATATTGTATACACGGTATATAAATCAATTATATATTTACTGTGAAGACTAAATATATATATATATAATACACACAAAATTACTATGCAAAAATATTACGAGATGACAGTATGGAAAGAGACAAATGTAATGTCAAAGATTTTAAATGTGGGGAGGGATGTACTGCAAATGTAAAGTGTTTTAATTAATATTTCTTATCTGTGTTTTTTTTTCTCTTCATATTTTGATAACCAACGTTATCACTTCAAGAAAGTTTGTTATAACCAAAAGATGCTTTTGGTAAACCTCAAGGTAACTGGAAACTAATACAAACAAGTACAAAACAACAACAAAAAGAAAGCTAGAGTGGGAAGTGTTACTGTGTTCCTAAGTCTTTACATATGAAATAAATGAAACTGTGTAACTTAATTAAAATTTAAAAAATAATTATTTAAAAAAATCTTCGACAGATTGGAAAGCACATGATGGTCCCAACATAAAATTGACCCATATGGTACTAGCATTGTGGCACTGTAAGTTAAGTATCTACTTGCAAAGCCAGCATCCAATGTATGTATGCATTCAAGGCCTGGCTACTCCACTTCCAATCTAACTCCCTGCTGGTGCACCTGGGAAAGGAGTGAAAAATGGAGCAAGTCTTTGGGCCCCTGCACCCAAGTGGAAGACCAGGTGAAGCTCCTAGTTCCTGGCTTCAAGCTGGCCCAGATAGAAAATTTCCTCTCTCTCTCTCTCTCTCTCTCTCTCTCTTCTCCCTCTCTCTCTCCCCCCACTTCCCTCTCTCTCTCTTTCTATGTGTGTATGTGTGTAACTCTGCCTTTAAAATAAATAAACTTTAAAAAAAACATAGAACAAAGAAACAGAACTGATACTCTAGGATAAACTCACACATCTACAGTCAACTGGTCTTTATAATAGAGGTGCTAAGATCAAGCATTGGATAAAAGATAGGCTTTTCAAAAAAATGGTGCTGAGAAGATTGGATATTCATGTACAGAGTAATGAAATCTGTCTCTAACCTAGGCTACTATAGTTTATCTTTTACAGATACCAGTTCAAGGTGGATATAATCTTTAACTGTGAGACCTGAAATTTTGATATCATTAGAAGAAAAACAGATAAAACATTTCAGAAAATTGGAATACGCAAGGGTTTGCTGGATCAGACTCCAAAAACCTAGGAAATTAGAGCAAAAGTAGATAAGTGGCATTCTATCAAAATAAAGAGCTTTTTTACAGAATAGAAAATCAATAGAGAAAAGATATAAACTACAGAAGAAGGGAAATCTTTCCAAACTACAAGGAGTCAATATCCAGAAAATATGAAGAATTCAAACAACTCAATAGAAAAGAAAAAGAAAAAGAAAAAGAAAAAGAAAAATCAAACAATTTAATTACAAATTGGCAGCAAATCTAAACAGATAGTTCTCGAATAGACATACAGATGGGTAAGAAGTATGTTAAATATTACTCAACACCAATATCCATTAAGGAAATGGAAAGAAATATGGAAGATTGTCAAAGTCTGAAAATAGAAATACTATATGAACATAAATTTCAATCTTGAGCATATATCAAGGAAATTAAAATCTGTTAAATACACATCTGCACTCCCATTTATATTGTAGCACTATTCACAATATCCCAAAAACTTGAAACAACTTAATTGCCCATCAACTGATGAATGGATAAAGAAAATATGATACATATACACGCTGTTATTTAACAAGCCAAAAAAGGAATGAAATTTTGTCATTTACAACAACATTGATGGAACAGAATGCCATTGTGTCAAATGAAATAACCTGAGAACAGAAAGACAAATATCACCTAACCCTATTCAAAAGTGGGGTCTTTAAAAAATATAGGTGATGTCATAGAAGGTAAAAATATAATGGTGGTTACTAGAGTCTAAGGAGGGAAGTGAGGAGGACAGTGTGGAAGAAGATTGATTGATGGATACTAGGTTAGAGCTAGATAGGATTAAGAAGTTATTGGGTTCCATTCATATTAATGTGAAAATAAGTGTTAATTTACTGTGAATTTCCATATATGAAAACATAGAAGATAGTATTTTGGATGTTTTCACTAAAAAAATTGTTAAATGCATGTAAAGATAAATGTACTCTGTTTGGACATTACACCATGCATACATATAAGAAATCACATTGTATTCCATAAAAATGGAATTTTTTTATTTTTAGATTTTTTATTTATAATAAAAATGAAAATGCATTCATCTACAAAAGAACATTAAAATAGAAAATAAATATATAATTGTAAAATATTTTATTTCTCTGGTTAGATTTTGTTATATTTGTTTAAGAAGTAACACTATGGAGCTGGCCTTATGGAACATCAGATTAAGCCATGACTTGCACCACTGGTATCCCAAATCAATTTAAGTTCCAGCTCCTTCACTTCTAATCCAGTTCTCTGTTAATGCACCTGGGAAGGCAGAGGCTAATAGCCCAAGTGCTTAGTTCCTTGACATCCATGTGGGAGATCTTGGTGGAGTTGCTATCTCCTAGCTTCAGTCTGGCACAGGCAACTCTTGTGGTCATTTGATGAGTGAACCAGTGGATGAAAGTTCTCTCTCTCACTCTCTCTGTATTTTTCTCTGTCATTCTGCATTTTAAATAAATAAATAAATAAATAAATAAAGTAAAACAACAAGAGAATAGTTTTGTGATTATACTGTATGGACAAGTGAAATGAATGAAAGTAATGTCACAAGAATGGGAGGAAGGAGCTGTTTTCACACTGTATCTGTACTGTAAATGAAGCAATGTAGAATTATTTGAAAGTGAGCTTAGCTTTACTTAAAATTTTCTGTTGGACATCTTTAGCCACTACTTATTATACAGTAGGAAGCAGTTGAAATAGAATCATATAAAATGTTTAATTAAACCAAAGGAGCCAAAAAGTAAATAAAAATGAAAACTAATGTATTGGACAGTAAATACTTATGAATATAATATATAGTAATAAATTATATCCTTAATAACTTCATTTTTACATTTTTAATACTTTATTTGAAAAATAGATAGAACTCTCATCTGCCAGTTCACTCTCCCAAAGTCCTACGGGAGCTGTGGCTGGGCTAGAGGGGAACCAAATGTAATTCAGTTCTCCCACAAAGGCAGCAGGTGCCTGATAGCCTGAGCCATCACCAATGCTCCACAGGGTCCAAACTGTCAGGAGGCTGGAGGCAGGAGCAGAGGCAAGAATGGAACCAAGGTGCTCTCTCATGTGGGATACAGGTGTCTTAGCTGTTATGCTAAACTCCCATTCCTCAATAATAACTTTATTATTTTTAAAGGAAGATTGATTTATTTATTTAAAAGGCAAAGTTACAGAGAGGCAGAGGCAGAGAGAGAAAGAGGGGAAGAGAGAGAGAGAGAGAGAGAGAGAGAAAGAGAGAAAGAGAGAAAGAGAGAAAGAGAGAGGTCTTCCCTTTGCTTCCCTCCCCAGATGGCTGCAAGGTCAATCCGAAGCCAGGAACCAGGAGATTCTTCCAGGCCTCCAACATGGGTGCAGGGGCCCAAGGACATGGGCCATCTTTTAATTAATAACTTTAAATGTGAATCATCTAAATTTTATTATTAAAAAAACTGAGATTGTCATAGTGGATAAAATTTAAAAGATCTAAATATAAGTTATCTACTAAAAATCACCTTAAATATAAACACCAATTAAAAGTAAAGAGATGGTGAAATCTATCTATCTATCTATCTATCTATCTATGATGTTTATATGCTAATACTAATATAAAGAAAACAGAAGTATCTATAGTAATCTCAGTCAAAACATATTATAAAATAATAGAAATGATCACTGGCAAAAAGGGCAACTTTTATGAGGACATAATAATTATATTTCTGTGTACTTAACAATGTCAAAATAAGAGTAAAAGGAGAAATAGACAAATTTATTACAATTATTTGGGCCTTTAATGCTTTCCAGTAAATAATTGATCAAGCATGTAAAAAATCAGCAGAGATACAGTTGACCAAACAATACTATCAATCATTTTTATTTCTTTGACAAATATGGACTGTTCTATTGAACAGCAGAAGTTACATTCTCATGATCACATAAAAAATTCATAATCTATAGCACATCCTGGATGATAAAACACGCTTTAATAAACTACAAGAGAAGTCGCAATTGAATTAATTTTAAAACAAAAAATTTAAAGATATCTGTTGTATCACCAAATATTTGAAACAAAACAACATACTTCTTAACAATAAAAATACTGTGAAGCAACTTAAAATGAAATTTAAATGACCATATTTACGTAATGTATCAAATACAGTGTAGTGAGGGAAATTTACAATATTACATATATACATTAAAATGATAAAGATCTAAAATAATCACATTGATCAATTTCAGTTCACAATTGATCATAATGAAAGAACTAAGAGACAAAGAGATCACATAAACAAGTCTAGTGCCTGCTAATACTAACCGATAGAATAAATAAAGGGGAGAGCGATCCAACATGGGAAGTGAGATACACAGCAGACTCATAGAATGGCAGATGTCCTAAACAGCACTCTGGCCTCAGAATCAGCCTTAAAGGCATTCTGATCTGGCTGAAAAGCCCATGAGAGTATTTCAGGCATGGAAAGCCAAGACACTCTGGCAAAAGAAAAAAAAAAAAAAACCACCTAAATGAAAGATCTCTGTGAGTGAGATCCCAGTGGAAAGAACAGGTCTTCAAAGAAGGAGGTACCTTCCTCTGAAGGGAGGAGAGAACTTCCACTTTGACTATGACCTTGTCTGAATAAGATCGAATTTGGCAAACTCAAAAGGCTTCCATAGCCTTGGAAACTCATGACTGGAGCATAGGGAGATTACTGATGCCATAAACAAGAGTGTCAATTTGTTAAGTCAACAACAGGAGTCACTGTGCACTTACTCCTCATGTAGGATCTCTGTCCTTAATGTGCTGTACATTGAGATTTAATGCTATAACTAGTACTCAAACAGTATTTTTCACTTTGTGTTTCTATGTGGGTGCAAACTGTTGAAATCTTTACTTAATGTATACTAAACTGATCTTCTGTATATATAGAAAATTGAAAATGAATCTTGATATGAATGGAAAGGGAGAGAGAGCGGGAAAGCGGAGGGTTGTGGGTGGGAGGGAAGTCATCGGGGGGCGGGGAGAGCCAATGTAGTCCATAAGCTGTACTTTGCAAATCTATATTCATTAAATAAAAGTTAAAAAATAAAACAAAATAATCATATTAACTTTCTGTGGTAATCATCTAAGAAAAATTTAAATGTAACTGAAGTACAAGAAATACTGCAAGGAGCCAGCATTATTGTGCAGCATTGTGACACAGGAGGTTAAGCTACTGCTATCTAGCTCCTGAAAAGGTGCCTGAAAATTCAGAATATAATGGCCCAAACGTTTGGGTCCCTGCCCTCCAAGTAGGGGCTCAGCTTTAGTTTGACTCCCAGCTTTGACCTGACTGTTGTAGATATTTGGGAAGTAAACCACTGTGTGGAAAATTAATTTTCACTGTAGAGATGGACAGGAAGTTCAGAGTCATCTGCCCAAAACATGATAATGAGGGAGCAGAACTAAAATTTCATGTGTCTTTCACTGCATTGTTCAAACTATTATTAATAATTTAAAAGAAATCACAGTAATGATCTCAAAAACTAATATTTTACATATGCATACATTGCTAACATATTTCATAGATTTATATATTATCACAAGCATAATAGGTTTTTTAAAGCCACAGGTAACATGAAAATAGAATGGTAGCATGGCTTTCTGGTGCTTGTATACTGATTATGATCTTAATTTGACGTTGAAAAACTAAACTTAAAATAGACGATTTATTTGGTAAACTCTATAATTACATCTATCCTGTGACATGCCTGGAATATACTGTTCTCACTTTCACTGGTTAGTAATGAAGTGAGTAAAAGAAATCCATTCATGCAATTTGAAGAATCTTATTGTCCTCCAAATAGGCTTTGCTGTGATGGTAGCAGGAGAGCCATAAAGCAATTGATGACTACGAAATAGACCAGAGTGTCCCATCTGCTGCAGCACATATGGAACAAATTTTGAACCAGGCTTAACCTAAACTTTCTGTCCTTAAAAAATATTACATTCAATCAAATTATCAAGTTCAGACTCATTTTAGAAATGATGGGTATGTAAAACCTGCTCTTATTGCTATTTATATCTTACTAACAAAATGAAAACATACTTTTGCCAGGTAAATGAAAATATTTTAGAGACAACTTGGCTTCTGACCACAACCAAATTATGAAAAAGTGTGAAGTGAATTAATATAGCACCAAGGACAGAAGGAGGTTCAAAGTCCAATTAACATAAATCAAGTAATTTTAGGAGACCTTTTTACAGCTGTATTTTTGGAAAATACTTGGCCAGAAATAAACAGAATTTTCTATTACTTTACGGAGCTAGTAAAACATATAAGACATCATGAATTGAAAAATATGGTTTCTAAAATAATTTTAAACACTAGAATCAAGAATTTATAGGCAGATTAGTTTGATACTTCTTTCAAGTATAAATTTCTTATACATCAACTGATACTGAACATCAGTGAAAATATGAATATAATGCTAGTTAATGTCCACATTATTTTTTCTTTGAGCTTCATTTAAGTTTTTAGAAGAAAAAATTAAGAATGCATTAGGTTTGCAAAATTTTCTTGTCTCATATAGTCACATCAGAAAATTATGAGAAATATGTGTAATATAAAAAAATTTCTTAGTCTATTTTTTGCAGCTTTAACTTGATAAAATTTTAGGTAGAAAGTACTCAAGTCACTGGTGTTTACTTTTTTTTTTTTTAACTTTTTTTTGAGGGGGTGAGTAAATTGTAATGAACCAGATTTACTGGTCACCATTCTGGAGGCTAATAATCCAATAACAAGATACCAGGATCTGGTGAGTGCCTTTTGGCTGCTTTGTCCCATGGCAGAAGGTAAAAGAGAGGGTGAGAATGAAAGAAGGGACAAAGTTGCTCTTTTATAACACCAATTCCACCATTAGGATGGAACCTTCATGACCTCTTAAAATTCTGACTTGTTAATGCGAATACAATGACATTATATTTCATCTTTTGGAAGGACAAATATTGAAATCATTGAATGGCATCCCTTGATTATCACAGTGTTAAAATATTTTTCTTAACTTTTTAAAAAATGAGGCACAAGGTCACTACCTTGGCATAGTAGGCTAAGCCTCTGCCTATGGTGCTGGAATCCCATATGGGTACTCATTTGAGTCCCAGGTGCTCCTCTTCTGAGCCAGCTCTCTGCTATGGACTGGGAAAGAAGTAAAATATGGACCAAGTACTTGGGACCCTGTACCTGCATGGGAGATCCGGAAGATCTGGCTTTGGATTGACTCAGCTCTGGCCATTGTGGGCCATCTGGAGAGTGAACCAACAGATGGAAGACCTTTCTGTTTCTCCCTCTCTCTGTAACTCTACCTCTCCAATATATACATAAAATCTTTTAAAAAATGAAGCATAAAGAGAATCTAAAGATAACTAAATAGCATGAATCCTCACTGATGGCAGCCATGCTAGAATTAACGAAAAAGAAGAAAATAGACAAAAAAAAAAAAAGAAAGAAATACATTTACAGGGTTCTCACTGATGGAAATTTTCAGTGGAGTTGCAACAAAAAGAACAAAGACTCCATGTGACAGTGAGGAAAGAGAACAAAGACATGGCTGAAGCCATCCATGCGGTACAGCCAGCTGCCACCTAGGAGTTGCCATCTTAGGAAGTCAAGGTAGGAGGAAGTGCCTGTACATTCCACCACCCAGATTTAGCTAAGAGGAAATTCCACATTCATCCATGGACTATAATTTAAGCCTAGGTAGCTGACTGGGGTCTGAGCAACTGCCATGTTACCGCCCTTCCCATCACCCACAGATCACTGAACTTAGCTGTGAAATTTCATGCAACTGATCGCTGCACCACTGCTGCTGGTAGTGATCAGAGTCAGAGTCAGTGCAATCTGTGGGGCAGAGGACAGATGCCTTGCATGTTGATACTGTGGGATTTGGGGGTATTAGCCTTGGAGTGACGCTCTCTCACTCTATGTGAGCCAGAAGGGGTTCCTTAGCTTCTGAGTATTAGCACCACCAGTAACAAATAAAAACAAAGTCTCATATTCTTAGAGATTTGGTTAATAACCCTACAATATCAGTTCTAATTTGTTCAATCTTACTGAAATCTGCTGGGTGAAGCAATTGAAGAACCTACATGTATTCCACATCTCTGGAGCCACAACTGACAGATGAAAATCTTCTCTATACTTTGTGGTTACTGTGTGCAATTGGAACAGGGTTCAGTTCACATTCCTTACTATAGAGTACTAGGGATGTTGGTATTATTAGCTGCAGCACCAGCTTCACTCTCATAGTAAAACATGAGGAAGGCCCCATCTACATCATATAGTTCTAGAGTCATAGCAATTGTCACAAGCCCAAGTGTCACTCAGTCTTTCCAGTAGGACAAGGTGACAGCCTCCTTTGTCTCGCTTAGCACCAAGAACAAGGCTCCAGCAACACAAAAGCTAGGGTGACTGATACTGAACTATCTGTGGACTGAAGGTACACAACCTAGGGAAGCCACATTCATCTTAAAGTCACACTTACATAATCCTATGAACCAAGTGATATCCCACGTTCCGTATAAACCATCACCTCTTTTCCAAGAAAACATACTCCATAAATAAGTGACTGTTACATCAGATCTGCAGATATCAATGCAGGGGCATAGGAAAAATGAAGAAGCAAGCAAGTATGGCATCTCAAAAAGAACACAATAATTCTCCAGAATTAGATTCTGATATGAAGAAAATCTATGAAATGTCAGAATTAGAATTCAAAATAATGATTGTAAGGAAACTAAATGTAATGCAAGAGAATACAGATAGATTAAACATTGAGAAAATCTGTGACATTAATGGAAAACCCACTAAGGAGATAGAAATCATCAAGAAAAAACAAGTAAATTTTGAAGATGGAAAATAAAGTCATTGAAATAATATATGCAATTGGGAGCTTTTTTTAATTTTTTTTATTTATTTGAAAGACAGAGTTAGAGAAAGAGGTAGAGACAGAGAGAGTGGTCTTCTTTCTGCTGGTTCACTCCCCATATGGCCGCAATGGCTGGAGATGAGCCGATCTGAAGCCAGGAGCCAGGAGCTTCTTCCAGGTCTCTCATGTGGGTGCAGGGGCCCAAGGACTTGGGCCATCTTCTACTGCTTTCCAAGGCCATGGCAGTGAGCTGGATTGGAAGAGGAGCAGCCAGGACTAGAACCAGTGCCCACATGGGATGCCAGCACTTCAGGTCAGGGCTTTAATCTGCTGCACCACAGTGCTGGCCCCAATTGGGAGATTTAACAGCAGAGTAGACCAAGTGAAGGAAAGAATTACTGGTTTCAACCACAAGAATTTTGAAATAATCTTATTAAACAAAAATAAAGAGAAGAGAATTAAGAAGAAGGAAGGGCTGGCGCTGCGGCTCAATAGGCTAATCCTCCGCCTGCGGTGCTGGCACTCCAGGTTCTAGTCCCTGTTGGGGCTCCAGATTCTGTCCCAGTTGTTCCTCTTCCAGTCCAACTCTCTGCTGTGGCCCGGGAAGGCAGTGGTGGATGGCCCAGTCCTTGGGCCCTGCACCCGCATGGGAGACCAGGAGGAAGCACCTGGCTCCTGGCTTCGGATTGGCGCAGCACGCTGGCCATGGCAGCCATTTAGCGGGTGAGCCAATGGAAAAGGAAGACCTTTCTCTCTGTCTCTCTCTCTCTCACTAACTCTGCTTGTCAAAAATAAAAATAAAAATAATTGATATCATATCACTTATTTTCTTAATCCACAGAGATAAAACTAGAAATCAACAATAAGAAGAGCAATTGAACACTCATAAAAATACTTGTAAATTAAATAACATGCTACCAAATGATCAATTAAAATAAGAAATTAAGAAGGAAATAAAAAAACATTCTAGAAATAAATGAAAAAGGGAGTAAAACATACCAAAACTTGTGTAATGCAGCAAAAGGACTATTAAGAGGGTAGTTTATAGCATTAAGTTCTTACATTAAAAAAAAATGTTTCATATAAATGATCTAATGATTCATCGCAAAAACTTAAAAAAAAAACCCAAACCCAAATTAGCAGTAGGCAAGAAATAATAAGTATCAGAGCTGAAATAGATGAAATTTAAACTAAGACAACAATGCAAAATATCAACAAAACAAAAATTGGTTAAGAAGATAAACAAAAAGACAAACCTTTAGCCAGACTAAGAAAAAAAAAAAAGAAAAACTTAAATAAATAAAATCAGAGATGAAAAAACAGACATTACCCCTGACACCTCTGAAATACAATGGATCAAGAGAACTGCTGTGAAAATTTGTATGTCAATAAACTGGGAAACCTCAAGTAAAAGCTAAATTTCTGGCTACATATAATCTATGAAGATTAAATCAAGAAGATATAGACAACTTTAATAGACTATAAAAGTAATGAAATCAAAGCAGTAATTAGAAGTTTTCATCAAGGAAATGTCCTGGACATAATGGCTTTACTACTGAATTGTACAAAACATTTTAAGTGGAACTAAATCCAATAGTTTTTAAATTATCCTAAAATATTAAACAGCATGAAGCTCTGCCAAACTCTTTTTATGAGGCCAGTATCACTAGGATCCCAAAACCATCAAAATACATAACGTGGGGAAAAAAAAAAAAAAAAAAAAGCGAACTCAGACCTATATCATTAATGAATGCAGAGGCAAAGATTCTCAACAAAATACTAGCAAACTGAATCTAAAACCATATAATAAAGATCACCCACCAAAATTAAGTGGGATTTACCACAGAGATGCAAGAGTGGTTCAACATTTTCAAATCCATACATTTCATAAATCACAATAAAATTAAGAGCAAAAACCATATGGTTATCTCAATAGGTGCTGAAGAAGCATTTGATAAGATTCAACACCCTTTCATGATAAAAACCTTCCACAAATTAGATATCCAAGGAGCATATCTCAACATGTTAAAGGTTATATATGACAAAGCGACATTCACTATCATACTGAATGGGGAAAAGTTGAAAGCATTTGCCCTCAGATCTAAAATAAGACAAGTGTGTCCACTTTTACTACTCATATTCAACATAGTGCTGGTAGTATTACCAAGAACATTTAGGGAGGATAAAGAAATAAATGGCATCAAAATTGGAAAAAAGGAGTGATAATATTCATGTCTAAAGATGAATTGATGTTGTACAGAAAAAAATCTAAACACTCCACCAAAATATTGTCGGAACTGATAAAATAAATCAGTAAAGCTGAAGCTTGTAAAATAAATGTACAAAAAGTACCATTTTATATGCTAATGACAAACTCACTGAAAGAGAAATTAAGAAAGTAATTTTAATCACAATAACCAAAACAAATCAAATGCATAATCACAGTAGTGAAAGAACTATACATTGAAAATTACTTTTTGTGCATCATGACAATTTATTTAAATATTCTTTTATAAAAAACTTTTATTTCGTAAATATAAATTTCCAAAGTACAGTTTATGGATTACAATGGCTTTCCCCCCCCCGTAACTTCCTTCCTACCCAAAACCCTCCCCTCCCCCTCTCCCTCTCCCATTCCATTCACATCAAGATTCATTTTCAATTAACTTTATATACAGAAGATCGATTTAGTAAATATTAAGTAAAGATTTCATCAGTTTGCACCCACACAGAACATAAAGTGTAAAATACTGTTTGAGTACTAGTTATAACATTACATCACATTGAAGAACACATTAAGGGCAGAGATCCTACTTGAGGAATAAGTACACAGTGACTCCTGGTGTTGACTTAACAATTTGACACTCTTGTTTATGGCCTCACTAATCTCCCTAAGCTCTAGTATGAGTTGCCAAGGCTATGGAAGCCTTTTGAGTTTGCCAAATTCGATCTTATTTTGACAAGGTCATAGTCAAATTGGAAGTTCTCTCCTCCCTTCAGAGAAAGGTACCTCATTCTTTGACGGCCTGTTCTTTCTACTGGGATCCCACTCTCAGAGATCTTTCATTTAGGTCAATTTTTTTTTTTTTTTTTTTTTTTTTTTGCCAGAGTGTCTTGGCTTTCCATGTCTAAAATACTCTTATGGGCTCTTCAGCCAGATCTGAATGCCTTAAGCGCTGATTTTGAGGCCAGAGTGCTGTTTAGGACATGCACTACTCTAGGAGTATACTATGTATCCCGCTTCCCATGTTGGATCATTCTCTCCCTTTTTTATTCTATCAGTTAGTATTCGCAGACACTAGTGTTTTTTGTGTGACCCCTTTGACTCTTAGACCTATCAGTGTGATCAATTGTGAACTGAAATTGATCACTTGGACTAGTGAGATGGCATTGGTACATGCCACCTTGATGGGATTGAATTGGAATCCCCTGGCACATTTCTAACTCCACCATTAGGGGCAAGTCAGATTGAGCATGTCCCAAATTGTACATCTCCTCCTTCTCTTATTCCCACTCTTATATTTAACAGAGATCACTTTTCAGTTAAATTTCAACACTTAAGAATAATTGTGTGATAATTAAAGAGTTCAACCAATAGTATTAAGTAGAACAAAAAATAATACTAAAAGGGATAAAGTATTTATTGTACATCAACAGTCAGGACAAGAGCTGATCAAGTCACTGTTTCTCATAGTGTCCATTTCACTTCAACAGGTTTCCTTTTTGTTGCTTGGTTAGTTGTCACTGATAAGGGAGAACATATGATATTTGTCCCTTTGGGACTGGCTTAATTCACTCAGCATGATATTTGCCAGATTCCTCCACTTTGTTGCTAATGATTGGATTTCATAGTTTTTACTGCTATATAGTGCTCTATGGAGTACATGTCCCATAATTTCTTTATCCAGTCTACTCTTGATGGGCATTTAGGTTGATTTCAGGTCTTAGCTATTGTGAATTCAGCTGCAATAAACTTTAAGGTGCAGACTGCTTTTTTGTTTGACTTAAAGGGAGACTTAGACCCCAATACAATAGTACTGGGGGACTTCAATACTCCACTCTCAGAAATAGACAGATCAACAGGACAGAAGATCAATAAGGAGACAGTAGATTTAAATGACACTATAGCGCAAATGGATCTAACAGATATCTACAGAACTTTCAATCCTACAGCTAAAGATTTTACATTCTTCTCAGCAGTACATGGAACCTTCTCTAGGATTGACCACATACTAGGCCATAAAGCAAGTCTCAGCAAATTTCAAAAGAATTAGAATCATACGATGCAGCTTCTCAGAACACAGAGGAATGAAGTTGGAAATTAGCAACTCAGGAATCCCTAGAGCATACGCAAACACATGGAGATTGAACAACATGCTCCTGAATGAACAATGGGTCATAGAAGAAATCAAAAGAGAAATCAAAAACTTTCTGGAAGTAAATGAGGATAACAGCACAACATATCAAAACTTATGGGACGCAGCAAAAGCAGTGTTAAGAGGAAATTTTATAGCAATAGGTGCCTACATCAAGAAATTGGAAAGTCATCAAATAAATGAGCTTTCAATGCATCTCAAGGATCTAGAAAGACTGCAGCAAACCAGACCCAAATCTAGTAGGAGAAGAGAAATAATTAAAATCAGAAAAGAAATCAATAGGATTGAATCCAAAAAAAATTACAAAAATATCTGCCATATGAGGAGCTGGTTTTTTGAAAAAAAAAAACAAAATTGACATCCCATTGGCCCAAATATCTAAAAAAAAAAAAGACCCAAATCAATAAAATCAGAGATGAAAAAGGAAACGTAACAACAGACACCACAGAAATAAAAAGAATCATCAAAAATTACTACAAGGACTTGTATGCCAGCAAACAGGGAAATCTATCAGAAATGGATAGATCCTGGACACATGAAACCTACCTGAATTGAACCAGGAAGACATAGAAAACCTAAAAAGACCCATAACAGACAGAAATTGAAACAGTAATAAAGAACCTCCCAACAAAGAAAAGCCCAGGACCAGATGGATTCACTGCTGAATTCTACCAGACATTTAAAGAAGAACTATCTCCAAATGTTCTCAAACTATTCAGAACAATCGAAAAAGAGGGAATGCTCCCAAATTCTTTCTATGAAGCCAGCATCACCTTAGTTCCTAAGCCAGAAAAAGATGCAGCATTGAAAGAAAATTACAGACCAATATCCCTGATGAACATAGATGCGAAAATCCTCAATAAAATTCTGGCCACTAGAATGCAACAACACATCAGAAAGATCATCCACCCAGACCAAATGGGATTTATTCCTGGTGTGCAGGGATGGTTTAATGTTCGCAAATCATCAATGTGATACACCACATCAACAAACTGCAGAAGAAAAACCATATGATTATCTCAATAGATGCAGAGAAAGCATTCGATAAAATTCAAAACCCTTTCATGATGAAAACTCTAAGCAAACTGGGCATAGAAGGAACATTCCTCAATACAATCAAAGCAATTTACGAAAAACCCATGGCCAGGATCCTATTGAATGGGGAAAAGTTGGAAGTATTTCCACTGAGATCTGGTACCAGACAGGGATGCCCACTCTCACCACTGCTATTCAATAGAGTTCTGGAAGTTTTAGCCAGAGCTATTAGGCAAGAAAAAGAAATTAAAGGGATACAAATTGGAAAGGAAGAAGTGAAACTATCTCTCTTTGCAGATGATATAATTCCTTATTTAGGGGATCCAAAGAACTCTACTAAGAGACCATTGGAACTCTTATAGAAGAGTTTGGCAAAGTAGCAGGATATAAAATCAATGCACAAAAATCAACAGCCTTTGTATACACAGGCAATGCCCCGGCTGAGAAAGAACTGCTAAGATCAATCCCATTCACAATAGCCACAAAAACAATCAAATACCTTGGAATAAACTTAACCATGGACGTTAAAGATCTCTATGATGATAGTTACAAAGTGTTAAAGAAAGAAATAGAAGAGGATACCAAGAAATGGAAAAATCTTCCATGCTCATGGATTGGAAGAATCCATATCATCAAAATATCCATTCTCCCAAAAGCAATTTATAGATTCAATGCAATATCAATCAATATACCAAAGACATTCTTCTCAGATCTGGAAAAATGATGCTAAAATTCATATGGAGAAACAGGAGACCTCGAATAGCAAAAGCAATCTTGTACAACAAAAACAAAGCCAGAGGCATCATAATACCAGATTTCAGGACATACTACAGGGCAGTTGTTATGAAAACAGCATGGCACTGGTACAGAAACAGATGGATAGACCAATGGAACAGAATTGAAACACCAGAAATCAATCCAAACATCTACAGGCAACTTCTATTTGATCAAGGATCCAGTCTATTCAATAAATGGTGCTGGTAAAATTGGATTTCCACATGCAGGAGCATGAAGCAAGACCCCTACCTTTCACCTTACACAAAAATCCACTCAACATGGAATAAAGAGTTAAATTTACGACCCAACACCATCAAATTATTAGAGAACATTCGAGAAACCCTGCAAGATACAGGTACCAGCAAAGACTTCTTGGAAAAGACCCCGGAAGCACAGGCAGTCAAAGCCAAAATTAAGAATTGGGATTGCATCAAATTGAGAAGTTTCTGTACTGCAAAAGAAACAGTCAGGAAAGTGAAGAGGCAACTGACAGAATGGGAAAAAATATTTGCAAACTATGCAACAGATAAAGGGTTAATAACCAGGATCTACAAAGAGATCAAGAAACTCCACAACATCAAAACAAACAACCCACTTAAGAGATGGGCCAAGGACCTCACTAGACATTTTTCAAAAAGAGGAAGTCCAAATGGCCAATAGACACATGAAAACATGTTTAAGATCATTAGCAATCAGGGAAATGCAAATCAAAACCACAATGAGGTTTCACCTCACCCTGGTTAGAATGGCTTACATACAGAAATCTACCAACAATAGATGCTGGCGAGGATGTGGGGAAAAAGGGACACTAACCCACTGTTGGTGGGAATGCAGACTGGTTAAGCCACTATGGAAGTCAGTCTGGAGATTCCTATAGTGAAAATTATTAAGATATTGATGAAAGAATGATCAAGGACACAAATATAGTGAACATATCCCTTCCTCATGGGCCAGAAGAATCAAATGTCTATATTATATATACTATATACATTATATATATATACTATATATATTAAATCTGTAAATTTATATTTTATTAAAATACCAATGATGTTCTTTACAGAGTTTGAAAAAACAATCTGAAAATTCATATGGAATCACAGAAGACACAGAATTAGCAAGTAATCCTGAACAAAAACAACACCAAACTGGAACATCACAATACCTGACCTCAAAGTATACTACAAAACAATACCAATTAAAATAGCATGGTTCTATAATAGTCAGAACATAGATCTATTAAACAGAAATGAGAGCCCAGAAATTAATACGTATACATACAGTCAACTGATTTTTTAAAAGGATTTATTTATTTATTTGAAAGGCAGAATTTTAGAGAGAGAGGAGATAGAGATAGAGAGAGCAAGAGAGAGAGAGAGAAAGAGAATCTTCCACCCATTGGTTCACTCCCAAAATGGCCACAACAACTGGGCCAGGCCAAAACTCAGAACTTCTTCCTGATCTCTGACATGGGTGTGGGGGCCCAGGGAATTACACCATCCTCTGCTACTTTCCCAGGTGTGTTAGAACAGATATGGATCAAAAATGGAGCAACTGCGACCTGAACTGGAGCCCATATAGGATGCCAGAAGGCCATGGCTTTAACCTACTGGACAACAGCACAAGCTTTAGCCAACTGACTTTTAACAATGTTCTCAAACTCTAAAGTGGAGTAAGGATAATCTCTTCAATAAACTATTTGGGCAAAAAACTGTGTTTTTTTTTTATATGTAGCAGAATGAAATCAGATATATGCATATTACCATACACAAAAATTAACTCAAAATCAATCAATGACCTAAATCCAAGATCTAAGACTATGAAGTTGTTAAAAGAAAATGTAAGAGAAAGATTTAAGACATTGGTGTAGGTGATGGTTTCTTGGATAACACCTCAAAGCACAGTGAACAAAAGCTGAACTGAACAAACAGGGCTATATCAATCTCAGAAGTTTCTGCACAGCAAAGGAAATGATCAATAGAGTAAGAGACATTCAACAGAATGGGCAAAACATTTTAAAGCCAGCTATCCCACACAGATTAATACCCAAAATATATCAGCAACCCCAAAAATTTGATTAAAAAACCCAACCACCCATTTAATAAATGGGCAAAGGACCTCAATAGAAAGTTCTCTAAAGAACAAAGAAAAATGTCCAACAAATATATGGGAAACAAATACTCAACATCTCTAGCCAACAGAGAAATGCAAATCAAAGCCACAATAAGATATGAAATCATCCCCATCAGAATGATTATTATCCAAGATAGGAATAAAAAAATGGTTGTGAAGATGTAGGTGAAAGGAAACATTTATACACTGTAAGTGGGAATATAAATTACTGCAGACATCATGGAAAACAATATGGAGATTTCTATAAATACTATAAATAGACTAACTTAGGATCCAGCAATCTTATTCCTGGGTATATATCCAAAAGATATGAACATGTTGAATTAAAAACATACCTGTACCACCATGTTTGTAGCAACACTGTTCACAAAAGTGAAAATATTAAATCAACCAAGGTGTCCATCATCAGATGAACATATAAAGAAAATATATACAATGGAGGCCGGCGCCGCAGCTCAATAGGTTAATCCTCCGTCTTGCAGTGCTGGCACACTGGGTTCTAGTCCCGGTCGGGGCACCAGATTCTGTCCCGGTTGCCCCTCTTCCAGGCCAGCTCTCTGCTGTGGCCAGGGAGTGCAGTGGAGGATGGCCCAAGTGCTTGGGCCCTGCACCCCATGGGAGACCAGGATAAGTACCTGGCTCCTGCCATCGGATCAGCACGGTGCGCTGGCCACGGCAGCCATTGGAGGGTGAACCAACGGCAAAAAAAGGAAGACCTTTCTCTCTGTCTCTCTCACAGTTCACTCTGCCTGTAAAATATATATATATATACACACACACACACACACACACACACACAGTGGAATGATATTGAGATACAAAATAATGAAATTCTATTTTTTGCAGAAAATGGATGCAACTGGAGGCCATCATGTTGAATGACACAAACTAGACACCAAAAGGACAAATATGTAATGTTCACCATTATATGTGGCAACTAAAATTAGAAAAGAAAAAAAAATCATAAAAACAAAAACAAACGCAAAGATGAATGTTTGTACATGTAAGTATCATTGCAAATATACTTTTTGTCAAACTTTGTTTTGTATTTTTGTCAAACTAATGGTTAAGAATGTTGCACTACTAAAGATTTAATGACCTGTGATTGTTTTAAAATATACTGTATTTGGGTGAAATGATCATCCTTCAATCTGATTATTGTTTATAGCCCTTGCCTATATTACCACTGTACATGGGTCTTTCAATTTGCCTATCTCTTTATTTATTGGAGAATTAAGCCCTTCACTGAGATGTTTATTAAAAATATATTATCTCAAAAACCAAGACAGGAGGCCTGCATTGTGGTGTAGTGTAGTAATGTCTGCATTATATATGGGCACTGAATCATGTCCCAGCTGTTCCACTTCTGATACAGCTCCCTGCTGATGGCTTGAGAAAGTAACAGAAAATGGCACAGCTACCTGGGCACCTGCCATCCACATGGGAGACAAGGAAGAATCTTCTGACTTCTGGCTTCAGCCTGGTCCAGTGCTGGACATTGCAGCCAGCTAGGGGAGTGAACCAGTGGGTAGAAGATCTGATCTTCTCCCTCTTTCCCACCCCCCACCCCCCGTGTGTGTGTGTGTGTGTGTGTATGTGGTGTGTGGTTTGTGGTGTGTGTGTGTATGTGGTGTGTGATCTCTTGCTTTGATGCTCAAATAAATAAATGGATCTTTAAAAAGGAGACAGAAGTAAGGCCAGATTATGTTTTAACACTGTTCTTTGCTATCTATATTAGCCAGTCTTCCATTGAGACAAACACATATGAGGTAGTTTCAGAAAATTCAAAGAAAATGCACATTATATTTTAATAATATATTTTAACATTTTAAAGCTCCCTTACGTACAGAGAAAAACAGAGAGGGGACTTTACAAATTGGTTCAGCTAATTGTGGGGGTGGCCCAGGGTAGGTGGGCAGACTAAAAATTTAGGGAGTTTAGTTGTTGCAGTCTCAAGTCTGAAGTTCTATGAACTTCAGGGTAGAAATTCAGACACAATTTCTACGTTGCCATCTTAATGTGGGATTTCTTCCTCTTCAGGAAACTTTGGTCTTTTCTTGTAAGTCCTTCAACTGATTGGATGAGCCCCAGCCACAATATGGAAAGTAACTTGCTTTGTATAAAGTCATTTAAATATTATTCACAGTGCCTTCAGCTGAATCTAGACCAGTATTTTGTCGAATAACAGAGTACATAGTCTAGCCATGTTGACACAAAATTCATATTCATAGCATGATAGAATAATGGCAATGTTGGGCAAATTAATTGTAAAACTCAGGTACCCAAAGTCTCGGCCTGGGGTCAAATGGGATCAAAGGGCATGCCCTTTTTCTTTGAATTACAGTTATAGAAATTATCAAAAAGAATTTTAAAACATGCACTATACCTATGTAATGTAGCACAGTGTAATAAAAACATTAATTAAGTTAACAGAGGAAAAGCCTCTTGACAAATGACAGCATTGGGATACAGATAATAACATAAATGAGAAACACAGAGACAGAGACAGAAACAAGAATTCACTAGAGCTCTGCTTAAAACACTGAATCTTGGCCGGCGCCGCAGCTCACTAGGCTAATCCTCTGCCTGCGGCGCTGGCACACCAGGTTCTAGTCCCGGTTGGGGCGCCGGATTCTGTCCCGGTTGCCCCTCTTCCAGTCCAGTTCTCTGCTGTGGCCTGGGAAGGCAGTGGAGGATGGCCCAGGTCCTTGGACCCTGCACTCCCATGGGAGACCAGGAGAAGCACCTGGCTCCTGGCTTTGGATCAGCATGGTGCGCCAGCCACAGCACACGGGCCTTAGCAGCCACTGGGGGGTGAACCAACGGAAAAGGAAGACCTTTCTCTCTGTCTCCTTCTCTCAGTGTCCACTCTGCTTGCAAAAACAAAAAAAAAGACTGAAATTTGTCAAACATTTCAATTTATGAAAATATTTGCTATAATATTTCCACCAGATATTACGTAAATTTTTGTATATGTATAAAAATATGATATGTAGGGGTTCCATGTAAGAATATTAGGAAAATAGGATTTCAATATATATCTTATTTAATTTACATAATTTTATTACATAATTTTATTACCTTCAGCTATGTTTAGGTAAATATGCTACCCCTTTAAATTTTTTTCTTTAGGATTCAACTGTTTTCAACAATTTTTATAATAGAATGATGATTTTTTTCTGTATCCGTTTTCTATTCTTCTTCTTCTTCTTTTTTTTTTTTTTTTTTTTTTTTTTTTTTGACAGGCAGAGTGGACAGTGAGAGAGAGAGACAGAGAGAAAGGTCTTCCTTTGCCGTTGGTTCACCCTCCAATGGGCACTGCAGCTGGTGCACTGCGGCGGGCGCACCGTGCTGATCCGATGGCAAGAGCCAGGTGCTTCTCCTGGTCTCCCATGGGGTGCAGGGCCCAAGCATTTGGGCCATCCTCCACTGCACTCCCTGGCCACAGCAGAGAGCTGGCCTGGAAGAGGGGCAACCGGGACAGAATCTGGCACCCCAACAGGGACTAGAACCCGGTGTGCCGGCGCCACAAGGCAGAGGATTAGCCTAGTGAGCCACGGCGCCGGCTCTATTCTTTATTAAAATGAGTTTGTACACTAATAAACTACAGATTCCGCATATGAAAAATGTTTTCATTATCCATAAATTTTGGTATATTTCATTGATTTACAGGTCCCAGGATTTAGAAGAGTACTAGACACATAGTAGAGGTTTATTTACTTATTTTAAAAATCTTACTCATTTATTTAAGAAGTAGAGTTACAGACAGAGAGAGGGAGAGACAGAAAGGTCTTCTATCAGCTGGTTCATTCCCCAAATGGCTATAACAGCTGGAGCTGCGCCAATCTTATGCAGGGGCCAGGAGCTTCCTCTGAGTCTCCCACGCTGGTTCAGGGGCCCAAACACTTGTGCCATCTCTGCTGCTTTCCCAGGCTATAGGCAGAGAGCTGAATCTGAAGTGGAGGAGCCAGGCCCCAAACCGTTACCCATACGGGATGCTGGAGCCTCAGGTGGAGTCTACTATATCGCCTACTATACCACAGTGCTAGCTCTGACTGAAGTGTATTTAATACAAATAAATTTTATAAATAATGGAAGCAGAGTGATTTTAGAACTTAATATTCTACTTTATAGACCTCTATAAAAGGAACATATTACATTACATTATAATGCAGTTTCATGAAAAGTTGGAAAGATATTTATTCATCATTACCATTTTATTAACATTAATATGCCACTTTAAAATGTGGCTAGATACATGATATCACGCATTAAAGTCAGTAATAAACCTCAATCAGAGTGAATGTTAAATAAGGAATAACTCCAAAATGAGCTAAAATATTAACTTCCCTTAAACTGTTTGCTCTCTTTGATTACGAAACTGATTTTCCCTTCATTTATATGACAACACTAATTTGTTAAATTTAACAAATCTAATTTTGTTCTGTAGAAATGATGCTTACATAATAGCCATACATAAATCCTTTTGTATTGCAATCAGCATAAAATGCATAATTTTTAAATATGAATAATCATAGCTACCAACCAAAGAATGAATTTAACCTTCATGCATTTAGGGTTTAACATTTTCTCATTTCACTGATTAAGTTGATGATTTTACATTTCTTTTTTATCATTCATTCAATGACTATATTTGAAATGAACCTGGCCTTTAAAGGGTTGTTTATACTTAATTTTAAAATTTGGTGGATAAGCAATGATATTTATGACGCCATTTAAAAAATAGTTTAAAATGACATTTGGAGAATTAAACTTGACTAAATACATGTTCATATATTAAATTATCCTTTTTATATATTATGTTCATTCTCTATATTAATTATCTTATCCTGATGAAACAATGTAAAAAGCTTTGCTCTTTTCCAAGGGCTGATTGTGATTTAATTGTTTCCAGGCAACAAGAAATGATGTCTTAAGGTAACACAGAAGAGGCCTTTTAAACAAAGATGAAACATACAATGAAAGAAATTGTGACAAGGCAGCTGGTTTGCGTTCCTCTGCTCAAGCAGTCCTTGACCTCTGCCTTGTTCCATTAGTAGCCAGATGGTCTGAGAATTATTTTTAAGTGTATGATACTGTATATGAGCCAACATGGAATATGAGGTTAGAATAATCATAGTGTTCTATATATGACATTGACCCAAATAAGCAAAAAATACATATTTTAATCAGCCAAATAGAAATTTCCAAAAACTATCTGAAGAAAATAAGGACAATTTTTAACCAACTCTACTTGGTTCCAACACTGGTTTCTAAACAGTACATCATTATGTTGTAACATCTATTTTAATAATAGCTTAACACTTAGCACATATGTACATTCTTTCAAGCTTTTTAAAAATTGTATTTAATTTTTTAATTTTTAATTTTATTTTAATTAGTTTTTATGCAATTCAATATATTTTGTGATACAAATCTAAGTACATAATGATATTTCTTTCCTAGAAGTTTCCTTTTATTATCTATGTTGCCTCAAACATGTGGTATTGAAGTTTCTTGGCTTTAGAAGTAATGAATATTATAAATAAGTCTCTCTTTAATAAAACCCACACCTACTCATGTGTGTTTAAATAAAAAGGTGCATCTATGTATAATTTTATTAAATATATTTGGGGGATGGTGCTGTGTCTTAGCTGGTAAAGTGGTCACCTGCAGTGCTTATGGGCGCCAGTTCAAGTCCTACTGCTCCACTTTCAATCCAGTTCTCTGCTGTGACCTGGGAAAGCAGTAGAGGATAGCCTGAGTATTTGGGTCATGGCACCCACAGAGGAGAACCAGAAGAAGCTCCTGGCTCCTGGCTTTGGATCAGCCCAACTCCAGCTGTTGCAGCCATTTGGGGAGTGAATCAGCAGATGGAAGACCTCTCTCTCTCTCTGACTCTGCCTCTCTGTAACTCTGCCCTGCAAATAAATATCAAAAACATAAATAAATAATATATATTTGGCTTTTTTTACTTTTATTTAAATACTTGAGTTTAAAACATTTTTATTTATTGTCATCTTCTTTAATACAGAGTGACAGACAGTGAGATTTAGAGAGAGAAAGACATCTTCCATTCTTTGGTTCCTGCCCAAAATACCCATAAAATGCCAGGATTGGGCCAAATCGAACACAGGCTCTTGAAACTTCATTTTGATCTCCCACATAGGTGGCAGTCGCGTAAGCATTTGAGGCATTATTTTCTTCCTTTCAGGATGCACTTGCAGGAAACTGGATTGGAAAGAGTATCTGGAACTCCAACTGGCATTTTGATATGGAATGCAGGCATTGCAAGCAGCAACTCAGTCTGCCACACTGCATGTCCACCACTAATTTTTTAAAAATTCATTTATTAATTTCTGTCATTTACTTTAAAGACAGAATGGGAGGCCGGCGCCGCGGCTCACTAGGCTAATCCTCCGCCTAGCGGCGCCGGCACACCGGGTTCTAGTCCCAGTCGGGGCGCCGGATTCTGTCCCGGTTGCCCCTCTTCCAGGCCAGCCCTCTGCTGTGGCCAGGGAGTGCAGTGGAGGATGGCCCAGGTGCTTGGGCCCTGCACCCCATGGGAGACCAGGAAAAGCACCTAGCTTCTGGCTCCTGCCATCGGATCAGCGCGGTGCGCCGGCCGCAGCGCGCCGGCCGCGGCGGCCATTGGAGGGTGAACCAACGGCAAAGGAAGACCTTTCTCTCTGTCTCTCTCTCTCACTGTCCACTCTGCCTGTCAAAAAAAAAAAAAAAAAAAAAGACAGAATGGGGAAGATAAAGAGAGAGAAAGAAAGAATATTCTTGAATTTTGTGCTAAAGATTGTATGAAGGACAAGAGTACATGATATAAAATATTTATTTTAGTCTAATTAACTATTATTAATGATTAGACTATTTACATTATTATTACTATTATTTGTCTATTTTTAGTTCCTCTGTTTTTTCTTGGCTGTCTTCTTTTAATTATATGAGCACATACAGTATTCCATTTTACTTTATCTTTTATTTTATGGCAATATCTCCCTACTTTATGTTTCTAGAAGTTATAAGATACATACATGATTTTTTGTAGATTTCTTAGTGTAAATTTTGACAAATTAAAAACATGTAGAAAGTTCTTAGAAATATAGTACTTTCAACACTACTTACAATATGTATTATATGACATACATTAAACTTCCAGACCATGTTATAATTAGTTTTATTTCAACAGGTATACATATTTTACAAGGATACAACTAGTTTGTTTTATTTATCCAGTCACTTAGAATTTCTATTGCTTTTCATCCTGTTCTAAAATCCTGTTTCTCTCTGCTGTAATTTTCCTTTACCCTAAAGAAATACCTTGGTTTTCTTCTGTTTGATAATGCCATTGCTTTGTTTATATCTGTGAAATTCCTCTATACTGGTATTGAATTACAGGATGAAAACTATTTTCTTTTGGCATTAAGAGATATTGCTCCACTAGTTTTGAAGGAAAAGGCATAGTCTTTTAAACACGCACACACACATGGAATCTGCCATTTGTGAAAGCTGCTCAGACTCCTCCCTGGAGCATCAGCTGAGCCATAGTATACTTCCGCTCTTGCAGCCTCTGCTCTTTGGGTGCTACAATTCTGTGCAGCTTCAGGATGTGCCCGATACTGGTGTGTCAGTTCATAAACACATTAAAGATCTCATTCAGTAGTTCATTCACCTAGGGGATTTACCCATTCTCCATGGCTCCCAATGGACCAATTTTGCAAACTAAATATCTGAAAAATGGAGGTATTTCTGATGTTTAGTTCATGACACTGTCCCCAAAATCTGCACGACTAGGGTAACTGCTGCGATAAAGCAATGAGAATAAGGGTGGGGGGAGGGGTAATGGTGCTTTTCTTCCACACACTGTTTCCCTAACAGGAGCCCCTTTTATTGAAAGGAATTCTATTACTTTGTTTGGTTTTACTGCTTATGCCATTGGCTCAGCAGCAGCAGCACTACAGTACAATGACTGGATGTATCCTTGGCACAAGATTGCTAGAGAAAAAAGGAAAACAAAGAGATTTTCTCCACTTTCTCCAGCTCATGTGGGCCTTTTTATCTGGCTGTGTGGCTCCAAAGATGTGTTTCTATAGTATATTTTGCTGAATATGACTAGTGAGTTTTCCTTCAGTCTTTTAAGGTCAAAGCCTAAGAGATAAAGTAGAAAAAGATATTGAACTCATTCTATTATATAGATGTTTCTTCAAGTCTTGATTACCCTTCAATCCTCCTTCAATTATACACTTTTCAGAGTACCTGGGAGATTCTTATTTTACTTGTTTGTATTTAAGCCAGAGTTTAAGTTTTGATCACTGAGAATGAACGGTAATGCATGGATTTACTCAAACATGGCCAGAACCAGTACTTTACTATTCTCATCTTTTGTTAGCCACTTACTTTTCCATATGCTACATTTCATAGAAGTTGAGTGGACTTAGCACTAATTCCAGTGTTCCCTAGTGTCCAAATAATATTTTATGAAGGTAAAAATGTTCTATTATATCCATATCATCCAACCAAGTGGCAAATACCTTCATATGGCTATTAAGTACTTCAATTGAAATTTAGCTAGTACAACCGCAGGATTCGACTTTTGAGCTCACTTAGTTCAATCAATTAGATGTTATATAAACACACATTGATAGTATCTGTGGCACTGGACAACACAGCTCAGAACTTCATATGAATTATCATAACACCTCTGAAAAACATTTGTCCTGCCTCTTAAAATATACAGGATGAGATAATTTAGCTTTTTGATTCATCTCTGTGATTCAGACAATTACCTAATACAAAGAGATCCCTTATGCTCTGCCATCATTCTAAAACATCAAATTCCGGTACTAGTTCTATCTATATCGCCTCAAGCAGATTAATCATTTTTCTTTCTCTTTAGGATAATAGACTTAATCAAAATAGAAACTCTGCTAAAATTAAATGGCTTTTGAGGCTAGTTGCATGTGAGTTTACTGGGGAACCATCAGAAAATCAATGTAGGACAAATATTCGCTCAATAGTACAAATGGCCATCATTTGCTATTTATGATTCCAATTATTTTCATGATCATACCCAAAGCATAGTAGCCTCTATGGAGTAAAGACTATATCCATTTTCTATTTTCTTCTTAAATGGTCCAAAAGTCCGGAGATGAGCCAGGAAGAAACCAAGAGCCAAGGATTCAGTGCAGATCTCCCACGTGGGTGGCAGGAACCCAACCACTTGAGCCATCAACAACCATCTCAATCCTTAACAAAGATCTTCAATTCTTAATTCTCATCCATCAAAATTCTTAGAAAATTTAATAATTAATAGGATGTGCTATGAATACATCAATAATTCACAGGCTTTAGCTATTATATTGTGCATAAAGACAAAAAAGGAAAAATTCAAATTAGCTTTTACCAATTGGGAAATTATGTGACCAGGAATGACAATGTGTCAAAGGAGACAAACTTTCCAAAGACAGATATGGCTGGTTCTCATGGAGAACTAGAATTCCATCATGTTTTGCTTTCACCACAATATTATATATGTCAATTTCATTCTTTACTGGAGAACATCTTTGTGTTGTAAACCATGAAACTAAAAAAAAAAAAAAAATGGTTGTTTAACTTTCTACAGTGGCACTGGAGATTTGCCTCAACAATCTTGGGTCATTGCTATTTCACTATCCAACAAACACTGGCTATATGTGGGAGTTGTGTCATGGAGTTTGCCCAGATTGAGTCGCCTGTTTTTGGTAGTGATATAATGAGTGAAATATCTGACCTTTCAATATGCAAGTAGTTTTTGATAGCTGTTAGTTCTCCAGTAAAAAGGGAAAACAGTTCTGATTAAATAAGCCTATAAATATCTACCAAATGCTGTAAAAAAAAGTGAGAAACAAAACCAGAATTGTGGTGTAGCAGGTAAGGCTGTAGAGGAAATATAGCCACAACCAGAGACAGAGAGAAGACCTCTCCTCCCAACACAGACCTTGAAAAGCAGCTGCTCACAAGTAACTAGTGAAGCAGCTGCCCACTGTTACCTTGGTCCTAAGTCCTAAGTTCTGCTTCAGTAAACTCCAGTCATAAATCTGTCCTAACAAATCATCTGTCACTGCACCGACCCTTGGAAGTATGGCCCTAAGTCACATAGGCTGCAATTTAAGCCCACCAATGCTGTAACAGCTAAGGTATGATGCTGATAAACCTATAAATATTATAAGAAATCGGGAATTGCTGCTCAATTCTCAGGAAATGATTCCAGCTGAGCCCGCTGGCGTAATAAGCTCCTTCAATCCTCCACTGTCTCTGGTGCCTGCTTGAACAAAGGGAGTCTTCCCACCTTGGATTTCTGTAACAAGGCTGCCACCTGAGATGCCAGTGTCCCATATGAGTGCTGATTTGTGTCCCAGCTGCTCCACTTCTGATCCAGCTTCCTGCTGGTGACCTGGGGAAGCAGTGGAAGATGGCCCAAGTGCTTGGGCCTCTGCTACCCTCTTGAAAGACTTGGAGAAAGCACCTGGCTCCTGGTTTCATCCTGGCCTAGCTCTGACCATTATAGTCATCTGGGTTGTGCACCATCAGATGGAAAATCTCTCCCTTCTCCCTGTCTCTGCCTTACTCTCTGTAACTCTGACTTTCAAAATAAATAAATAAATTTTAAAAAAGTATGACAGCCTTAAAGGAACATAGTATTGTGTCATAACTTAGGATTAAGTTTAAACGTACTATTTTCACAGCTAAATAGGATTCCTAGCATGTTCATCATCTTAATGGCTTCACTGTGTGCATTAGAGTGAAACCGAATGGATCCTTGGCCATAAAAATCTCTCATCTTGGGGTAGTTGTTTATCCTAGTGGTTATGATACAGGTTCTGGTCTCTGTAATCCATATCAGAGTGCTTGACCTCTGGTTCTGGTTTCATTGCCTGACTGTAGCTTCCTGCTCAAGTAATCAGGTTTCTGATGTCCTGGTGCCAGGCTTGGATTTAGTTCCCTGCTACTAGTTTCACCTCTGACCTAACCTCTGCCATTGCAACTATTTTGTGGAGTATTTGGTGAACGTATCAGTAGATTGGAGGTTGCTCTTTCTCTCCCTCCTTTTCTTCCTCTCCAATAAATAAATAATTAAAACAGCAAAATCACTTACCCTAACACATCAAAATTGATGATTCCTCCACCTTGGACAAGGTACCCAATGTTGTTCCCTCATCTATCTAGTCCTACTTATTCTTAAGTTATAAAAGCAATTCCTCCAGGAAAACTCTCCAAACTTCTATGTTGAGAATTCAGTTCTTAGAGCTCTTTGCCCCATATCCTTGCATTTCCCCATGTAGTGACTGATGTTCCCTAAAGTACTTTCCTGTTTACTGTCTCTAGTGATTTTGTTTTATATTGTATCCCGCCCCCCCCGAGCTTAGCTCAGTGTATGACAGTGGATAATTATTTGGTAATAAAATGAAAGGACTGTGGATCAATAAAGCTTACATTATCAATTTTATTACCTTTGTTTTTAATATAATCATTGCTATAATGCTGGATAGCTCTTAGGAAAAGTTACCAAAACATTTTTATATAAAACTCACAGACAAATATAACGTCTTTCTTTCATAAGCAGACATGTGGGGGAAAGAATGAACGTTAAAAATCACTTAATATGGCCGGCGCCGTGGCTCACTAGGCTAATCCTCCGCCTTGCAGCCCTGCACCCCATGGGAGATCAGGAGAAGCACCTGACTCCTGCCATCAGATCAGCGCGGTGCGCCGGCTGCAGTGCACCAGCCGCGGTGGCCATTGGAGGATGAACCAACAGCAAAGGAAGACCTTTCTCTCTGTCTCTCTCTGTCTCACTGTCCACTCTGCCTGTCAAAAAAAAAAAAAATCACTTGATAATGGAACCATAAAGATTTGAACAGTAACAATGAAGCTGCTCTATAGAGCCATTATAAAAATATAACATTCAAAATTATTTTGTCTCAATAAGACCATAATTAAATATATTTATAGTCTTGCAACAGAATCAATTTTAAAGAACTGTCTTATCATTTGGTATTAAAATATCTGTAACAACATTGGTAACTATATACCAACTATTATTTATTAAATATCTTATAGAAATACTGCTTCTGCGATGATAATCATTGTTAAATAACAAAGCATGTCATCTCTCCCTTCATAAGCATTAAAATCCAAATTTTCTACACTTGATACCTATTTCTGGCCTCAAGTTTGCTCTGAAATAACACATTTACTCTTATATGCAGTAATAATACAAAAATGGGCAAAAGGGTTATTTATAAAAGAACCGATTTTCTTTCATTCAAAATGAAGCTTAAATTGTTTTTATGACTATTTTCTGTGGACTATGCTTCCAAAAAAATTCTATATATCTCTTTACTGTCTTATATTTCTATTTCTCTTACATTTTAATAAAAAAGTTCTATCCAAACTCAGTCCATGTGTAAAACTTGATTAATTTAAAAGTTTTGCCAAAAAATGTAATTAGAGACCTAGACACTTTCTAAATAGCTCTGCTTTCTCCCACACAGTGGGACGCAAACCAGAAAATCAGTTTGACTTTGATATATCGTCTAATCTTTCATCTAAGAACATGAAAATTTTATTTTTTTCTAAAAATACAAATGCGAAAAGACACAAAATTTTATTATGCGTAATATAGGCAGAATTGACTTACATCAATTTACACTTATGGCAAATTACATGTTTATTACCAACTTTCATCACATAAATCAGCTTGAATAATTCATTGTTGTTCTTTAGTAAGGCTTCTCTCAGATCGTTTCCCCTTCTTTAAGCATTTTCTCAATTCTAGGGCAGAATATAAAATCATAAGTTTGGGGAAAATAAAAGATGATTCAGGGCTAAGCTGAAGCATCATAAGAAGGCAATCATGAGGAATTGTCTGAATAAAACAGAAGATCCATATACCATAAAGAAATTTTGCATTCTATATCACTAGTTTCAATGGAGAAAATTCCCACAACACCTTTTGTTAAAAAGAAATCCCGTTTTATTCTGCATGCTTAAATAAGGTGTATTATTTTTATACTGTTTATCACATATATTAGGTCAAATGATTTATTTTTGTCTTTTTTTGTCACCAGTTGCTTATTCCATAAATGAGTTCTAAGAAAAGTACATGTTATTATAAAGTATTTCATAAATACTTACTGAGGGAATGAGCAAATGAATGTATTTATTAATTTACAATGTAATTATCTTGAGAGCACTTCATAAAAGTGTATTATTAGAGATATTTAAAAATATATTATTATAGCAGTATGTTTGGGATCAATAGAGTATTCAAAGAGAACTTCAAAGCTAATAAAATATATACACAGATTTACGTGTGTATTACAAGGACACTTCAAAAAGTGGTTTAAATGAAGTTCAAAGATGTTCATTTTGGCTTGAAATTCCTTTGGGAGACCATTTTTTTATTTCACACACATTTTCCATCAACTCTTTAAAGTCTATATGCCTGTATTTAATTTTTTTTGGAATAAAGTATCCTTGTATACACATACATACATATGTACATATTTATTAATTATAACACATTATATAGTAATTTAGTTTATTTTGACTGCCATAAAAATTACCATATACTAGGGAGTTTATAAACAGCAATAATTTAGTTTTCAATGTTCTAGGGACTGGAAAATCTAATATCAAACAATGGTGTCTTTTTTTAAGATTTATTTATTTATTTGAAAGTCAGAGTTACACAGAAAGAAGGAGAGGCAGAGAGAGAGAGAGGCCTTCCATCTGCTGTTTCAGTCCCCAGTTGGCAGCAATGGCCAGAGCTGCGCAGATCCCAAGCCAGGAGCCAGGAGCTTCCTCGGGGTCTTCCCACACAAGTGCAGGAGCCCAAAAACTTAGGCCACCTTATTGCTTTCTCAGCCCATAGAAGAGCTGGATCAGAAGTAAAGCATCAATGTCCCCGCTATGCCACAGCACTGGCCCCACCATGGTGTTTCTTGTGAGCTCATTCCTCAAAAAAGTTTCCCACAGCTGTGTTCTCACAAGGAAGAAGGGGCTAACTTGCTCTCTGGGGGTCATTTTATGAGAGCAATAATCCTATTCATGACACTTTAATCACTTTCTGAAAGCACTAACACTCAGTATCATTATGTTGAATATTAGGATGTCAACTTATGAATTTTGGAAGGAAACATTCAGAGGGATGACAGAGAGATTGAAATAGAGAAATAAAAAATAGTTAAATCTTATATTACGAAATGTATTCAATAGGCTCTCAAAAGTTTCATGGAAAATAGAATTAAATTTTTGTTTACATTGAAAATTTTTAAGATGCATTTATATAAGTGTCTTAAAAGTGTTCATAGATATTGTGCATTATTAAAAATCTATATATTAATTTCAAAAAAAATTGCAGCAAACTAAGTTTATGTCTCTATTCTATTTTCCAAAATTTTTAAAAGATTCTCTACAAACATTGATGTTCATGGATGTGTATGTGTATGTGTATGTGTGAGCATCTGTGTATATATTTATGTATATATATGACTAATTTCACTTAATAAAGAGTCATTCACATAAACATATATAATATTTATGCCATACACAATTATTTATTGAGCAAATTTTGTATCTATTACAAATATATATAAACATTTTCTGGACATTACATAATTTGATATTAAAAACAAAAATACAAAATTCCTAATGTTGCCTGTAGGTACCAATGTATGCTTACCACTAGGTTTAACTCCAATACCCATTCATACCAAATGACAATTTCCTCTGAAGCAAATGAAGCCTATACATTTTTTTCACTTGAATAAGTGGCTCCCAGTGTTCCTAATAATTTATTCATATGCATGAAAAATAAAATTTCAAGATAAATTTTTTTTGCTTTTTTTTTGACAGGCAGAATTAGCTAGAGAGAGAGAGACAGCGAGAAAGGTCCTCCTTTTCCGTTGGTTCACCCCCAAATGGTTGCGTTGTAGCCAGCGCGCTACGCTGATCCAAAGCCAGGAGCCAGGAGCTTTCTCCTGGTCTCCCATGTGGGTGCAGGGCCCAAGGTTCTGGGCTATCCTCCACTGCCTTCCTGGGCCACAGCAGAGAGCTGGACTGGAAGAGGAGCAACCGGGACAGAATCCGGTGCCCCAACCGGGACTAGAACCCAGGGTGCGGGTGCCACAGGTGGAGGATTAGCCTAGTGAGCCACGGCGCCGGTCCCAAAATAAATATATTTTAAGAGTAACAAATTAAGACCCTGATCTCTTTTACTCTGATTTTCCTTCCAAAAACTTTTCTTCTAGAATAACATTGGAATGGTCATTGACTTTTGAAATGACTTAAAGAAGTTGACTCAGGACATTCACTTTGTTTATTTGTGCTAAAATTAGCTTCATACACAGTTAAGTTGTTCCTAGCCCTTCCAAGAGGAAATAGCATCTGGAAGCATAACACCCTGTTGCTTCCCAGATTGACTCATCTAGCACCGTGATCCCATGTTGCAGCATCAGAATCTGAATAATAGGATCAGGTCCACGACAATGGAAATATATGGAGGGTGGAGAAGAAATCAACTGTTAAGTGAATACACAAGAAGCCAAGGTAGGGAAGTATTTTTCTATCATTACAGGTATAAAAAATTATTTGAAGGTATAATTCCATCATTGCCAAAAAATAGATAGTTTCTGCTACAAAAAATTCCTTGATAATGCAGTATCTGTTACTAGAAAAGACTTGTAAGTATGTGCGTTTGTTTCAGAGTACTTTATCAAAATATCATTTCTTATGGAACACAAACCTTGCATATTACTGTAAGTGATAAAATGTGTCTCTGTGAAATCTGATAACTTTGCACATGCCAAAATACAGACTTGGCTACTTGCATGTTTGACTCAAAATTCATATTGGCAAAATCTTGTAATTCCAATGATCTGTTATTCTAATTACCATAAATACATGAAATTGTCTATCATAAATGAAATAGTTACAAAAATCCAACATCTATCAATAAATCAAGGTACATTATATAAAATGAACACCTTAATATAGTTCAGTAAAATGTGTTTACATGATTTGACTTCATCTTAATTTTTATGTTTTAATAATTATTTATACCAGAAATTGAATACGAGAGGAAGGAATTATCTGAGTAGAATCTAAATGCATAATGAAAAGTAAAGTTATCAACAAATTTAAAAATTTCAAAAATATCAAAAGATTCCTTTTTTTTTTTTTTTTTTTTTGCGATTTGCTTTATTTATTTGACAGGCAGAGTTAGAGAGAGAGATCTATCCACTGGCTGGTTCACTCTATAAATTGCTGCAACTGCAAAACTGGGCCTGGTTAAAGCTAAGAGCCAGGAATTCCATTGTGATCTCCCACATAGGTACTGGGGCCCAAGCACTTGGGCCATCTTCTGCTACTTTCCCAGGAACAATGGCAGGAACTGGGTAGGAAGCGGAGTAGCTGGAACTCTCATTGGTGCTTATTTGGGACGCCAGAGTTGCAGATGACAGTTTTATCTACTATGTCATAATGCTGTCCCCAAAAGACACTTTCTAAATGATGTAATTGAGCTAAAATCTTTCATAAGTAAAAATAATAAGAGTAGAGAAAAGCATCTTGATTGCCCAGAAACTGTAGTTAATGAAAGGATTTGCGCAAAACAACAAACCGTCATGATACACTCCACCTAGAAATTAATAAGCAGATGAAAGATGAAAGTAATACACAAATAAAGTATTATTTGATTGACCAACAGAGTATGGATCATTAGCAACTTAATTCTGCAAATTCACTACATTGAGAGATTTAATGGTCCTTTTGTTGTGGCCTTTTATGATGAATAATGATTTAACTGAAAGACTCTAAAAATGTTGTTCTAGGTTATATTTACAGATAATCAACACAAAAATGATGAAACAAATACTTACGCCTAAACATGATGTTTTTAATAAATGTAGCCAAACTTATGAGATCATTGTTAGCAACTTTTGAAACTAAGGTCTGAATATATTGTTTAGTAACATTTTCAACAACAACAATATCAATTCCACCCAAAGGACTTACAAACTAGATGATTACATGGGATAACTTAAAATGTCTTGATGATAACACAGAGAACAAGAAGTCTCTTCTATCTACATTACAAAGAAGAATATTTGTGGTATTCTAGGCTTTTGAAATTCATAAAATTTAAATTTTTTCTTTCTAACAAAGTATTACCTTTCCTGTGACATTTGTAATGCTTTGAAGAATTTTTCTTGCAGTTTTTTAAAGGATTGCCTCCAAAATAAGTAACTGTTAGCTCTCACTAGCCTTGGAACAGCCCTTCCCCAACTCCTTTGTGCTTTATGTTCACTCCATCATGGACGTTTTCTTGCATTTCTTCAAAAGTCAGAACCACACTATCAGGGCACTTGGATTTACTTCTCCCTGTTTTCTTCACTAGGCTACACTACACATGCTGCCTGGCTCACTGCCTTCTTCACTAGGCTACACTACACATGCTGCCTGGCTCACTGCCTTCTTCACTAGGCTACACTACACATGCTGCCTGGCTCACTGCCTTCTTTGTTGAGAGATCTGCTCAAATACTGTCTCCTCAGGTGTGTTTTCTCTGATATCTCAACTACAGTAATAACTTCTAATACTTTCGGAATTCTTTCTCCGCATTCCTTTTATCATCACTTGGCACCTTACATATTGACCGGCTTATTATACTCCCTGGGTTTGGGAAAAAATATACCCATGACAAGAAGACAGCTGTGTGTTTTGTTCACTTCTAAGGCGTTAACATGCAATCACTACTTAACTTGTTTTTATGAGGACTTAATGAGCAAGATACTTTTTTTTTTAAGTAACTAAGGATTAAAGACAGAGTAACTTTTAACAAGCTGGTAAGTGATAGAGCAAAAGTTCACAGAGTGAAATTTTTTGACCTCTGAAGATCAGCTCATAGTCACAAAACATCTTTTTACATTAAAAAAAAACTTTAAAAAATGTATCCAGTTTGAAAAGTGAAACATATGTAGTTGTTAAATTGTTAAGGCTTGACATTTAATGCTTGAAGCCTTACCAGTGTAATAATATTAAAAAATAAAAAAGTAATTACAAATGAAATTTGGTTTAAGCCTTTCAAGGGAAAGTATGACATCAAAGTGCAGTGTGGACTATTTGTTACTAAAAATAAGTTGCAGTAAAGGCAAAACTTTAAAGGCACTGTGTTTACAAAAGCTACTGTGAAAGGATTATAATAAATACTATGCTCAAAGAAAAACAGAATTCATCAGAGGGGTAGTACAGTAAGAAAAAGAACATTGGGAAATAGCTCATTATTAAGAATCTATCATTTAGAACTTGAAGCACATTCCCATGAACTATTGAAGTTCATATTTAGGGACTGGCAATGTTAGCTAACTGTCTTTTAGCTAGTTGAGTCTGATCCATGGAATAAATCATAAAAGGAATTATCAGTGCACAGGGTATGCAGAAAGTATACATTTTGGAAACATGTCTATTGAGGTCCTTGGCCTATCTCTTAAGTGGGTTGTTTTGATGTTGTGGAGTTTCTTGATCTCTTTGTAGATCCTGGTTATTAACCCTTTATCTGTTGCATAGTTTGCAAATATTTTTTCCCATTCTGTCGGTTGCCTCTTCACTTTCCTGACTGTTTCCTGTGCAGTACAGAAACTTCTCAATTTGATGTAATCCCAATTGTTAATTTTGGCTTTGACTGCCTGTGCTTCCAGGGTCTTTTCCAAAAAGTCTTTGCCAGTACCTATATTTTGCAGGGTTTCTCCAATGTTCTCTAAAAATTTGATGGTGTTGGGTCATAGATTTAAGTCTTTAATCCATGTTGAGTGGATTTTTGTGTAAGGTGAAAGGTAGGGGTCTTGCTTCATGATTCTGCTCGTGGAAATCCAATTTTCCTAGCACCATTTATTGAATAGACTATCCTTACTCCAGGGATTGGTTTTGGGTCCTTGATCAAACAGAAGTTGGCTGTAGATATTTGGATTGATTTCTGGTGTTTCAATTCTGTTCCATTGGTCTATCCATCTGTTTCTGTACCAGTACCATGCTGTTTTGATAACAACTGCCCTGTAGTATGTCCTGAAATCTGGTATTGTGATGCCTCCAGCTTTGTTTTTGTTGTACATGATTGCTTTAGCTATTCGAGGTCTCCTGTTTCTCCATATGAATTTTAGCATCATTTTTCCAGATCTGAGAAGAATGTCTTTGGTATTTTGATTGATATCACATTGAATCTATAAATTGTTTTTGGGAGAATGGACATTTTGATGATATTGATTCTTCCAATCCATGTGCATGGAAGATTTTTCCATTTCTTGGTATCCTCTTCTATTTCTTTAAGATTTTGTATTCTCATCGTAGAGATCTTTAATGTCCTTGGTTAAGTCTATTCCAAGGTATTTGATTGTTTTTGTGGCTATTGTGACTGGGATTGATCTTAGCAGTTCTTTTTCAGCTGTGGCATTGCCTGTGTATACAAACAGATTTTATATCCTGCTACTTTGCCAAATTCTTCTATGAGTTCCAATAGTCTCTTAGTAGAGTTTTTTTGGATCCCCTAGATAAATAATCATATCATCTGTTATTAATACACAATTATTCTTAAGTGTTGAAAGTTAACTGAAAAGTGATCCCTGTTAAATATAAGAGTGGGAATAAGAGAGGGAAGAGATGTACAATTTGGGACATGCTCAATCGGACTTACCCCAAACAGTAGAGTTGGAAACATACCAGGGGATTCAAATTCAATCCCATCAAAGAGGCATGTACCAATGCCATCTCACTAGTCCAAGTGATCAGTTTCAGTTCACAATTGATCATAATGATAGGACTAAGAGTCAAAGGGATCACACAAACAAGACTAGTGTCTTCTAATACTAACTGTTAGAATAAAAAATGGAGAGAACCATCCAACATGGGAAGTGGGATACACAGCAGACTCATAGAATGGCAGATGCCCTAAACAGCACTCTTGCCTCAAAATCACCCCTTAAGGCATTCAGATCTGGCTGAAGAGCCCATAAGAGTATTTCAGGCATGGAAAGCCAAGACACTCTGGTAAAAACAAGCAAAAATTACCTAAATGAAAGATCTCTCTGAGTGAGATCCCAGTGGAAAGAACAGGTCATCAAAGAAGGAGGTACCTTTCTCTGAAGGGAGGAGAGAACTTCCACTTTGACTATGACTTTGTCTAACTAAGATCAGAGTCGGTGAACTCAAAAGGTTTCTATAGCCTTGACAACTCATGACAAGAGCCTAGGGTGATTACTGACACCATAAATAAGAGTGTCAAATTGTTAAGTCAACAACAGGAGTCACTGTGCACTTACTCCTCATGTCGGATCTTTGTCCTTAGTGTGCTGTACATTGAGATTTAATGCTATAATGAGTACTCAAACAGTGTTTTTCACTTTGTGTTTCTATGTGGGTGCAAACTGTTGAAATCTTTACTTAATATTACTAAATCAATCTTCTGTATATAAAGTTAATTGAAAATGAATCTTGATGTGAATAGAAGGGGAAAGGGAGCGGGAGAGGGGAGGGTTGTAGGTGGGAGGGAAGTTATGTGGGGGAAAGCCATTGTAATCCATAAGCTGTACTTTGGAAATTGATATTCATTAAATAAAAGTTAAAAAAAAGAAAAGTTAATTAAGTTATTGCATTGTCTAATGGATATTCCAACCCCTTTAATATACAAATTTTGTTTTAAATTTATTATAATGTGCATACGTGCATTAAATTTAGTGAAACCAAATGCATTATTGGTTTCAGTTGGACTTCAAATTGTTCCTACATGTAAAATTCCTGGAAAAAGCAAGCCCAGTATTAAATAATAAATAAAACATATATAAATAAGGCATGGCTTTTGATATAATAATAGACAAAATATTTAAGATCTTAAAATTATTAGGCACATAATATTTTTTTTAAATCTGGGTTTTATTACTTCACATACTTTCTTTTTTTTTTTTTGACAAGTAGAGTTAGTGAGAGAGAGAGACAGAGAGAAAGGTCTTCCCTCTGTTAGTTCACTCCCCAAATGGCTGCCACGGCCAGAGCTGGGCTCATCCAAAGCCAGGAACCAGGTGCTTCTTCCCAATCTCCCCTGTAGGTGCAGGTTCCCAAGCACCTGGGCCATCCTCCACTGCCCTCCCGGGCCACAGGAGAGAGCTGGCCTGGAGGGGGGGAAGCTGGGACCAGAACTCGATGCCCATATGGGTTGTCGGAGCCGCAGGTAGAGGATTAACCAAGTGAGTCATGGCACTGGCCCCTAGGCACATTATATTATAGCTGTTTTAAAAATAAAAAAGGAGAATTTAAAATGGGAGGTGAATTACTGGCTTGGCACAGTGGTTAAGAATCTGCTTGGGAAGCATTCATGCCATACCGGAGTACCTGGGTTTAAGACCCAGCTCTGCTTCCAACTCCAGCTAATGTGAACCATGGGAGGCAGCAAGTGATGGTTCAAATATCTGGGGCCCTGATCCATGTGGGAGAGGCAGGTAGAGTCATGCATGGACTGCTGGTTTTGGCCTGACTTGGACCAGGCTTCTGCTAGTATTTAGCTAGTAGACCTGCAGATGGAAGATCTCTCTCTCTCTCTCTCTCTCTCTCTCTCTCTGCCTCTCCATTCTCTTGTTGTCATCATCTCTCTCTGTCTTTCAAATAAAAAAATAAAACTTTAAAAATCGAAGAATAAAAATGCTATGATTAATCACTGAAAAGTTTTCAAAAAATGAAGCACTTCAGGCCGGCGCCGCGGCTCACTAGGCTAATCCTCCGCCTAGCGGCGCCGGCACACCGGGTTCTAGTCCCGGTCGGGGCGCCGGATTCTGTCCCGGTTGCCCCTCTTCCAGGCCAGCTCTCTGCTGTGGCCCGGGAGTGCAGTGGAGGATGGCCCAGGTGCTTGGGCCCTGCACCCCATGGGAGACCAGGATAAGCACCTGGCTCCTGGCTCCTGCCATCGGATCAGCGCGGTGCGCCGGCCGCAGCGCGCCGGCCGCGGCGGCCATTGGAGGGTGAACCAACGGCAAAGGAAGACCTTTCTCTCTCTCTCTCTCTCTCTCTCTCTCTCACTGTCCACTCTGCCTGTCAAAAAAAAAAAAAAAAAAAAAAAAAAAAAAAAAAGCAGAAGAGTCAGGTCCCAACAGGAGGCAGGCACCTCAAGTGGCATCATAACCACCAAGCCAAACAGCTGCCCCCATGGTGTTTTCATCTACATAAGGAACTTCAAAAAATGAAGCACTTCAAATTTATTTGTATGTTTTGTTAAATTTTTTATTTTATTTTTTTTCATTTTATTTGAAGGAAAGAAAAATAGACAAAGAGGTCTTCCATCCATGGTCACTCTCCAAATGCCAGCCCAGAGCCTGAAACTCAACCCTCTCATCTCCCATGAGTGGCAGGGACCCAGGTAGTTAAATCTTCTGTTACCTACCAGGATGTGTCTTAGCAGAAACCTAGATCAGCCCCGGAGTAGGAACACAAATCTGATATATCTGATATATAAGATGTGTATATGGAAAATTTTACTTTATGAATAGTACTAGAGAAGTATAAATGGGAAAATATATAGTAAAACCAGATTTGAAAAATCTATATTTAAAGTGTTATTTCTTTCCAAATTAGCTGAATAATTAACTAAGATGAAAATAAAACTTACAACAAGTAAATTAAAAGATTCCAAAATTTAAAGATAATGAAAATAGAGAGTGATAGCCATAACACTCTTAATTGGAAACTGAGTTGGATTTATTCTCTGTCTTATCAGACTATAAATATACAGTGTACTTTGAAAATTTATATTTACTAAGTAAAAAAAAATCAAAAAAAGATAGTACAATATTGAGCTAAGGACTGAAAATAAAGAGCATTTTTAAGTGGAGTTTAAAGAAACAGACTGTCACATTTAACGACATGTTTTGAAAGAATGATGTGACTGAAACATTAGGAAAGAGTGTGTCTTCAAACAATGAAGAAGGGTTAATTGCAAATCAAATTTTAAATATTCCAAGTTGGCTATAGATATCAATGTGAAAAGTAAAACCAGTCGGGTTTCTAGAGTTAGAACTAAGAACTTCTATTTCTCAAGGAGCATCCACAAGACTGTGAAAACGGAAGTCAAAGCATGGAAGAAACATGTAATGAGTAAGCAACAACAAACTTCCATGGGAACACAGCTGGAAAGAAAGCACAGATCACACAACAGAAACATTGGCAAGGGGTTGAACACACGTGTAAAACAGGATATTCAGATGTCTGCTAAGGATATGAAAATGGATCTTAGTTTCGTCAGTAGAAATGCAAGGTAAAATCCATGAGACAAAACTACCATGAAGCAAAATGACAATTGTTAAGACCCACTGTGTTCTCGTGTATGTAAAGATAAAAGAATCCGGTGGCGCTGTGGTATAGTGGGTGAAGCCTCTGCCTTCAGTGCCAGCATCCCATATGGGCGCTGGTTCGTGCACTATCTTCGGATCCAGCTCTTTAATATTGCCTGGGATAGCAGTAGAAGATGGCCCACGTGCTTGGGTCCCAGCACTCACGTGGGAAATCTGAAAGAAGCTCCTGGCTCCTGGCTTTGGATGAGCCCAGTTCCAGCTGTTGAGGCCATTTGGGGAGTGAACTAGTGGGTAGAAGACTTTTCTCTCTCCTCTCTGTAACTGTACCTTTCAAATAAATATATAAATCTTAAAACAAAAAGATGAAAGAATCCCTGACAAATCCCTGACAACTGGTGGAAAGAATGCAAATTGGTACTGTGTCTTCAGAAAATTATTTGGCTTTACCTAACTCAGGATCCTGCAGTTCATTGCTAGATTTTGCCCAAAAGAAATTTCTCCATGTACAATGCAAAAATATGTACAACAGTGTTTACTGCAAAATCGTCCATCCATAATCCTGGAAACAAACCTAATTCACAATAAAATCACAGATAAATGATGATGTATTCATGCAAGGGAAGAACATATCTCAGTTAAAAACAGAAAATCTTGGATACAAGCTAAAATCTACATAAAATTCATAAATAATTTAATGTTAGCACGAAGATTTATGTAATTCAATTCTGTACACACTTTACTTTTTTTTAAAGATTTATTTATTTATTTATTTGAATGTCAGAGTTACACAGAGAGAGGAGAGGCAGAGAGAGAGAGAGTTCTTCCATCTGATGGCTCACTCCCCAGATGGCAGCAAAGGCCAGAGCTGGGCCTTTTTAAAGCATTTTTAAAGAGATATTTGTTTGAAAGACAGAACAATATAAAGACAGGGAGAGGCAGAAAGAGAGATATTCCATCTACTGGTTTACTCCCCACGTGGCCACAGCAGCAACGGCAGGAGCCAAACTGAAGCCAGGAGTCAAGAATTCCATCTGGGTCACCCATGTGGCTTCAGGTGCTCAGACACTTCTACCTTAGGAAACAAAGTAGATGGTGCTTGAACCAGTATGCTGATAAGTGTTGCCAGCACCAAAAGTGGCAGCTTATCAGGCTGTACCATAGGCTGGACCCTGTATTCATTTCAAAACAGTCACTATCAGTTTGTAATGTAACAAGATGAGATAAATTTGTAGCAGCATATGGGACTTCTGAGTACTGGTAAAGTTATATAAAGTAGTGATTACTTTAATTTTTCCACTTGTTATCATTTATTGAACTACACAGTAGACTTATTTTCATTTCCTTTCTTTCTGATTAAAATTATCATTAAATTAGAAGCTACAACAACAAAGGAAGAAAGCAAATAAGTGAACAGGAAATCATTTCCACGAATTGTCTACATGTAGCATATAATGATAAAGATGGAAATATGAATGACAGCTTAAGAGAGATGGTGCAATTGAGATGATTTAATGTAAAATGTGGATTCTACAACAAGAAGATAGAAGAGAGAGATTGCAAATAGAGTATTCGCAAAGATAAGATGTGAGATTTGAATGAGGATGTCTTTCAAGAAGAAAAGTGATTGCCCTAGATGATGGCCGGCACCGCAGCTCAATAGGCTATTCCTCCACCTGCAGTGCTGGCACACCGGGTTCTAGTCCCAGTCAGGGCGCCGGATTCTGTCCTGGTTGCCCCTCTTCCAGGCCAGCTCTCTGCTGAGACCCGAGAGTGCAGTGGAGGATGGTCCAGGTCCTTGGGCCTGCACCCGCATGGGAGACCAGGAGAAGCACCTGGCTCCTGGCTTCGGATCAGTGTGGTGTGCCAGCCTCAGCGTGCCGGCCGCGGTGGCCATTTGAGGGTGAACCAACGGCAAAGGAAGACCTTTCTTTCTGTCTCTCTCTCTCACTGTCCACTCTGCCTGTCAAAAAAAAAAAAAAAAAGTGATTGTCTAGATAAAAGATGTAGAATGCAATAAGGATGATTAGCCAAAAAAGTGATAAATTCATATGCAAAGATTAAAAGACAGTATTGGCTAATAAACAGTATTAATAATGCACTCAAAAGTTAAAAAATGGCTAAATACCCTATGTGTTATCATCATTTATCTGGAAGAGAAGATTAATTTTAAAGTGTTATAAGATAAAAATGTGATTAGGATGAGGAAGAAGTGGTTTATTCTTGGACTTTGACATATTAATGCTTCAGGTCTGGTTCACCAGGAGCACAGTCAGGGACTTTAGAGAAAAGAGCTCCTAACATAGGCTCTCTAATGGAAATACTTTCAGAAGGAAAGTGTCAGGGAAAGAGGAAAACATCACAGTGAAAGAAATCCAATAAATGGTTCTCTCTAGGCAAAACCCTGCAGACATTAGCGTCTAATGAATTTTCAGGGACAAGAGCACATAAGGGGATCTCAAGGTTGTCATGACCTGAGGCAAGGGGCCTAAGGTCTCCCGCCTCTGTGGGAAATTGGAATAAGGATGCCCAGGAAATGTGCATCTGCAGCTCTATTTTTTTTAAGATTTATTTATTTGAAAGTCAGAGTTACACAGAAAGAGGAGAGGCAGAGAGAGAGAGAGAGAGAGAGAGAGAGAGAGCTCTTCCATCCGATGGTTCATTTCCCAATTGACTGCAATGGCCAGAGCTGCACCAATCCAAAGCCAGGGACCAGGAGCTTCTTCCAGGTCTCCCATGTGGGTGCCGGGGCCCAAGCACTTGGGCCATCTTCCATTGATTTTTCTCAGGCCATAGCAGAGTGCAGCTCTGTTTTTTAAATAGGTGCATCAAAGAAGACTCCATCCACCTGAGGCCTGTTTTCCAAAAAAAGTGCAGAAATTATTGGTAATCCAAATAAAAGGTAGTGGGAGAGAGGTGGGTGTGGCACACAAAAAGCTTTGATGATGGGATTTGGACAAAACACTGATACACACTCTAACATACTCCCAACTTAACTTCCATTTGTTCTGCCCTGTCATGTGTGTAAGAAAAAAAAAAATGTCAAAAAGAGGTTGATGACAGAAGCTCTATTTCCACTGGCTGTAGATCTCAAGGCTAAAGCTGTTATCTCATCCCTCCCTCCTCTATCTTCCTAGGTCACCTGCCCTCTTGACCAGCATCTCTGCTGATAAAGCTCTTTGCATGTGAATGATTCAGGTTCATATGCTCTTGTCAGACTGTGTTTGCTGTAATTGCCAACTCATGTAGAAATGGGAAACAGTGGAGATGTACCCCAGAGGAACTTTGATTTCTAAACTCTCTCGTTGCTTATCTCAGCAAGTAGCAGCTACCCTACCTCCTCGAATGATCAGAGTCAATTATACTTGGCAGTCTGGTATTTTCTTTAATTGCTTGTTGGTTATCTGACACAAGGAAATCAAATGACCAACTAGCATACACAGATTTAATTTTAGAGGGAATTTTTACAGTCTATTTGGAGAATTGTCTCTCTCTGGAAAAGCAGAACCTAAAATTGTGGTCATGGGAAGAAAAGTCCCGTAAGAGGTTATTTGGAAGTAATGAACAAAGAAGCACCTCTTATTCTGACTTCAGATTTCCTAGATTTAGGTATTGTGTATCACTCAACTCTATATCATTGCTATTGGTTCATGATATATATTGAATTTCCTATTGTAAACAGTTTGTGTGGATGTTTGTGCAAGACAGTTCTCTGGGTGAACATGGACAAACCTAACTCTCCCCTTACCCTTCTCAGGCTTAATTGTAGAATGTTTCTGAATAAAACACCCTGAGCTACGGAAAAACTTGCTGGGACAGCCTGGGTTTTCTTGCCATCTTCCCTGAAAACGAGGAGGTCCTTCTGTATGGGGTCCCCCAGTTTTACTGGAAATGAGGCACAGAGCACATACTGCCTGCCCTAGGTAGTTTTGGGAAACAGATCAGTATGAATCTGACATCTCCACCATCCCTCTCTTACTACCAATGATTAATATAGTTGTTTTGCACAACTTGTGTGAATATTCTAAAACCAGACTTCTGCCGGTATTAGAAATTACAGTCTAAAATGCAGTGGGCTGGAGAATTATATATATATAAATATATATACACACACATATACACACATACTATACATATGTAACACATACTAAATGTATCAGTAAAATATATCATGAATACTAATGTATTGCCAATAACATATATTACCAATATATTATATTAATGAACTTTTCAAGAGTCTTTTTTAGAAAAAAAAAAAAAACTTTGTAAAATTATTTCTGTTTTGGCTGGCACCACGGCTCACTTGGCTAATCTTCCGCCTGTCGCGCTGGCACACAGGGTTCTAGTCCCCGTTGGGGCACCCGATTCTGTCCCGGTTGCTCCTCTTCCAGTCCAGCTCTCTGCTGTGGCCCGGGAAAGCAGTGGAGGATGGCCTAAGTGCTTGGGCCCTGCACCCGCATGGGAGACCAGGAGGAAGCATCTGGCTCCTGGCTTCACATTGGCGCAGCATGCCGGCTGTAGCGGCCATTTGGGGGGTGAACCAATGGAAAAGGAAGACCTTTCTCTCTGTCTCTCTCTCTCACGGTCCAACTCTGCCTGTCAAAAAAAAATTCTGTTTCAAGTTCTCTATATACTCTTACAGCATGGTTGCTTTGACTTTGGTATTTGATTGATATACAAAAATTGGAAGCCAATAACAATGTTGGTTCCTCTAAGTTTCGCATATAGACATTATTTTGCTGTTTTTTCCTCAACTAACACTACTTGAAACCGATCATTTAATCTCAGTTGAACTTCTTCTACAGCTGTTAATCCTTTGCCATTTAATACTACTGTGATGAAGTTTGTCACTTTCCATAGCTCCTTCAATATGCCTGTGAAATTTCATCTCTCACCGTGTTTTCATTCTGTTTATTTTTATCTTACTACATTTAAAAGATGACAATCATTAATTTAGGTAAAATATTTTAAGTAATTTTTTAATAGCTGATAGAAGAGCTCATCTCCAAAGTATCTTGTAGAAAGAATTCTGAAGTTTATTCATAACCTCACAACATCTTCTAAAGTGAATAAGTCCTCTGGTTGGTATTAATGATAGAACAAGGGCATAAGCCTCAGTCATTCTTGCTCATTGCCCAAAAGTTAGATTGATATTTATTCTTTGGTATTTATTCTTTCCCTTGAATCTCAATTGGCTCTCACACCCTATCAGCTTCATACCACACCCCTTCATTCTTTCTCAGATTCCCAAGGCCCAGCATGGCCACCTGAAAGACCAGTTTCAAGAACTCATCTCCCTCTACTGCCCATTATACCCATCCCTGGCCCTCTTAAAATATAAAAAGGCCCAGCTTCTGGGATCAGGGTCTTATGCCAAGTGTTCTATCAATATCCACGCCTGCAGTTGGTCACCCACCTCTACAAATTCATTTTCTCCGAATAAATTCTGTCTGGCTGTAGATTTGTATACTGCCACTCTATTCTGTGCCTCTTTTCCTAACAGTTTTGGTGCCCTGTGTGAGGAGGCATCAATCTGTGCCTCTTTTCCAACAATTAAGATGTGAGGGCCACTGTGTCTCCTTAATTCAAAACATTTATATCATTAATACAGAAAAGCATAGGTGATTAGTCCCCATGAGCAATCAAGAAAGATTGTTGTACAGGAACAAAGCTGATTTGTCAGCTACAAATGTTTTCTATAAGAATTATCTTGGTGATACTATGAAGCGGTTATTCACGGACAACTCCAAGGATACACTGGCACACAAACCTTTCCTAAAATTAAATGGGAAATAACAAAAAACATCCAGACAACAGCCAAAAATCACTTGTAGTTTTGAAATATCCAATTTCTACTATAGGAAATTATGTCCACATATTCAAGTATTTATTTCAGAACAGGTTTAAATTAATAAAACAGAAATTGTGAAATAGTACAGAGTTCCCCACACCCTACTTCCTCCACTGGAAACATCTTTTATTAGTATCATATGTTGTCACAATCTGTAAACTAAACTCATTGCAAATTAGTGTGATAGATTTGTCACAATTCATAAACCACAACCAGTTTCCCCTACTTTTTATTCCAAGCTTCTATCCTTCCCATCCTTCACAGACTCTAATAATCAGTATCCTGGTCTCAGATTAGCTTGTTTTTGTTGTTACTCTCCTCATTCTTGTTGTTTTAGTTCTGGAAATGAGGGAGAACAAACAGTATTTGTCTCTCTGTGTCTGGCTTATTTCAATTAACAAGAACAATCCTTGAGTTCCACCCATTTCGCTGCAAATGACAGGATTTCATTTCTTTTTTTATGGTTGAACAATATCCCACTGTGCATACATATCATATTGTTTCTATGCCTTCATCCGACTAAGGACAGTTTGGTAGATTTCATATGTTGGCTATTGTGAATAGTGCTGCAATGAACATAATTTATGAAATAATTATTTCATATTATTTGGGTATATACAGTCCTACACAGCAGAATGATTGTATCACATGGAAGTTTTCCTTCTTCTTTTATAAGAAATATCTTTGCTGCTGATTGTTTCCTTTGCTGTGCAGAAGCTTCTGAATTTGTTATAATCCCATCTGTCTGGTTTTTCTTTTGTTACTTGAACTTTTGGGATATTATCCAAGAAATCATCTTATACACCATTTTATTGAAGCATTTCTACTATGTTTTCTTTGTGCAATCTTGTCATTTCAGGTCTTATATTTGGCTCTTCGATTCATTTTGAGTTGTCATGTGTATATGTTGAGGTAGTGATGTAATATCATTCTTATACATGTGTAGGTATAATTTTCCCAGCATCTTTTATTGAAAAGACTATCCTTTCTCCAGTGTATGTTCTTGGTACCTTTAGGCTAAGTCTCTTCCTGCTGTGCTGGCATCCTTATGGGCTCCTCTTCTGATCCATCTCTCAGCTTATGGCCAGGAAAGCTGTGGGAGAAGGCCTAACTCCTTGGGCCCTTGTACTACTGTGGGAAACCCAGGAGAAACCCCTGGCTCCTGGCTTCCCACAGGCCAAGCTCCCACCGTCACAACCATTTGCACAGTGAACTAGCAGATCATCATCAGTTGCAACCATATGAGCTTCATCACTGACATTTTCCAAATACATCAGAACTAATATTATCATGTACTCATTTCTTGTTGCTGAATACAAGTATACAAGACCCAAGAGCTCCGGATCATCCTTTGCCTCTCACACACCAACACAATCTCCTTGAAGGTGTGCATATCCTGAATCCTGTCCATCCAAACTGGAATTTCCTTCCCTATACCTTCTAAAATTCAGTTTGCTAATCCCCTATGACATTAACTTCTTTTTCTGAACTCTTAATTTTCTAGCTTAAATTGAAATCAGGACTCCCTCTTTGGCTGTCCCAAAAGGAAATTGTGTCTCCAGAAATCTTTTAAAATCATGGCTGTTTTCTCTCCCATACTACTTGTTCCAGTAGGCCTTGAGATCGGGATGTGCTCTATCAGCTCCCCATTTTGGCTTTTTGAATGGTATTCTTTTCTTATTATTTAATTAATTATTTCTGAACCTCATAGCCTTCAGTTATATACTTAAGTATCTCTCATTATTTTCGCCATGCAACAAGCCCTGAGTCATTTCTCCTTATTATTCCACTATTTTTAGGTCCTGGCTCACTGTCATCATCCATAATAAAATTCTCAGAAATTTTTCGTGCTGTTCATATGGACACCATAGATGAACCTTTCATATTCTGAATTCTTGTTTCTTGAAGTCTCCACCTCCAATGAATAGTACTCCACATCATATCACCCTTCTCTTTCCATGTGCATAAGCAGATCTTGTCTTTACTAACAGCTTTAATTCCTACATAATGTATAGGCCACCCTATATCTGTCTTTATAATTCACTACCCTTATAAATTTAATACAACATTTCTCTACCCCATTATTACTTCATCCACTACTACTTTTCATAATAACACATGCCTTGGTATTCTAGTCATTTAGTTCTAAATTAAAATCAATGTTCAGTTATTATAGTAACCCCCTTTAATACAAATAATAATAAATAATTATAAATTATAATAAAAATAATAATAAATAAATAATAAAATTTTTTATATTTTAAACTTGTTTCACTTTTCATGTAGTTATCTGGTAAAATTATAGCTTCAATTATTGTAAACTTTTAGGTAAAAAACCAAATAGATAGGGGCTGGGATCATGGCACCATCTGCAATGCTGGCATCCTATGTGGGCATCAATTTTACACGCAACCGCTCCACTTCTAATACAGTTTCCTAATTGTCCAAAATTGAATGGTTATCACCTTCCAAACCCAATCAAAACTTTTCTGCTTAAAATAAATCTTTCCAGCAGAAGATGGACCAAGCACTTGGGCCCCTACACCCAAATGTGAGACCTGGATGGAGTTCCAGGCTCCTGGCTTTATTCTGGCCCAGCTCTGGCCCTTGCAGCCATTTAGGGAGTGAAGCAGCAGATCAAAGATTCTGTCTGTCTCTCTCTGCTTATCTCTCTCTCTCTTTCTCTCTTCTCTCCCCTCTGTAACTCTGCTTTTCAAGAAAAATAAATAAATAAATCTTTTTAAAGAAAATCAAATAAACAAGCAAACATATGAGTATAGCGTCTCTGAACATCTCCACTAATTAACACCTCATTTATTTCCTTGATCCAGTGTTTATCAATTATCTTTAATTTTTTAACCTCATTCTTTAGTTTCATTCTGTAGACCACTCTGCTGAAATTGCTCTTACAAACAATACAGCTATCTATATTTTCTCAATATTTATCTTATTAAGGAGATAAAAAAAATTGTATTGCTCCTTAAACTATGATAAACTTATTTTTTTGCCTTGGAAGTCTAGTTTATCTGTTTATTTCACTGATAATTTTTTATTTCTCTTCTTTTTTCTCTTAGGTCTCTTAACATTGGAATATACTGGATTTAAGTGCTTTGATCTCTTTCTACAATCACAATGTTAGTGATTTTTACACATTCTTATGTCTTTAAATAAAACTACCATGTGAAAATCATACCCAAAGTCATATATCCATTTTAGATACCTGTTACAAACTTCATACTCATTTCAAATTGTCTATTTGCTATCTCTCCCCAAGTATCTAACAGATATCTCTAATTTAACTTGTCCATGACTGAATGGTTGCTCCCTTCCAAACCCAGTCAAAGTTTTTCTGTTTGAAGTAAACCTTTCCAGTTTCCCAAACCTAACTTAGCGTAAACCTTCTCTTTCTTTCACATTTCATATTCATTTTCAAGATATTCTGTTGGTTTTAATTTTGGAATACATCAAGTTCATCAACTTTTATTTATAATTATCAGTTTCAATGTCCCATTTAAACAATCTTTCCATATGATTGTGATGGTATTTTTCTGTTTATTTACAGAATATTTACTGCTTTATCCTTGATATTTAGGTTTGTAGCCCATATATAGTGGAATTTTATGATGTGAAAGATTATCTACATTCATAATCATCACAAGACTCATCAAGAAAGTTAAATCTGGATTTTTTTTAAAACAGATTTATTTGAATGAGGGAAAGACACATATACACAGAGAGAGAGAGAGAGAGAAAGAGAGAGAGAGAGAGTTTTCCATTCATTAATTCAACCCCCAAACGTCTGCAAAAGCCCGAGCTGGACCAGGCTGAAGTCAGACGCCTAGAATTTTATCCACATCATCCATTTGGGTGGCAAGGGCCTAAACACAAGGGCTTATCATGTTTTCCCAGACATAGTAGCAGGGAGCTGGATTGGAAACTGAGTACATGAGACTTGAATCACACTCTGAGATGGGATGTTGGTGATTTAAACCACTATGTGACAACACCAATCCTTAAATCTGGAAATGTTATGCTAGAGAGTGAATTTATGGTTTCCCCCCAAAATTCATATGCTGAAATCCAAACCCTCAGTATTATGGGATTAGGAGGTGGAGTCTTTTGTAGGTGATTAGGTCATGAGGGCAGAACCCACTTCAATGAAGTGAGTGCCCTGATATAAAGAGACTTCTGAGAGCCCCCTCACCCCTTCAGCCAAGTAAACATACACTGTAAAGATGGATGTCTCTGAGACAGAGGGTAGGCCCCAGATTCTGTATCTGCAAGCACTTTGTTTTGGGATTTATCAATCTCTAGAACTGTAAAAAATAAATTTCTGTTGTTCATAGTTCAAATGGTCTATGGAAGTCTCTTACAGCAATCTGGACAGATTAAGATGCACATCAAATATCCTGGAAATCATGTGCACTATTTTATTTTCCATTGGTATAGAAATATCTGAGTTAGATAATACAAAAAGAAAATACATTTACTAATTAAATTCAGTATCAGGTAGTTCCACTAGTTCATTCTTAGTGAATTAGTGAACTAATGGTGCATGGCATCATTAATGGCAGAAATACATCAAGAGAAAGGAATCATAGAGTGAGACAGGAAGTCAAAGTGCCAGTCCCTTGGTTCACGCTTAAAGATCCTGCCATCTTAATGCATCCATCACATGGTGGTCTAAGTTTCTGTTATCTGAACCCCTGGGGGTTTATAAATGGAATGGATACTTTTCACATATTTATGCAGCTGGAATAATGTTCAGTCTCAATGTGGCTGAATTTCCCAGGTGTATCTTTGAGTTAAAAATGACACAGTAGTTCAGTAATCTGTTTTAAGCATGAATTTATTTACATGAGGTCAAAAATTGGCAAAAGTAACCCTCAATGTTAGATTAAAAATGGTGTTGCACATGTTTGCAATGGTGGGAGTTATTTATTGGGACAGGAATGACAGAACTTTATGACCATCTGTTATCTATACTGTGTTAAACAGATACCTACATTTGTTAAAACTCATCAAATATACACCAAAGTTTAGTATATATTCCCAAGTGTTAGTTACAGTTTGATAAAAAAGTATTAATATACCTATATCTAGGTGTCTATCTACCATTTGCATAGACTTCAATGACTCACTTCATTCACAAAGCCTTTCCTAATTTTCTCTGCTAGCTGACTTGTGAGGCAAAATAATGCCCCCCTCTTGCCCCACCAATTAGGTCCACATTCTAATCCCCCAAACTTCTGTATATTTTACTTTGTATGGCAAAAGGACTTTACTGATAACATTAAGTGAAAGATTTGGAATTTCAGGAATTTTCCAGGATTATGTGGGTGGAACCTATATAATCACCCGGGTTTCTGTTAGAGGAAGCAGGAACCTCACAATCACAGGACACATGAGATGATAGAAGCAGAGATCAGAGTGACACCATATCCTGAAAGGATTCCACTAATCAAGAAATAGGAACAGTCTCTAGAAGGTGGAAAAGGCTAGAAGTATATTGCCCCCTAGAGCATCCAGAAGGAACACTGTTCTTGCAAAACAACAATTTTATAGCAAAACATATTGTGAATTTCTGACCTAGAATGATAAGGTAATACAATTGGGTTATTTTAAGCTATTTAATCTGTGTGAATTTATTATAGCAACAATAGGAAGCTAATGTACCTTCTCAGGTAGAAACTTACATGTTACTTCATGCACTTGTGAAATTAGTTTTCAACACAACTGTCAGAGTAATTCTCTTCACACACATGTAAGATTGTTTTCCTTTCCAACTGAAAATTCTGCAATGGTCTCTCCTCTCATCAAGGATAAAAGTGCAGGTTGTTAAGTGAGTTGCCTGTTGCCATTCTGGCTTTCTCCATTGCTCTCTTTGTTTCAGCCACCATGAATATTTTATTTCTCAAACACACAAGCACGCTATTATTATTTTTTTCTAATAGCATTGAATGCTTCTTAAACTTTTATAAGCAAAAAATTGTTTTCTCTTGTATTTTCTATCTGGAACACCTTTCTCTAGATGTATGTATAGGTAAACACCTCGTCTCCTTCAATATTTGCATATTTTCACTGTTTCAATGAAGAATATTCCCCGCATGAAATTTTGAACCGTTTAATTTTTCCATTGTAATTATCATATAATTGCACAATATAGTAATATACTCACATATTTATTATTCTTACTACTTATTGTCTATCAGCCAAATATAATGTAAAACCTATAAGGTAAAAAATCTTAGTCATTAAAGTAATATAAGTGCTTAGTACATGACTTGACATATAGTAGGCATCGTATATATATATAGATAGATAGATAGATAGTAAAAAATACTTATTCAGGAACTTCCGTGGAGCAGAAATTGTATTCTGAGCTTTAGAGGGGTGAGAGGGATGTTCAGAAAGTTCATGGAAAATGCACACTGTGAAAACCCTATGCATGAATTTCAAGAAATTTTGCACAAAAATTAACACCTTTTTTTTTTCTTTTGAGAGGGAGACAGTATAAGTGTTGGGGAGAGAGAGAGGGATAGAAAGAGAGAGAAAGAGGAAGAGAGAGATAAACATCAATCCTGGATTATCTCTCAAATGTCCCTAATGGCCTGTGTTGGGCTAGGCCAAAGTCAGAAACAGGGAACATAACCTAGATTTTCCACATGAAAGACAGGAATCCAATTATTTGATCCATCTTTGATGTTCCGAGGATCTGCACTGGCAGAGAGCTGAAGTCAGGAGTCAGGAATGAACTCAGGCATTAAGATACCTAAAGTAGCATTTTCACTACGAGGGCAAATGCCTGCCCTACAATTTGATTCAATTCAATTTCTCCAGGAACATTTTGAAGTTCTGCTGCATTATAATAACAAAATAAATAAAAATATCCATCTTCATTGGAGCAAATCAGTCAGTGAAGAAAGGGCAATTAGTCTAATGTTATGTCAAATGATGTGGGGAAACTAAACAGATTACAGGATAACAGAAAATCATCTAACTGGTTTTGGGGTACTTTCGAGGATTGCCTTTAGGAGTTGCATACAGCATGAAAAATGAATGGATATTTGCAGATAAAGATGACAAGACAAGAGAGTGCAGAATATTCCAGGCAAATAAAAAATAACGGAACAGGAATAGCAGAAAGATAAATCATGGTCTTTGAAGTCTCTATTTGGCAAATACAGATTGAAGAAAGAGTTCAGTAATGAGACATAATGAATACATGAGTTATTCTCATGCCATTTAGAACTTTGTAAGCCTAATACAGTGGCTTAGGCATTTACAAAAAAGCAATGGAGATGCAACAAATGGTTTAAATGGGACAGTACCAACAAGAGATGCTGGCGAGGATGTGGGGAAAAAGGGACACTAACCCACTGTTGGTGGGAATGCAAACTGGTCAAGCCACTATGGAAGTCAGTCTGGAGATTCCTCAGACCTGAATATAACCCTACCATACAACTCAGCCATCCCACTCCTTGGAATTTACCCAAAGGAAATCAAATTGGCAAATAAAAAAGTTGTCTGCACCTTAATGTTTATTGCAGCTCAATTCACAATAGCTAAGACGTGGAATCAAACTAAATGTCCATCAACAGTATACTGGATAAAGAAATTATGGGATATGTACTCTATAGAATACTATATAGCAGTCAAAAACAATGAAATCTGGTCATTTACAACAAAATGGAGGAATCTGGCAAACATCATGCCTAGTGAAATAAGCCGGTCCCAAAGGGACAAATATCATATATTCTCCCTGATCAGTGACAACTAACAGAGCACCAAAAAGGAAATCTTTTAAAGTGAAATGGACACTATGAGAAACAGTGACTTGATCAGCCCTTGCCCTGACTGTTGATAAACAATTTAATACTTTATCTCTTTTAGTATTTATTTTTTGGTTGTTCTACTTAATACTTATTGGTTGAATTCTGTAATTAATACACAGTTATTCTTAAGTGTTGAAAGTTAACTGAAAAGTGATCCCTGTTAAATATAAGAGTGGGAATAAGAGAGGGAAGAGATGTACAATTTGGGACATGCTCAATTGGACTTGCCCCAAATGGTAGAATTGGAAATAAACCAGGGGATTCCAATTCAATCCCATCAAGGTGGCATGTACCAATGCCATCTCACTAGTCCCAGTGATCAATTTCAGTTCACAATTGATCATAATGATAGGACTAAGAGTCAAAGGGAGCACATAAACAAGACTAGTGTCTGCTAATACTAACCAATAGAATAAAAAAAGGGAGAGAACGATCCAACATGGGAAGTGGGATATACAGCAGACTTATAGAATGGCAGATGTCCTAAACAGCACTCTGGCCTCAGAATCAGCCCTTAAGGCATGCGGATCTGGCTGAAAAGCCCATGAGAGTATTTCAGGCATGGAAAGCCAAGACACTCTGGTAAAAACAAGCAAAAATTACCTAAATGAAAGGTCTCTCTGAGTGATATCCCAGTGGAAAGAACAGGTCATCAAAGAAGGAGGTACCTTTCTCTGAAGGGAGGAGAGAACTTCCACATTGACTATGAGCTTGTCTAAATATGATCAGAGTCAGTGAACTCAGGGGGCTTCCATATCCTTGGCAACTCATGACTAGAGCCTAGGGTGATTACTGATGCCATAAACAAGAGTGTCAATTTGTTAAGTCAACAACAGGAGTCACTGTGCACTTACTCCTCATGTAGGATCTCTGTCCTTAATGTACTGTACATTGAGATCTAATGCTATAACTAGTACTCAAACAGTATTTTTCACTTTATATTTCTGTGTGGGAGCAAACTGTTGAAATCTTTACTTAATATATACTAAATCAATCTTCTGTATATAAAGAGAGTCGAAAATGAATCTTGATGTGAATGGAAGAGGAGAGGGAGTGGGAGATGGGAGGGTTGCAGGTGGGAGGGAAGTTAGTGGTGGGGGGAAGCCACTGTAATCCATAAGCTGTACTTTGGAAATTGATATTCATTACATAAAAGTTTAAAAAAATAAAAAATTAAACAGGGCAGTGAAATGATTAAACTGTTTTAAAAGTGGTTAATAGTTTCATTTATTGGGAAGAGATCAAGCAAGTAAGAGTAGATTAGTGTCAATTATACAAACCATAGGAAAATTCTTTATGAGCCTGGTAATGCTTATTTTAGTGTAGTGCCAGCCATGGATATTAAGAAAGTAAAAAAATTAAAAAGCAGCTATATGGAATCAAAGATTTTGAGGGATACAGAGGTGCAAGAATGGACAAAGTTTATGGAAGATTTGAGAAAAGTAGTTTGCTTTTCTATTTTCTCTATTATTATTTTTGAGAGAAAAGAAATGCCTAAAAACTATCAAGGAATACAAAATAAAATAGACCATGTACATTATTTTTCCTGCAGATAGAATATGTAAAGCAATGATTTATAACATACAATGAACCACATATCTCCTTTTAAGAGATAAGAGACAACAACATGAGGTACCTTCACTTCAGGTCACCACTTAGAGAAAATTTTCAAGAAACAGCCCAGGAAAACTCAAGGAGGTAGAACTCGGAGTCTGGGGGTAAGCTAGGGAGTTATATATATATATATATATATATATATATATATATATGTATGTATATATATATATAGAGAGAGAGAGAGAGCTGGGAGGAGAAAACTGCAGACATTTGAGGATACCCCTCCCTTTAGCACTGAACAGAGTAGTAATTTGTGCATACTAGTCTGTGTAAGGAAACTACCCTGGTCCAGGGACAAAGACTCACAAGAAAGGATCAGAAGGAGCAGAGCTCAGTACTAACATAGGGTTAGAAATGATGCAGTCTCTTACCAGCTGAGCTGGGGTGCTTTACAATTCATAGAGTGATGAGTAAAGCATTCCTAAGACTTTTCTCATCAGTAGTAAGTATTTCGTCTAAAATTTTAATTTTAAAGACATTTTATTTATTTGAAAAGCAAAGTTACAGTGGGAAAGAGAAAGAATGAGAAAAAGAAAATCTTCAGACTGATGGTATACTCCCCAGATAGCCACAATAGCTGAGGCTGGGCCAGAGCAAAATCAGGGGCCTGGAACCCCTTCCAGGTCTCCCATATGGGAGATAGGGGTCCAATCACTTGAGCCCTCTTCCCCTGCTTTCCCAGGCACATTAACTGGGAGCTGGATCTTAAGTGGAGCAGCTGGGACTGGAATAAGAATTCATATAGGACGCTTGCATCCCAGAAAGAGGCTTAACCTGCTGTGCCACAATGCCTACCTCTCTGCCTGACAGTTTAAACAACAGAATCCAAAAGCATCAAATTTCCATATAACCTAATTCAACTAACATTTATTACACTAATGAAAAACTATTCAGAAGCTCCTAGATGAGTAAAAAATACCTATGATTCATTAAGATAAAATTTACAATGCTTAGCTTCAAATAAAAAATTACCAACTGTGCAAAAAATCATTAAACTTGAGCCATAATGACTATATAAGACATTAATAGAAGCTGACTCAGGAATAACACAGGTCAAAGAATTAGTAGTAAAACACATTAAAACACTAATTGTATTTGTATGTATGAAATGTAAAAGAAAACATTGGATATGTTAAGACATGGAAGATATTTTTAAAAGCCAAATAAAACTTTAGAATATAAAATTGTTTAAAATAATATTAAGTATATGCATGACTGATTAAATTAATTAATCTGCCTAGACATTGTAGATTACAAATTTAGTACATTTAAAGACATACCAAGGGGCCGGCTCCGTGGCGCAGTAGGTTAATCCTCCACCTGTGGCACTAGCATCCCATATGGGCACTGGTTCTAGTCCCGGCTGCTCCTCTTCCAATCCAGCTCTCTGCTATAGCCTGGGAAAGCAGTGGAAGATGGCCTGAGTCCTTGGCCCTTGCACCCGCATGGGAGACCAGGAAGAAGCACCTGGCTCCTCGCTTTAGATCGGCACAGTTCCGGCCATCGCGGCCATCTGGGGAGTGAACCAACAGAACGAAGACTTTTCTCTCTGTCTGTAACTCTCACTGTCTGTAACTCTACCTCTCAAATAAATAAAATGAAATCTTTAAAAAAAATACATATCAATAAAATCTATCTAAAATAATAACTGAGATGTTAACAAAAGAAGAAAAGCTTATCAATGATTTATGGAACAACTCCAAGTGTCCTAATACACACATCACTTGAATCCTTCTCTGTGAATATGGTTGATATTCAGATACAACAGTGAAAACTTTTAAAATAGATAAAATGTCAAATACACAAATTGAAGAGCTCAAGTGATTCCTAAGCAATGAAGCAAAGAAAATTACACCCCTCATGTCATAACCAAATCCCCCAAATCCAGAGATAAGTAGAAAATATTACAAGCAACCAAAGCAAAACATATCAAATATGGAGCAACAAATGTAAAATATCATCAAAGATTGTAACATGAGAAGACAGTGGAGCATCATTTTTAAATATGTGAAAGTAAACAAATACTGTCAGCCTAGAACTCTTTTTTCATTGAAATGATATTGAAACAAATAATTTTTAAAATGTGTTTTCAAACACAAAAAAGTGAAAGGACACATCTCTTGCAGAATTAAATTACAAGAAGTATATCAGAAGTTTTCTAAAAATAAGGAAAACTTCACCAGATGCAAATAGAGTTCTACACAAAAGAAAAAACAGCACCAGAATTGGTAATACCATTGGTAAATATGTAGCCTATTTCTTATTATTTGTCTTTTAGATAATTGTGTTTTTAACAATATTTATTAACTTATTTTTAAAGATTTACAGAAAGAGAGGGAAAGACTCAGAGAATGAAAGAACGAGAAAGAGTGGTGGGGAGAGAAAGGGAAAGAGAGAGAAAGAGCTCTTCCACTGGTTCACTGTCCAAATAGTTGCAACTATCAGGGCAGGGCCAGACAGAAGCCAAGAGTTTCTTCCTTGTCTCCCACATGGGTACAGGGGTCCAAATACTTGGGCCGTCTTACATTGCTTTTCCAGGCCATTATCAGAGAGCTGGATGAGAAGTGGAGCAGCTGGGACATAAAACATTGCCTGTATGGATGCCAGCATCACAGGCATTGTCTTTATCAGCTACACTACAATGCTGACTCCAAAAATTGATTTTTAAATATTAACTAACTATTCAATAAAACTAAAAACAATATACTCATGATATGCATATGTGAAATTCATAACTCAGAATAATAAAATAGCCTAAAGTGGTAAGAAATGGACACATTTGCTTGCAACATTTTTATATTGCAAATGAAATGGTATCAAATCACTCAGACACAGACTGACAAGTTCAACATGCATATTTTCATCCCTAAAGCCATGACTAGTTCATAAAACAAAGAATTATAATTAATATGCCACAAAATCTAACAGAACAAAATCATAAAATTGTTAAATTATTTCAAAAATTTCAGAAAGAAGAAAATGGGGACAAAAGAACCAGTGAACTCATGTCAATAATTACATTAAAGGTAAAAAACTCTAAATGCCTCAATTAAAATTGGATTAAAGAGCAAGACTTGAATAAAAACACAAAAAGATGTCTATGGTAAAGTTGGAGTGGGTATATTAATATTAAAGCAATTTCAGAGAACAGACATTTACCAGAGATAAAAGGAGTTATTTTCTAATGATAAAGGGGATCAATACATCTAGAGGATGTGACATTTCTAAATATCAATATATATAACCTTGCCATTTTCAATACATGAAGCACAACTAGAAGATTACAAGAAACACACAACTCTACAGTTTAACTATCTGTTTTTGTCACCTTATATTGAGTTGGGTAGAATCATTTCTTGCTACACTCTTCCAAAATTTCATATTTCTTTGAAAAAATTTTCTCTAAGCATCTAAATTTTGGCATGATTTCCATGGTACTCTGAAGTGTGTCCTATTGTAGCAAAAATTTTAAGCACATGCAAGTGTCTTAAGGACCAAACAACTGAGTGAAACTGACAAGATGTTTGGAGAATGTTGATTAAAGCAAGAAGTCAGTTTGTTGTTGCCTGGTACTGTTGAAAATACTAGTGAAATGTCAAGGAAATGAGAAACATGCTATTAGGAGTTTAAGAAGTAGATTTTTCATTTTGTAGTGATAATTACAATAAAGTTGTCACCTATAGTACCCTGAGATACTGAAATTCTACAACTGGGTGAACTAGCTATTAAGATTTCAAGGCAGAATGATTAATGTACTACCTTATTTTATCTACCGCCTGTGACAAAATAACAGAAGAGAATTGAGAAGTTAGTTCTCCATTTTCAAGTAGAGCTTACAGAAAACATAAAGAGAATGATACTTACTGGTTTCATAAATACTAGTGTACTTAATCATTCTCAGGCTTTCTAGTGCTTTTATGTTTACAAAAGGCTATGCTAACAAAGGTAAAACTTAAAATAAGAATATACAATCTAGATAAAATCTCAAAAATGCATAATATGGTGCCTCAGAGAATAGCTGTCAGGAAAATGCTCCTCCATGGACCTCTACCAATATCCCTCACGTATCTCCTCTCATAGACAATGGACCCTCTAGGAAATGTTAAGTGTGATAGATGAAGCAGCCTTACAAAACAATAAGGGATAGCATAGATTACTGTAATAATATAAAGTCAGCTGAATAAAATCAAGATGTAAGGAATTATATAGGAATCCTAGAATGGAACAGTATATGATTTCAAATCCTACAAAATTACTTATTAAATTTGTTCTTTGACCTCAAAGGACAGTTATGACAATATAATTTGTAAAATCTTGAGGGTTCGATAATGAAAGGTAATATAATACCCTCATCCAGCTGTTCTCCTGGTTTCCAGCTTTTCATCTTGGCAGGAATTTCCTACATCCCTGATTTTATTCTGAAGTACACTAATCCTGTGACATTAAGTCACTGCTAATATTGGATGTGATTCTTTAACTCAGGTCAATGGTCAAGGAGATCAAAAGAAAATCCCAACAACTTCTTTCCTCTCTTATCTTTCACAGTTTGCTCTCTGCCTCAGGACAAAACCCCTACCCTAGCCTCCCATGCCCAACACAGAACATTCCCACAATTCTAACTCCTCCAGGGTTGCAGAGGAAAAGATCGCTCAGTGCCTTCTTAAGATTCAAGCTCTCCAATTACTATCTTAATTAAAATTAGATAATATGAAGACTGAATTCTTATCACATCAGTGGAAAGTAATGGCTCTTTTAAGTGTTTCCATACTTGTTACTTCCCTGAGTTTGAATTTATCTGTTTCCCTTTTTCTATTGAGATGATTGAGACTAACATAATATTAAAATTGAATAGTATCTAATTGTGATTTTTTACTGCTTGAGTAAGTGAGACTTAAAATTTCTCTAGTAATTAACAAAAATATAAAGCAGTAATTCACATTTTCCATATAAATATACGGCTTATAGAAATATTCATTTTTAATCACGTCACCTTCTGAATTCTTAAGCAAAGTACTTATTAGGAAGAAGATTTTTTGCTAACTTGTTTTAATCTCAGATTAAAGAAAAGTCACCTGGAGGAAAAAAAAAAATCCTTTATCCCCTTTCTCTGCTTCATTCTACTCAGCTCTCCCTAAGAGTTGTGAAAACTAGGGAATAGCAGGGGCACTTGCAACTAAAACTTATTAAAATACTATGTTAATTCTCCAATATTAGGGGAAGAAAAGTTTTGTTTCTATGTGGCCTAGCAGCAACATAGACATGATAAAATAATTGCTTCAATTTAAATAATAATAACTTTCTAAACCATTATATAGGATCATCCCATTTCATTTTGATCCAGAATTAAAAAAAAAATACAACATAGTCAAGTCCTAATTAATCTTAGCAATCCAAGAATTATATTTCTGTTCCATATAACTTGAAATGTAAGTGTTAGATAGGAAGTCAGTTATGAGCTTATGTGTTTGCGACATAAAGGCCTGAAGAGAAGACATCTACGTCCAGCATATGCTGCATCTCAGAGTCATCCTGATGGTGTTTCAGGGGCAGCCCCATATTCACAACCTGCCCTGCCCTGCCCCCTTCTACCTGATATCTCTCAGGTGCAGCCCAGTATCTGCATTTCAAATACCCTGCTCCTCCGGATCCCAATTCTCTAGGGGGTCCTGCCCACCCTTCCTCCTGTCTGATAACTTTTGCATCCATAAAATCCTTAGTTTCAGACCTTCAAGAGAAAACTCAGATAGAAGTTTTTCTATTTACATCAAAAAAGCCCTTTGTTCCAAGGGGAACAGAGGTGGGGAAGCAAGACCCATCTCCTTCAAAAACCCCCTGCCTCAACCAGACTGCGTGCTCAGCCCTCTGCCTCTCTGCTGAGCTGCCCGCCTGGTCTGGCCAGGTGTAATCTCTCCACCCAACCATGTAACCTCTCTCCTCCCCCCCACCCCCCCAGTCCGAGCGACTGGGCACCCTCTCAGGCTCTGTCTGGAGAGGCGTCCATCCATCCTTATGGATGTCCCTTCCCTAATAAACTTGCTATTTTACCTGCCACTACTCTGTGTCTCACGCCTGAATTCTTTCCTGCGCGAAGACAAGAACCCTACAATTTCTCCGGTAACATAAGTACCATTTTCCTTCTCAGTTATGCCATTTTTGTTCAATTTGTTATGCGTTTCTATAGTTGGAGTAACCTAGATTTGCCATCTTCAGTCTTTGTTTATGTAAAGTAAACTGACCCACATGATTCTCTATCTTACTGTTGGAATTGATTAAGATTTTCCTACTATTCAGGTAAGTGGTCAAATATGACTGCCATTATCAGTTAGGAAAAAATGATTGTCCTTTTCTACATGTCCCAAGCTGATCAGTGAAATGAACCTTCTGGGAGCTAATATTGTACAGACAGGTGGTGCTGACAAGAAGGGCAGTTAAAAATTTAAGACAGTACCTCACAAGAATAAAAGAAATTAAATTTGTGAAGGTCACATCTGGACATTGTAACTTTCCAGCAGATTGCACTCCTCGACATACCTCTGGGACTCTAAATAGTATTGTAACGTGGAACTAAATAAGCCACTTTCTTCTAGATATATTTTATTACCACTCCACATATTAATAATTCTTCCTTTATAAAATTATGCATACTATAGCAGGATATTTCAGTTTGAAACATTACCTATCACCTTTTTCCAGACCATAAGAACAACCTATTTTATTTTATTTTATTTTATTTTATTTTTATTTTTATTTTTTTTTTTGACAGGCAGAGTGGACAGTGAGAGAGAGAGACAGAGAGAAAGGTCTTCCTTTTGCCGTTGGTTCACCCTCCAATGGCCGCCGCGGCCAGCGCGCTGCGGCCGGCGCACCGCGCCGATCCGATGGCAGGAGCCAGGAGCCAGGTGCTTTCCCTGGTCTCCCATGGGGTGCAGGGCCCAAGCACCTGGGCCATCCTCCACTGCACTCCCTGGCCACAGCAGAGGGCTGGCCTGGAAGAGGGGCAACCGGGACAGAATCCGGCACCCCGACCGGGACTAGAACCCGGTGTGCCGGCGCCGCTAGGTGGAGGATTAGCCTAGTGAGCCGCGGCGCCGGCCAAGAACAACCTATTTTATTCATGTGACTTTTCCAAAATCTACAACTTCAGCTCTTTTAAATGGCTGGCTTCTTGTTTAGGCGCACTATGGCAGGAGTTAAAAGTAAACTGTTCAAGAATTGTGAATGTCTTCAACACTGCCAGGATCTCCAAGGTGCTCCCATATAAGTAGAGCTGTTTTCTGTTGGCGATGTCTATACATCCCTGTCGCAACTGGACCATTCTGTGCTCCACAAGTTGCTTAATGTTTAATGGGAATCACAAGATTTTGACTACATTGCATCCCTCCCAAGTTATTTAGCTACAGCAGCTGAAGTCTTCAGAATTTGTAGTGCATTCTAGTTATATTGAGCAGTTTTACAACATTATGTATAAATTATTGGAGAGTTTTGCTACTCAGAGTAGAGAACATTCACTGAATATCATAATTTATTCATGGAAATATTTACATTTTTTCATATGCTTAGAAGAGCTCTAATTATAATTACTGCTTTTTTCATTCAGTTGGTTACCATCTATAGTTTTTAAAATTTTTGAAATTTTTTCACAATTTAGCTATTCTCAAAAAACAAACTCAGCCTGAAACTGTTACTGAATATTAGGGACAATGGACTGTCTTCATTGAAAGAAACCTACTATAATTCCTAGTATTCTGCCTGCTCTAGATTTCCGTAAAGGCTTGTCTAAAATGCTAAGCATTTCTTTACATTAAACTGCCTTCTTTAGAAGATGTAAATATGTGGGTGGGTAGGTAATGCCAATAATATGAAGCTTCTACTTCAAATTTTATATAAAATAGGAATTTGGTGCATTCAGTTCCTATTGGTAGTATAAGAAATTGCTACAAATTTTGTAATTTATGTAATGTTAATTTATTAAATTTTAGTTCTGGATTTCCAGAGTGTGAGGCAGGTATGATTCACATAAAATCAAGTTACACACAGTGCTGTGTTCCTTCTGAAAGATTTTTGAGAGAATTAATTTCCTTTCCTTTTTCAACTTCTGGAAGGTTGTCATCCATTGTCTCCTAGTCCTTCTTCATAGACAGTAGTGTAGCATCTTCAAGTGTCTACCATTTCCACTTTAAAGGACCTTGGTGATAACATTGGTGCACATGGATAATCCAGGATACTTTATTGATTTTATAGTTAGATTGTTAGCAAAACTGATTCCATGTATAATGCTAATCCCCTTTACCATTTAAATAGCATATTCACAGGTTCTGGGGATTAGAACAGGGACTTCTATGGAGGCCAGTTATTCTTCCATCGTTTATAAAAGTAATGTTGAAATTTGGGAGGCTATGGGTCCATAGGTGACTTTTTGGAACTTTTTGATTTCTAAAAGTTCTAACATTTAAATAAATAAATTTACAATATATGTGGATTTGTTTATCCCAACATGAGTATAGAAACAGAATGAGTTAGGTTTTTAATTAAACACAAATACTCTGTTTGGCCTTGGTCATGTTATTTAAGCTCACAAGAAAATGAGAAAAACACCAACATTACAGAGTTGTTACGAGAAATAGAACTAAAGTTTGTATCGTAGTAATTCATGCATTGTAAGACCTTACTGAGCTACAGCTATGCTGACCATTGATCTAAAGTTTATATGACTTTTCAAATTATAAATGTTTTTTGAACTGTAATATGCATGGCAATGTGTAAAAGTATTCAGCTCCTTGAAAATTCACAACTTGAGCATATCTGTGCAACCAGCATCCAAACCAAAACAGAATTTAAGTACAGTTCTATTTGTACTGTATCAATCCTTAAGTAACCAACAGCTTGACCTTTCACAATATAAATTAAATTCACCTGCTTTTGCACTCTATATAAATGGAATGACGCTGTATGTACCTTTTGGTATCTAACTTCTTTGGTTCAATATTACATCTCTAAAACATCCATATGGTGGCAGATGTTATAGCTCTTTCTTGTCATTGATAAGATTGCTTGGAGTAGTAGGAATATCTTGTGGTTTTGATGTAGGCAGGCATATAGGATAAAATTCAATTAGGTTTGTGAGCTGGAAGACCACACCTTCACCACACCCCTGTATGATCTCATGCCCCTACCTGACCACACCTGTATGCCTACCTGCCAGTCAGACTAATTAGCCACTCCCCTTTGGAAGCAGATTAAAGGCCTGGAACATGGTGAGTCCAGCCGTTTTTTTCCCTTTTCCCTTCTTTATCCCTCCCTTCTCTTGATCCCCTAGCTGGCCCTAGCCTTTTGGGTGTGTGGCCTTTGGGCCACCTGCTCCATGCTTTTGGGCCTGCATCTCCCTCCATGTGGCTGGCTCCTTTTGCTCAGCATGAATCCAATTTCCCTTTCTCTTTTGGAGATGGCCCTCACTCTCGTATGCATTTCTCTCACTAAATAAAAAGCTTAAAAACTTTTCATGCTGCCTGGTTTATTTGTGCCAATATTCAGAATTCTCTGAATTCATGACAAGAGCCCACACTGCTTATTAACTCCAGATATATTAATAAGCAAATTAGTAGCAGTTGCATACTAATTTTAGGATTTTTTTCCTGTTTGTTTGAAAAATGCCATTGGAATTCTAATATATATTTACTAAATATGTAGATTTCTGTGTAGTATGATTATTTAAACGATATTAATTTTCTTAGTCCATGAACATAGGACAGCTTTCCATTTACATGTGTTTTCTTCAAGGTTTTTCATCAACGTTTTATAGTTTTTGAGGTACAGGTATTTTATCTTCTTGGACAAGTTAATTCCTAGTATTTTATTTAATGCCACTGTAAATGTGACTGTTTTATTGCTTATTTTTCAGATAATTTGTTGTAAGTCCTTAGAAATATTATTGATGTTGCATGTTGATAATGTATTTTACAACTTTACTGAATTTTTTACTTCCAATTTTTTTTTCTGGAATCTTAGTACTTTTCTACCTATTAGATTTTGTCAAATAGACACAAGTTAACAATTGCAAAGAGATCCAATTTAATATCCTCCTTTCTAATTTGCAGGCTTTTATTTCTTTCTCTTGACTAATTGTTTTGGCAGGAATTCCAGTACCACGTAGAACAGAAGTGACAAGAGCAGGCTTCCAGATCTTAAGAGAAAACATTTTCAACTTATCCTCATTGAATAAGATTTTAGTTGTGGGCTATTTGCATGGCCTTTATTGGGCTGGGGTACATTTCTTCTGTTTGTTGTGAGTTGAAAGGATGTTTAATTTTGTCAAAAGCTTTTTGTCCTTAATACTGACAAGGTGATATATCACATTTATTGATTTGTATTTGTTGAACCATTGTTGCATCCTACGTGTAAATCCTACATATCTGCTATTACTGATCCTTTAACGTGCTATTGACCTTGGTTTGCCAGTACGTTGTAGAGGATTTTTGCATCTGTCTTCATGAGTAGTATTGGTTTACAGTTTTCTTTTCATGTAGTCTTTGCTTCAATATCTGGATAATGCTGGCCTTATAAAACGAATTTGCACACATTCTTTCCTGTTGAAAATTTTGGAAGAGTGTGAGAGTAATTGGTCTTAGTTCTTTGAAATGTTAGTATCTTCAGCTGTGAAGATATCAAGTCTTAAACCTTACATTCATGGGACAATATTTACTACTTATTTAAGTTCCTTAATTATTATTGGTCTGTTCAGATTTTCTATTTCTTCTTCATTTTGTCTTATTAAGTTGGCATATAACTGATATCCTGTCAAGATCATCTGTCCATTGTTAAAAGTTAGATATGAGATCTTTTGCTATTATTGCATTGTAACCTTTTTCCATTTAGATGTTTTATTATTCATTTAGTACTAATGATATTGTGTGCACACATTTTTGTAATTGACATTCTATTCATTAATTGACATCTATTTTTATATAATGGTCTTTTTAACATTACATAATGGCCACCACAATTTACAATGTTTGACTTACTGTCTATTTTATCTGGTATGAATATGGCTACCCTTTCTCTGTTTTGAGTTCCATTTACCTGAAAAAATTTTCAGTATCTCTTTGTTTTCTATGAGTCTGTGTGCTTAAATGTAAAGTGAGTGTATCATAGGTAGCATATGATTGGGATGTTGTTGTTTTTCCCCTAATCCATTCAGACAAGCTATGTCATTTGATTGGAGAAAGTAGTGTATTTACATTCAAAATAAACAATTGTAAAAACCTACTATTGCTATATTAAAAATTGTTTTCTAAATCATTTATCAATCTTTTTGACTTTATTATCTTGTTTTGATTAGATGATGTATTGATATTTCATTTTTTGCTTTATATCTTTTATGTCTCCACTGTAGTTATTTATATCTCTACCCAAGTTCTAGAAGTTTTCTGCTATCATTTCTTTTAACAATCTCTCTTTCCCATTCTCTCTTGTCTGTTTTCTTTCTATACATTGTATGAAAATTAGTTGTCTTGAGGTTCTATAAATTGAATAAACTTTCTTCATCCTCTTTCTATTATTTTTCCCTCCTCTGACTATAAATTTTCAAATAATCTAAATTTGAGTCACAAATTCTACTATTTCATGAAATTTTGCTCTTCCATTTTTCATTTCATCATTCTATTTTGCAGCTTTAGTATATTTAAGACTTAAAACTCTCTATAAAGAGTGTTTCGGATATTCTGAAGGTATATTATTTGACTGTAAATTAGTTTAACTATTTTCTCACAGTCTGAGGATTTTATTTATTTTGTTAATGATCCTTGTGTAGAAAAGAAGGCATACTTTAGATCAAGTCAAGTTTTATTCTTTTTCAGATTTTTAAAAATATTTTTAATTTAAAGGTGGGAATTCCAGAATGGCAGAATAAGGAAAGACATATTGCTCTAGGCTAGGGGTAAATAGTAGAAAAAAATAGGAAGAAAGAAAGAATGAATGAATGAATTACATTCTCAGGGGAGATAAGATACGGAATCAACCCAGATATCCATCAACTGATGACTGTATAAAGAAATTTTAGTATATATACCCTGTGGAATACTACTCAGTGGTAAAAAATGAAATCCTTCTTTTGCAAGAAAATTGATACAACTTGAAACTATTATACTTAGTGAAATAAGCCAGTCCCAAAAATACAGATACCATATGCTTTCCCTGATTTGTGGCAACTAATCAAGTCCCTAAAATGTAATGTATTGGAGTGAAACTGACATTTTGAGTTTATGATCATTTACAGCCCTTGTCTCTACTGTTGAGAAAGAGTGCTTTTGTTCTTAATACTATTTGTTGACCTCTTTACTTCACGTAGGGTTAATTTTATGAATATAAAGTAAACATAAAACAGATCATTGTAAAAATTAAGAGTTTGAATAGGAGAAGGAGAAGGAATAATTGCGGAAACATGGGCAGGAGGGAGGGTAGGTTCTGAAGTATCACCATGTTCCTAAATCTGTACATCTAAAATAGATAAAAATTGTATAGCTTAATTAAAATAAAAAATGTTATCTCAACAATGTAAAAGAAAGAAAGAGAAAGATAGAATGAAAGAAAAAAGAATGAAAGAAAAATGGAAAAGAAAGAACAAAATGAAGGAAGGAAGGAAGGAAGAAGGAGGAGGAAGTGTGGGAGAGAGGAAGGGAGAGAATAAGGGAAGTATCATTGTATTCTTTGAATTTTATGTATGAACTACATGGAATTTGCTGTCTTTGTATTAATCTCACCTTAACATGAGACTTGATAAATTTTTAATGTTTAAAAAGTCTGGGGAGAGGTGAAGGAAGATTAATTGCTAAATCCTTGCATAAACAATGTACACCAAAATAAAATGCATTTGCATGTTCAAATTGATATCAGAAAAAACAAGCAAAAAAAGGATTGTCATTCTAGAATTCAACATTGGGAATAAATGTAAAAAATGAAGGTAAAACAAGGAAAATTTTCTAATACAATTGAATTAGATAGAAAAAGATAGACACAGAGAGACAATGAGACAGAAAGACCGAGAGAGAGGGAAAGCTACCATCACTGATTTACTCTCCAATGTTCTGGGAATGGACAAGACTGAATCTAGAAGCTGGAAACTCTTTTCAGTTCTCCCATATGTATGGCAGAATTCAATTCAACTGCTGCCTATGAATGTCCACAATAAAAGGAAGCTAGAGTCAGGAGCCAGAGCTGGGAGTCAAATTATGGGTTATGAGCATTCCAACTAGATTAACTGCCAGGCTAACCAACATCTCCAGCCAAGTTCACTCTTATGAAAAACAAATTTGAGAAAGATTCTTTAGATGAATAAATTATTGAATACGTTTCTCATGACCTTATATGATACACATATGTTGACAACATCTTTGTCCTTCTGCTTGGTAATATACCTATTAAATAAATTAAAACATTAAAGGCTTTAAAAGAATTCCTATACAGAGAGATCACTGGTGTCCTATCATAAATTCCAACTGATTGCTGAATAGTTCTATCTGGTTGTTTTGAAAATTGTATATTGCATGTCAGTCTATATCATGAGCAGATATAATTACCAATTTCTTAACTGCTTGTATCTGGTTTTGTTGTTAGCTAATAGCATTTAATGTATAACTGGAAAATGGTATTTGGTGTACAACTGGAAAACGTTAGTGACAAAAATAACTAAGTCCACACTCTCAGAGACCTATATGAATAGTGGGTAGTTATCTTGATTTGTGAATGATTAATTAATTTTAGAAGGGCTCATTTATGCAGGGTTTGGTTTCTTAGTCTAGAATGTCCTTACATAAGATGATTTTTTTCTATTGCATATGGTATCTCATCCTAAAGGAAATTTTAATACGGACAAAAAATTATATATTAGAAAGCTGATAATGTAATTTGGTGTTTATGTGAACATCACCTGGAAAGGCAAAATTAATAAAAACCTTGGAAAGTGTTCCTATAGTCGTATGGAAATTGAACAAATCAGCAGTATGAATCCTTGTTTTAAGTTAAAATTATTAATCACATTAGATTTTAAAGAAAATTTGCATAACATACATAACACTTAAATTGACAGTAAAGTGATTTTTGACACAAAGTAAAAAAACTCTAGAGGAAAAATGCGATAGTTTAGATTTGATTTCATTTCAAGGAAGAGTTTTCATCATGACTTAAAAAATAAATGTCCTCATTTAGTACTAACTTTCACTTCATTAAAATAATCATGATGATGATTGCTATGATATTTCTTGGGAATGCCATAGAGTGTATGGTAAACCTTGTAATAATTTAGTCTAAATAATTTCTATCATTTCTTCCTATCATAAGTATTATTACCTGATTAATCAAAATTAGGCTGACATGCAGAAATTACAAAAAGGACACTATATAAAACATACATATATTTTGGTATAAATTTTGATGAAAATGACCTTAGAATAAATATCAAGTAAATATTATAATGTAATTTGTCATGGGATATTTTCTTATCTGGGAAAGCTGACTTTTAATCTAACCTGTACAATAAGTTTTTGTATGTATTTTTTTCTTTGGTATATTATTTGATCAGTTTCTCTCAACTAAAAATGTATGGTTGAGTGACCTAAGTGATATAAAACAGTGAGGCCTGGAGACAGCTGTATGAGAAACATTTTAGGCAGAGCAGAAACAATAATAAATGTGAAGACCAAGAGTTGCCAGTCTACACCTGAGTTGCTGAATGAACAGAAGGCTTATGCGGCTGCATCAATATGAGAGGTGAAGATTGTGAAGTTGAGAAATTCAGATCCAAACTTAGAGGATGTTGAAAAGATTTTGGATTTTAACAGAGAGGATGCTCCAAAGCAGTGACGTAACCGTTCCATGCAGTACAGACATGATTGGGAGACAAATATGGAGCAGGGAGGGCAATCTGAGTTATAATTCTCCTGCCTGAAAAAATGGGGCTTCACTAAGGGTGCTGTGGTGAAGAGGTATGGTACGGACACAAAGGGGTTGCACTTTGCTGACAGTGGTTGCTATAGCTTATGATAGAGAGAAGTCAGTGATAGCAGTTATTACATCTTAAGTGTTTCTGTCTCCCTAGGCTGCCTATGTCATACATTTCATGATCTTTTAGTTCTCATTACTTAACATAGTATGCATTGGTGCCGCTGCTGTGGCGTAGTGGTTAAAGCTGCTGTCTGAAGCACCGGCACCACATTTGGGCTCTAGTTCGAGTTCCAGCTGCTCCACTTCCAATCCAGTTCCCTGTTAATGCACTTGGGAAAGCAGCAGAGGATGGCCCAAGTGCCTGGGCCCCTGCACCCATGTGGAAGATCTGGAAGAAGCTCCTGGCTCCTGGCTTCAGCCTGATTCAGCCCTGGCCATTGCAGCTATTTGATCAGTGAACCAGAGACCTCTCTCTCTCCCTCTTACCCTCTCTGTCTCTCCCTTTCTATGGCCCTTTCAAATAAATAAACAGAATCTTTTAAAAATATTATACATGTGTATATATATATATATTAAATATTCTGACAATGAGAATTGCTATTTTATTTGTAAGTTAGCATTTGCGTTTTTGTTTGGGGCAGTAGATAGTCAATGATCTGTGTTCTGGAAGTGTATTCTCCAGACATTATTTTGGTACTTGTGTAAGAGTCACTTTACTAAACAGAAGGGTCTTTCATTATTGTTCCATTTCTTTTTGTACTTTCTTCTTTCCTGTCTCTTCTTCTAGCTCTCCTTCTCTCTTATCCTCCTTCTTACCCTTATCCCTCCTCTTCCTTCTCCTTATTATTCTTGCAAGGACCTAGTGTTTTCCAACTACAATGAGCTAAAACTGATTTTATTAGACACATTAATCATCAGTGGCAGACAAATCTGCCACTAAGGATGCCAAATTCAGCAATGTGTAAAGGACCATGCTTTATCTATCTTATTTTGAAAAGCCTATAAATTACTTAATAGAGTTCCCTTCTGTTGAGATATCACAATTTTCTAACACTGGTTGTAATTTTGGGGGGTAAAAAAGCAAAGGAACATTTTCTAGTTGTCACCTCTCTCCACACTTGATCTTAGCCAAAAGGCCGAGAAGCGATCGTCACCTCTCTCTAATATTATGTAACTAGTCTAAACTGTTAGAGGAAAAAGTGTTTAAAATACTGTGTAAATAAAGTAAAATATGAATTTCCCTCAGTGTTAAGAATTATGATCTAAAATATAAAGAAGTAAATTAGATAATAGCTACTAAACTGTTGTTCTAATAGATAAGCCCTCAAATTTTAAATTTTATAGTACCACTAGTCAATTATTTTCTTCTAACAAAACATAAAAACCTCCTGTGATATTAAGGTTTACTTGAAATATACAAACTCTCAAATTATATCTAGTTTGAGATATTAACATCAAGCTAAATGACTTGCATGACAATTGGACAAACAACCATAAAGAACACTTCATAGTGGCTGCCATGAAGTTGAACAAAAAATATGGTATTACAAAAGATAGAGTAGCGTAATAAAAGGCTGGTGATAATGTACTATTCTTAGCAGTAACAATACCAATTATAATCATAATATAGATTATAAAGTCTTTTCTGTTTATGTGTTTTTAATGAGAAGAAATCAATGTTTTGGGTAATTCTATTGTAGGTTGAGTAAATTGTTTTGCATTTATGTGGTTAACAGAAACATATCCCAAAGCCAAAGGGATGAGACAATTCTTTGCATTGCTGCTGCTATAGTATAAAGTTCTACTTCACTAGGTTATTAAATACATTTCTGATACATTTATATTTATCTTGATTTTGAAGAATTATTTTATGTGTAACAGACAATATATTGATACATAAGTTTTTGAATTACTCAAAGATAGTATAGTGTGTGAGCAAGTGTTTGACTAGGTACTTTGGATCTCAGCTCTGCTTCTTAAGTGCTTGCCATGGAACCTTGGGAAATCGAGTTATCTGGGGGCCTTAATTTCCTCACCTGTTAAATGGGGTTAGTCAAAAAAGCTATTTCTTTTGATGCCTGTGAGGATTTAAAGTGGCAATTTGTAAAATGGTGCTGATAATGATATTATGCATTATTATTACTGTAATTGAAATTTTATCCTCAAAATACCTTTGTAAGTTAATAGAATAAAGGACAGGAGATTTTGATAAAGGAGAAGATAGGGTCATTGAGAGCCACTTGGGACATCAATACCTCTGAGAAAAGACAGAAAAGTGACATAAACGTGCAGGTGGTGAAGTAAGAAAAACCTCCTGGCTATGGAGGCAAGCTTTATCTCAATTTACAACTTGCCTTGGGTAAGCATTTCTTGTAACTTTTTCTTCTAGCTTCTAGAATATAAACATCAATACTGAAAGGAGAGCATCAACAATGCAGAGCCTTGAAAGCATTCAGATTCATTCCATAAATAAATACTTCAATTCTTGCTTATACAGAAATCACCACATGCATAACATAGAAATCATCTCTAAGGAGATTCACTGACATATTCAACAGTCTTTAAGTTAGAAAAACCCCCCTGGGAAAATCATGATGCATGTACACAGCAAATGTAAAATGGAAAGACAGTAAAGAATATACCATTTATTAATAAATAGTGGCAACTGAAATATATCCTGTATCGTCAGGTTAGATCCATCGGCTTAGCAATTTGAAACACAGTACCCGAGGCTAAGAAATAGACTATTTTTTCACTTTAAAAAGTCCTTGTTTTTCTTTTTTTGCTTTTGAATCACTGTGAAGTACAACATAATAGGTTCACGTTGCATTCTAGTTAATATGTAGATTTGTCTTGTTTCATTAATCAAATTAATTTCTCATGAACTAAACAATATTAAGGATCAATAGTCTAATATCAATTAAGAAATATACTTTAATACTGAGGAAGGATGACAATGAGTCTTACCATTAAGTGAAACTGATATTTTTTTGTTACTGCAAGCTATGTTAGGAAATGAATTCTTATAATTTCATCAATTCATAACAGAGCATCACTGCTTCACTTTTGCACTAATACTTCATGGGGGAAGTTTTGCATAAAAGCAGTTCATAGAATCTAACATCTTACAGTTATTTAACTCTTTTCATGTTATGCATGGTTTTCAGATAATCACATGTTAATATTTTTCCATACATTTGTTGAATTATATCAATGACCCACATGCCCTTCCTACAGGATGGAGTTTCATTCCACAATGATGAAAATCTCTTAATAGCTTTGACCTTTGAAGTACTATGCAATATGTTTTTTTTTCATTTATACAGAGTCAGAGGCAAGGAGAAACAGGCTCAAGATCTGTGGCTACAGAGGCTGACCTAGGGCATGAGGATGGCGTCAGCCTAGGGGATGATATGCTTGAAAGCAGGCAGTCTTGGCAGATCTTTGCAGCTCAAAGAGCCTGCCTTGGGAGCGTGAATAAGAAAAGAAAGGCACTGTATTCCTGAGATGCTTTTTTGCTAAGGACACCGGATGTCTTCTTTCTTAGGTACACAAGGATTGTTTAGGATACCCTGACCCACATCCCTGATCCATATAAAGCAAATAAAAGTGTGCTTAGAGATGCAGGCAGGGCTCAGACCTGGAGTCTTTAGCCTCCTGATCCTTGCATTTTCTGCCTGAATCTGCCTCTGAATAGTTTCTTATGGCTGACACACAGAGGTGGATGGACCAATGTGGCAATACAGTACTTCATATTCAACCCCTATATGTTATGTAGTTTTAATTTCATTTCTACTTTTTAGTTAGAAAGATACTGTATGTTTTTAAAAGACAGTTTTGCAGAGCTATTATTGTCATAAAATAAGAAAAAATTTAGAAGGTAAAATATAGCAGACTTTAACATATGAAAACACCTATTCAGGCAGTTACATGGCGTGGTGGGTAAAGCTGCCACCTGCAGTGCAGGAATCCCATATGAGTGCTGGTTCAAGACTCAGCTGTTCCACTTCTGATCCAGATCTCTGTTATGGCCTGGGAAAGCAGCAGAAGATGGCCCAAGTCCTTGGGCCTCTGCACCCGCATGGGAGACCTGGAAGAAGCTCCTGGCTTCTGGCTCTGGATCAGCACAGCTCCAGCTGTTGTGGCCATCTGGGGAGTTAATCAGTGGATGGAAGGCATCTCTCTCTCTCTCTCTCTCTCTCTCTCTCTCTTCCTCTGCTTATCTGTAACTCTTTCAAATGTAAATAAAAAAAAGAAAACACCCGTTGAACCATAAAACAATAAATGTTTACAAACCTGGAAAGTTTTATTTTCACATACATTTAGTACTACATAGTGAATTTTTATATATAATTTTCAAACTTCTACCTGATTGTTGATATATTTATATGCAAATCATTGTACTCTTCTTTTCTTATATAGCCAAATTTACATTAAATCATTTGCTACCTTGCCAGTTAGTCAATGCTCAGCTCAAACATACTTTTCCTCACAGACCTTCTGAAGAAATATGTCTCCCTTTGAACAGTGATCACCGTTTTATGACCACTGAGCCTATCTTTCAATGAACCTGCAAATTAGCATACCTTCAACAGATGATAAGCTTTCTGAGGGCAAACACATTGATTTATCTACTTGTTTCTTACAAACTTTAACATACAGTGTGTATTGAATTGCGTACTATACTGACTGGTGAAGAAAGATTTCTGCTTCAAAAAGTACCTTCTTCATTTAAAGGATACTAGTTATCCAGACAAGACTTCCCAACATAAACGAAGGGAAAGAAGGAAAAACCAGAGGGATATAAGAAACTTAAATACAATACTAGGTTTCATTTTCCAAAGTTGAACAATGGGATCATTTAACTATGTATAATAGAGTCCGTTAGCATCAGGACCATAAGAGTAATCTCAGTAATATTGGACTGAATTAAATGCTCTAATAAGGTGTGGCTTGTGTATGGAAGCTTCCATACAGATGATAATGTGCAATGTGACTAAGAAACATATATTTAAATTGTATATGGAAATCTATTTTACTTACATAATTTTATTTTTAATCTTTTTATTACCTTATAACAAAATCCATAATTAACTTGGCAATTATAAAATGACATTAGAGATTTTATTTACTTTAAGAAGTAGAACATGCTGATGACTGAAGAGGGATCATAACAGGTAAAGGTATAACAGGTAAAGCCACTGCCTGCAATTCTTTTATCCCATAAGGTCTCTGGTTTAGTCCCTGCTGCTCTGCTTCTGATCCAGTTTCCTGCTAATGCATCTAGCTAAACTGTGGAAGATGGCCCAAATGCTTGCACCCCGGCACCCATGTGGGCGATCTGGAAGAACCTCCTGGCTCCTGGCTTTTGCATGGTCCAGTTCCAGCCATTATGGCCATTTGGAGAGTGAGTGAACCAGTGAATGGAAGATTTCTCTCACTGTCTTTCCCTGTATCTGTAAATGAAAATTTGGAGTGAAATTCTAAAAAAAAAAAAAAAAAAAAAGAGAGAGAGAGGAAGCAGAAGAAGGAAGGAGGGAAAGTAGGGAGGAAGGAAAGTTGACTGGACAATTAATAAAATATTGAATAAAATGTAAAATTATTTAGAAGTATCAAATAATCATCTGTATTTTTCATTCATGAAATACAAGAAATTCCTGATTTTATATGTCCATTTTTGAAACATAAAATAAACTTTAAAATAATACAAAACTAAACATAATGAACTCTGTAAATAAGAATGAAACATTTTAGAAGCCTGCCATTAGATGAGACAAGTAAATATTACTTTTGCTTCTAAGACCCCACTAAATCAAAACAATGGGGCTGATGTTGCTGGATAATTGTCTCTGTTACGCTGCTGGGAGTGTAATTTATGGCTATCTAAAATATGCTGTCATAATGGTAGGCTGCTTAGTAACTCAGTGGTATTTATGAGTAGCCTATCTTTAGGTTTACACAATTGCTAAAAAGGAAAATGAAAATGGTTAGTGCTGTCTTGTAAAACGGACCCTTACCCTTTCACAATGACAGAATTGATTCAGAAACTAAGTATGTGAAACATGACAGAACTTATAAGAAAACAAAAGTGTAAAAACTCTCATGAGCTTAAATTTATTCTGTTCAACTTGTGTTCTTGCATTCAAACGTACATTCACATAAAGAAAATGCAGGCTAATAGAGACACTTAGAAATTCTCTAGAGAAACTGATAACACTAAAATTGCTTTAATGCTGATGGACTTACATATAATTTGACAGATAAAAATCTTTTTTATGATTACTCAATTGTATCTGATTTAAGGTAGATGGAGCTATTGTTTCTATTGTACAAAATTGTGAATCATGAGGAAGCAATACAACTCTTAAGATGAAAGTGATATGAAATACAAGCTGCATGTTTATCATGGATATTGTGATGACCTGAATAAAGGACATGATTATCTTTTGTAGAAATCAAATTTAGGAGACATGAAATATTATAGGAATTTTTCATGTAAGTTTATTTTAGAATTTAGCTCTTTAATGATTTTAGACATTGTATGGAAAATTTTGTTTTTCAGGAGCAAAACAGTAGGAAACAACAAAGAAATAGTAAGTGATTTACATTTTTTCTTTCTTTCTAATGTTTTCTCTCCTTGTTGACTGAGGAAGGATTATGACTTTCATTTTTATTTTTTGAGGAAAATAGATGCTACTCTGTTTAAATTGAAAACATTTCATACATGAAAGAAGCAAAAATAATATTCTACCTACTTTTAAAAAGATTAATTTATTTATTTGAAAACACAAGCAACAGAGAGAAAGACACAGAAAGGTCCTCCATCCTCTATCTGATTTCCCAAATGGCCACAACAGCCAGGCCTGGGGTAAGCCAAAGCACCTGGTCTCCCACAAGAGAGGCAGGAGCCCAATTACTTGAGCATCATCTTCTGCCTTCCCAGGCAGAAGGCTACTGACATTCCAAGTGGAAGCGCAACCCAAAGAGCCACAAGGCGTCCTCCAGTATGCTACCTACTTTTAATTACTGTAAGCTTAGTTTGTAACTAATATTCCTGAATCTCATTTTGTTGTCCTCTTGTTGTTTAACTTAAAAATGAATGGGATAAGTATTGTATCCCCTGGGGACCACTAACAAATAGGAGAAAATAAGATAGTGGGATGAGTCATACACAATTTTAAGTGGCATTTAATATTGAAGAGTGGTTAGAAAGAAGTATGTCTATAAATCTTTTTAAATATTGAAAGTAAGAGAATATGTCTAAACAACATAAAACTTTTTATCTTGGGTAGGAATGTAAGTGTAACTTACCAGATGAAGTTAGCAGTTTTCCACAGATAAAATAAGAAGGCCTACTTCTTTTTTTTTTTTTTTTTTTTTTTTGAAAGGCAGAATGGACAGTAAGAGAGAGAGAGACAGAGATAAAGGTCTTCCTTTGCCATTGATTCACCCCTCCAATGGCCGCCGCGGCTGGTGCGCTGCAGCCTGCGCACCACGCCTATCCAAAGGCAGGAGCCAGGTACTTATCCTGGCCTCCCATGGGGTGCAGGGCCCAAGCACTTGGGCCATCCTCCATTACACTCCCTGGCCACAGCAGAGAGCTGGCCTGGAAGAGGGGCAACCGGGACAGAATCCGGCACCCCGACTGGGACTAGAACTCAGTGTGCTGGCGCCGCAAGGCGGAGGATTAGCCTACTGAGCTGCGGCACCGGCCTAGAAGGCATACTTCTAAATTGATTAACTTGATCAGTGAAAGTTTTAGAAATGGCCAACAAATAATTTTGAGATGTGTAGACCCCTGTTGAGAGCAATGCTAACAAATTTGAAATGAGTGACTGTGCTTCAACTAGTGGTTTAAACAGAACCAACAATGTTAGCTACTTCCTGTAGCACAAAAAGAAGAAATTGATAGGTTTGGATTGAACCACATGACTTGTGTCATTCTATCGGATAATTGTTTTATATTTATGACTACCCATCACTTCACCATTTCTGTGCTAAATATCATAGAATGTGGCTAAATCCACTGTTTAGACCGAATATAATTAACCTATTTTTCAGTTTGTTGGCAAAGCGATCAGAGAATTATCAAGTTCAAGATAGTTAATTGATTATACTTATCTAGATGAAAAATCATTCTATGCATCTTAGAATGTTTCTTACTTTGCCATTAGAAAATGTACAATTGCTTTCTTTTAACATTAACATAGTTAATTAGCACTGTGCTTCTAGATTCAAACCTGATCTTGACCAAACACATAGTATGTGTAGATGGTATACAACATGTAGTACAGGTAAATTCATTTTTTCTTTTTGATGAACATTTTAACTTAGTTATTTCTTTATCCATTCATCCATCAGTAAACATTTCAGTTGTTTCCATGTCTTTGCTATTGTGAACAATGCTGCAGTTAACTGGGGAATACATATACCTTTTCAACATACTGATCTCATGTCCTTTGGTTACATCCATTAGTGAGATTGGTATATCACATCGTGGTTTCATTTTCAATGTTTTGAAGAACTTCTGTGCTGTTTTCCAACATAGTTATACCAATTTATCGCCAGTGTACAAGGGTTCACTTTTTTCCACAGCTGACCAATATTTCTGTCCTGTCTTTAGGGTAATAGCTATTCCAACGTATGTGAGATGATATTATATTATGGATTTGATTGTGTTTTCCTCATTGTGTTTTCATATACCTGGTGGCCGATTGTATGCTTTCTTTAAAGAAATGTCTGCTTGTTTTTCATTTTTGTTTCTGTTTTATGAGAATTATTTTAATATGATTGAGTTCTGTGAGTTCTATATATAATTTCAATATTTATTCCAAACACACAAAAAATTAGAACTAGTAAATGAATTCAATAAACTTGCAGGCTACAAAATCAACAAACAAAATATTTTGTGCATTTTCATACACCAACACCAAACTACCCGAAAGGAAATCAATAATATAATTCCATTTACAACAGCTACAAAAACTAGGAATAAATTTAATAAGCAGGTAAAATTATAGGTTGCAATTTTAAACATTGATGGAAGAAATTGAAGATTACATAAACAGAAACTAGCTCATGCTTATGGAATATTTAGACCATATTTTTAAATGTCCACACTAACTAAAAATACACAGATTCGATGAAATCTCTTCCAAAATTCTACTAAATTATTCAAAAAATATAAAATAGACACATATGTCAATGATACAGAAGGGATAATCCAGAGATTAACTCAAACATGTACTGTCAACTAATTTTTGACCAGGCCACCTAGATGATATAATGGGAAACACTGTTCAATAAATGTTATAGGAAAAATGTGACATCCATAGGCAGAGAATGAAATTGGACCCTTACCTAATATCACATACAGAAAACAACTCAAAATGGTTTAAAGACCTACATATAGGAACTGAAACCACACAAATCCTTGAAAAAATATATAGAGGGAAAGCTTCTTGACACTGGGCTTGGCAATGATTGGTTGGATGCCACACAAAAGGTGGGACTGCAAAAGCAAAAATTAATACAGGCCCTATGTCAAGATTGAAAAAAAATGTATAGCAATGGAAATATCAAGAAAATGAAAAAGTATCATATGAATAGGGAGAATATATTTGCAAATCATATATGTGACAAATAGTTAATATCTTTTAATATTGCTTTTTGTCACTCTGTTGCTAAGTTTGTTTAACTTAGGGTTTGGGTTTTACAAAATGCATTTGTTATAACTTCACTTTTATAAAATATTTTAGCAGGATGTGGAATTCTCAATTGAAATTTAAGTTTTTTCAACACTTTAAAGGTATTTCCATCTGGTTTATTTAATTTTTGTTAACAATGCAATATCAGTCTTATTTTTCTCTTTTTAAGTCTATTTTCTCAAGGTATGACACATTTTTTCTTTTTTTTAGGTGGTATCTAAGATATGTTTATGTGTGTCTAAGTATTACAATTTCTATTAGGCTATCTTAAGAATTCTTCCACGGAGAACATCAAAAAAGGGATTTAAAAATTTGCACAATAAATGGGTGAAGGAAAATATAAATTATTAAATACTCAATTTTTCTAAAGAATGTTAAAAGAGTAAAAGAATTATATTTTTAGAAAGGATAGTGGACTTAGTGATTAAGATGCCTGTGACCCACATCTGAGTTTGCGTCTAGTCTCTGTTAATGCAGAACCTGGAAAGCTGTAGGCCCCAGTACAGCCCCAGACATTGTGAGCATTTGGGGAGTGAACCAGTAGGTGGGAGCTCTGCCTATCTGTTTTTCTCTCTTTCTGTCTCTCCAATAAAATAAATATTTAAAAAGTAAAAAAAATAAAAAGTTGATTTATTGAAGAAGAAAGAGAGGGTATTTGACATCCAAATACATTATCATATTTAATATATATATGAAAGTTTAAGATACAATTAAAGTCCAAGATTGTTAGTTAAGACAGAAATACACAAAAATCGAGATATATATATATATATATATAGTTTATAAAAAGTGTAACTGAAAAGTAAAGTGATATATAAATATTTACAAAAAGAGAAAGAGAAAGAGCATGCAAATGCGAACAAATCTATGCTACTGGTGTCTGTTTGGTACAGCAGTTAAGACGCATTTTAGGGTGCCCACATCCTATATCTAAATGACTAAGTTTGAGCTCCCACTTCTGCAGCTCCCATTCAACTTCCTGCTAATGTGCAACAAAGAGTTTGCAAGTGATGTCTTAGACACTGGGGTACCTGGTACCCCTTCGGAGACCTAGACTGAGTTCCAGATTCCTGGCTTCAGCCTGTACAGCCTTGGTTGTTGAGTTCAGTTTGAGAGTGAACAAGCAGATGGAGGCCACTGTTTGTCCCTCACTGTCTCACTGTCTCCTCTATATTTCTTTCTTTTTCTCTCTCCCCACCCCCTTTCTGCCTTTCTGCCTATGAGCCTTTCAAATAAAGTGCAAATTTATGTTTTTTTTGTTTAAAGAGATGGAGTAACTATAGTATATTAGACGACATAGATTTCTAGGTAAGTATCACTTTTGGGAAAAATATGGAGAATTTTAAAAGTACAATGGTAAGCCAATGCAACAGGAATATGTGACAGTTTCAGTATATACAAAACAAAAAAGTGACAGAGCTGAGAGTAAATTTACATAAAACTACAACCGTTGCCCCAAACATTGAATTATGTCTAGTAATAATTGTTTAAAAAGGAAGAAAATCTGAATGCATATAAAGATGTGAAGAACACAATTAAAATATTTCACATGATTGAGATGCATGAGCAGAATATTTATTTATCAAGAGCATTGGAGCAATTATATTGTTGTATAATTTTATTTTTCATAAAGCAAACCTCAGCTATTACGACAAGATTTAAAGCGCAGAGAGTGTATTCTCTTTTCACAATGAAAAATCAATAACAAAAAGATAACTGGGAAATCCACAAGTATTTTTGGTAAGATTTTATTTATTTTATTTAGAAGCAAAGTTATAGACAGAGAGAAGGAAAGGCAGAGAGAAAAGTCTTACATTTGTTGGTTTACTTCCCAAATGGCTACAATGGCTAGAGCTGGGCTGGTCTGAAGCTAGGAGTCAGGAGCTTCTTCTTGGTCTCCCATGTGGGTGCAGGGGCCCAAGAACTTGGTCCATCTTCTACTGCTTTCCCAGGCCATAGCTGAGAGCTGGATTGGAACTGGAACAGATGGGGCAGGAACTGGCACCCATATAGGATGCTGCGAAATAGGTGGAGGCTTAACCTACCAAGCCTTCGCATAGGCCCCAAACCACAAGGTTTTTTTTTTTTTAAGAACCCCAATATTTCTCTTTCCCAGTGACACTGCCTCAAACTGATCTATTGCTTCCTGTTTGGAATCCATGATTCAGGAACTCAAATTGCAAATGTCTCAGAAGAAAAAAACTGGCTTCAGTGTTACCCTTTTTCTGTGAGATTTCGCTTGTTAAATTCTAGATGGGGTGCATATTTGGCATATTGATAAAAATGCTTCTGGCATTTTTCATACCAAAGTACCTGTGTTTAAATCCTGGCTCTGCTCTCAATTCAAGCCTCCTGCAAATGTGTACCTTGGGAGGAAGCAAGTGATGGCTCAAGTAGTTGGGTCTCTCCAACCCATATGGGAGATCTGAATTGAATTCTGGACTCCTAATTTCAGTCTAGTTCAGCTTTAGATGTTGTAGGAATTTGGGGAGTAAAACACTGGATGGGAGAGATCTGTCTGTCTCTATGTCTCTTTCAATTACATAAATAAATAAAAATAAATTCTGGATGCAAAAAAATCATTAATGCCTTCAACACATTTTTGTTTTATTTTAATCCAGCTTGATAATTTTTTGAAAAAAAAAAAAAAAGCCTTGAAATTGCTTTGGGTTCAGTTCATGATCACTCTAATACAGTGACTTTTTTTATTTCTTATGCATATACAATATACAATGGTCTATTAAGTGTGCAATACCACTAAGCCCAAAAAATCAATTTCTACCTTAATTATAAAATGTTTTATATCACTTCAAATATATTAGTGATGCATTAATGTATTATGAGCTGTCCCATCATCATTTCTTAATCTTTTTCTTTGGAGACTCTTACCTCAATGTTGGCTGTTACTGCTGATCAGGATTGTGGTTTCTGGAGGTTGAGACAGTTCTAGCAATTTCTCCAAAGAAAACAATTAAATTCATCACATGACCTGACTCTTCCACTCATGAAAGCATTCTCTGTAATATGTGATATCGATAATGTTTTTCCCACAGTAGAACTTCTTTTAGGTTTGGAGTTAACATTCTCCAACCCTGCTGCTTCTTTAATTACTGACTTTATATAATCTTATATTTTGCTCTTATTTCACTCATGTTCACATCATCTTCACTGAAAGTAGATTCTTTCTCAAGAAACTATTTGCTTTTCTCATCTCTAAGGAGTAACACTTCACTCACTGAAATTGTATCAGATTACAGTAATTCAGTCACATCTCTAGGCACCCCTTCTAATTCTAGTTTCCTTGCTATTTCTATTTATGTGATATGCTCTCCACTGAAGAATCAAAACCTTCAAAATTATCCATGACTGTTGGATTCAACTTTCTCCAAACTCATGTAAGTGTTGATATTGTACCCTTTCTCCATAATCATAAACATAGAACGCTAAACGAGCATTGGCTTCCACTTTGAATCACAAGCCCTTGACAAAGAATTCAACATGTCTTTTTTTTTTTTAACTTTTATTTAATGAATATAAATTTCCAAAGTACAGCTTATGGATTACAATGGCTTCCCCCCCATAACGTCCCTCCCACCCGCAACCCTTCCCTTTCCCACTCCCTCTCCCCTTCCATTCACATCAAGATTCATTTTTGATTCTCTTAATATACAGAAGATCAGTTTAGTATACATTAAGTAAAGATTTCAACAGTTTGCTCCCACACAGAAACACAAAGTGAAATATACTGTTTGAGTACTAGTTATAGCATTAAATCTCAATGTACAGCACACTAAGGACAAAGATCCGACATGAGGAGTAAGTGCACAGTGACTCCTGTTGTTGACTTAACAAATTGACACTCTTGTTTATGGCCTCAGTAATCACCCTAGGCTCTTGTCATGAGCTGCCAAGGCTGTGGAAGCCCCCTGAGTTCACTGACTCTGATCATATTTAGACAAGGCCACGGTCAAAGTGGAAGTTCTCTCCTCCCTTCAGAGAAAGGTACCTCCTTCTTTGATGACCCGTTCTTTCCACTGGGATCTCACTCGTGGAAATCTTTCATTTAGGTTTTTTTTTTTTTATCTTCAATATGAATACATCATATTGAAAAATATTATTGAATATTGAAAAAACTTTAATATTGTGAAGATTAACAAAATGTGACACAGAGACACAAGGTGTAAATCTGCTATTGGAAAAAATGGTGCTGTTAGACTGGCACTATGCAGAGTAGCCACAGAGCCTCAATTTGTAATGAACATGCTATCTACCCAGCACAATAAAGCAAAAGATTCCTAACAAGGTACACCTCCATTACTATCAATGAAAACCTCAACTGGACTTTGTAATACAGAGAAATAAATTTTATCCATATTTAAGTGATGTTATTTTAAGTCGTCTTTACCCACAGTTGCTTCTAATTCTGTTGAAACATTATTAAAATTATGAAAGATTTTAATGTTGTAAAACATGGGACTATTTTAACATAAACGGCAATATACAAACTATACATATCTCAAGAATGTGAGTTTTTCTGGAAAACTTTCTAAGTAATTTAATATTTAATCATAAGGATTACATAAGTTTCTAAGCATTCCTAAGTCATGAGCATTAATCAAAATTACAAAGCACCAGCAAACAGAAAATCCTTCCTATAAGTCTTAACGTAAACATTAGATTTGACGTCAGTGCCTGAATCCCCACTATGTCAAGACCATCTCCACCAAAAGCACATGTATGAGTTTATCTTCCTTTGAAACATCGATCAGTCTGCATTAACTTTGTTTATTGTATTCTAAATCTAATTTGCATGGAACAATATGGAGAATCTCAAAAATGAGGGCCAAAGAAATGTAAGTTATGTCTTTTTTTTGTTTAAAGTAAGTTTCTTTTATTAAAACAACAACAATATTTATTTGAAAGGCAGAGTTATGGACAGAAAAAGAAGGGGAGAGAGAGAGAGAGAGAGAGACAGATACAGAGATCTTTCATCCTTTGGTTGACTCCCTAAATGGACATGACAGTCAAGGCTGGGTCAGGATCTTCATCCAGGCCTCCCATATGGGTGCAGGGACCCAAATACTTGAGGCATCTTCTACTGGTTTCCCAGGCCGTTCGCAGGGAGCTGTATGGGAAGTGGAGCAGCTGGAAATTGAACCAGAGTCCATATGGGATGCAGGCATCTCAGGCAGCAGCTTTACTCCCCTGTACCACAAAAAGAGCCTCAAGTTCTGTCCTTTTACAGTACATTCCTAACATACACTTACACCTGATTTAGCTGTATTTTTAAGTTAATTAATCAGTTTTGTTCCATTGTAAAAAACCTGACATGAATTTATTTATTTTAAAGATTTATTTTATTTCTTTGAAAGGCAGTTACAGACAGAGAGAGGGAGAGACAGACAGAGAATGATATTCCATTTGTTGGCAAATGGCCACAATGGCTGGGGATGTGCCAGACTGAAACCAAGAGCCAAGAACTTCTTATGGGTTTCCTACATGGGTGCAAGGACCCAAGGACTTGGGCCACCCTCCTTTTCTTTCCCAGCCCATTAGCAGGGAGTGGGATTGGAAGTGGAGCAGCTGGGACATGAACAGGTGCCCATCGGGATGCCAGTGCTGCAAGCAGAGGCTTAACCTACTACGTCACAAAATGGGCACAAGTCAAGGTTTTTATAAATTTCTATACTTTGCTAATAATACTTAAAATTTTATGCTGACAGTTTTATCACCTATTAGTGTTTTATCAAATTTTATCTACTTTTATGGTGAAAAGTATTATCATCCTCTGTATTTCTTTTCTACATATGCCTTTAAGGTATTAAATCTATATAATTAACTCTATAATTAATTTTCTTACTCTTTATTGTGTTGACTACTGTTAAAACAGAATACTTACACTGGGAAGCTTATAGAGGAAAGAAATTGATTTCTTACAGCTCTGCACCCTGAGACCTTCAAGGCTGGGGAGCCCTACCTGCTCAGGCCCTTGTTGCTGGTAAGGGTTCCTGCTTGAGGCTCAGCAGAGTCTTTACCGGCTCAGGGTATCACGTTGTAAGACTGAGCAAGCAAGCCAAGGAGAGTTTGCTTGAATAACAAAGCCACTCCTGTGATAGCTCATTAATCCATTAATGCATGAAGAGATTACTCCATTCTTGATAACTCTGTCAATCATTTCTACAGGTTCCACTTCTCAAATAACATTAAAAAGAATGAGCATTTGAATTATTGGTTAAGACACCCCATGTCAGAGTAGCAGATTTGCTTTCAATTCCAACTTCTTGCTAATGTACACTGGGGGAGACAGCAGTTAATGACTCAAGTAGTAGAGTCCTTGTCACCCACAGAGGAGACTTAGATTAAGTTCCTGGATTTCAGCTTCAGTCTGGCCCAATCCTGGCTGGGTAAGCATTTTGGGGGAATCAACCTGCTGATGTGATACTTCTCTATCTCTTCTTTCTCAGCCTCTGCCTATCCTCTCAAATAAGTTAATTAAATTTATGTTTTAAAGTACTATCCTTTATTTTTTTAAACAAAGCAAATAACATTAATATGAGTTTGGGAAGTAAGTGTCCAACACGTAAAATTTATATATTCAAATCATAGCATTACCATCATTCTCCTATGCTTTGTCAATAGGGTAATCATAAAATTGGTAAAATATTAAATGATATGGGATGTAGCATCCCAGGTGGTGGCTTAACCCACCACAGTGTCTTCTCCATATTATTCTTGACACTCCCTTATTTTATGTTCTTCTGTGGATTGATTGTTATACATTTTAATGATATCATTTAGCTAGTTCCCTTTCATTATTATTTCAAAGCTAACAGGTTAACTTTTTTAATGATGTTTTTGTTAATGATTATTTGTTTTATTTGTAGAAGAGATGCACTATTAAATGTATAAAGCTGACCTTTCTGAATCCTTTCCTGGAGTAGGAAATACATTAAATTTTCCTTTTTGTTTAAACCTTAGTCCTATCTGAATCTAAATAGTTCAGCTTGAAATTGCTTATACTTTGAAAAAAATCCCTCATAGCCTTAGTCTAACAGTGTTCTCAAGTATGTCATGTATCATATTTTACATTTTGAAAATAAGGTATTGGCAAAGGCAAGTTTATCCTGGAGCTGATGAGACCTGTCTCTGGGCCCCTGGCCCCTGTGTGAACCACTTCTGAAGTTTTCAGAATGCTCTGAGAATATTTTCACATGAACAGTCTTTTTTTTTTTTTTTTTTTATTGCAAAAGTAAAATAGTTTACCTGCAATGCTTAAGGTCGCTTGCTTTTTTTTCCCCTGACTTTTCTTTCATGACATGTGGTCGGGCTGCAGGAAAATTGGAGATTTTGTGTAAATAAATTATATCAAATGATGCATTCAATTTAGACATAGTTAATTATATTTAGTGGCTTTCTGTCAAGTTGGTGCATAAATTATTGCCAGCCATCTAATATGAGAGAAGCTTCCAGAAATAATCTTAATATTCACTGTTAGAAGTCTCCAGAAGTTTGGCATATGGACGCTAACCAACATGATCGAGATTAGCACACTATGAAAGTATTTTGAAAATTAATTGCACTTGGGAATACCAGGAAGTTTTACAGGTAATGTATGAAACAAACTTTTCCCAGAGTTGGCCAGAACATGAATACCTATAAGATGATAGTGTGTGGTGATGCTGATATTTCTTTTTTTCTTTCTTTCTTTCTTTTTTTTTTTTTTTTGACAGGCAGAGTGGACAGTGAGAGAGAGAGAGAAAGGTCTTCCTTTGCCGTTGGTTCACCCTCCAATGGCCGCCGCGGCCGGCGCACCGCGCTGATCTGAAGGCAGGAGCCAGGTGTTTTTCCTGGTCTCCCATGGAGTGCAGGGCCCAAGCACTTGGACCATCCTCCACTGCACTCCCTGGCCACAGCAGAGAGCTGGCCTGGAAGAGGGGCAACCGGGACAGAATCCGGCGCCCCCACTGGGACTAGAACCCGGTGTGCCGGCACCACTAGGCGGAGGATTAGCCTGTTGAGCTGCTGTGCCGTGTGATGCTGATATTTCAAAATCAACCAAAATTAAAAGGAAATTTGACCTACTATTGTAGAGGAAGATTCAACTTAACATACTAATCTCTATATAAAAAATAATGTTATAAATTTGCTGTTCATTGAGTATCAAAGAGTATATGTTTGTAATATAGGAAATGTTGTGATGGTTGAGTGTTTATTACTACGTGATCTTTCTTTATCCAGTGATGACCATGATCTTCATAACTTTCTAAAATTAGTTTTTGCCGCAATTTAAAATGTTTCACAATAAAAAATTCACATTAATCTCAAATGCTACTATCTTAAATAATAATTTTTTTTTAACTAATGCTCTATTATCAGCACTGTATTCCCTGACTGGACCTACCTTTTGCTTTCTTCAGCTTGTGTTTTCAGTTTTGTTTGTTTGTTTGTTTTTGACAGGCAGAGTTAGACAGTGACAGAGATAGAGAGAAAGGTTTTCCTTCTGCTGGTTCACCCCCAAAATGGCTGCTATGGCTGGAGCTGCGCTGATCCGAAGCCAGGAGCCAGGTGCTTCCTCTTGGTCTCCCATGCGGGTGCAGAGCCCAAGCACTTGGGCCATCCTCCATGCCTTCCTGGGCCACAGCAGAGAGCTGGATTGGAAGAGGAACAACCGGGACAGAATCGGGTGCCCCAACAGGGTCTAGAACCCTGGGTTCCAGCGCCGCAGGTGGAGTATTAACCAAGTGAGCCATGGCGCGGGCCCCAGCTTGTGTTTTCTAAGCAGCATTCCTCCTCTGAAAGCATTCCTTGTCCCTGAAAGCCTTTTTCTTTCCCATGCTGCAGTCTCGCTGATGAACATAGAGATCTTCCTTGTGATTCATGATTGGATATCTTCTCCTTGCTGACTTGCAAGTTGCAGGTTGAATTGTACTCCTGTCTCCTTCAACTCTCCAAGATGTGCTGAAGTCTTGAATGTTAGACCTGTGAATGTGACCTATTTTAGAAATAGCTTCTGCAGCCACAATCGAGGTAATGAAGTCATACTGGGTTAGAACAGGCCCTAATGCAAAACTGGTGTCATAAAAGGCAGGGAATTTATGCACAAAGACAGACTCACAAGAGATCACATGTGAAAATAGAGATACGTATGTTCTGTCACAATCCAAAGAAAGCCAAATTTTTCTAGCACCAGAACCCAGGAAAGAAACATGAAACAGACGGTCTTCTGAGCCTCCAATTAGTAAGCAACTCAGCCAACACCTGGATTTCTGACTTGAAGCCTTCAGAACGTGAAATAATAAATTTCTTTGATATTAAGCCTCCATGTTATGCTTTGTCATGATATCCCTTGAGTACTGCTCCCCTTCAGCTTTTGTAAACCTGCTGACCGAGTGGTTGCCAGTATTTCGCTCTCATGTGGCCCCGGGATGCAGGTCTGCTGTTAGCTTCGCTTTCCCGTGGCAGACAAGGATGGCAGAATATTCAGGAGTGCATTAGTGCTGGCAAAACAAAACAAAACAATGACAACAACAACAACAAAAAAACCAGGAAGTCATTCAGAAAGAGAACTTTGTTCTTGTCTCCTCAGGCTGGATAGGGGAAATCAGTAATTCACATATAGATTGCTCCCTTCTCTCCCTTTGATCTGCCTCTATAATCTATAATTTCAGTAAGTTCAGTTAAAGGCTTTGCATACCAATATGTTTTTGTTTAATAGACTTGTTCTTAAAAAATGAGAACAAAGTGAAAAAATAAAAGCTTGATTAGAGTCAGTTTTTTAAACCAATACTAAAATACAAAGAATTGTTATTTTCTATTATAAAAACCATTTTATCTAATTTAGAGTGGCTCTTGGTAGACTTTAAAAATAACTAGCAAAAATACTACATTAATCATTTATCTACCTGCATTGTTTTGCCCCCTCTCTTGGACACACAGGCTGTTCTCAACCATTATTCAGCTTTTGATTTTGCGACTGTGGAAGGTGAGAAAGTGCTACACAATCAGCAGAAATGATACTCTAGAATGTGTAATTTAAACTTAGACAAGTGGCATGCAGTAGTATTCTCTATTGCAGCTCCCACTCAGTCAAACAGTGGTTTGGGTAAACAAGCCACACACTAGTGCATATTTCTAAGCTATGGTGTTCAGTAGGTTCATATTTCACAAAATTCATATTTTACTTAGGATTTTTTTCAATTCATGATGGGTTTTTTTGAGACATAGCCCCACTCTAAGTTGAGGAATATCTGAATTCTTACTTTAAATTTCAGATTATTTTTGCAAAACATATTGTGTTGAAACTAAATGCAAGTAATGTAAGTTACAACCTGGTAAATAAAGTGCCAGAGGACAAAATCTTTCATGTTGGAATCACAGAAAATCCGTACACTTTTGAAACAAAATCTTAAATCATCTCTTAAAAATGTATTTATCACAATTTTAATCGGTGTTATCAAAGAAAATCATAATTAAAAATTTAACAGAGTTTTGAAATGTACTACATATTTTATTTCCTAAGCTTTAGTTCAAATAAATAGATTAATTATAAAGCTGAGTACAGCTCTACAAATAAGCCTGCAGTATCTGTGGTGTTTACAAATATACAAGTAAGCGAGGCCTTTGCTGTAGCACAGCACATTCAGCCTGTGTCTGCAAGGCTGGCATCTAATATCGGAGTGCCGTTTCCAGTCTTAGATGCTGCACTTCCGTTTCAGCTCCCTGCTAATGCACCTAGGGAAGTAGTCAATGTTGGCGCAAGTGATTGGGCCCCAACTCATATAGTAGAACAGAATAGATTTCTGGGCTCCTGGCTTCAGCCTGTACCAGTTCTGACACTTGCAATCATTTTCAGAGGGAACCAGTGGATGCAAGGTCTTGTTCTCTCTGTCTCTCCCTCTCTCTGTCATTCTGCCTTTCAATTAAATAAATGAATAAATAAATAAATAAATAAATAACTGTTGAAATGTATATCAGTAACTCTTACGCCTGTCTTTTGAATAGGCTTTAAAATGCAGCTCTCAGGGTCAGAGCTGTGGCACAGCAGGTTGAACCGCTGCCTGCATTGCCAGCATCCACAAGGACACTGGTTCAAGTCCTGGTTGCTCCATTTCCTATCCACCTCCCTGTGATGCACCTGGGAAAGGAGCAGAAAATGATCCAAGTTCTTGGGCCCTGGAACCCACGTGGAAGATGTGGGAAACCTGGAAGAAGCTCCTGGCTGCTGGCTGCTGGCTGCTGGTTTCGGTCTGGCACATGTCTGGCCCAGCTCAGGTCACTGAGGCCATTTAGGGAATGAACCTATGGATAGAAGATAACTCTCTCTCTCTCTCTCCCTCTCTCCATCCTTCCCTCCCTCCATCTCTTTGTAACTCTCTTTTAAATAATATGAATAAATCTTTTAAAAAAATATGAAGCTATTTGTAAGATGTAGTTACTGATTTTTTTCTTTTTTAAAAATGATTTATTTATTTATTTTAACATCAGAGTGAAAAAGAGAGAGGAAGTACAGAAAAAAAAAGATATTTTTCATCCTATGGTTCATTCCCCATATGTCCTCAACAGCCAGGGTTGAGAAAGACAGAAACCAGGAGCCAGGAACTCCATCTGAATCTCCCACATGAATGGTAGGAACCAAGCATTTGGGCCATTATCCACCGCCTCACAGATGAATTAGTAGAGAGCTAGATAGGAAGTGGAGTAGTCAGGCCTCAAATCAGCAATATAATAAGGGATTTGGTTGTTGCAAGCTGTGGCCCAACCTGCTGGGCCACAGCATGTGCCCAGTTGTTTTCTATATTTAAAATGAATTATTATTTTATTCTCTTTGTAAACGGTTAACATACACATTTTTAAAAGTTATATGAGTATCAAAATCAATTGAGACTAAAATCCATGTTTTAAAATACCTTTTTAATTTTCTTAAGTAATAGTCTTTAGGGTCCTGATTTACAGACATAAAAACAGAGAGAGAGAGAGAGAAATGTACTACAGAGAGGGAACCCAAGGAAGGTGATGGATAAGTGCTTCTGGATTATAGAAATTGAATTTTTCTCTCAAGAATGTCTTTTAGGCTAACATTTTCTTTTCTTTCTCAGTCACTCCAGCCCCATCTATCTCAGGAGGACAGCATAGCCGTTAATTGATCTTCACAGAGCCTCTTAATACATTGAAAGTATGGTGCAATGGATTGGGGATTGCAATTAGAAACACTGACTTTTACTTTAGCTTTCTTCTACGCAGGTAGTATAACCATTTTTGTCTTTTGAAAAACATCTTGTTAGAGCAAAGTTAAAAACAACACATTGGATAATATCACTGACTGATCTCATTTGAAAATAAAATTGAAATTCAAGTGTTTTAAACAGGGTTATTCCTTTCAGCAATTCACTTAAGCATATTCAACACAAAATGACCTTTTGAAGAAAACATTAGACATGCTGGGCTAGTATCCTTTTGTTAATGGAAATCAAGCAGCTAAATAATGCCATTGACCTAAAAAAAAAAGTCTGTCTAGAGATAGCCTTCCAATTTGTTTCTCAAAGAAGAGCATATAATTTTATTTAATAACCTATTATTTAATACTTCAAATCTATGAAATCTCATATTATATTTAAGATCAAACACTTTACACTTTCAAATACTTTAAGGTCTGTGGCAAATGGTATTTTATGTAATTTCATATAAAAATGTAAATTACTTAACAATGAATATATTCATTAAATTTGAGAGCTAAACTTGATTATCTCATTCTGTCTGAAAAGTTCTGTTGAAGTCAGCTCCTTAAAATTTCTGTACAGGTCATGTACAGACAATGCAATAGCTAATTTGATTTTATTATGTTTGCTTAGCCTGAGACTCTTCCAATTATATCTATTATTTTTCCAATATCAACTTGCAGCCAATAAGCAAATGCAAGAAAACAAAATCATTTACTTTGAAACAAAATGTAGAAAAGTCATTAGACACATCAAATCGCAATACTCATCAAATTACCCTAACGGCAATTTAGATTATTAAAAAAATCTGAGGCTACCACTAATCTGATTATCTTATTTTTAATATAACTAGAGGAATGGACATTTAAACTAGTGTGTAATATATCTTTGTCCCATATCTGAATACTTGGGTTGGATTCTTAGCTCCAGTCCCTTACTCCAGTTTCCTTTTAATGTAGACCTTGGGGAGGCAGGGGTGATGATGGCTCAAGTAACTGAATACCTGTCACTCCCCTTGGAGATCTTGGGTGAGACCTCAGCCCAGGCCCAGGGGTGCAGGGATTTGGGAAGTGAAACTGGCAAATGGAAGCTCTCTTTCTATATCTGTCCTCTCTGCCTCTCAAATAAATAACCCACATTTTAAATTGTATATAAAACACAAGTTAAATATGATTAGGATCTGTATAACATCACACAGTTAGTGTTATATTCCACATTCGTTATGTCAGCTTTTCTAACACAGCTTTTTCTCATACTGGCACCTATTCCATGTAGGTACACCTGTAGCAGATGCTGGTGTTAGAAAGTAAGAGAGAATTAGATACAATGCATTTTGCAAAAGTTTCCACTGTGAACAGTTACCCATGGGACATGATTTTTCACATGGATGCTTTATTTTTACCACTGCTGTACATGTAGAATTTAATGAATGATTGCTCATACCAAGTATTTATAGCAAATAAACATCATATTTGGGAGAATGAAAGAGAAATGTGATTTTCTCAGTTATAAGAGGGAAGGAAACATTGGAAATGATTTATATTTCAAGGTGTGTATCAAGACAATAAAGTAGAATTTTTAAAATACCAATGGAGGGAGTTCTGGGGTCAAACAGAAGAATATGTCATTTACAGGACTGGGAGTCAGGTAGCCAAATGAGTATCCCAGAGATGTCTACATTAGCATGTGACTTTAGTTTTGTGTGATGTTAGGTAATGGAGAATTCAATAAAGATTTCAAATGAGACGGGAGAAATGACGACATTAGCTAAAAACAATTCTCACTGTCTGATGTCATGTCTTTTTGCACTATTTTTTCAATTATACTGATTTATTGTATTCTAGTCACAGATTCTTTTAGTACCATGGTCTTACTTTTATAAAATAGTTCACCAAGACTAATGCAATGAAAAGTACCACCAGAAAATGCTTGGTAGCCTATAAAATTAATTGTTGTAACTTGTTCTCAGGTAAAGAGTTATTTCAAAATCACATACTGTAAAGCTGTTTTAATTGAAGCATCTCATGGTGTTTGTATTTTGAAAACTCTGTGATTCAATTGTCATGAAATATATATATATATATATATATATATATGCTTTTTAGAAAAACAACTAAAATAATAGGTTCCTAGATACCATTTCATGAGCATATTTAAATAAGAAGTATCTAAAATTTAACATTTAGCTGGATCTTTTATTTACTCTAGAAATATTTAATCCTACTTATTATTCTAGTATGACTACTTTCATATTACGTGCCATCCTATCCCCACCAAATGCCTCTGTGTACTACAGTTCACACACTCAGGCTCAGCACATTGAGACTACAGGTGAGTATTTTAGATTTTATGGTTTGCTTGTAACAAGCTAAGAACAAAATGACTGTGAGCTGCCATCTTTTGTTTTGAAAGAAACTTCTATTTTTAGCATTTATATGTATAAATTGGTAGTGCTAAAAAATTGACCTTTTTTTTTTTACATTTTTTTAACCAACTGTCACATGGGTTCATTTTCCATTACGTGCTATATCACATATGGGTCAGGAATCTATTCCTGGTTATCTTAACACATTGCTACATTTCTGCATTAACTATTTCTCTCAGAAATGTATATTATTTGGTTTTCCTTCTGTGTTACCAGCACACAAATACAAAGAAATCAAATCAGTATTGATTTACAACACAGATAATTATGGATGAATGTGTGAGAAGGCTTTCTAATAGAATTCTGTCAATCAACTCCAGGTTCAACTTTCTCATTATGTGTTTGCTGAAACTATATGATGGAATTTGTCTGGTGACATTTCTGGGATAGTGACTTTGATTTCAAAGGAAATGTTTCAGGTTCATTTCATTACCTTGGAAAAGTAAAAGCAAATTTGCCTTATAAAAAGCAATTACTTCTTAGCTGACCAGTGCACAATAGCAATATAAGAGAGATTTCTCATTCCACTATTCAAATCCTGAACCAGCAAACTAGTGTTTGATTTTGCTTTAAGCCAATTTTATCATGTTTGAATTGTAAAAGCATTTAATCTTCATAAAGTAGGTTTTATAATGGAGATCTTATTGTATTGGTATAGAATACCACTAAGGAACAACAGAGTGTTTTTTTCTGTCTTCTTTTGTTTTAATATTTATAGCATTTGAAAACTGATATTTAGTAGAAAATATTTAGTAGAAAACATCCATGAACATTTTAAGAAATGCAGAGAACACATTTTAAGTAGATAATTATACTCTTATTTCCTTCTGTACTTACAATTATTACTAAGTGATGAATATGATCAACACTTGAATTCCACAATTTAATGGCTATTAGAAAAATCTAATTGAATTGTAATCATGTTGTTTTCATTCACTTTATTCAATTTATAAGTTTACTCTCCATAAGAAAGACTTTTACATAGGTATTTTTAAATTTTAAGTGTAGACATAAATTATCAATTATAAATAGAGATCAGGGAGCTATTACCACCATGACCTTACCTTTCAGTATCTAGTCTAATAAAGTATTAATAGAACTATTAATCATTAAAAATTTTTCTATGAATAGTGTACACTGGAAAATCCTAAAATTTTGGAATGATGGAAAGAAAAAATAAGGCTTAGTATAAAAATGATGTTCCTGTTTTAAGTCCTGAATAATAGCATCTCCTAAACCTATTTCCCTATTATTTTTCAAAATAAATCTCCAGTGTGAAAAACATGTAAAAAGAAAATGGTATCAACAAATATAGAAATACTTAAATATAAAGGAAAGTTATCTAGAAATTTAAATGATATGTTAAGTTTTTAGTATTGGAACTAGTAAAGGCAATAGTATTATGGTGAAATTTAGCATTATAAATAGCAGAAATTTATGATTTGTTTATCTAATTATGTATTTGTGAGTGTCAAAATATTAAGGACAGGAGATCAGAATATTTAATATTTACTGCTAAAATGTTTTAGCATTTTTAAGAATTATTTTAATATAAAATAGAATAATTCTTAACAATCTAATAGTTTATTTACATACTATTTTGTGTAATATATTTTTAAAGTTTCTGTTCTATATAGTATTATGCCTAGAGTTAACAGCCATTACATTTTTGTTTGTTTTTGCCAATGGGATAGTGAGTAAGTCTCTAAACCATGTATAACTGTAAAAGGCTGTCACTAAATCAACAAGTCTTGCAGGTACATTTGGGTTGTATCTGTGTACGAACAGAAATGAAAGCCATAACTAAATTTGTATGAATATCACCACATAAGTTTAAAATAAAATGAAAAAGTAGAAACTTGAACTGAAATATGTGTTTGTAGGAGGGAAGAGGGTGTAAATCACAAACGATGCACCGTGAGCCTAAGGGATATAAGAGAATGAAAATAAGGTAGTGAAATAGCAGCAGAAAAATATGAAAATAGTGCTAGAGTCAAATTCATGATAAATTGGAATAAATTATGGAGATATATGGGACATGAACAGGTCAAAAATATCATTGATTAGAAAAGAAGTTTACTATTGAAATTGTAAATTTAATTAAAATTTGGCATTGCACATAATGTACATAGTCTATTCATAACTTAGAGTGTTTTATAAGATATTTTTGTGAACTGAGAAAAATAAAATTAATGATATATTTTAAATTATTTGACAATACTTAGTGAAGCAAAACTAGTTTCTGATCTTAAAATAAAAATACTATATGAAAATTAAGAAAATATGCAGTTACCACATAGGCCCACACAATTAAGTAATAATATGAATAAAACCTTAAATATTATCCACCTTTTTGAAGTTCTTTCACTTTTTTTTACAGACTTGAGAGTCGCAAAAAAATAGCTGAAAAATAAATTCTGGATGAATGTCTTTTCTTTTTCCTTTTTAAAGAGATGAAGAATGGTATTATTAAAGATAATATGCTTAATACAGCAGGTTAAACTACCACCTGTGATGCCGGCATACAATATGGGCACTGGTTCAAGTCCCAGCTGCTCCACTTCCAATCCATCTCCCTGCTAATGTTCTGGGAGAAACAGTGGAAGGTTGCCCAGGAGCTTGAGCCCCTGCCTTCCACATAGGAGACCCAGATGAGGCACATGGCTCCTGGTTTCCTCCTGGCCCACCCCAACCATTGAGGCTATTGGGGTTGACCCGTCACATGGAAGATCTCCCCCCCCAAATATATATTAAACATACCACAAATATCAAAAATGTACCAGTAAATATATACCACAAATAAAATACCACAAATAGTAAGACATAAACATGATCAAAATGTATGTATACAAACTCTAGTAAGTGACATAGTTAATAATGATAAGGTGTTTCTTTATTATTTAAGGAAGATTTTTTTTTAAGGATTGATTTTGAAAGTCAGAGTTACAGAGGGAGAGGGAGGGACAGATCTTCTATCTGCTGGTTCGCCCTCAAGATGTTTCCAATGGCTAGCATCAGTCCTGGGAGAGCCAGCTACCGGGAACTTCTTCCAGACCTTCTGCATGGGTGGCAGAGCCCAAAACTTGATCTGTCTTTATTTATTTATTTATTTATTTATTTATTTATTTTTCCAGGCAGAGTTAAACAGTGAGACAGAGACAGAGTTATAGACAGTGAGAGAGAGACAGAGAGAAAGGTCTTCCTTCCGTTGGTTCACTCCCCTAATGTCCTCCTCGGCTGGCACTGCGCTGATACGAAGCCGGGAGCTGGTCTCCCATGCGGGTGCAGGGCCCAAGCACTTGGGCTATCCTCCTCTGCCCTCCCAGGCCACAGCAGAGAGCTGGACTGGAAGAGGGGCAATCGGGACTAGTACCCGGTGTCCCAATCAGAACTAGAACCTGGGGTGCTAGCACTGCAGGCGGAAGATTAGCCAAGTGAGCCACAACACCGGCCAACACTTGATCTGTTCTATGCTGCTTTTCTCAGGCCATTCACAGACAACTGGGTTGGAAGTGGAGCAGCCTGGACTCAAACTGGTGCCCATAAGTGATACCAGCATTGCAAGCAGCAGCTTTACCTGCTATGCCACAGTAGCAGCCCCTATTTAAGAAACTTTTGATAGCTCATCATTTCTTGAACGTCTAATTGTAAATCAGTCAAACTCTTCGGATTCAACTCCAGGCCGGCACTGTGGCTCAATAGGTTAATCCTCTACCTGAGGTGCCAGCACACAGGGTTCTAGTCCTGGTCAGGGCACCGGATTCTGTCCCAGTCACTCCTCTTCTTGTCTAGCTCTCTGCTGTGGCCCGGGAAGGCAGTGGAGGATGGTCCAAGTACTTGGGCCCTGCACCCGCATGGGAGACCAGGAGAAGTACCTGGCTCCTGGCTTTGGATCAGTGTGGTGCACTGGCCGCAGCAGCCATTGGGAAGTGAACCGATGGAAAAGGAAGACCTTTCTCTCTCTCTCTTTCACTGTCCACTCTGCTTGTAAAAAAAAAAAAAAAAAAAAAAAAAAAAAAAAAAAAAAGAAAAGCAAACTCTTCAGATTCAACTCCATTAGATTTATTTTCTGAATCGTATGTTTCTCAACATTCCAGGACATTTTCTAATGTTCTAATTAGGCCTTTGCTCCTAATTGTTCTTTTGTGTTGCGTGCTTTTGAATCACACATCAAATACAACTTTCTTTCTAAATTTATGCCTACTTCTAGCAGGTGCAATAAACTGCTCCTTATTCATGTTCTTTCAACCTTCTTTTTAAGCCTCTTTTGCATAAAATATAGAGTTTTATTCTCCTGAGAGTCTGTGCCAGAGGGGAAGGGGATGTTTTTACTCAATCTTATATCCTCAGCATCTATCATATTGCTTAATGCAGAATGTCATGTTATGATTAATATGATTACCATAGAAAATAACTGTTAAGACAAAGCAGTGATTTCTGATTAACAGTTACAGGTAACTTGTTTACATTCTTGAAGATATTTATTACATGTATTTGAAAGGTGGAGTGATACAGAGAGAGATTTTGGTTCACTCCTCAATGGCTGCAATGGCTGGGGTGGGCTGGCAGCCAGGAGCCAGAAACTCCATACAGGTCTCCCATGTGCTGGCAGGGACACAAGTACTTGGCCATCTTTGACTTGTTTCCCAGGCACGTTAGCAGGGAACTGGACTAGGAGTAGAGGGGAGCAGCTAGAACTCCAGCTGGAGCTGTGATATGGAATACCTGTGTTGTAGGCAGCAGCTTAAGTTGTTGCACCAAAATGCCAGCCCTCAAGATGGTTACATTGATTGTCCATTTAGTTCTATAGGTGTAAAATTTACACTATTATGATCTTCACTCTGCTGTTGAGTACATGAAGTCAAATACAAGTACAGCAATGTATGTACAGATATTTAATTTTATACGATTAATAGAGTGGTAGGACAGAATTGTTTTTCCTCTGTGTTTACAGTGGGGTGCAGGTATATCTCTAAATTTTGGAGGCCTTACTACAGGTGAGGTTCTTCAGGAGTTTTGCAAACCCATTTGGGGAAAATAAAATTTAGAGAACAATTTAAGCCAGTTTTTTTTTTTTTTTTACAGGTAGAGTTATAGACAGTAAGAGAGAGAGACAGGTCTTCCTTCTGCTGGTTGACTCCTCAAATGGCCGCTATGGCTGGTGCTGTGCCGATCCAAATCCAGGAGCCAGGTGCTTCTTCCTGGTCTCCCATGCAGGTGTAGGGGCACAAGAACTTGGTAAGCCAATGTTCTAAAAGTTACTGCCATGAGATAAAATTTAAGAGTTGCATCAGAGCATAATTTAACCAGCATCAATTGAGATGTAAGTAATGATAAACTATTTTTCCTCCCATAAATGGCAGTTCGTCAACTGTCTTAGCTGAGCCTGCTTATATAACAACAAATGCGCAAGGAAGACAGTAAACAAAGACAGATACTGCTTTGTTCTGAGAAATTAAAGCAACAGCAAAGACTAATTCACATTTCCTGCCACAAACTAACCAAAACTTTTAAAGTTTTAACCATGAGCCTAAATGACTATGTATATGCCAACTTCAAATCAAAACAATTTTTCTGGCTTCTGTCAAAAGACTAACAAGATTAATTACTTGATTTTTATCCCAATGGTATCATAATTAATAAATTTTCAAATTTATGCTGAATGACTATTTTCATAAAAATGATAAATGAGTGATTTTTCCTAATATTTTTATGTGACTGCAACACTTCCAAAAATAAAAATGTTTGGTATTGTTTCAGTGAATATCTTTTTCTAACTTCCTTGAAATTCTGAATCTGCTTATAACACTAAGTGAGAGAAGAGTGGGACCATAACAGAAAGATTTTTCACAACTCAGTATGGTAACAAAGGAACTTTGTAAATAAAGATTATTATAAAAAAAGAAAATCCATAAAAAGTAAGTACTAACTTCTAACAGTCACAAACATTAAAAAATGTGGAAATACAGAAAAGTTCCTCAGAGCTTTGTTGTTTCAGTATTCAAAATAAAGTAATGGAATATTGAAACAATTAACAACCACATGCAACAGAAAGCTTACCAAAGATGACAGTTTTATGATTTCTAAAATGATATATATATCAAATATAAGAAATTCTATTCTAGAAATTCATTATGTTCCATCTAATTGACAATCATTTTAAAATATGTATTTTAAGAAGAAAATCTGCTAAATTCTCAAATACTCAATCAAGTTAATTAACCAATAAGAAGATCAAATAATTTACTGAGCTTCATTCATGGGAAGTTCTTACAAAAGATTAGGCTTAGATAGAACATTTTCAAATCAGTATTATATTTACAAACTAAATTCTTTCCAACAAAAGGATACACTCAACTGAATCAATAGAGAAAAAGCAAATACAATATTTAAAAATTATGTCTTGCATAAAAGTAATCTATGAACAAGCAATATATTTGTTAAAAAATGAATAAAATTGAGCCTTATTTGTCTAATTGTAAAATCTTCATTTCTTCAGTTTTGTTTTATTTTAAAATGTTGATTGTAGCCACCAGTATCACTACCATAGTCACATACATATTGATTCATCTGCATGTCCTAAAATCAGATAATCTATGTTCTTTATTATTTCTATCATTTTCTTTTACTGATGTATCTATTTTGTCAGTTACAAACTGTAGCCTCTGAAAATTGTAATTCAGGTTTTTTATCTGCTCTTCTGAAAATCAACTAGTTATTACTTTTTTCTTTATAAAATAAATTCCTGGTATCAAAATTCTTCTAACAGACACATGATATGAAGCAAGCATTGATATTTAAAGACACATGATATGAAGCAGGCATTGTGGCGGAACAGGTTAAGCCACCGCCTACAATGCTAAGCTTTCTGTATGAGTACTGGTTCAAGTCTCAGCTCCTCCACTTCAAATCCAGCTTCCTGCTAATGGCCTGGAAAAGCAGCAGAAGCTGGCCCAAGTGCTTGAGCTCCTACACTCACACGGGAGACCTAGCTGGGACATGAACCTGCACCTCTGAGATATCGACGCTGCAGGTGGAGGCATAGCCTACTAAGCTGCAGTGCCAGCCTCTCTCTACACTACTTAAAGAGGTAGATCCAATTTCAGGAAAGCTGGTTTGGCCTGTTTTGTGTGAATATTCACATTTCCATAGTTAGGAAATAGTAGAATCAGTGGTTTAGCAACAACTGATACTATGATTCTTAAATAGTTACACATTACATTCTACAGGGGATCAAAATGTACCTCTGAAGCTGTGCTACTTAGGCCTAAAGATTATTTTAAGGTACAGGCAAATGAGATTCAACAGATGTAGAAAAACACCTTTTAGAGCTTCTTTTCACTGACTAAAATCAGAACCTTCTGAAAAATGAGGACTGACATAAAATCCCTCTTCTAAGAAAGTTTCACGGTCATGAAAATGATGGAAATTTGGTGGTAAAATAGACCTTACCTGCACAAATAAACCTAATTAATTGGTTTGTTTCATATATTTATTGCCTTAGAATTTACTGCCGTATAATCCTAAACCCTTCTTTTTTTTGTTACTTTCCTACAAATTTATTGTACATTGCAAAGATATTCTTTTTTTAAGATTTGTTTATTTATTTGAAAGACAGAGATACAGAGAGACAAAGTGAGAGATACACCAAAGCCAAGAGCCAGGAGTTTTTTCTGGGTCTCCCATGTGGGTGCAGGGGCCCAAGTCCTTGGGCCATCCTCTACCACTTTTCCCAGGGGCTTTAGCAGGGAGCTGGATGGGAAGGAGCAGCCTGGACTGGAACAGGCACTCATGTGGGATGGGATGCAGGCACTGCAGGCAGAGGCTTAACCTTCTATACCACAGGGCTGGCCCACATAAGTTCAGGTTTAACTGCTCGTTTGAGTTTCTGATAATTGAGTTTCCTTCTGTATAATATGTACTCCACACATTATGAAAATGGTTTTCCTTGTGAAGCTTTTATTAATCTAATTTTCAGGGCCCCAGCCAATGCACCTTAGTGGGTTGAAGAAAAAGTTTGGTTTCTTTTGCTATTCTGTCCTTTACCTGTATATTAAACAGATTCATGAAAACATCACCAGAGAAAATACACTCACTAAACCCTGTGTGATAGTCATGCTATGAATGCTAAAAGGGATTAAGAAAATCCCATTGCAAAATGTCCTATTTATGTTATTGTTAAAAGGTAGTTGAAGATAATTTAAGTAACTCAGCAAGGTTTAAAGTTTAGTAGGTTAAAACCCAATTTTCTTGACTGACTTTTCTATTATAACATGTCTTTCACCCACCACATTGACAATCATTTTTCTAGGCTGAAAATGAAACTATAGTTCAATGTCATAGTGAACAGAGATTTAATAAAGCTAGCTTCAGTGAAAATTAGTATTTTAGGTATTTTTCCAATTTCAGAATGTTCCAAATATAATAGAGACCCATATACGGCTTGCTCTTTCTCTATAGCTTAAGTAATAACTATAAAATATTAGGCCTATCCCCTACTGATATTGTAATAGACTTCTACTAAAATCTTCTCTAGTCATTGTACAGTTTCAAAAGAAGACTATCATCTGTGATACATTCTGAAATCAAAATAACAATTTTCTTTAGCTCCATTATTTTTCCTGTGCAAGTGCTGAAATTTGAAAGCATATTAACATGTTTCAAACCTTAGTAAATTGCTTTTGCTTCCTTTGGAATGGACAGTAATGAATATGCATTGAGGCATTGAGAGACTTGCATTTAGAAGCCAAAAATTGTCTTAATTTATGGTATTCGAATTGGCACTTACTTAGTTGATCTTGCCTTGTTCAAACTGTGCAAAGAAAAATTGTTGGGATGTATCTATATTAATGTTAGAGGTAATTTCAAATGATGAAAAAAGTGTAGTGAAACTGTGATTGATCACTACAAACTAAAACAAAAGATTTAAAAATTTCATCTAAGCCTGCTTTAAAATAATTAACAAATGTGTTTATTTAGAAAGTGTGCTTTTATTCTGTATGTTTGGAAGTTGCCTAAAAGTTTCTGGGCTTTTAATTTCTAATTTCATTCCTTGCAGTTGCTATTTGTGTACCTGAGAACAATGTATATTCTGCTGTTTTATGTGGTGGTGTATAAAAGGTGTTAGGTGGCAGACGTTATAGCTTAGTGGGTAAAGCCACCGCTTAGTATGCCTACATCACACGTGAGTGCTGGCTACTCCACTTCTGATCCAGCTGCCTGCTAATGACCTAGGAAAAGTAACAAAAGATGGCAAACATACTTGGGCCCATGCCACCCACATGGTAGACCTGGAAGAAGCTCCTGGTTCCCAACTTCTGCTTGGCCCAGCGAGGCCATTGTATCCTGGGGAATGAACCAGTGAATGGAAGATCTCTCTCTCTGCCCCTTCTCTCTTGCTTTCTCGCTCTCTCTCTCTGTCTCTGCCTCTCAGTAACTCTGACTTTCAAATAAATCTTTAAAAAAAATTAGGCTGGGACTGATACTGTGGCACAATGTGTTAGGCTGCCATCTGCAGTGCCAGCATTCTATATGGGCACAGGTTCATGTCCTGGCTGCTCTACTTTGGATCCAGCGCCTTGCTAATATAGCTGGGAAGTCAGTGGAAGATGGCCTAAGTGCTTGGGTCCCTGTACCAATGTGTGAGAGCAGGATGAAGTTTCTGGCTCCTGGCTTTGGCTTGGCCCTGCTCTGGCTGTTGCTGCTATTTGGGGAGTGAACCAGCAGGTGGAAGACCTCTCTCTGTAACTCTGCCTTTCAAATAAATAAAAATAAAAGCTTTTAAAAAATAGGCCTAGACGATATACAATGTTATTCAATTGGTTTAGTTACTTTTGATCTTCTAATTGTTCTATTATGAAAATAGGAAAGTAGATTCTAGCTATTACAGCTGAACTATTTCTTTATGTCTGTCAGTTTTACTTATTTATTAAGTTCATATATATTTATAATTTTTGTCTCTGTAATATTTTGTCTCCATAATGTTTCTAATAAAATTTCCATCTTTATATATCACAATTTTCATTTGTATCTGATTTTAATTTGTGTAGCTATTAAAGCTTTCTCATGAATACTGTTTTCCTGATACACCATTTCCAACCCTTTTCCTTTCAGTCTTTTCTGGCTGAATCTAAAGCAAGTCTCTTGTTGACAACAGTTTGACCATCTGGTTTTCTTTAATCTTGTGTGACAATTTCTGCTTTTTGATTGGGTTATTTAATTCTTCAGAATCAATGTTCTTATTTTTAATGTATCACATTAATTATTTAGAGTTACGTTTATCATTTTACTATATATATATAAATGTATCATGTCTTTTATTTCTCTATTCCTCCTTTATGTTTTCTTTTCTATCCTATGTAGTAGTATTTATTTAATTATGTATTCAATCAATTTTCTGAGTTACTTTTTAATTACGTTTCCAAAAGTTTTCCTATATTTCTTCACTTTCCTGAATTAGCTTTCAAAATATACTAACTTAATTCTGAGTTCATGTAGAAATGTTATAACTACAGATATCTATTCCCTTGCCCTTTTGTGGAAATACAGCTTTATATTATGTATATCTCTTTACTTCTAAGTTGAAGAGATTGAAACTAAACGCAAAAAGTCTGCAAGTGTTACAAAGATTTCACCTATTTTATGTATAAAGATCTCATAGAACAATAAGCAAAAGATTCACCATCCAATTTTTCTTATCAATTTTCATTTTAATGTGATATTAATACATTTAAAACAGATTCAATGTAGTTTATAGATACAATTCTATGAATATCTGATGCTTTTCTTCCTCCCTCTCTCCCTTTCCCTTTCTTCTCATTTTTTTCTCCCTTCTCCTCCTTCCTTGCTCCATCCCTCCCTCATTCCTTTCTAACTTTCTTTCTTTCTTTGTTTTTGGGATAACAGATTTTAAATTTACATTATAGTCAAAGGCTTAAGGCTCCACTAAATAAACAGTTCACTCAGTAAAACATAAAAAGATCCTACTTTAGGAATATAGGTAAGGGATATAAACAATAATCAAATGGAAAGATGGCCATTTCATTCATATATAGTTAATTTTTAAATTTTAAATTTTAAAATTTGGTCTCATCCAGCTCATTTGTGCTGTTTTTGGGAAAGATATTATACTGATATCACATTTCTGTATGTTATAGACTCCATATATGTGTGTGTGTGTATGTGTGTGTATGTAAAATTTATATTATTGCTTTTGAAATTAGTCAAGAGGATAGAAGAGAAAAACATGATTTTGCTACATTCTATAATCGCACAATTATCTTTGTGTGTGTTTTATAATTTTTTCCTTATAAACTTTGCATATGTGTGTATTAGAATTACAGTCACGGGACTGGCGTCTTGGCTAACTAGGCTAATCCTCCACCTGCGGTACAGGGCACCCCAGGTTCTAGTCCCGGTTGCTCCTCTTCCAGTCCAGCTCTCTGCTGTGGCCTGGGAGTGCAGTGGAGGATGGCCCAAGTGCTTGGGTCTCTGCACCCACATGGAAGACCGGGAGGAAGCACTTGGCTCCTGGCTTCGGATCGGTGTGATGCCGGCCGTGACGGCCATTGGGCAAGTGAACCAACGGAAGAAAGACCTTTCTCTCTGTCTCTCTCTCACTGTCTATAACTCTCTCTGTCTCTCTTTCTCTCTCTAACTCTGCCTGTCAAAAAAAAAAAAAAAAAAGATTACTGTCATTGCTGCATTACTGTCACTGGGCCAGCAGAGTGGCGCAGTACATTACTCCTCTGTCTGTAGTGCCAGAATCCCATATGGGCGCTGGTTCTAGTCTTGGCTGCTCCTCTTCCAATCCTACTCTATATCTCAAAATAAATAAATAAAATCTTTAAAACAATAATTACTGTCAGGAATAACTTCTTTACAGGTGCAAGAAAACCATTTGGTATTTATGGTTAGACAAATGTGCCAGAATAAAAAATCCACTACATTTTAGTTAATCTGGAGGAGTCTTTATTTCATGTTTTAATTCTGAAACATAGTTTGAATGAATACAGGATTTGGAGTTGGCAGTGTTTTCTTTGAGCACTTAGAATAAATAATTCCATGGCCTTCTAGCCTGCATTGTTTCTAATAAGCCTCAGCTGTTAATTTTGTTGAGATTAATTTCTAAAAAGCAAGTGATTTTTTTTTTCTCTTCCTGTTTTCAAGATGCTATACGAGTCTTCGGCTTCAGCACTTTTACTCTAATGTGTTGGTATATAAATTTTTTCTCTTATTTTACTTAGAGTTTGTTTTACTGTATGTGAATACTTTTATTTTCCAATATATTTGGTAAAGTTTCTCCCATTATTTCTTCACTTACTTTTCTCTTACTTCTCCTTTTGGTATTCCTACACTGCCTACATTGGTAGACTAACATTGCACTTAATAGATATGACTTTCTTAATTTAAAACCACATAAAATTATTTCATACATAAATAATTAACATACATTTATCTATTTACATTTATACAATATATCTGTATTTTCATTAGTACCAAAATTAATTTTGAAATTTTTTTTTTTGGTTAAGCTTTCTTTTTTTTTAACTTTTTAACTTTTATTTAATGAATGTAAATTTCCAAAGTACAGCTTATGGATTACAATGGTTTCCCACCCATAACGTCCCTCCCACCCGCAACCCTCCCCTTTCCCACTCCCTCTCCCCTTCCATTCACATCAAGATTAATTTTCAATTCTCTTTATATACAGAAGATCAGTTTAGCATATATTAAGTAAAGATTTCAACAGTTTGCTCCCACACAGAAACATAAAGTGAAAAATACTGTTTGAGTACTAGTTATAGCATTAAATCTCAATGTACAGCACACTAAGGACAAAGATCCTACATGAGGAGTAAGTGCACAGTGACTCCTGTTGTTGACTTAACAAATTGACACTCTTGTTAATGGCATCAGTAATCACCCTAGGCTCTTGTCATGAGCTGCCAAGGCTATGGAAGCCCCCTGAGTTCACCGACTCTGATCATATTTAGACAAGGCCATAGTCAAAGTAGAAGTTCTCTTCTCCCTTCAGAGAAAGGTACCTCCTTCTTTGATGACCCGTTCTTTCCACTGGGATCTCACTCACGGAGATCTTTTTGCAGAGTGTCTTGGCTTTCCATGCCTGAAATACTCTCATGGGCTTTTCAGCCAGATCTGCATGTCTTAAGGGCTCATTATGAGGCCAGAGTGCTGTTTAGGATATCTGCCATTCTATGGGTCTGCTGTGTATCTCACTTCCCATGTTGGATCATTCTCTCCCTTTTTTATTCTATCAGCTAGTATTTGCAGACACTATTCTTGTTTCTGTGATCCCTTTGTTTCTTAGTCCTATCACTATGATCAACTGTGAACAGAAATTGATCACTGGGACTAGTGAGATGGCATTGGTACATGCCACCTTGATGGGATTGAATTGGAATCCCCTGGTATGTTTCTAACTCTACCGTTTGAGGTAAGTCAGCTTGAACATGTCCAGAATTGCACATCTCTTCCCTCTCTTATTCCCACTCTTACATTTAACAGTGATCACTTTTCAGTTAAGTTTCAGCACTTAAGAAGAATTGTTTATTGATAACAGTATTCAACCACAAGTATTAAGTAGAACAAACAAAAGTACTAAGAGGGATACCATATCAAGTTGCTCCTCAACAGTCAGGGTGGGGGCTGATCAAGTCACCATTTCTCATAGTGTTCATTTCACTTTAACAGGTTTCCTTTTTGGTACTCAGTTAGTTGTCACCTATCAGGGAGAACAAGTGGTATTTGTCCCTTTGGGATTGGCTTATTTCACTCAGCATAATGTTTTCCAAATTCCTAACAGGGATCACTTTTCAGTTAAAATTTAAACACCTAAGAATAATTGTGTGTAAATTACAGAGTTCAACCTGAGAATACTTCAAAAAGTTTTTGGAAAAGTGAAATGAAAATTTAAATTTATTTTAAAACAATTTTTTTAATTCATGCGTAGATTTTTCATTTTACACGTTTCCATGTGCTTCCTGAATATTTTTAACATTTTTATTTTTAATCTATTCTTGTCTTCTAATTGTTAGTTTTTACAACAAATATGTATTATTTTATGGTCATTTATGCATGAATTTTATCTTTCCTCATTGCTTATAGCATAGATTTTATGGTGAACAGTAGTGGGACTCTCTCTCTCTCTCTCTCTCTCTCTCTCTTTTTTAATTAATTATTTGAAAGACAGCAAGCCAGAGACATACACATAGAGGCAGAGACAGAAGCAGCCAACTCTCAAATGCCCACAATGGTAGGGAGCAGGGTAAGGTGGAAGAGAGGATGCAGAAACTGAATGCAGGACTCTCAGGTGGGGGACGGGAACCCACTTACGTGAACAATCACTGTTGCTTCCCAGGAGCTGCGTCAGTGGGAAGCCAGTCAGGAGCCAGAATTAGGAACTGAACTCAGCTACTATGAAGTGCGACATGGGCATTGTTACCACGAGGCTATCTGAACTTTCTAATAGTGGGACTCCTTACTGTGTATGTATGTATATATATATATATATAATAAAATTTTGTGCAAAAAATCATTATTTTTATAAATTAGTCTAGGTTCTTTTGTCATGGTTATACAAGCTAGTAACAAGAATGGATTTAACCATGTTTTTGTTTTTCTTTCTTTCTTTGTTTCTTTATCTTCGTTTGCCATTTAAAGTATTACTGCCACTCCAAGGCTCTAATTAAATCAGCTGAGTAATTGGGAGATGTTAGGCACAGAGTTAGAGCCTGCTATAAACCTACTAACCTTTGTTCAAGGAAAATTACTAATACAGAAGATGGAAGGTCATGCTAAAGGTGGAACAAGTTGCCATCACTCCACATACTTTTAGTTCTGTCCCACACGCTATTGTAGTTCTGCATTTTCCTATTCATTTAAAAAAATCTTTTGAAATACAATATTGATTCAAATAATACAATTTTTAATTATCACCAAATATAAGACTATTTCCAAGAGAGCTACTCCTCATTCCTCTGTATCTTAGCAATGTAGTGAGGAAAAGAGTTTCTTGGTGTTTACTAAAGAAGAAAATTTTATCTGAAATTTGGTAATAGAGAATTGATATTGGGAGGAATAAAAGGATTGTATCAAGAACAGCACTGCTAATAACAATTAACATTTACTGTAAAACTACTACTTTAAATAATTTACATGTGTTACTTTTAACATAGTCTCAGATAGAAAACATATTCGTCACAATTGTGAACATCACAATAATTCCCAAGTGCCTTTATTGTCCTTTTGTAAGACACTCTATTTAACCCCAAAAAGCCTGAGACAATGAGATTTATGCAAGCATGTTTACAAGAGCAATGATTTCAAGACCTACAGATGACATAAAATGATTAAAAGGTTTTCCACCGGTATAATGCTTTTTCATTTAACAATCATGTGAAAAGAAATTTAATTACTAATTTATGTGATTTTATGATTGATTCTCATATTGTCTTGGTGATCTGCGATAGCCCAAATCCTATTTCTTTTAAAAAAAAGTAGGGAAAAAAGACTGCATTTAATGAAAATATGCAATTGAGAGAACTGAAAAAAAAAAAAAAAAAAAAACCTTTTCTTTTCAAAAGCAATCAAACATCAGGTAATACATACTGTTGAAAGATTGCAAATTTAAAAGCTTATAGGACTTTGAAGCAACAGTGTTGCTCCTATTTATAATCATTTCCTCACCTCTGGAAATTGAGAAAATAATTTTTCTCGAGTCATACTCAAAAAATGTTTTAAAAAGATAGATTTTTTCCTACATTGTGAATAGTGCTTTTAGATATTTATGTCAGTTCCTATTGCATACATTGTTGGGGAATAATAAAATTTTAAATGTAACACCTCACACACATATTATATGTATATATATATATATCTCACAAGTTTAACATTTTTGCTGGGTTGTTAAAGTAAGTCTTATTTTTTTTTATTTTTTATTTTATTTATTTATTTATTTTTGACCGACAGAGTGGACAGTGAGAGAGAGAGACAGAGAGAAAGGTATTCCTTTGCCATTGGTTCACCCTCCAATGGCTGCTGCGGCTGGTGCGCTGTGGCCGGCGCACCGCGCTGATCCGATGGCAGGAGCCAGGTGCTTCTCCTGGTCTCCCATGGGGTGCAGGGCCCAAGTACTTGGGCCACCCTCCGCTGCACTCCCTGGCCAAAGCAGAGAGCTAGCCTGGAAGAGGGACAACCGGGACAGAATCTGGCACCCCGACCAGGACTGGAACCCGGTGTGCCGGTGCTGCAAGGCGGAGGATTAGCCTAGTGAGCCGCAGTGCTAGTGTAAGTCTTAAATTGAAAATGATAAACAGATCAGCCAGTCTGGATTAAATTAATATCATTTATGGATGTCTCCATCTTCTAAGAATCATTAATTACATCTACCATAATGGAGAGTCCATTTTGTACCATGCAATAAAATAGAAACATAATATTTGACTTTATTAAATTCATTCTTCAGTAATATATGTAGGTTTTATTTTTTGTGAAAAAGTGTATAATAAATATGTTATGAAAATTCATAGTAAGTTGGTAAAAACATTCAATATGCATCACAGAGGAATATAAGGGAAATGATTTAGAATAGAGGGTTCAGAAAAAAAAAATTCACGAGGAACTGACCTGAAAACTTACCTTGAAAGATGAGGATGAGTGGTGCAGAATGTAGGTTTAATTGGGCTGCATTCTAGATCAGAAGCTCTATTTGAACATGCTCTGAAGCTAAAAGAATCTGACAAACATAGGGGCCTGTGGTTGTAATTGATCAAATAGTTGCTGAGGTTGGGAAGGACCTGTAAGACAGAATGTGTCAAACTTCATAATCTATGTTAATATTTGACATTTTGTTATATGGATGGTTGAAGGTCATTGGATGGCTTTAAAGCAAACAATCAATGATGTGCTCAGATATTTTCATTATAAAAAAACCCTCCAGTCACTATGTTGCTTTTTGAAATTATTTGTTTAAAAAGAGGCAAAGAGGATAAAAAACTTTGTCCTGTGAAGAAGGAGTAACACAGATCATAACACTGGGGAAGAGGTGAACTGGGGGAAGCTGAGTTACATTTGAATTCATACATCAGAATTTTTGATTAACTCATGCAGTAAATGAGGAAGAAGGTATTTTTTAAGAAGACTTTAACCTTATTTGTGCCAACAAAATCAAAATGATTCATATTTTTTCCTATTAGTTATCCTATCCATTTTCTTGGCAAAGCAATAGAAAATTCTCAATTTTCTAGTTAGATCAAGAGTGTTCAGTTCATGCTCCTCCAGCATTCCATTTTGTCATGTAAAATAACACATTTTGCTAGATTTTTATAAGCTACATTAGAGTTATGATCAGTGGAAATACAGTTTATAATGATTATGGCAATCATCTATTTAGAATTAAACTGTGGCCTAGGGGACTCTATGGTTCAAGGTAGGAAAGAACTAGAGAAAGAAAAGTACCAGACACAGAGGTTGCTAGGTTGTAATGGGCTCTTTTCAAAAACAACTCCTATGATTCTTTTGGATAGAGGTGATATGGCAGTGTTAGAAATTACAAAGAGGGGTGGCATTGTGGCATAGCTGGTAAAGCCACTGCCTACAGCGCCGGCATCCCATAGGGCACCAGTTCAACATCTGACTGCTCCACTTCTGATCCAGCTCTCTGCTATGGCCTGGGAAAGCAGTGGAGGATGACCCAACTCCTTGGGCCCCTGCACCCACGTGGGAGAACCAGAAGAAACTCCTGGCTCCAGGCTTCAGATAGGTGCAGCTCTGGTCATTGTGGCCACCTGGGGAGAGAATCAGCAGATAGCAGGCCTCTCTCTCTCTGGCTCTACCACTTTGTAACTCTGCCTTTAAAATCAATAAATAAATCTTTAAAAAAAGAAAAAGAAAGAAATGAACCTGGAGCATGAATCAAATCAAGTCAATGTTAGAAAGCGTGTTAAGGGGGCTGGCGTAGTGGATTAAGACACCACTTCAGCATTGGCATCCCGTTTGGACACTATTTAAGTCCCAGATGCTCCACTTCTAATTCAGCCCTCTGCTAATGCATCTGGGAAAGCAGAAGAAGATGACCCAAGTCCTTGGGCTCCTTCATCCACATGAGAGACCTGGATGAAGATCTTGGCTCCTGGATTTGGCCAGGCCCAGTCTTGACTGTTGCAGCCACTTGGAGAGTGAACCAGCAGATGGAAGATACGTGTGTGTGTGTGTGTGTGTGTGTGTGTGTTTCCCTCTCTGTAACTAAGCCTTTCAAAGAAATCCAAATAAGTCAAGTAAATCAAAATAAGTATTTTTAAAAAGAAATCTATAACAAAAATAATATTTTAAAAAGGCAAGAGCTCAAGTTACAGAAACACACGTTTTTATTAACTTTGAAACATGCTATGGATTGGAAGAAGGGAAAGGGGGGCTATATTTTGTGGAGCTTTAAAAATTTTAGGAAGTAAATCTCAGTATTGGAGATACACATTTGAGATGTAGTTGATATAATTGAGCAGTTTTTTAGGCATATTCAGTACTTGAGACATTAGAAGTAATAAGTATTAAACAAATATTGAGAAAACATGTATATGTATACATATATATGTGTGTGTATTTATATATATATATATATATAACTGAAAGTATCATTATGTGGCTGAAGAGCATAGATTGGATTATAAGTATTAAAAACATATGGAATTAAATTTAAAGACTGCATATGCATAATGAAGGCAAACAAGAAAAGTCATTTATATAAAGCAGCATCTATGGAATTTAAGATTCAGAAAATTTCATTTGGATTTCCTCTTTTGTAAAATGTCTGTTGAGGTCCTTGGCCCATCTCTTAAGTGGGTTGTTTGTTTTGATCTTGTGGAGTTTCTTGATTTCTTTGTAGCTCCTGGTTATTAACCCTTTATCAGTTGCATAGTTTGCAAATATATTTTCCCATTCTGTCAGTTGTCTCTTCACTTTCCTTACTGTTTCTTTTGCAGTACAGAAACTTCTCAATTTGATGCAATCCCAAACGTTGATTTTGGCTTTGACTGCCTGTGCTTCTGGGGTGTTTTCCAAGAAGTCATTGCCGGTACCTATATCTTGCAGGGTTTTTCCAATGCTCTCTAATAATTTGATGGTGTCAGGTCGTAGATTTAAGTCTTTAATCCATGTTGAGTGGATTTTTGTGTAAGGTGAAAGGTAGGGGTCATGCTTCATGATTCTGCACATGGAAATCCAATTTTCCCAGCACCATTTTTTGAATAGACTGTCCTTACTCCAGGGATTGGTCTTGGATCCTTGATCAAATATGAGTTGGCTGTAGATGTTTGGATTGATTTCTGGTGTTTCAATTCTGTTCCATTGGTCTATCCATCTGATTTTACAGATTTGGAATGGGTATTGTAGTATAATAGGTTATGCCACAGCTTAGGATACTAGCATCCTATGTCAAAGTCCCTATGATCAAGTTCTGCCTCTACTTCTGCTCCAGTTTCCTGTTAATGTGCACCTGGTAGACAGCAATGAAGTTTCATGTACTTGCATCCCTTCTACCCACAGAGGAAACCCAGATGGAGTATCTTGCTCCTGGCTTCAGCCTGGTCTAATTCTAGCTATTATGGACTGTTGGGAGTGAAACAGAGGATGGAAATTCTTTTCTTTTTGTCTTTCTATCTCCCTCTCTATCATTATTTTAAAAATCAGTAAATAAATTAAAAAAAAACTAAATGTTTTCATAGAAGCCATAATATATGTATTTGATAAAGTAGAAATGATTGACAGGATTGGCACTGTGGCACAGCAGATTAAAGCCCTGGTCTGTGGTGCAGGCATCCCATGTGGGCACTGGTTCGAGTCCCACCTGCTCCTTTTCAGATACAGCTCTCTGCTGTGGCCTGGAATAACAGTAGAAGATGGCTCAAGTGCTTGGGCCCCTGCACCCACAAGGAGACCTGAAAGAACCTCCTGGCTCCTGGCATCGGAACAGCCCCGTTCCAGTCATTGTGGTCATCTGGGGTGTGAACCAGCAAGTGGAATGCCTCTCTCTCTCTCTCTCTCTCTCTGTTCCTGCCTCTGCCTCTCTGTAACTCTGCCTTTCAAATAAATAAATAAATCTTAAAAAAAAGATGAATGGCAGTTGTTGCATTTTTGTGCTTGACTTTTAAACATCCAATAATGTTAACTCATAGCTATAAATCTAATCCATGATTTTCATTTAAGTAAACTAAAATTTCACAAGTGAATATTCACAGAGTTTACTATACTTAAAAAATTTCTTCTAAGTAACTCAACTATATGTTCACTCTTTTTTAAAAATCAGGTTTTTGACTTAGGCAACTGTCTGATAGAATTCCTTCTAAAACTGATCTGAGCCTTACTGACATCATGATTGCATTTGTATGAGATTTTGTATGAAGTAATTTGTAATACTCTCTTTAAATTATTTAATTATGACAAAAATTTGTTTTCTATCCACTCAAAAGACGCAAATTGGTTTGTGTTTATTGCTGAGTTTTGCCAGGAATCTTTTAGCATTGCCTTATTTATAAACTTGAAGAAATTCAAGTTTTAATATAGAAAGTCACAGTCATTCCTTTATAAATCAAAAAATAGTTTCTGAAAGGGTTATATAGTAAACATTTCAAGAAAATAGGCTATGTAGTATTTTTTATAACACTTCAGTCTTGCTGTTGTGCCTTTAAAACAGTCAATATATAAATAAATGGGCAAGACTGCATTTCAATATAATTTTATTTGTGAAAGTAGGTAACTACTTCAATGGGCCATAGTTTACTGATCCATGATAATGCATATTGAGTATAACTATATAAGCTGTTTTCCCTTAATAAGGCAATTTTATAGCGTGGATTAATTTCATTTGTAATAAAATAAGCACTGAAATATTTTATCCTATTCTGTTAGTTTCTTCTTCAGTATAACTTGTGCAGAAGCTCCTTAGCTTGTTATAATCTCATTTGTCTAGTTTTGGTTTTGTAGCCTGTGCTTTTAGTGTCCTTTTCAAAATGTCAGAGCCTACAATAATGTCTTGAGGTGTTTCCTCAACTTATCTGATTTTTTTTTAAATTGATGTTTGTGTAGAGTGTTAGGCATGGATCTTGTTTAAATACTTTATAGAAATACAGTTTCTTGGCATCATTTATTAAAGAAACTATTTCTTTTTCATGATTTGATTTTAGCTTAATTGTGAAAGGTAATTTAGTTATATACACTTGGATTTTTCTTTTGGGACTTTGTATTCTATTTCATGAAACTATATATCTCTTTTTATGCCAGTACCATGTTTTTTGGTTATAATGCTTCTGTAGGATGTCTTGAAATCAGCTCTGTTCTTATCGCTTAAGATTTATTTGGTGATTCTGAGTCTTTTATTTTCATTCATGTGTTTTAGGATAATTTTCACTGGATCTGTGAAGAATGCCATTGGTATTTCCACAAGAGTTGCATTGAGTCTGTAAATTGATTTGGATAATATGGGCATTTTATCAATATTAGTTCTTCCAAACCATGTACATAACATTTATTTCCATTCTTTTGTATCTTGTAAAATTTCATTTGTAAGTACTTCATAATATTTATGAACTATTCATCAGACAAAATATTAACATATAGTTGCACAAAACTCAACTCAACAAAAAGAACAACCAGTCCATTTAAGAAATGGGCAAATGATTTGGTAAACATTTCTCAGAAGAAAAGATAAGATTGTCAATGAATATGTGAAAAACACTCAATATTCCTGGTCATCAAGGAAATACAAATCAAAACCATAATGAAGGGGTGAGCACTGTGACACACAGTTAAAACATTGCTTGGGATGTCCACATTCCATATTGTAGTGCCAATTCAAGTCTTGATCCTCTGTTTGATCCAGTTCCCTGCTAATGTGCCTGAAAAGGCAGCAGACAATGTTTTAACTACTTGGTTCCCCATCATCCTCATAGAAGTTGTGAATGGAGTTCCACTATACTGATTTCAGCCTTGCCCAGCATTGGCTGCTTTGGACAGTGAGGAATGAATCAGCAGAAGTAAGATATCTCTGTGTCTCTTGTCTTTCTGTCATTCTTCCTTTCAAATAAATAAATCCTTTTAAAAACTCTCAATGAGGTATCATCTGACTCTAGTTAATATGTTTATCATGAAAATGAACAAGTATCAAATGCTGATGACGATGTGGAAAGTAGGGAACCATTAGATCCTGTTGGTGGGAGTTTAAGTAAGCATATGTATCAGAAGGAACAGTATAGAAGGTCATTAGAAAAAGAAAAAAATATATCTACTATATGACATAGCTATCCCGCACAGCTATGTAAAGGAAATGAAATCAGCATATGAAAGAGATACTTATAATCCCATGTACATTTGAGCAGTATTCACAATAGTCAAGATGTAGGATCAAACTGGGTATCTGTTGGTGAATGGGAAAAGAAAAGGGGGTATATATACGTAATGCAGTATTAGTCTTCATTAAAAAAAATCAGTGGAAACCTGAAAGATGCAGCAAAATTGATAGAACTGGAACAATTGTTATAAGTGAAATGAGCCAGAAGCAGAAAGACAAATATCAAATATTGTCTCTCATATCATGGGAATTAAAACACACACACACACACACACACACATCACCTCAATTTAAAATATTGATTATCAGAGTCCAGAAAGGTGAGGTAGGAGAAGTGTCAGAGGTAGGATAATGGGTACTAAAACACAGAAAGTTAAATGTCGCAGATTCTGGTGTTTCTTCAATACAGTGGGGGTGACTATGCAATATTCTAAATAAAAAACTGGAACTTGAGGTATATTAGTAGTCTCCAAACAAAAAGAAAAAATAAAGAAATGGATAGAATGGTTGTCTGGTACAATTGACTTAAAATTTGCATATGTACTGAAATGTTGCATTGTACCCCTCAAAAATGTTGGAGTACTGCATGCTGATTCAAAAGTTAAGCATAAATAAAGAAAACCACGCATCTGAGACACACTATAAATGTAGCAGTTTATTATACTATGTCTCATAAATGTATACAAATGTTTAAAATTCAAATATGAATGAGGAAGTAATAGAAAATAATATATTTGAAAGTAATCCTGGCATATTTTGCTTAGTCTAAACATTGACTAGTAATATTATAACAATAATAAATAATACAATAGTATATTATTGTTAAGAAGGAATAAGGTTTTACTGCTGTTTTTAACAGAAATTTCCACAGATTTGAATGAAATATAAAGGTGAATGTAACATGTACTTTTGTTGTAATATTGTGCATTAAGTTTCCATCTAAATATTGCAAAATATTTATTTTACTACCTAAGAATGTACATTACTATTTCACCTTGATGCTTGTTATATTTTCAAATATTTATTTATTTGTTTGAAAAGCAGACAGAGAAAGGAAGATCTTAGATCCACTGGTTCATTCCCTAAATCACCACAACAGCTGGTGATAGGCCAGGCCAAGACAGGAGCCAGGACCTTTTTCAAGCTCTCCAACATGGGTGGCAAGGGGCCAAGGACTTGGCATCTTTTGCTGGTTTTCCTGGTGCATAATGAGGGACCTGGATTGGAAGTTCAGTAGCTGGGACACAATCTATTGCCCATATGGGATGCCTGCATGACAAATTGTGGCTTACTCCACTACACCATGATGCTGGCACCTGTTGTTTGCTTAAATTGATACTCTCATCCTATAAGTTTGTAGAGTAACATACATATCTATAGAGGTATATTTTTTGTCAGGTAGAAAATTGATTTTGTATATTATTATATTTTTTATGATATTAACCCATTTTGTCTCCAACCTTGAATGTTTTTCCTGAGGAAAATATGAAAATGGATATAATGAAAAAAAGTACACATGGCTCTTAAAATATTTTTACACTCTAATAAACTTATACTTTAATTCCATTTCCATATACTTTTTGAAGTTACCTCAGTTTTAACCTCTTCCCCACATAAGTTTTTTTGATTATGCTTACTAACTTGCTGGTTCTTTCATTAATGTGACAATAAATGATTACATGTTTATTTTTTGACTTGTATGAAACATTATTTGAACCCTTTTATTATTTTTTGATGTTATATTCGTATAAAGAGATGGGATTTCATGTATCTAATAAGTACAATTGTAAGAAGATAACCACACTTTCCTACCTCTCCAACTTCATCCCTCAATCTCACTGCCTCCTTCCTTTATACTTTTTCTTTAATTTTTGAAGGACATGCTTTCAAGCTACTCTATAATCACAGGCTTAATTCACCAAAAACGTAATCTTCAACAAGCAAAAATTAGGAAGACCACTGTTTCATAAGAGTATAAATAAGGGCTAAAATCAATAATCATATCACAGGATGTCTGTTTCATTCCTATACATTTTTTGTACTCTATATTAAATATCACATACCAGAAAAAACATATATTAATCTTTTTGGGACTGGCTTCTTTCACTAAGCATCGTGATTTTTAGTTGCATCAAATTTTTTTTTTTTTTCACAAAACTCTAGTGTTAATTATTTTTTTATGACTGAGTGATAGTCCTTCAGGTATATATACCACATTTTCTTTACCCAGTCATCTGGATTGATTCCATGTCTTAGCTATTGGCAATTGAGTTGCAAATACAGTCATACGAATAACTCTTTCAAATGTTGTTTTCATATTGTTTGGATACATTCCCAAGAATAGGATGGCTGAGTAATATGGTAGGTCTATTTTCAGATTTCTGAGCAATCTCTATACTGCCCAGTCCGAATGGCTATCATTCAAAAATTTAAAAATAAATAAATAAATGCTAGAGGATGTGGGAAAAAAGGTACCCTAATGTACTGTTGGTGGGAATGTAAAATAGTACAAATATGATGATAGGAATAACTGCTCTTGTGTTGTATCTTCTTGAAATACATATAATTTGGAAAATGCTGATGCCAAAATACAAAGATTTATTTATGGATTTAAGGCCTCAGTCCAATATAAATGGGGCAAGTGCATTTCAAAGATACCTAATCTTTCTTCTAGCAATTGTTGATTGATGACAAATTACATCTGTTAAACAGGCTGCCAATATTTATACTGATAAAATGTGGAGCTGTTCCAGTTATGTATCACTTTTTTTTTTTTTTTTTTTTTTTTTTTTTGGACAGGCAAAGTGGACAGTGACAGAGAGAACAGTCTTATTTTCTGATGGTTCACCCCACAAGTGGCCGCTACGGCCGGTGGGTTGTGGCCAGCGTGCTGCGTTGATCTGAAGCCAGGAGCCAGGTGCTTCCTCCTGGTCTCCCATGTGGGTGCAGGGCCCAAGGACCTGGACCATCCTCCACTGCACTCCTGGGCCACAGCAGAGAGCTGGACTGGAAGAGGAGCAACCAGGACAGAATCCAGTGCCCCAACCGGGACTAGAACCCTGTGTGCCGGCGCCGCAGGCAGAGGATTCGCCTAGTGAGCCATGGCGCAGGCCTAATGTAATGTAGTTTTTTTTTTTTTTTTGACAGGCAGAGTGGACAGTGAGAGAGAGAGACAGAGAGAAAGGTCTTCCTTTGCCGTTGGTTCACCCTCCAATGGCCGCCGCGGCCGGCGCGCTGCGGCCGGCGCACCGCGCTGATCCGATGGCAGGAGCCAGGAGCCAGGTGCTTTTCCTGGTCTCCCATGGGGTGCAGGGCCCAAGCACCTGGGCCATCCTCCACTGCACTCCCTGGCCACAGCAGAGGGCTGGCCTGGAAGAGGGGCAACCGGGACAGAATCCGGCGCCCCGACCGGGACTAGAACCCGGTGTGCCGGCGCCGCAAGGCGGAGGATTCGCCTAGTGAGCCGCGGCGCCGGCCTGTAATGTAGTTTTAAAATATGTTATCTCAAGGCTGGCGCCATGGCTCACTAGGCGAATCCTCCGCCTTGCGGTGCCGGCACACGGGTTCTAGTCCCGGTCGGGGTGCCGGATTCTGTCCCGGTTTCCCCTCTTCCAGGCCAGCCCTCTGCTGTGGCCAGGGAGTGCAGTGGAGGATGGCCCAGGTGCTTGGGCCCTGCACCCCATGGGAGACCAGGAGAAGCACCTGGCTGCTGCCATTGGATCAGTGTGGTGCGCCGGCCACAGCGTGCCAGCCACGGCGGCCATTGGAGGGTGAACCAACGGCAAAGGAAGACCTTTTTCTCTGTCTCCTCTGTCTCTCTCTCTCTCACTGTCCACTCTGCCTGTCAAAAAAAAAAAAAAAAAAAAAGAAGAAAAAAAAAAAGAAAAAAAAAGAAAAAAGCATATGTTATCTCAAAAAAAAGACAGAAAGGGAAAAGTGTGGGAAGGAGAAAGGATGAAGGAAGGATGGAAGAAGAGGAAGGGAATGTTGTTATTTTCTTAGAGTTGTATCTATATTCATATTCAAGCTGTTAAAATTAATTAAAAATTAAATTTAAAAAGTATGAAACAAAAATAAAGAGAAGATGCTAAGCTGAGCAAAAACCTGAGCATAAAAAATAAACTTGCTATTTTAAACCGCTGGACAGGAGAGAGAATCTCAGTTGTAGCAAGGGCATATTCCCAAATATCCGTTTGCTTTCTTGGGAATATGTCATAAACTCTTCTGAATTAGAAAAGTCAATGATTCTTTTACGTTTCTCTTCTTATCTAATTTCGCAATGTTAGCATTGTTCAGCAGGTGACACTATCTAAATATCTCATTTCAATTAGTCTATTTGTTCTTTATGTTATTAAAATTATTTTAAGTATGCTTATTAGGAGCAGGGTGGTTTTACTAAATAGGGCACATTTATTCTATCTTTAATGTAGAACACATCTCTTTAGTTGACAAGTCACTATTAATGATAAAATTCCTGTCTTTGAATCACATTCCAGAAGCTGAGTTTTATGAATTAGACCACAAAATTTTGTTTTCAATAGCTTTGTTGTCTTCACTTCTCTTTAAAAATAAAAGCTGCCATAGGTGAGATTCTGCCTTGTTCTCAAAGCCCTTGTGAGTACTAGAGTTCTTATCTAGATCCACAATCTCAGTATTTGTGTAATTCTTCCATATATCACTATACCAATCATTAGATATCAATCTTTTCTTTGAATGTTACATGAGTTGTTTGGAAAGAAGTTTCTGATTATGTACATCTGAATGCTGTCTAGTACCCTCTGACACTTCTGTAAACCTACAGAATACCCCTGTAGTGCTTCTACTATTACCTTTCTTGGCTGTCTCTTACTGCGCCATCAGTGTGCCTCTACGTATTTTTTTCTGGTGGCCACTTCATCAGAGAAATTCCTTAAATAACTCACAATGAACAAAATGCATACATTAACCCCCCTTCCATTGCTGTGTGTATGTGCTAAACTAACAGTGGATACCTGAGACCATTGTATCAGTTCCAACATACAATGAGTTTTTACTTATACCTACATTCCTATGATAACTTAATTTATAATTTAGGCACATTAATGTTAAGAAAAATAACTAATAATAAAGTGTAACCACTTTAACAGCATCCCATAACACCAGATAAATTTCATCTATTTCTCTCTAGTGTCCATGGAGAGGATGGCAAATACAGCATGAACACTATAAACAAAGGGATACTTAACATTCCAGCTGGAACCTGAAAACAGAGCAAAATTTTCCCATGCTCCTCATAGTAACATTCTACAAATATAAACTGTTTACTTCTGGAGTTTTCTGTAAATATTTTTAGACTGTAGTTACCTGTGGATAACTGAAACTGGAAAGTGAAACTGAGAATAAGGAAGGATTATTGTTCTAGCAATCAAAGAAAATAACTCCTAATATCTACATAATTGATATTGATTGAAACAAAATTCTGAAGTATAGGATTCGCCCTTTAATTCTATCCTTGTGGATGACATCAATGGTGCTAATCATTGGCTTAGTATTCTAGAAAATGAATGTGTTTTCTTGTTATTGTTGTTTCATTTTTAGAAGAAATAACTAGTGCTATGGGCAATGATGTAATAAATTACAGTAAAATAAAATTATTGATTAATTGTATGGAAAAATGACAAAAACTGATGAAATATATTGATTTCAAAGATGTGGAGAAATTATTACACTCATTCATTTTTGGTAAGTGTGTAAATATAAAAAATTATAAAATTATTTACTAGTTACTATCAAACTTTTAAGTATGTCTAACCTCTCTGCAATCAGATTCTGAAGCTTATTTCTGAACAAAAATAAAAATGATGATGTATAAAGCTATATTGGCAAGATGTGCATTGTAGCATTATTTGTTTTGGCAAAACAAAACAATAGAAACAGCAAGATCAATATCACAGGAAAGGGGCATACACACACATCATACTTCTGTGTATTGAGTTGTTGTTAAAGATATGTCAGAATTACATGCATTCTTTCAGAAGGGCCCATGATATACTGAGTAACAAATACTGTGAAGTAATCCATGTATTATTTTCTTGTATATTTTTATAAGGGAAAAATTTCTTTCTTTTCAATCTTCTCTGATTTTCTCTCTCTCTGGCTACTCTGCTTCCTGTCTTTGTACACACACTTGCACACACTGACAAAACACATAAGCATATACATATACAAGGACATTTGAGACAATAGGTATAAAGAAAATTGTGAAATAATACATTATGTATTCACATTAAATATACATCTAGTGATGGTATTGGAGAATATATGAAGAATGTTACTATTGTTTGAATATGAATTGCTTAACTTTTTACAATGTAGGTTATTAAATTTGAAATTATAATGGTCATAACACCTACAGCTAACTAAAAAAAGGAAAGTATATGGAAACCAATAGAATGGGATATTAAAGGTATAAAAGGTTTAAATAAAAAACAAATAGATCCAAAGTATTTTTGAAGACTTTTGCAATAAATGATAAATAAAAAATAGTAATTCTTGATTTGTTCCTACTCACTTTCTCATTATAATAGCCAAAAAAAAAAAAAAAAGTAAATTTATGTTGGTGCTCATTACTGCAGAATTTTCCAATGGCTTGATAAGTAAAATTTCAATCATCCAAAGATTGACAGATAGGGTAGTTCAGAGATAACTGCAATACTGATTATGGAGTGAACAGAAAACCAACTGATATCTTTTGAGCTGACAGTGTTTGTTTTACTTTCCTATATGTCAGAATTTTATTGACATAATTATTTCTATAATTATTGCAAGATAAAATTATTCAGAAATTCTTCATGAGTTGAAAGGAAATTGGACCAGAGGAGGCACATTTTACCTTAGAATATAAAATTACAATAAATGTGTGGAGATTCAAAAGTCAAAATAGCCTGCCCAGATAGTGAAAGCCCTGGCAAAATATTAGGGTTTTAACCTCCTATTTGTTGATTACACAGGTGGGTTTATTAAGACAACAAGGCAGATATCAGCCTATGTGGATAAGAGGAGCAGAAGAAAATGAGAGGAAAATAAATTTGTGTGCAATGGTAAGAGGAAAGAAGTCCTGAAAGTAGGACCCAGCCTCTTGTCAGTCTCCCCTAGCACAAGTTGTTCTTGCCTGTCTTATCAAAAGGATCTCACTGAACTGAGGGAGTTAAACAGTTGTCCCCACTAAACTGAAGGAATCAGTTGCTTCTCCAATAGATAAAAACCCTGAATCCACAACCGCATATCCCCCACACAGACTTTCCCAGAAAAGGGAAGAGGGGAGAAGAAATGGGGAACCGATGTTCATGTCCATAAAAACCCCAGTCTGAATGTAGAGTGAGGTCTCAGTCCTTTACTGAGATGCTTACCTGGTCTATCAAGTATAGCAATTTCTGTTTCTTCACTTTTTCCAGTAAACTAAGCTAAATTATCTTCTTGTCTGCTCATTCATTGACTGTGTTCTTCGTCATCTACAGAACGAGTTCCCAGGGTTCACATCAGTGTTTACAGGTTACTGTTTATTTTTGTTTTATTTTGACTAGATTTGTTGTATGTTATCATTTATTTCACTCATTTATGATTTCTTTATTCTCAAGCTAAGGAAATTCAGTGCCGTCTGTTATTTGTTTGCTTGCTTTCTTATCTGGCATCTATTTAGCCTATATAGCAACACTAATGATCATTGGAAAAATAGTCTCATTAGTTTCGTATAGCTTGTTAATTGTATAAACTAGGAGTCCTGACTTCATACAGCCAAGTAGAGGATATGATGCCCAAATTGAAATTGTAAAGCCAATTCTCCAAGATTCTAGATCTAGAACAGATAAATACAACCATGGGAGATAATGACAGAAGCACATTCATTCCCATGCAAGTGCCTATGCATGCAGATAATTTGCTTATCTTAGACAAATATATTTTCTTTAGTCAGCAATTATGTTTATATACATATATATGTGTGTGTATGTATGTGTATACACATACACATATACACATATATTCTCTATTCAATCATGTATACTAGTATACATATTTCTTGTTACAATTAATGTGCATCTATAAAACTAATATATAAATATAAATACTTTTATATTGTCTGAAATTTTATAATACAACCCAATTCCGTGGCTCATTGTATAGATTAAAATTCAAGGAAGCATGAGTCTCACAGACAATGCATCAGAGATACCAAATGTGCTACTTGTCAATAAAGCTCTGTGTTTTATATTGTTGAAACATCTTTGTCAAAATATATTTCAATATTGTCAAAAAATTTCCATTACAATCTCCTAATTCAAACACATTGGGAGAATTTTACATTTTGCATAAATTGTTAAAAACTCAGAGATCTTCTGAGAGTCCTTTTAATCACTTTATAATATTGCTTCTGTCTAAAATATCTTCCTTTTTTTAAATGCATGCTTCACTAACAAAATGAGTAGTGAACTCCAGGATATTTTCTTTTTTTGCTTTATAAATTAAGGTACATATCATTCCATCTGGTTATAATAATAATAGCCTAAATGAGATTCATTTCTCCTACAGCCCTAAGGGAAGGGCAGAAAACTACAGACCCATAATAGAATCTACCAATTTTCTCAATGTACAGCACACTAAGGACAAAGATCCTACATGAGGAGTAAGTGCACAGTGACTCCTGTTGTTGACTTAACAAATTGACACTCTTGTTAATGGCATCAGTAATCAACCTAGGCCTTGTCATGAGCTGCCAAGGCTATGGAAGCCCCTGAGTTCAATGACTCTGATAATTTTTAGACAAGGCCATAGTCAAAGTGGAGATTCTTTCCTCCCTTCAGAGAAAGGTACCTCCTTCTTTGATGACCCGTTCTTTCCACTGGGATCTCACTCGTGGAGATCTTTCATTTAGGTTTTTTTTTTTTTTTTTTTTTTTTTTTTTTTTTCCCAGAGTGTGTTGGCTTTCCATGCCTGAAATACTCTCATGGGCTTTTCAGCTGGATCTGCATGCCTTAAGGGCTGATTCTGAGGCCAGAGTGCTGTTTAGGACATCTGCCATTCTATGGGTCTGCTGTGTATCTCGCTTCCCATGTTGGATCATTCTCTCCCTTTTTGATTCTATCAGCTAGTATTTGCAGACACTAGTCTTGTTTAGGTGATTCCTTTGGCTCTTAGTCCTATCATTATGATCAATTGTGAATAGAAATTGATCACTGGGACTAGTGAGATGGCATTGGTACATGCCACCTTGATGGGATTGAATTGGAATCCCCTGGTATGTTTCTAAGTCTACCGTTTGAGGTAAGTCAGCTTGAGCATGTCCCGAATTGCACATCTCTTCCCTCTCTTATTCCCACTCTTACATTTAACAGTGATTACTTTTCAGTTAAATTTCAGCACTTAAGAAGAATTGTGTATTGATTACAGTATTCAACCAAAAGTATTAAGTTTAACAAACAAAAAAATACTAAGAGGGATAACACATCAAGTTGCTCATCAACAGTCAGGGTGAGGGCTGATCAAGTCACCGTTTCTCCTAGTGTTCATTTCACTTTAGCAGGTTTCCTTTTTGGTGCTCAGTTAGTTGTCACCTATCAAGGAGAACGAGTGGTATTTGTCCCTTTGGGATTGGCTTATTTCACTCAGCATAAACAGTATTTTTCACTTTACGTTTCTGTGTGGGAGCAAACTGTTGAAATCTTTACTTAATGTATGCTAAACTGATCTTCTGTATATAAAGAGAATCAAAAATGAATTTTGATGTGAATGGAAGTGGAGAGGGAGTGGGAAAGGGGAGGGTTGCGGGTGGGAGGGACGTTATGGGGGGGAAGCCATTGTAATCCATATGCTGTACTTTGGAAGTTTATATTCATTAAATAAAAGTTTAAAAAAAAGGAAATTAAATCAGAAAAAAAAACTACCAATTTTATTTATTGCTTTCTCCTTTAAAAAGTACAATTTAAAATGAAAATTTTACAGACACTGTACACACATTTAATTCACTTAACCTGATATAGTCACATGAAATATTTCAGCCAAATGAAAACTCAAAATGTCACTTTAATTAATGGAATGGAATTGTATTTTGAATAAATTATGCATACATTTTAGAGAGTTTAGAGCCAAAGACATGTTAGCAAAATACTCATGTATTAAATATTTTTCTAACATACAATCAAATTTGTATTAATCAAATATCTTCCTTTTGATATCACTGTACTTAAGAATACTAAAAACATTTTTCAGCTAATTCTGACCAAGCACTAGCAACAGAACAAATGTAAGAGCTTCATTTCTCATGAATATTGTTAAAGCATCAGAATTTCATGTAAGACAAAGGACAATGATGACCAGAAACTCCACATTTAAAATCTCTACACTAATAGATATATAATGTACATGTATATATTATAGATATATATATAGCTGATATTCATATACATACACACATATATAAATAAACACACATACACAGTGTGTATATCAGATGTCATTAGTTTGCTTTTTGCTATTAGAACTAAAATGTTTGTGAGGAACTTCTTTGTAAACAAAGGTTTATTTTAGCTCAATATTTGAGATTACAGGACTGTGAAGACACACAATCCAGGGACATGTTAATGGTGAGTGTGGAAGCAGGATCGCATTGTGAGGCAGGAAGCAGAGATAGAACACCTAGGCTGAAGTTGAATTCAAATAATCAGATTTCTTATGAGAACCACTCTCTGAGGGATGCCCCTATAATCTACAGACTTTCCACAGGCACCTACTTTCAGATACCAGAAATAGATCATTTTCCACTCTTAATTAACCAGTCATTAATATTAATGCATTAGAGTTTAAACAATGGCTTAAGTTTCAGTGAGACAAATCCTGCCGAACCCATAACAAATGATATTCTTTTTTTCTGGTAAAGATTTATTTCTATTTCAAATATATATATTTCTCTCTCTCTCTCTCTATATATATATATATAGAGAGAGAGAGAGAGAGAGAGAGAGATCTTCCATTTCTGGTTCACTCCCCAAATGGCCACAGCCACCAGTCCAAAGCCAGGAGTCCAGAGCTCCACCCAGATCTCCCACCTGCTGCAGGGGCCTAAATCTTGGGCCATACTCTGCTGCCATTTAAATTTATCTTTTGAAAACTGCCTGTTTATGTCCTCTGCCCATTTCTTCACTGGGTTATTTTTGTTGTTGTTGTTGAGTTTCTTGAGCTCTTTATAGATGCTGGGTATAAATCCCTTATAAGTTGCATAGTTGGCAAATATTTCTCTCATTTTCTTGGTTGCTTCTATTGAATGTCTCCTTTGCAGTGTGGAAGTTTCTTAGCTTTATATAATCCCATTTGTCTCTTTCTGCCTTTATTCCCTGGGCTTCTGGGGTGTTTTCCAAGAAGTGTTTGCTTATACCAATGTTTAATCAAGTTTCCCTGATGTTTTCCTGCAGTAATTTAATGGCATAAGGTTGAAGATTTATATCCTTGAACCATTGTGTATTGATTTTTTTATAAGATGTAAGGCAGGGTTCTTGTTTCATATTCTGCACATGAAGATCAAAGTTTCCTGGCAGCATTTGCTGAAGAGACTGTCCTTTCTCCAGGGGTAGATGCTAGCTTTCTTGTCAAAAATTTGTTTTTCATGTGTGGATTAATCTATGAGGTTTCTATTCCATTCCATTGCTCTACACGTTTATTTCTGTACCATTACCAGGCTATTATGATTATAACTACCCTGTAGTATGTCTTGAAATCTGTTATTGTGATGCATTCAGCTTTGTTTTTGTTGCTTAAGATTAGCTATTCATGGTGTCTTTTGTTTCCATATGAAATTTAGCATTGTTTTTACTATATCTGAGAAGAATGTCATTGGTATTTTGATTGGGATCACATTGACTCTGTAAATTACTTAAATTGTTGTATGGACATTTTGATAGTATCAATTCTTCCAATCCAAGAATATGGAAGATTTTCCCATTTTTTGTATTATCCTTCAAGATACCGAAGACCTTCTTCTCAGATCTGGGAAAAAATGATGCTGAAATTTATATGGAGACACAGGAGACCTCGAATAGCTAAAGCAATCTTGTACAACAAAAACAAAGCTGGAGGCATCACAATACCAGATTTCAGGACATACTACAGGGCAGTTGTAATCAAAACAGCATGGTACTGGTACAGAAACAGATGGATAGACCAACGGAACAGAATTGAAACACCAGAAATCAATTCAAACATCTACAGCCAACTCATATTTGATCAAGGATCCAAGACCAATCCCTGGAGTAAGGACAGTCTATTCAAAAAATGGTGCTGGGAAAATTGGATTTCCATGTGCAGAATCATGAAGCATGACCCCTACATTTCACCTTACACAAAAATCCACTCAACATGGATTAAAGACTTAAATCTACGACCTGACACCATCAAATTATTAGAGAGCATTGGAAAAACCCTGCAAGATATAGGTACCGGCAATGACTTCTTGGAAAACACCCCAGAAGCACAGGCAGTCAAAGCCAAAATCAACATTTGGGATTGCATCAAATTGAGAAGTTTCTGTACTGCAAAAGAAACAGTCAGGAGAGTGAAGAGACAACCGAGAGAATGGGAAAACATATTTGCAAACTATGCAACTGATAAAGGGTTGATAACCAGAATCTACAAAGAAATCAAGAAACTCCAAAGGATCAAAACAAACAACCCACTTAAGAGATGGGCCAAGGACCTCAACAGACATTTTTCAAAAGAGGAAATCCAAATGGCCAACAGACACATAAAAAAATGTTCAAGATCACTAGCAATCATTGAAATTCAAATCAAAACCACAATGAGGTTCCACCTCACCCCGGTTAGAATGGCTCACATTCAGAAATCTACCAACAATAGATGCTGGAGAGGATGTGGGGAAAAAGGGACACTAACCCACTATTGGTGGGAATGCAAACTGGTTAAGCCACTATGGAAGTCAGTCTGGAGATTCCTCAGAAACCTGAATATAACCCCACCATTCAATCCAGCCATCCCACTCCTTGGAATTTACCCAAAGGAAATTAAATTGGCAAACAAAAAAGCAATCTGCACATTAATGTTTATTGCAGCTCAATTCACAATAGCCAAGACCGGGAACCAACACAAATGCCCATCAACGATAGACTGGATAAAGAAATTATGGGACATGTACCCTATAGAATACTACAGCAGTCAAAAATGATGAAATCTGGTCATTTGCAACAAGATGGAGGAATTTGGAAAACATCATGCTGAGTGAATTAAGCCAGTCCCAAAGGGACAAATATCATATGTTCTCCCTGATCAGCGACAACTAACTGAGCACCAAAGGGGAAACTTGTTGAAGTGAAATGGACACTATGAGAAACAGTGACTTGATCAGCTCTTGTCCTGAGGGTTGATGTACAATGTAATACTTTATCCATTTTAGTATTTTTTGTTGTTGTTTTTCTAGTATCCTTTTCTATTTGTTTGTTTAATTTTTTAAAAATTTCTATTGTAGATATCTTTAAAATTCTTGATTAAATTCATTCTAAGGTTAAAGTTTTTTTTTGTAGCTATAATGAATTGGACTAATTTTGGAAGTTCATTCTCAGTCATGGAATTCATTGTATAAACAAAGTCCATTGACTTTTGTGTCTTGATTTTGTATCCTGCAACATTACCAAACTTTCTAATAGTCTCTTAGTAGACTCTTTCAGTTTCACTATTTTGGGATCCTGTCATCTGCAAACAGAGATAATTTGACTTCCTCCTTTCCAATTTGTATCCCTTTGATTTTTCTTGCCTAATGGCTCTGACCACAACTTCTAGAACTATAATGAGTAACAATGGTGAGTGTGGTCATCCTTGCCTGGTTGCAAATCTTAGTGAAAATGCTTCCAAGTTTTCCCCATTCAATATGATGCTGGCTGTGGCCTTGTCTTATGTTGTCTTGACTATTTGCTGAACTCTTTACTTAACATAGAGCTAATCATGTTTATAAAGTCAATTGAAAAGAGATCTTAGTAAAAAATAAGTGTAGGAATAAGAGAGTAGGAAGTTTGTAACTCTAAAACTGTATAGTTTTGCATACATTCCTAAGAATATACTTCTCAGAGTATAATTAAAAACTTGCCACCCTTTAAGCTGGGTGGTAAAAATGCCATCTTATGTGTTAAAGTTACCATATCAACTGTTAATGTGATTCTATAGATAGGATTAAGTGTTAAAGGAATCATATAAATAACATCAAGTGTCTGGCAATAATAATATATAGAATTAAAAAGGAGAGAATGTCCTAACATGGGAAGCAGTCCACACAGCAGACTCATAGAATGACAATCACTTTAATTAGCACTCTGACCTCAGAATCAACCTTTAAGGCATTCTGGTCTGGCTGAAAAGCCCATGAAAGCATTTCAGGCATGGAAAGGCAAGCCACTGTGGCAAAATAATGCCCTTCACGAGGGACTTCTGTGAGAGAGACCCCAATGGAAAAAGTGGTCTTCAAAGAAGGATGTACTTTTCTCTGAAGGGAGGCGAGAACTTCCACTTTGCTTGTGGCCTTGTCTAAATACTGATGGTGATTGTGGATTTAAAGCCTTCCATAGATTTGGCAGCTCATGCAAAGAGCCTCAGATGATCACTGATATCATACATAAGAGTGTTAATTGACAAGAATCCCTGTACACTTACTTTCCATGCAGGACCTCTAACCTCAGTGAGTTTTATTATGAGAATTAACTGTAAAAATTGTTCTCAAATAGTTTGTGTGTGTGTGCAAATTGTTAAAACTTTTTCTTAGTATAGAGTTGGTCTCCTGTGTATAAAGCTAATTGAAAATGAATCATAATAGAGAATGGGACTAGGAATGGAAAAGAGGGAGAAGGAGATGGGATAGGGGTGGGAGTGGGGATGGGAGAGTCGGTACAGTGGAAAGAATCACTATATTCCTAAAGTTGTACTTATGAAATTTGTATTAATTAAATAAAAGGTTTCTCTGGGGAAAAATGTCTCAGAGCCAGCACTGTGGTGTAGCTGGTAAAACTACTGCCTGAATTGCTGGCATCCCTTATGGGTGCCTGTTCAGGTCCCAATTACTCCACTTCTGATCCAGCTGTTGCTATGGCCTGGGAAGGCTGTAGAAAATGGCCCAAGTCCTTGGACCCCTGCACCTGAGTGAGAAACCCAGAAGAAGCTCCTCGATCCTGGCTTAATATGGGCACAGCTCAAGAGGTTGTGGTCATCTGGTGAGTGAACCAGTGGATGGAAGACTTGTTTCTCTGCCTCTTCCTCTCTGTAACTCAACTTTTCAAGTAAATAAATCTTTAACAAGAATAAAGAAAAGAAGAAAAAACAGAAAAGAAAAATTTAAATACACAAAGACATGCCCATTTCAATTAAGCAATTTAACTAATTTGTTTATGAGAATATTGCTGTTAATTCATCCTCACAATCAAGGTTTAGAAGGTTTCTATATCCCCGAGTTTTGAAGTATACTTTTGCAGTCAATTTATTTTGCTTCAACTTCATTTCTTAGTTAGACTGTTTCATTATAATTTATGCTTTAGTTTATTTTATATGAATTACCTTTAATATAATTTTTTCTTTTTCTAACACATGTATTTCAAATATTTCTCCCATCTATGAATTGCTTTTGATTTTCTGAAAAAATGTTTTTGAAGAGTAATGGTTTTACATGTAATGAAAACATAGATCGTCATTTTCCATTTATGAACTATTCATTTTTGAGATCTTAGAACATTTTGCTTATTCAAATCATCAATGGTTATTCTTTGGTTTATTATTAGATATAATAATTATGTGTTAGTCTATCATTAATTTCGATAGTTTTGTGCTTCCGAATACTATGCAGAAAATAATCTGGTTGTATGATTATTTTCATATGCTTATCCAGCTTTTCCAGAAAATGTGTTATGAAACCTATTTTTCCTTGAAATTATCGAATCACCTTTCACTTCTGAAATATATTAATTTTCCTTGTATCTCTATTATTATGACAACATTCATATAGATTCTTAAGCTAGTATGAAACTCTTGATTATCATGTGTTTAGTGTAAATATTGCAATCAAACAACCAACCTTCAAAATTTTATTTTCTGTTTTTGAAGTTATTTTGACATTTCTGTATACATTATTATTCCACATAAGTAATAAATTCATCATTTCAAGTTTTATAAGAAAGTCAATTGAGGATTTGTCAGGCATTGAATTTAACTCATTGGTCATTTTTTGATGAACAAACATTAAAATGATTTGATCTTCTATTTAAAGAAAAATCAGAAGTTATATATAATTATACATATTTAACCATTCAAAATTTTTATATGTTCCATATATTACTCCTTTGTCACATAAATGATTTGCAAATATCTTCTTACAGTTTGTGGATTGCCTTTATTTTAAAATAACTTTTGATGCAAAAAATTTGCAATTCTCATAAAGCTCATTTGTTCTATTTCTTCTTTTATTTCCTTTGCCTTTGCTATTATACCCAAGAAATCCTTTTCAAATCTAATGCCAGATAGGGTTTTCCCTGGTTCTCTTCTAAGAGATTTACAGTTTTTTCTCTTCTCACTTTAGGTATCTGATAATTTTGAATTAATTTTTGTATATTGTGTAACACAGAAGGCCAATATCTTTTAAAAGTTAATAGCTTTTCCAAAATCATGAGTTGAAAGAATGTTTACCTCATTGATTGGTCTTAGTCCTCTTCTAAAATATTATTTACAATATGCATGGGTTCTGTCTGAACTCTGCTTTCTGTTCAATTTATCTATTTGTTTTGTCTTAGTTTATATCTGTACAACACTATTTCTACTACTCATTGTATATCATGTTTATATCATTCTGTCTTAAAGAGTTAGGGTGAAATTTGGAAATGTGATTCTTATGAAGGGTGTTCAAAATGTTCTTAGAAATATTTAAAAATACTATATATCAATTCAAAAAACTGTAGCAAATTAAACATTTTAATACCATTTTCTATTCATTTTGTTATGACAAATAAAGTACATTTAGCAGAATACTGTAATTTTATGTGTAAGGAATAAAGAGCAACTACTTTTATGTTTTGATGATAGTAAGAACATTTTAGAATTTTTGAAACTGAAGTTACTATTATAATTGATATTTTTGATTTATCTCAAATTAGCTATTGATGCATTAGATGAGTAAAAAAATAATAGAATATGTAAACTGACATATTTGACTAAATACTTTGTTAAATCTGACAATCAGTATTATAAAATAAAAAAAAAATTTAAGCAGTTTTGTGCAGTGGTTAAATTGGCAATTCTTTTCTTAGTATCCATAACACAATGATGTGAATAGCATTTTATCACAGTTTTGTTTTGTTTTGTTTTGTTTTTTATTTGACAGATAGAGTTAGTGAGAGAGAGAGAGACAGAGAGAAAAGTCTTCCTTCTGTTGGTTCACCCCCCAAATGGCCGCTAGGGCCAGAGCTGCGCCGATCCGAAGCCAGGAGCCAGGTGCTTCTTCCTGTTCTCCCATGAGGGTGCAGGGACCCCAGCACTTGGGCCATCCTCCACTGCTTTCCTGGGCCACAGCAGAGAGCTGGACTGGAAGAGGAGCAACCAGGACTAGAACCCAGTGCCCATTTGGGATGCTACTGCTGCAAGCGGAGGATTAACCAAGTGAGCCACGGCACCGCCCCCCACCCCCATTTTATCACAATTTACATGAGATAAAATGCAGCAACACTGTTGCCATTACAGAATTATTATAATGTGGGAAATGTCTTTCCTGTCAAAAACCACTAATCTAAATGAGTGGCTAACCTACTATATCTAATGGGCTCCTGAGTACTGAATGAAAATTTAAACCAGTGGCTGATTCCAATTAACTGAACTGAAGTCCCCTTTCCCCTTCACAGTTGTATTGATCATGACGCATTATTTACCTTCTGTGTTTCAGCTATTTATCTATGAAAGGGGAATTCTATTTTACTAGCCTCAAGATATTGTAGTAATATGCATAGTTAATTTACTCTCTATGAGTGAATAGGACATCTTTGCATTGGATTATTATTAATAGATATTGCCTGTATTCCCACTGAACTTGGGTCTTTTTACATGCTGAACTTTTTGTTACAGGAAACATTAATCCTTTGACAATAATATAAATTAATGATATGTTATCTCACACAAAAAAAGAAATAAGGAAATAAAGAGGGAAGGAGGGGGACAGGTAGAGAATGAAGGGAGGAGGAAAGTATCATTAAAAAATTCCTTATACCTAGTGAACACAGAGCTGGAGGAGAAAGAAGAGTAAAGTGAACTGCAGAATAAAGAAGAATCCTTTAGGCCGGCACCGCGGCTCACTAGGCTAATCCTCCACCTTGCGGCGCCGGCACACCGGGTTCTAGTCCCGTTTAGGGCACCGGATACTGTCCCAGTTGCCCCTCTTCCAGACCAGCTCTCTGCTGTGGCCAGGGAAGGCAGTGGAGGATGGCCCAAGTGCTTGGGCCCTGCACCCCATGGGAGACCAGGATAAGTACCTGGCTCCTGCCATCGGATCAGTGCGGTGCACAGGCCGCAGCGCGCTGGCCGCGGCGGCCATTGGAGGGTGAACCAACGGCAAAGGAAGACCTTTCTCTCTGTCTCTCTCTCTCTCACTGTCCACTCTGCCTGTCCAAAAAAAAAAAAAAAAAAAAAAAAAAAAAAAAAAAAAACAAAAAACAAACAAAAAAAAAACCACAGAGAAGGGGTTAGCAGAAATTTGAAGACTTCATGAAGCTCCTTAGAATGTTTGAAAACATGAACCGTTAACACTGAAAGTGTTTTATTAATAAAAAGATATGTTCACGGTGAATTACCTGTTTATTAAGCAAATCAATGATTTAAAAAAAATGAAACAGATTAAGTGTTGGGATGTGCAAGTGAAAGTAGAGGCAGGACATGGGAACTCTTTTTCTGAAGAGTGCTGCCTGGCTAATCCTGTGTCTTTTCTTTATTGATAAGGTTTACAACAACCTATTGTAGAATGCTTTTCATGAAACTCTTAGGATTCTCTAAAACATGTTTTACAAGACATATTAGATAAGCGTGTCTGGAAAAACAGCTGCATGTCCTTGTGAAGCCAATGCCCCTGAGAGGGCTCAATGCTCTTCCAGTTCGCAAGTCGTAATCTATCCTTAATCAGTCCCTGCAGTCACACTCTTGTGTTCTCAGAAGAAAATATCTTCACTAGGAGGCATTGGCAAAAATCTTGTTCTCCACAACCAAGCAAATCACAATGCGCATTTTTCAGAAAAGAGTGATAACATCTCAAGAAGAACCTCAACCAGGTCCTTCAAGAAGTAGTCCAGGACAAGGTATCACTACCATAGGCGATGGCAGCTCCATGCATGTGACTGTCCCTGATGTTCTGCCAGTGGGACAAGATGTCTTGTGGAGGGGCAAGCCATTGACATTGCTGATCCTGACTCTAAGTGTGCCCAGTGGGAAATGTAGCACTGTGTGATATTTCTTGCAAAGTTCTTTAATGTTATTTTTAAGATTTATTTATTTATTTAAAAGGCAAAGAGTTACAGAGAGGTAGAGAGAGAGAGAGAGACAGTGGGAGAGAGAGAGAGAGAGAGAAAGAGAGAGAGAGAAAGAGAAAGGGATGTCTTCTATCCACTGATTCATTCCCAAAATGGTTGTAATGGCTAGATCTGTGCCAATCCAAAGCCAGGAGTCCAAAGACTTGGATCATCTTCCACTGATTTCCCAAGCCATAGCAGAGAGCTGGATTAGAGGTAGAACAACTGAGTCTTGAACCCGTACCAAGATGGGACCCCAGTATCTCAGGTGGCAGCTTTACCTGCTACGCCACAGAGCGCTGGTCCCTCAATGTTTGAGTTATAGGTGTTTGTATTATAGGTTTTAACTAGAAAAGTTTAAAAGGGAAAAAATAATTTAAAAATAGAAAAAAATGCTTGTAAGATAAGCACATAAAGAAGTAAAATATTTTTATGAAGTAGCAAATTGTGTTTACGTTTTAAAGTAAAGAAGAAATATTTAAATTTATAAAATAAAATGTTTCAGTGAATAAAATTTAGTTTATTATCAAACAAAGAAAACTAAATTTTCTTTAGAAAATATTTTTGGACAAATCTAGTGTAATCAAGTGTAGTGTTTACAAAGTCCATATAGTGAACAGTAATATTCCAAATGATTGCATTTGCTTATCACTCACTCACTGATTTACTGAGAGCAGATTTCATTCATGGCAAGTACCCTACACAGGTATAGCACTATTTATTTTTCAAATCAAATTTTAATGAAAAATTTAAAATCACTATTGTAAGTTTTCATATTTGTGGGTTAGAGTATGATAATTTGATACATGTATTCAAGGCATAGTGATAAAAGCTGTTAATATTTCTGTCCTGTCAAATATATCACATTTTACTGTATCTTTTCTATGTTAAGATATACAGATATCACTGTGTTATAATTATTAATAGTATTCATTTTAGGGACATGTGTACAAGTTTGTAGCCTATTTATTAGATTATTTCATCTAGATTCATGCAACTCATAATATTCTCAAAATGACACGAACAATTAAGGAAGTATTGTTCAGCACATATCCCCATTGTTAACAGATGTGATTGTATTTGGTTGTCCGTGTCACAAATAACCACAATTCCATTTCTTTTTTTTTTTTTTTATTTATTTATTTTTTAAACTTTTATTTAATGCATATAAATTTCCAAAGTACGACTTATGGATTACAATGGCTTTCCCCCCATACCGTCCCTCCCACCCACAACCCTCCCCTTTCCCACTCCCTCTCCCCTTCCATTCACATCAAGATTCATTTTCGATGATCTTAATATACAGAAGATCAGCTTAGTATACATTAAGTATGCATTTCAACAGTTTGCTCCCACACAGAAACATAAAGTGAAAAATAATAGATGATTTTTTAAAATGATGATGAAATCAGAGCAGACCTATTGTCATGTTTAATCCCAGTGAGAGTCAAGTTGGGAATTGATAATTTCTTTTTTTTTTTTTTTTTTTTTTTTACAGAGGATCCGTTTAGTATGCATTAAGTAAGGATTTCAACAGTTTGCACCCCCATAGAAACACAAAGTGAAATATATTGTTTGAGTACTCGTTATAGCATTAAATCTCAATGTACAGCACATTAAGGATAGAGATCCTACATGAGGAGTAAGTGCACAGTGACTCCTGTTGTTGACTTTACCAATTGACACTCCTGTCTATGGCATCAGTAATCTCCCTATGCTCCAGTCATGAGTTTCCAAGGCTATGGAAGCCCTCTGAGTTCTCCGATTCTTATCTTGTTTAGACAAGCTCATAGTCAAAGTGGAGGTTCTCTCCTCCCTTCAGAGAAAGGTACCTCCTTCTTTGATGGCCTGTTCTTTCCACTGGGATCTCACTCGCAGAGATCTTTTGCCAGAGTGTCTTGGCTTTCCATGCCTGAAATACTCTCATGAGCTTTTCAGCCAGCTCCGAATGCCTTTAGGGCTGATTCTGAGGCCAGAGTGCTATTTAGGACATCTGCCATTCTATGAGTCTGCTGAGTATCTCACTTCCCATGTTGGATCACTGTCCCCTTTATTTACTCCATCAGTTAGCGTTAGCAGGTACTAGACTTGTCTATGTGCTCCCTTTGACTCCCAGTCCCTTCACCATGACCAACTGTGAACTGAAACTGATCACCTGGAACAGTGAGATGGCATTGGTACATGCCACCTCGATGGGATTGAATTGGAATCCCCTGGTATGCTTCCAACTCCACCACTTGGGGCAAGTCAGCCTGAGCATGTCCCAAATTATACATCTCTTCCCTCTCCCATTCCCACTGCCATGTTCAACAGGGATCACATTTCAGTTAATTTTCAACACTTAAGAATAACTGTGCATCAATTACAGATCTAAACCAGTCATATTAAGTAGAACAGATAAAAAAACTACTAAGAGGGATAATGTATTTAGTTGTTCATTAACAGTCAGGGCTATGCTGATCAAGCCACCATTTCCCATAGTGTCCACCTCACTCCAACAGGTTTCCCTCTTGGTGTTCAGTCAGTCGTCACCGATCAGGGAGAACATATGGTATTTGTCCCTTTGGGACTGGCTTATTTCACTCAGCATGATGTGTTCCACATTCCTCGATTTTGTTGCAAATGACTGGATTTCGTTGTTTCTTACTGCGGTATAGTATTCTAAAGAGTACATATCCCATAATTTCTTTATCCAAACATCTACAGCCAACTTATATTTGATCAAGGATCTAAAACTAATTCCTGGAGCAAGGACAGTCTATTCAATAAATGGTGCTGGGAAAATTGGATTTCCACGTGCAGAATCATGAAGCAAGACCCCTACCTTACACCTTACACAAAAATCCACTCCACATGGATTAAAGACCTAAATCTACGACCTGACACCATCAAGTTACTAGAGAACATTGGAGAAACCCTTCAAGATATTGGCACAGGCAAAGAATTTCTGGAAAAGACCCGGGAGGCACAGGCAGTCAAAGCCAAAATCAACTATTGGGATTGCATCAAATTGAGAAGTTTCTGTACTGCAAAAGAAACAGTCAGGAGAGTGAAAAGACAACCGACAGAATGGGAAAAAATATTTGCAAACTATGCAACAGACAAAGGGTTAATAACCAGAATCTACAAAGAGATCAAGAAACTCCACAAAAACAAAACCAACAACCCACTTAAGAGATGGGCCAAGGACCTCAATAGACATTTTTCAAAAGAGGAAATCCAAATGGCCAACAGGCACATGAAAAAATGTTCAAGGTCATTAGCAATCAGGGAAAAAAAAGAAAAGCAAACTCTTCAGATTCAACTCCATTAGATTTATTTTCTGAATCGTATGTTTCTCAACATTCCAGGACATTTTCTAATGTTCTAATTAGGCCTTTGCTCCTAATTGTTCTTTTGTGTTGCGTGCTTTTGAATCACACATCAAATACAACTTTCTTTCTAAATTTATGCCTACTTCTAGCAGGTGCAATAAACTGCTCCTTATTCATGTTCTTTCAACCTTCTTTTTAAGCCTCTTTTGCATAAAATATAGAGTTTTATTCTCCTGAGAGTCTGTGCCAGAGGGGAAGGGGATGTTTTTACTCAATCTTATATCCTCAGCATCTATCATATTGCTTAATGCAGAATGTCATGTTATGATTAATATGATTACCATAGAAAATAACTGTTAAGACAAAGCAGTGATTTCTGATTAACAGTTACAGGTAACTTGTTTACATTCTTGAAGATATTTATTACATGTATTTGAAAGGTGGAGTGATACAGAGAGAGATTTTGGTTCACTCCTCAATGGCTGCAATGGCTGGGGTGGGCTGGCAGCCAGGAGCCAGAAACTCCATACAGGTCTCCCATGTGCTGGCAGGGACACAAGTACTTGGCCATCTTTGACTTGTTTCCCAGGCACGTTAGCAGGGAACTGGACTAGGAGTAGAGGGGAGCAGCTAGAACTCCAGCTGGAGCTGTGATATGGAATACCTGTGTTGTAGGCAGCAGCTTAAGTTGTTGCACCAAAATGCCAGCCCTCAAGATGGTTACATTGATTGTCCATTTAGTTCTATAGGTGTAAAATTTACACTATTATGATCTTCACTCTGCTGTTGAGTACATGAAGTCAAATACAAGTACAGCAATGTATGTACAGATATTTAATTTTATACGATTAATAGAGTGGTAGGACAGAATTGTTTTTCCTCTGTGTTTACAGTGGGGTGCAGGTATATCTCTAAATTTTGGAGGCCTTACTACAGGTGAGGTTCTTCAGGAGTTTTGCAAACCCATTTGGGGAAAATAAAATTTAGAGAACAATTTAAGCCAGTTTTTTTTTTTTTTTTACAGGTAGAGTTATAGACAGTAAGAGAGAGAGACAGGTCTTCCTTCTGCTGGTTGACTCCTCAAATGGCCGCTATGGCTGGTGCTGTGCCGATCCAAATCCAGGAGCCAGGTGCTTCTTCCTGGTCTCCCATGCAGGTGTAGGGGCACAAGAACTTGGTAAGCCAATGTTCTAAAAGTTACTGCCATGAGATAAAATTTAAGAGTTGCATCAGAGCATAATTTAACCAGCATCAATTGAGATGTAAGTAATGATAAACTATTTTTCCTCCCATAAATGGCAGTTCGTCAACTGTCTTAGCTGAGCCTGCTTATATAACAACAAATGCGCAAGGAAGACAGTAAACAAAGACAGATACTGCTTTGTTCTGAGAAATTAAAGCAACAGCAAAGACTAATTCACATTTCCTGCCACAAACTAACCAAAACTTTTAAAGTTTTAACCATGAGCCTAAATGACTATGTATATGCCAACTTCAAATCAAAACAATTTTTCTGGCTTCTGTCAAAAGACTAACAAGATTAATTACTTGATTTTTATCCCAATGGTATCATAATTAATAAATTTTCAAATTTATGCTGAATGACTATTTTCATAAAAATGATAAATGAGTGATTTTTCCTAATATTTTTATGTGACTGCAACACTTCCAAAAATAAAAATGTTTGGTATTGTTTCAGTGAATATCTTTTTCTAACTTCCTTGAAATTCTGAATCTGCTTATAACACTAAGTGAGAGAAGAGTGGGACCATAACAGAAAGATTTTTCACAACTCAGTATGGTAACAAAGGAACTTTGTAAATAAAGATTATTATAAAAAAAGAAAATCCATAAAAAGTAAGTACTAACTTCTAACAGTCACAAACATTAAAAAATGTGGAAATACAGAAAAGTTCCTCAGAGCTTTGTTGTTTCAGTATTCAAAATAAAGTAATGGAATATTGAAACAATTAACAACCACATGCAACAGAAAGCTTACCAAAGATGACAGTTTTATGATTTCTAAAATGATATATATATCAAATATAAGAAATTCTATTCTAGAAATTCATTATGTTCCATCTAATTGACAATCATTTTAAAATATGTATTTTAAGAAGAAAATCTGCTAAATTCTCAAATACTCAATCAAGTTAATTAACCAATAAGAAGATCAAATAATTTACTGAGCTTCATTCATGGGAAGTTCTTACAAAAGATTAGGCTTAGATAGAACATTTTCAAATCAGTATTATATTTACAAACTAAATTCTTTCCAACAAAAGGATACACTCAACTGAATCAATAGAGAAAAAGCAAATACAATATTTAAAAATTATGTCTTGCATAAAAGTAATCTATGAACAAGCAATATATTTGTTAAAAAATGAATAAAATTGAGCCTTATTTGTCTAATTGTAAAATCTTCATTTCTTCAGTTTTGTTTTATTTTAAAATGTTGATTGTAGCCACCAGTATCACTACCATAGTCACATACATATTGATTCATCTGCATGTCCTAAAATCAGATAATCTATGTTCTTTATTATTTCTATCATTTTCTTTTACTGATGTATCTATTTTGTCAGTTACAAACTGTAGCCTCTGAAAATTGTAATTCAGGTTTTTTATCTGCTCTTCTGAAAATCAACTAGTTATTACTTTTTTCTTTATAAAATAAATTCCTGGTATCAAAATTCTTCTAACAGACACATGATATGAAGCAAGCATTGATATTTAAAGACACATGATATGAAGCAGGCATTGTGGCGGAACAGGTTAAGCCACCGCCTACAATGCTAAGCTTTCTGTATGAGTACTGGTTCAAGTCTCAGCTCCTCCACTTCAAATCCAGCTTCCTGCTAATGGCCTGGAAAAGCAGCAGAAGCTGGCCCAAGTGCTTGAGCTCCTACACTCACACGGGAGACCTAGCTGGGACATGAACCTGCACCTCTGAGATATCGACGCTGCAGGTGGAGGCATAGCCTACTAAGCTGCAGTGCCAGCCTCTCTCTACACTACTTAAAGAGGTAGATCCAATTTCAGGAAAGCTGGTTTGGCCTGTTTTGTGTGAATATTCACATTTCCATAGTTAGGAAATAGTAGAATCAGTGGTTTAGCAACAACTGATACTATGATTCTTAAATAGTTACACATTACATTCTACAGGGGATCAAAATGTACCTCTGAAGCTGTGCTACTTAGGCCTAAAGATTATTTTAAGGTACAGGCAAATGAGATTCAACAGATGTAGAAAAACACCTTTTAGAGCTTCTTTTCACTGACTAAAATCAGAACCTTCTGAAAAATGAGGACTGACATAAAATCCCTCTTCTAAGAAAGTTTCACGGTCATGAAAATGATGGAAATTTGGTGGTAAAATAGACCTTACCTGCACAAATAAACCTAATTAATTGGTTTGTTTCATATATTTATTGCCTTAGAATTTACTGCCGTATAATCCTAAACCCTTCTTTTTTTTGTTACTTTCCTACAAATTTATTGTACATTGCAAAGATATTCTTTTTTTAAGATTTGTTTATTTATTTGAAAGACAGAGATACAGAGAGACAAAGTGAGAGATACACCAAAGCCAAGAGCCAGGAGTTTTTTCTGGGTCTCCCATGTGGGTGCAGGGGCCCAAGTCCTTGGGCCATCCTCTACCACTTTTCCCAGGGGCTTTAGCAGGGAGCTGGATGGGAAGGAGCAGCCTGGACTGGAACAGGCACTCATGTGGGATGGGATGCAGGCACTGCAGGCAGAGGCTTAACCTTCTATACCACAGGGCTGGCCCACATAAGTTCAGGTTTAACTGCTCGTTTGAGTTTCTGATAATTGAGTTTCCTTCTGTATAATATGTACTCCACACATTATGAAAATGGTTTTCCTTGTGAAGCTTTTATTAATCTAATTTTCAGGGCCCCAGCCAATGCACCTTAGTGGGTTGAAGAAAAAGTTTGGTTTCTTTTGCTATTCTGTCCTTTACCTGTATATTAAACAGATTCATGAAAACATCACCAGAGAAAATACACTCACTAAACCCTGTGTGATAGTCATGCTATGAATGCTAAAAGGGATTAAGAAAATCCCATTGCAAAATGTCCTATTTATGTTATTGTTAAAAGGTAGTTGAAGATAATTTAAGTAACTCAGCAAGGTTTAAAGTTTAGTAGGTTAAAACCCAATTTTCTTGACTGACTTTTCTATTATAACATGTCTTTCACCCACCACATTGACAATCATTTTTCTAGGCTGAAAATGAAACTATAGTTCAATGTCATAGTGAACAGAGATTTAATAAAGCTAGCTTCAGTGAAAATTAGTATTTTAGGTATTTTTCCAATTTCAGAATGTTCCAAATATAATAGAGACCCATATACGGCTTGCTCTTTCTCTATAGCTTAAGTAATAACTATAAAATATTAGGCCTATCCCCTACTGATATTGTAATAGACTTCTACTAAAATCTTCTCTAGTCATTGTACAGTTTCAAAAGAAGACTATCATCTGTGATACATTCTGAAATCAAAATAACAATTTTCTTTAGCTCCATTATTTTTCCTGTGCAAGTGCTGAAATTTGAAAGCATATTAACATGTTTCAAACCTTAGTAAATTGCTTTTGCTTCCTTTGGAATGGACAGTAATGAATATGCATTGAGGCATTGAGAGACTTGCATTTAGAAGCCAAAAATTGTCTTAATTTATGGTATTCGAATTGGCACTTACTTAGTTGATCTTGCCTTGTTCAAACTGTGCAAAGAAAAATTGTTGGGATGTATCTATATTAATGTTAGAGGTAATTTCAAATGATGAAAAAAGTGTAGTGAAACTGTGATTGATCACTACAAACTAAAACAAAAGATTTAAAAATTTCATCTAAGCCTGCTTTAAAATAATTAACAAATGTGTTTATTTAGAAAGTGTGCTTTTATTCTGTATGTTTGGAAGTTGCCTAAAAGTTTCTGGGCTTTTAATTTCTAATTTCATTCCTTGCAGTTGCTATTTGTGTACCTGAGAACAATGTATATTCTGCTGTTTTATGTGGTGGTGTATAAAAGGTGTTAGGTGGCAGACGTTATAGCTTAGTGGGTAAAGCCACCGCTTAGTATGCCTACATCACACGTGAGTGCTGGCTACTCCACTTCTGATCCAGCTGCCTGCTAATGACCTAGGAAAAGTAACAAAAGATGGCAAACATACTTGGGCCCATGCCACCCACATGGTAGACCTGGAAGAAGCTCCTGGTTCCCAACTTCTGCTTGGCCCAGCGAGGCCATTGTATCCTGGGGAATGAACCAGTGAATGGAAGATCTCTCTCTCTGCCCCTTCTCTCTTGCTTTCTCGCTCTCTCTCTCTGTCTCTGCCTCTCAGTAACTCTGACTTTCAAATAAATCTTTAAAAAAAATTAGGCTGGGACTGATACTGTGGCACAATGTGTTAGGCTGCCATCTGCAGTGCCAGCATTCTATATGGGCACAGGTTCATGTCCTGGCTGCTCTACTTTGGATCCAGCGCCTTGCTAATATAGCTGGGAAGTCAGTGGAAGATGGCCTAAGTGCTTGGGTCCCTGTACCAATGTGTGAGAGCAGGATGAAGTTTCTGGCTCCTGGCTTTGGCTTGGCCCTGCTCTGGCTGTTGCTGCTATTTGGGGAGTGAACCAGCAGGTGGAAGACCTCTCTCTGTAACTCTGCCTTTCAAATAAATAAAAATAAAAGCTTTTAAAAAATAGGCCTAGACGATATACAATGTTATTCAATTGGTTTAGTTACTTTTGATCTTCTAATTGTTCTATTATGAAAATAGGAAAGTAGATTCTAGCTATTACAGCTGAACTATTTCTTTATGTCTGTCAGTTTTACTTATTTATTAAGTTCATATATATTTATAATTTTTGTCTCTGTAATATTTTGTCTCCATAATGTTTCTAATAAAATTTCCATCTTTATATATCACAATTTTCATTTGTATCTGATTTTAATTTGTGTAGCTATTAAAGCTTTCTCATGAATACTGTTTTCCTGATACACCATTTCCAACCCTTTTCCTTTCAGTCTTTTCTGGCTGAATCTAAAGCAAGTCTCTTGTTGACAACAGTTTGACCATCTGGTTTTCTTTAATCTTGTGTGACAATTTCTGCTTTTTGATTGGGTTATTTAATTCTTCAGAATCAATGTTCTTATTTTTAATGTATCACATTAATTATTTAGAGTTACGTTTATCATTTTACTATATATATATAAATGTATCATGTCTTTTATTTCTCTATTCCTCCTTTATGTTTTCTTTTCTATCCTATGTAGTAGTATTTATTTAATTATGTATTCAATCAATTTTCTGAGTTACTTTTTAATTACGTTTCCAAAAGTTTTCCTATATTTCTTCACTTTCCTGAATTAGCTTTCAAAATATACTAACTTAATTCTGAGTTCATGTAGAAATGTTATAACTACAGATATCTATTCCCTTGCCCTTTTGTGGAAATACAGCTTTATATTATGTATATCTCTTTACTTCTAAGTTGAAGAGATTGAAACTAAACGCAAAAAGTCTGCAAGTGTTACAAAGATTTCACCTATTTTATGTATAAAGATCTCATAGAACAATAAGCAAAAGATTCACCATCCAATTTTTCTTATCAATTTTCATTTTAATGTGATATTAATACATTTAAAACAGATTCAATGTAGTTTATAGATACAATTCTATGAATATCTGATGCTTTTCTTCCTCCCTCTCTCCCTTTCCCTTTCTTCTCATTTTTTTCTCCCTTCTCCTCCTTCCTTGCTCCATCCCTCCCTCATTCCTTTCTAACTTTCTTTCTTTCTTTGTTTTTGGGATAACAGATTTTAAATTTACATTATAGTCAAAGGCTTAAGGCTCCACTAAATAAACAGTTCACTCAGTAAAACATAAAAAGATCCTACTTTAGGAATATAGGTAAGGGATATAAACAATAATCAAATGGAAAGATGGCCATTTCATTCATATATAGTTAATTTTTAAATTTTAAATTTTAAAATTTGGTCTCATCCAGCTCATTTGTGCTGTTTTTGGGAAAGATATTATACTGATATCACATTTCTGTATGTTATAGACTCCATATATGTGTGTGTGTGTATGTGTGTGTATGTAAAATTTATATTATTGCTTTTGAAATTAGTCAAGAGGATAGAAGAGAAAAACATGATTTTGCTACATTCTATAATCGCACAATTATCTTTGTGTGTGTTTTATAATTTTTTCCTTATAAACTTTGCATATGTGTGTATTAGAATTACAGTCACGGGACTGGCGTCTTGGCTAACTAGGCTAATCCTCCACCTGCGGTACAGGGCACCCCAGGTTCTAGTCCCGGTTGCTCCTCTTCCAGTCCAGCTCTCTGCTGTGGCCTGGGAGTGCAGTGGAGGATGGCCCAAGTGCTTGGGTCTCTGCACCCACATGGAAGACCGGGAGGAAGCACTTGGCTCCTGGCTTCGGATCGGTGTGATGCCGGCCGTGACGGCCATTGGGCAAGTGAACCAACGGAAGAAAGACCTTTCTCTCTGTCTCTCTCTCACTGTCTATAACTCTCTCTGTCTCTCTTTCTCTCTCTAACTCTGCCTGTCAAAAAAAAAAAAAAAAAAGATTACTGTCATTGCTGCATTACTGTCACTGGGCCAGCAGAGTGGCGCAGTACATTACTCCTCTGTCTGTAGTGCCAGAATCCCATATGGGCGCTGGTTCTAGTCTTGGCTGCTCCTCTTCCAATCCTACTCTATATCTCAAAATAAATAAATAAAATCTTTAAAACAATAATTACTGTCAGGAATAACTTCTTTACAGGTGCAAGAAAACCATTTGGTATTTATGGTTAGACAAATGTGCCAGAATAAAAAATCCACTACATTTTAGTTAATCTGGAGGAGTCTTTATTTCATGTTTTAATTCTGAAACATAGTTTGAATGAATACAGGATTTGGAGTTGGCAGTGTTTTCTTTGAGCACTTAGAATAAATAATTCCATGGCCTTCTAGCCTGCATTGTTTCTAATAAGCCTCAGCTGTTAATTTTGTTGAGATTAATTTCTAAAAAGCAAGTGATTTTTTTTTTCTCTTCCTGTTTTCAAGATGCTATACGAGTCTTCGGCTTCAGCACTTTTACTCTAATGTGTTGGTATATAAATTTTTTCTCTTATTTTACTTAGAGTTTGTTTTACTGTATGTGAATACTTTTATTTTCCAATATATTTGGTAAAGTTTCTCCCATTATTTCTTCACTTACTTTTCTCTTACTTCTCCTTTTGGTATTCCTACACTGCCTACATTGGTAGACTAACATTGCACTTAATAGATATGACTTTCTTAATTTAAAACCACATAAAATTATTTCATACATAAATAATTAACATACATTTATCTATTTACATTTATACAATATATCTGTATTTTCATTAGTACCAAAATTAATTTTGAAATTTTTTTTTTTGGTTAAGCTTTCTTTTTTTTTAACTTTTTAACTTTTATTTAATGAATGTAAATTTCCAAAGTACAGCTTATGGATTACAATGGTTTCCCACCCATAACGTCCCTCCCACCCGCAACCCTCCCCTTTCCCACTCCCTCTCCCCTTCCATTCACATCAAGATTAATTTTCAATTCTCTTTATATACAGAAGATCAGTTTAGCATATATTAAGTAAAGATTTCAACAGTTTGCTCCCACACAGAAACATAAAGTGAAAAATACTGTTTGAGTACTAGTTATAGCATTAAATCTCAATGTACAGCACACTAAGGACAAAGATCCTACATGAGGAGTAAGTGCACAGTGACTCCTGTTGTTGACTTAACAAATTGACACTCTTGTTAATGGCATCAGTAATCACCCTAGGCTCTTGTCATGAGCTGCCAAGGCTATGGAAGCCCCCTGAGTTCACCGACTCTGATCATATTTAGACAAGGCCATAGTCAAAGTAGAAGTTCTCTTCTCCCTTCAGAGAAAGGTACCTCCTTCTTTGATGACCCGTTCTTTCCACTGGGATCTCACTCACGGAGATCTTTTTGCAGAGTGTCTTGGCTTTCCATGCCTGAAATACTCTCATGGGCTTTTCAGCCAGATCTGCATGTCTTAAGGGCTCATTATGAGGCCAGAGTGCTGTTTAGGATATCTGCCATTCTATGGGTCTGCTGTGTATCTCACTTCCCATGTTGGATCATTCTCTCCCTTTTTTATTCTATCAGCTAGTATTTGCAGACACTATTCTTGTTTCTGTGATCCCTTTGTTTCTTAGTCCTATCACTATGATCAACTGTGAACAGAAATTGATCACTGGGACTAGTGAGATGGCATTGGTACATGCCACCTTGATGGGATTGAATTGGAATCCCCTGGTATGTTTCTAACTCTACCGTTTGAGGTAAGTCAGCTTGAACATGTCCAGAATTGCACATCTCTTCCCTCTCTTATTCCCACTCTTACATTTAACAGTGATCACTTTTCAGTTAAGTTTCAGCACTTAAGAAGAATTGTTTATTGATAACAGTATTCAACCACAAGTATTAAGTAGAACAAACAAAAGTACTAAGAGGGATACCATATCAAGTTGCTCCTCAACAGTCAGGGTGGGGGCTGATCAAGTCACCATTTCTCATAGTGTTCATTTCACTTTAACAGGTTTCCTTTTTGGTACTCAGTTAGTTGTCACCTATCAGGGAGAACAAGTGGTATTTGTCCCTTTGGGATTGGCTTATTTCACTCAGCATAATGTTTTCCAAATTCCTAACAGGGATCACTTTTCAGTTAAAATTTAAACACCTAAGAATAATTGTGTGTAAATTACAGAGTTCAACCTGAGAATACTTCAAAAAGTTTTTGGAAAAGTGAAATGAAAATTTAAATTTATTTTAAAACAATTTTTTTAATTCATGCGTAGATTTTTCATTTTACACGTTTCCATGTGCTTCCTGAATATTTTTAACATTTTTATTTTTAATCTATTCTTGTCTTCTAATTGTTAGTTTTTACAACAAATATGTATTATTTTATGGTCATTTATGCATGAATTTTATCTTTCCTCATTGCTTATAGCATAGATTTTATGGTGAACAGTAGTGGGACTCTCTCTCTCTCTCTCTCTCTCTCTCTCTTTTTTAATTAATTATTTGAAAGACAGCAAGCCAGAGACATACACATAGAGGCAGAGACAGAAGCAGCCAACTCTCAAATGCCCACAATGGTAGGGAGCAGGGTAAGGTGGAAGAGAGGATGCAGAAACTGAATGCAGGACTCTCAGGTGGGGGACGGGAACCCACTTACGTGAACAATCACTGTTGCTTCCCAGGAGCTGCGTCAGTGGGAAGCCAGTCAGGAGCCAGAATTAGGAACTGAACTCAGCTACTATGAAGTGCGACATGGGCATTGTTACCACGAGGCTATCTGAACTTTCTAATAGTGGGACTCCTTACTGTGTATGTATGTATATATATATATATATAATAAAATTTTGTGCAAAAAATCATTATTTTTATAAATTAGTCTAGGTTCTTTTGTCATGGTTATACAAGCTAGTAACAAGAATGGATTTAACCATGTTTTTGTTTTTCTTTCTTTCTTTGTTTCTTTATCTTCGTTTGCCATTTAAAGTATTACTGCCACTCCAAGGCTCTAATTAAATCAGCTGAGTAATTGGGAGATGTTAGGCACAGAGTTAGAGCCTGCTATAAACCTACTAACCTTTGTTCAAGGAAAATTACTAATACAGAAGATGGAAGGTCATGCTAAAGGTGGAACAAGTTGCCATCACTCCACATACTTTTAGTTCTGTCCCACACGCTATTGTAGTTCTGCATTTTCCTATTCATTTAAAAAAATCTTTTGAAATACAATATTGATTCAAATAATACAATTTTTAATTATCACCAAATATAAGACTATTTCCAAGAGAGCTACTCCTCATTCCTCTGTATCTTAGCAATGTAGTGAGGAAAAGAGTTTCTTGGTGTTTACTAAAGAAGAAAATTTTATCTGAAATTTGGTAATAGAGAATTGATATTGGGAGGAATAAAAGGATTGTATCAAGAACAGCACTGCTAATAACAATTAACATTTACTGTAAAACTACTACTTTAAATAATTTACATGTGTTACTTTTAACATAGTCTCAGATAGAAAACATATTCGTCACAATTGTGAACATCACAATAATTCCCAAGTGCCTTTATTGTCCTTTTGTAAGACACTCTATTTAACCCCAAAAAGCCTGAGACAATGAGATTTATGCAAGCATGTTTACAAGAGCAATGATTTCAAGACCTACAGATGACATAAAATGATTAAAAGGTTTTCCACCGGTATAATGCTTTTTCATTTAACAATCATGTGAAAAGAAATTTAATTACTAATTTATGTGATTTTATGATTGATTCTCATATTGTCTTGGTGATCTGCGATAGCCCAAATCCTATTTCTTTTAAAAAAAAGTAGGGAAAAAAGACTGCATTTAATGAAAATATGCAATTGAGAGAACTGAAAAAAAAAAAAAAAAAAAAACCTTTTCTTTTCAAAAGCAATCAAACATCAGGTAATACATACTGTTGAAAGATTGCAAATTTAAAAGCTTATAGGACTTTGAAGCAACAGTGTTGCTCCTATTTATAATCATTTCCTCACCTCTGGAAATTGAGAAAATAATTTTTCTCGAGTCATACTCAAAAAATGTTTTAAAAAGATAGATTTTTTCCTACATTGTGAATAGTGCTTTTAGATATTTATGTCAGTTCCTATTGCATACATTGTTGGGGAATAATAAAATTTTAAATGTAACACCTCACACACATATTATATGTATATATATATATATCTCACAAGTTTAACATTTTTGCTGGGTTGTTAAAGTAAGTCTTATTTTTTTTTATTTTTTATTTTATTTATTTATTTATTTTTGACCGACAGAGTGGACAGTGAGAGAGAGAGACAGAGAGAAAGGTATTCCTTTGCCATTGGTTCACCCTCCAATGGCTGCTGCGGCTGGTGCGCTGTGGCCGGCGCACCGCGCTGATCCGATGGCAGGAGCCAGGTGCTTCTCCTGGTCTCCCATGGGGTGCAGGGCCCAAGTACTTGGGCCACCCTCCGCTGCACTCCCTGGCCAAAGCAGAGAGCTAGCCTGGAAGAGGGACAACCGGGACAGAATCTGGCACCCCGACCAGGACTGGAACCCGGTGTGCCGGTGCTGCAAGGCGGAGGATTAGCCTAGTGAGCCGCAGTGCTAGTGTAAGTCTTAAATTGAAAATGATAAACAGATCAGCCAGTCTGGATTAAATTAATATCATTTATGGATGTCTCCATCTTCTAAGAATCATTAATTACATCTACCATAATGGAGAGTCCATTTTGTACCATGCAATAAAATAGAAACATAATATTTGACTTTATTAAATTCATTCTTCAGTAATATATGTAGGTTTTATTTTTTGTGAAAAAGTGTATAATAAATATGTTATGAAAATTCATAGTAAGTTGGTAAAAACATTCAATATGCATCACAGAGGAATATAAGGGAAATGATTTAGAATAGAGGGTTCAGAAAAAAAAAATTCACGAGGAACTGACCTGAAAACTTACCTTGAAAGATGAGGATGAGTGGTGCAGAATGTAGGTTTAATTGGGCTGCATTCTAGATCAGAAGCTCTATTTGAACATGCTCTGAAGCTAAAAGAATCTGACAAACATAGGGGCCTGTGGTTGTAATTGATCAAATAGTTGCTGAGGTTGGGAAGGACCTGTAAGACAGAATGTGTCAAACTTCATAATCTATGTTAATATTTGACATTTTGTTATATGGATGGTTGAAGGTCATTGGATGGCTTTAAAGCAAACAATCAATGATGTGCTCAGATATTTTCATTATAAAAAAACCCTCCAGTCACTATGTTGCTTTTTGAAATTATTTGTTTAAAAAGAGGCAAAGAGGATAAAAAACTTTGTCCTGTGAAGAAGGAGTAACACAGATCATAACACTGGGGAAGAGGTGAACTGGGGGAAGCTGAGTTACATTTGAATTCATACATCAGAATTTTTGATTAACTCATGCAGTAAATGAGGAAGAAGGTATTTTTTAAGAAGACTTTAACCTTATTTGTGCCAACAAAATCAAAATGATTCATATTTTTTCCTATTAGTTATCCTATCCATTTTCTTGGCAAAGCAATAGAAAATTCTCAATTTTCTAGTTAGATCAAGAGTGTTCAGTTCATGCTCCTCCAGCATTCCATTTTGTCATGTAAAATAACACATTTTGCTAGATTTTTATAAGCTACATTAGAGTTATGATCAGTGGAAATACAGTTTATAATGATTATGGCAATCATCTATTTAGAATTAAACTGTGGCCTAGGGGACTCTATGGTTCAAGGTAGGAAAGAACTAGAGAAAGAAAAGTACCAGACACAGAGGTTGCTAGGTTGTAATGGGCTCTTTTCAAAAACAACTCCTATGATTCTTTTGGATAGAGGTGATATGGCAGTGTTAGAAATTACAAAGAGGGGTGGCATTGTGGCATAGCTGGTAAAGCCACTGCCTACAGCGCCGGCATCCCATAGGGCACCAGTTCAACATCTGACTGCTCCACTTCTGATCCAGCTCTCTGCTATGGCCTGGGAAAGCAGTGGAGGATGACCCAACTCCTTGGGCCCCTGCACCCACGTGGGAGAACCAGAAGAAACTCCTGGCTCCAGGCTTCAGATAGGTGCAGCTCTGGTCATTGTGGCCACCTGGGGAGAGAATCAGCAGATAGCAGGCCTCTCTCTCTCTGGCTCTACCACTTTGTAACTCTGCCTTTAAAATCAATAAATAAATCTTTAAAAAAAGAAAAAGAAAGAAATGAACCTGGAGCATGAATCAAATCAAGTCAATGTTAGAAAGCGTGTTAAGGGGGCTGGCGTAGTGGATTAAGACACCACTTCAGCATTGGCATCCCGTTTGGACACTATTTAAGTCCCAGATGCTCCACTTCTAATTCAGCCCTCTGCTAATGCATCTGGGAAAGCAGAAGAAGATGACCCAAGTCCTTGGGCTCCTTCATCCACATGAGAGACCTGGATGAAGATCTTGGCTCCTGGATTTGGCCAGGCCCAGTCTTGACTGTTGCAGCCACTTGGAGAGTGAACCAGCAGATGGAAGATACGTGTGTGTGTGTGTGTGTGTGTGTGTGTGTTTCCCTCTCTGTAACTAAGCCTTTCAAAGAAATCCAAATAAGTCAAGTAAATCAAAATAAGTATTTTTAAAAAGAAATCTATAACAAAAATAATATTTTAAAAAGGCAAGAGCTCAAGTTACAGAAACACACGTTTTTATTAACTTTGAAACATGCTATGGATTGGAAGAAGGGAAAGGGGGGCTATATTTTGTGGAGCTTTAAAAATTTTAGGAAGTAAATCTCAGTATTGGAGATACACATTTGAGATGTAGTTGATATAATTGAGCAGTTTTTTAGGCATATTCAGTACTTGAGACATTAGAAGTAATAAGTATTAAACAAATATTGAGAAAACATGTATATGTATACATATATATGTGTGTGTATTTATATATATATATATATATAACTGAAAGTATCATTATGTGGCTGAAGAGCATAGATTGGATTATAAGTATTAAAAACATATGGAATTAAATTTAAAGACTGCATATGCATAATGAAGGCAAACAAGAAAAGTCATTTATATAAAGCAGCATCTATGGAATTTAAGATTCAGAAAATTTCATTTGGATTTCCTCTTTTGTAAAATGTCTGTTGAGGTCCTTGGCCCATCTCTTAAGTGGGTTGTTTGTTTTGATCTTGTGGAGTTTCTTGATTTCTTTGTAGCTCCTGGTTATTAACCCTTTATCAGTTGCATAGTTTGCAAATATATTTTCCCATTCTGTCAGTTGTCTCTTCACTTTCCTTACTGTTTCTTTTGCAGTACAGAAACTTCTCAATTTGATGCAATCCCAAACGTTGATTTTGGCTTTGACTGCCTGTGCTTCTGGGGTGTTTTCCAAGAAGTCATTGCCGGTACCTATATCTTGCAGGGTTTTTCCAATGCTCTCTAATAATTTGATGGTGTCAGGTCGTAGATTTAAGTCTTTAATCCATGTTGAGTGGATTTTTGTGTAAGGTGAAAGGTAGGGGTCATGCTTCATGATTCTGCACATGGAAATCCAATTTTCCCAGCACCATTTTTTGAATAGACTGTCCTTACTCCAGGGATTGGTCTTGGATCCTTGATCAAATATGAGTTGGCTGTAGATGTTTGGATTGATTTCTGGTGTTTCAATTCTGTTCCATTGGTCTATCCATCTGATTTTACAGATTTGGAATGGGTATTGTAGTATAATAGGTTATGCCACAGCTTAGGATACTAGCATCCTATGTCAAAGTCCCTATGATCAAGTTCTGCCTCTACTTCTGCTCCAGTTTCCTGTTAATGTGCACCTGGTAGACAGCAATGAAGTTTCATGTACTTGCATCCCTTCTACCCACAGAGGAAACCCAGATGGAGTATCTTGCTCCTGGCTTCAGCCTGGTCTAATTCTAGCTATTATGGACTGTTGGGAGTGAAACAGAGGATGGAAATTCTTTTCTTTTTGTCTTTCTATCTCCCTCTCTATCATTATTTTAAAAATCAGTAAATAAATTAAAAAAAAACTAAATGTTTTCATAGAAGCCATAATATATGTATTTGATAAAGTAGAAATGATTGACAGGATTGGCACTGTGGCACAGCAGATTAAAGCCCTGGTCTGTGGTGCAGGCATCCCATGTGGGCACTGGTTCGAGTCCCACCTGCTCCTTTTCAGATACAGCTCTCTGCTGTGGCCTGGAATAACAGTAGAAGATGGCTCAAGTGCTTGGGCCCCTGCACCCACAAGGAGACCTGAAAGAACCTCCTGGCTCCTGGCATCGGAACAGCCCCGTTCCAGTCATTGTGGTCATCTGGGGTGTGAACCAGCAAGTGGAATGCCTCTCTCTCTCTCTCTCTCTCTCTGTTCCTGCCTCTGCCTCTCTGTAACTCTGCCTTTCAAATAAATAAATAAATCTTAAAAAAAAGATGAATGGCAGTTGTTGCATTTTTGTGCTTGACTTTTAAACATCCAATAATGTTAACTCATAGCTATAAATCTAATCCATGATTTTCATTTAAGTAAACTAAAATTTCACAAGTGAATATTCACAGAGTTTACTATACTTAAAAAATTTCTTCTAAGTAACTCAACTATATGTTCACTCTTTTTTAAAAATCAGGTTTTTGACTTAGGCAACTGTCTGATAGAATTCCTTCTAAAACTGATCTGAGCCTTACTGACATCATGATTGCATTTGTATGAGATTTTGTATGAAGTAATTTGTAATACTCTCTTTAAATTATTTAATTATGACAAAAATTTGTTTTCTATCCACTCAAAAGACGCAAATTGGTTTGTGTTTATTGCTGAGTTTTGCCAGGAATCTTTTAGCATTGCCTTATTTATAAACTTGAAGAAATTCAAGTTTTAATATAGAAAGTCACAGTCATTCCTTTATAAATCAAAAAATAGTTTCTGAAAGGGTTATATAGTAAACATTTCAAGAAAATAGGCTATGTAGTATTTTTTATAACACTTCAGTCTTGCTGTTGTGCCTTTAAAACAGTCAATATATAAATAAATGGGCAAGACTGCATTTCAATATAATTTTATTTGTGAAAGTAGGTAACTACTTCAATGGGCCATAGTTTACTGATCCATGATAATGCATATTGAGTATAACTATATAAGCTGTTTTCCCTTAATAAGGCAATTTTATAGCGTGGATTAATTTCATTTGTAATAAAATAAGCACTGAAATATTTTATCCTATTCTGTTAGTTTCTTCTTCAGTATAACTTGTGCAGAAGCTCCTTAGCTTGTTATAATCTCATTTGTCTAGTTTTGGTTTTGTAGCCTGTGCTTTTAGTGTCCTTTTCAAAATGTCAGAGCCTACAATAATGTCTTGAGGTGTTTCCTCAACTTATCTGATTTTTTTTTAAATTGATGTTTGTGTAGAGTGTTAGGCATGGATCTTGTTTAAATACTTTATAGAAATACAGTTTCTTGGCATCATTTATTAAAGAAACTATTTCTTTTTCATGATTTGATTTTAGCTTAATTGTGAAAGGTAATTTAGTTATATACACTTGGATTTTTCTTTTGGGACTTTGTATTCTATTTCATGAAACTATATATCTCTTTTTATGCCAGTACCATGTTTTTTGGTTATAATGCTTCTGTAGGATGTCTTGAAATCAGCTCTGTTCTTATCGCTTAAGATTTATTTGGTGATTCTGAGTCTTTTATTTTCATTCATGTGTTTTAGGATAATTTTCACTGGATCTGTGAAGAATGCCATTGGTATTTCCACAAGAGTTGCATTGAGTCTGTAAATTGATTTGGATAATATGGGCATTTTATCAATATTAGTTCTTCCAAACCATGTACATAACATTTATTTCCATTCTTTTGTATCTTGTAAAATTTCATTTGTAAGTACTTCATAATATTTATGAACTATTCATCAGACAAAATATTAACATATAGTTGCACAAAACTCAACTCAACAAAAAGAACAACCAGTCCATTTAAGAAATGGGCAAATGATTTGGTAAACATTTCTCAGAAGAAAAGATAAGATTGTCAATGAATATGTGAAAAACACTCAATATTCCTGGTCATCAAGGAAATACAAATCAAAACCATAATGAAGGGGTGAGCACTGTGACACACAGTTAAAACATTGCTTGGGATGTCCACATTCCATATTGTAGTGCCAATTCAAGTCTTGATCCTCTGTTTGATCCAGTTCCCTGCTAATGTGCCTGAAAAGGCAGCAGACAATGTTTTAACTACTTGGTTCCCCATCATCCTCATAGAAGTTGTGAATGGAGTTCCACTATACTGATTTCAGCCTTGCCCAGCATTGGCTGCTTTGGACAGTGAGGAATGAATCAGCAGAAGTAAGATATCTCTGTGTCTCTTGTCTTTCTGTCATTCTTCCTTTCAAATAAATAAATCCTTTTAAAAACTCTCAATGAGGTATCATCTGACTCTAGTTAATATGTTTATCATGAAAATGAACAAGTATCAAATGCTGATGACGATGTGGAAAGTAGGGAACCATTAGATCCTGTTGGTGGGAGTTTAAGTAAGCATATGTATCAGAAGGAACAGTATAGAAGGTCATTAGAAAAAGAAAAAAATATATCTACTATATGACATAGCTATCCCGCACAGCTATGTAAAGGAAATGAAATCAGCATATGAAAGAGATACTTATAATCCCATGTACATTTGAGCAGTATTCACAATAGTCAAGATGTAGGATCAAACTGGGTATCTGTTGGTGAATGGGAAAAGAAAAGGGGGTATATATACGTAATGCAGTATTAGTCTTCATTAAAAAAAATCAGTGGAAACCTGAAAGATGCAGCAAAATTGATAGAACTGGAACAATTGTTATAAGTGAAATGAGCCAGAAGCAGAAAGACAAATATCAAATATTGTCTCTCATATCATGGGAATTAAAACACACACACACACACACACACACATCACCTCAATTTAAAATATTGATTATCAGAGTCCAGAAAGGTGAGGTAGGAGAAGTGTCAGAGGTAGGATAATGGGTACTAAAACACAGAAAGTTAAATGTCGCAGATTCTGGTGTTTCTTCAATACAGTGGGGGTGACTATGCAATATTCTAAATAAAAAACTGGAACTTGAGGTATATTAGTAGTCTCCAAACAAAAAGAAAAAATAAAGAAATGGATAGAATGGTTGTCTGGTACAATTGACTTAAAATTTGCATATGTACTGAAATGTTGCATTGTACCCCTCAAAAATGTTGGAGTACTGCATGCTGATTCAAAAGTTAAGCATAAATAAAGAAAACCACGCATCTGAGACACACTATAAATGTAGCAGTTTATTATACTATGTCTCATAAATGTATACAAATGTTTAAAATTCAAATATGAATGAGGAAGTAATAGAAAATAATATATTTGAAAGTAATCCTGGCATATTTTGCTTAGTCTAAACATTGACTAGTAATATTATAACAATAATAAATAATACAATAGTATATTATTGTTAAGAAGGAATAAGGTTTTACTGCTGTTTTTAACAGAAATTTCCACAGATTTGAATGAAATATAAAGGTGAATGTAACATGTACTTTTGTTGTAATATTGTGCATTAAGTTTCCATCTAAATATTGCAAAATATTTATTTTACTACCTAAGAATGTACATTACTATTTCACCTTGATGCTTGTTATATTTTCAAATATTTATTTATTTGTTTGAAAAGCAGACAGAGAAAGGAAGATCTTAGATCCACTGGTTCATTCCCTAAATCACCACAACAGCTGGTGATAGGCCAGGCCAAGACAGGAGCCAGGACCTTTTTCAAGCTCTCCAACATGGGTGGCAAGGGGCCAAGGACTTGGCATCTTTTGCTGGTTTTCCTGGTGCATAATGAGGGACCTGGATTGGAAGTTCAGTAGCTGGGACACAATCTATTGCCCATATGGGATGCCTGCATGACAAATTGTGGCTTACTCCACTACACCATGATGCTGGCACCTGTTGTTTGCTTAAATTGATACTCTCATCCTATAAGTTTGTAGAGTAACATACATATCTATAGAGGTATATTTTTTGTCAGGTAGAAAATTGATTTTGTATATTATTATATTTTTTATGATATTAACCCATTTTGTCTCCAACCTTGAATGTTTTTCCTGAGGAAAATATGAAAATGGATATAATGAAAAAAAGTACACATGGCTCTTAAAATATTTTTACACTCTAATAAACTTATACTTTAATTCCATTTCCATATACTTTTTGAAGTTACCTCAGTTTTAACCTCTTCCCCACATAAGTTTTTTTGATTATGCTTACTAACTTGCTGGTTCTTTCATTAATGTGACAATAAATGATTACATGTTTATTTTTTGACTTGTATGAAACATTATTTGAACCCTTTTATTATTTTTTGATGTTATATTCGTATAAAGAGATGGGATTTCATGTATCTAATAAGTACAATTGTAAGAAGATAACCACACTTTCCTACCTCTCCAACTTCATCCCTCAATCTCACTGCCTCCTTCCTTTATACTTTTTCTTTAATTTTTGAAGGACATGCTTTCAAGCTACTCTATAATCACAGGCTTAATTCACCAAAAACGTAATCTTCAACAAGCAAAAATTAGGAAGACCACTGTTTCATAAGAGTATAAATAAGGGCTAAAATCAATAATCATATCACAGGATGTCTGTTTCATTCCTATACATTTTTTGTACTCTATATTAAATATCACATACCAGAAAAAACATATATTAATCTTTTTGGGACTGGCTTCTTTCACTAAGCATCGTGATTTTTAGTTGCATCAAATTTTTTTTTTTTTTCACAAAACTCTAGTGTTAATTATTTTTTTATGACTGAGTGATAGTCCTTCAGGTATATATACCACATTTTCTTTACCCAGTCATCTGGATTGATTCCATGTCTTAGCTATTGGCAATTGAGTTGCAAATACAGTCATACGAATAACTCTTTCAAATGTTGTTTTCATATTGTTTGGATACATTCCCAAGAATAGGATGGCTGAGTAATATGGTAGGTCTATTTTCAGATTTCTGAGCAATCTCTATACTGCCCAGTCCGAATGGCTATCATTCAAAAATTTAAAAATAAATAAATAAATGCTAGAGGATGTGGGAAAAAAGGTACCCTAATGTACTGTTGGTGGGAATGTAAAATAGTACAAATATGATGATAGGAATAACTGCTCTTGTGTTGTATCTTCTTGAAATACATATAATTTGGAAAATGCTGATGCCAAAATACAAAGATTTATTTATGGATTTAAGGCCTCAGTCCAATATAAATGGGGCAAGTGCATTTCAAAGATACCTAATCTTTCTTCTAGCAATTGTTGATTGATGACAAATTACATCTGTTAAACAGGCTGCCAATATTTATACTGATAAAATGTGGAGCTGTTCCAGTTATGTATCACTTTTTTTTTTTTTTTTTTTTTTTTTTTTTGGACAGGCAAAGTGGACAGTGACAGAGAGAACAGTCTTATTTTCTGATGGTTCACCCCACAAGTGGCCGCTACGGCCGGTGGGTTGTGGCCAGCGTGCTGCGTTGATCTGAAGCCAGGAGCCAGGTGCTTCCTCCTGGTCTCCCATGTGGGTGCAGGGCCCAAGGACCTGGACCATCCTCCACTGCACTCCTGGGCCACAGCAGAGAGCTGGACTGGAAGAGGAGCAACCAGGACAGAATCCAGTGCCCCAACCGGGACTAGAACCCTGTGTGCCGGCGCCGCAGGCAGAGGATTCGCCTAGTGAGCCATGGCGCAGGCCTAATGTAATGTAGTTTTTTTTTTTTTTTTGACAGGCAGAGTGGACAGTGAGAGAGAGAGACAGAGAGAAAGGTCTTCCTTTGCCGTTGGTTCACCCTCCAATGGCCGCCGCGGCCGGCGCGCTGCGGCCGGCGCACCGCGCTGATCCGATGGCAGGAGCCAGGAGCCAGGTGCTTTTCCTGGTCTCCCATGGGGTGCAGGGCCCAAGCACCTGGGCCATCCTCCACTGCACTCCCTGGCCACAGCAGAGGGCTGGCCTGGAAGAGGGGCAACCGGGACAGAATCCGGCGCCCCGACCGGGACTAGAACCCGGTGTGCCGGCGCCGCAAGGCGGAGGATTCGCCTAGTGAGCCGCGGCGCCGGCCTGTAATGTAGTTTTAAAATATGTTATCTCAAGGCTGGCGCCATGGCTCACTAGGCGAATCCTCCGCCTTGCGGTGCCGGCACACGGGTTCTAGTCCCGGTCGGGGTGCCGGATTCTGTCCCGGTTTCCCCTCTTCCAGGCCAGCCCTCTGCTGTGGCCAGGGAGTGCAGTGGAGGATGGCCCAGGTGCTTGGGCCCTGCACCCCATGGGAGACCAGGAGAAGCACCTGGCTGCTGCCATTGGATCAGTGTGGTGCGCCGGCCACAGCGTGCCAGCCACGGCGGCCATTGGAGGGTGAACCAACGGCAAAGGAAGACCTTTTTCTCTGTCTCCTCTGTCTCTCTCTCTCTCACTGTCCACTCTGCCTGTCAAAAAAAAAAAAAAAAAAAAAGAAGAAAAAAAAAAAGAAAAAAAAAGAAAAAAGCATATGTTATCTCAAAAAAAAGACAGAAAGGGAAAAGTGTGGGAAGGAGAAAGGATGAAGGAAGGATGGAAGAAGAGGAAGGGAATGTTGTTATTTTCTTAGAGTTGTATCTATATTCATATTCAAGCTGTTAAAATTAATTAAAAATTAAATTTAAAAAGTATGAAACAAAAATAAAGAGAAGATGCTAAGCTGAGCAAAAACCTGAGCATAAAAAATAAACTTGCTATTTTAAACCGCTGGACAGGAGAGAGAATCTCAGTTGTAGCAAGGGCATATTCCCAAATATCCGTTTGCTTTCTTGGGAATATGTCATAAACTCTTCTGAATTAGAAAAGTCAATGATTCTTTTACGTTTCTCTTCTTATCTAATTTCGCAATGTTAGCATTGTTCAGCAGGTGACACTATCTAAATATCTCATTTCAATTAGTCTATTTGTTCTTTATGTTATTAAAATTATTTTAAGTATGCTTATTAGGAGCAGGGTGGTTTTACTAAATAGGGCACATTTATTCTATCTTTAATGTAGAACACATCTCTTTAGTTGACAAGTCACTATTAATGATAAAATTCCTGTCTTTGAATCACATTCCAGAAGCTGAGTTTTATGAATTAGACCACAAAATTTTGTTTTCAATAGCTTTGTTGTCTTCACTTCTCTTTAAAAATAAAAGCTGCCATAGGTGAGATTCTGCCTTGTTCTCAAAGCCCTTGTGAGTACTAGAGTTCTTATCTAGATCCACAATCTCAGTATTTGTGTAATTCTTCCATATATCACTATACCAATCATTAGATATCAATCTTTTCTTTGAATGTTACATGAGTTGTTTGGAAAGAAGTTTCTGATTATGTACATCTGAATGCTGTCTAGTACCCTCTGACACTTCTGTAAACCTACAGAATACCCCTGTAGTGCTTCTACTATTACCTTTCTTGGCTGTCTCTTACTGCGCCATCAGTGTGCCTCTACGTATTTTTTTCTGGTGGCCACTTCATCAGAGAAATTCCTTAAATAACTCACAATGAACAAAATGCATACATTAACCCCCCTTCCATTGCTGTGTGTATGTGCTAAACTAACAGTGGATACCTGAGACCATTGTATCAGTTCCAACATACAATGAGTTTTTACTTATACCTACATTCCTATGATAACTTAATTTATAATTTAGGCACATTAATGTTAAGAAAAATAACTAATAATAAAGTGTAACCACTTTAACAGCATCCCATAACACCAGATAAATTTCATCTATTTCTCTCTAGTGTCCATGGAGAGGATGGCAAATACAGCATGAACACTATAAACAAAGGGATACTTAACATTCCAGCTGGAACCTGAAAACAGAGCAAAATTTTCCCATGCTCCTCATAGTAACATTCTACAAATATAAACTGTTTACTTCTGGAGTTTTCTGTAAATATTTTTAGACTGTAGTTACCTGTGGATAACTGAAACTGGAAAGTGAAACTGAGAATAAGGAAGGATTATTGTTCTAGCAATCAAAGAAAATAACTCCTAATATCTACATAATTGATATTGATTGAAACAAAATTCTGAAGTATAGGATTCGCCCTTTAATTCTATCCTTGTGGATGACATCAATGGTGCTAATCATTGGCTTAGTATTCTAGAAAATGAATGTGTTTTCTTGTTATTGTTGTTTCATTTTTAGAAGAAATAACTAGTGCTATGGGCAATGATGTAATAAATTACAGTAAAATAAAATTATTGATTAATTGTATGGAAAAATGACAAAAACTGATGAAATATATTGATTTCAAAGATGTGGAGAAATTATTACACTCATTCATTTTTGGTAAGTGTGTAAATATAAAAAATTATAAAATTATTTACTAGTTACTATCAAACTTTTAAGTATGTCTAACCTCTCTGCAATCAGATTCTGAAGCTTATTTCTGAACAAAAATAAAAATGATGATGTATAAAGCTATATTGGCAAGATGTGCATTGTAGCATTATTTGTTTTGGCAAAACAAAACAATAGAAACAGCAAGATCAATATCACAGGAAAGGGGCATACACACACATCATACTTCTGTGTATTGAGTTGTTGTTAAAGATATGTCAGAATTACATGCATTCTTTCAGAAGGGCCCATGATATACTGAGTAACAAATACTGTGAAGTAATCCATGTATTATTTTCTTGTATATTTTTATAAGGGAAAAATTTCTTTCTTTTCAATCTTCTCTGATTTTCTCTCTCTCTGGCTACTCTGCTTCCTGTCTTTGTACACACACTTGCACACACTGACAAAACACATAAGCATATACATATACAAGGACATTTGAGACAATAGGTATAAAGAAAATTGTGAAATAATACATTATGTATTCACATTAAATATACATCTAGTGATGGTATTGGAGAATATATGAAGAATGTTACTATTGTTTGAATATGAATTGCTTAACTTTTTACAATGTAGGTTATTAAATTTGAAATTATAATGGTCATAACACCTACAGCTAACTAAAAAAAGGAAAGTATATGGAAACCAATAGAATGGGATATTAAAGGTATAAAAGGTTTAAATAAAAAACAAATAGATCCAAAGTATTTTTGAAGACTTTTGCAATAAATGATAAATAAAAAATAGTAATTCTTGATTTGTTCCTACTCACTTTCTCATTATAATAGCCAAAAAAAAAAAAAAAAGTAAATTTATGTTGGTGCTCATTACTGCAGAATTTTCCAATGGCTTGATAAGTAAAATTTCAATCATCCAAAGATTGACAGATAGGGTAGTTCAGAGATAACTGCAATACTGATTATGGAGTGAACAGAAAACCAACTGATATCTTTTGAGCTGACAGTGTTTGTTTTACTTTCCTATATGTCAGAATTTTATTGACATAATTATTTCTATAATTATTGCAAGATAAAATTATTCAGAAATTCTTCATGAGTTGAAAGGAAATTGGACCAGAGGAGGCACATTTTACCTTAGAATATAAAATTACAATAAATGTGTGGAGATTCAAAAGTCAAAATAGCCTGCCCAGATAGTGAAAGCCCTGGCAAAATATTAGGGTTTTAACCTCCTATTTGTTGATTACACAGGTGGGTTTATTAAGACAACAAGGCAGATATCAGCCTATGTGGATAAGAGGAGCAGAAGAAAATGAGAGGAAAATAAATTTGTGTGCAATGGTAAGAGGAAAGAAGTCCTGAAAGTAGGACCCAGCCTCTTGTCAGTCTCCCCTAGCACAAGTTGTTCTTGCCTGTCTTATCAAAAGGATCTCACTGAACTGAGGGAGTTAAACAGTTGTCCCCACTAAACTGAAGGAATCAGTTGCTTCTCCAATAGATAAAAACCCTGAATCCACAACCGCATATCCCCCACACAGACTTTCCCAGAAAAGGGAAGAGGGGAGAAGAAATGGGGAACCGATGTTCATGTCCATAAAAACCCCAGTCTGAATGTAGAGTGAGGTCTCAGTCCTTTACTGAGATGCTTACCTGGTCTATCAAGTATAGCAATTTCTGTTTCTTCACTTTTTCCAGTAAACTAAGCTAAATTATCTTCTTGTCTGCTCATTCATTGACTGTGTTCTTCGTCATCTACAGAACGAGTTCCCAGGGTTCACATCAGTGTTTACAGGTTACTGTTTATTTTTGTTTTATTTTGACTAGATTTGTTGTATGTTATCATTTATTTCACTCATTTATGATTTCTTTATTCTCAAGCTAAGGAAATTCAGTGCCGTCTGTTATTTGTTTGCTTGCTTTCTTATCTGGCATCTATTTAGCCTATATAGCAACACTAATGATCATTGGAAAAATAGTCTCATTAGTTTCGTATAGCTTGTTAATTGTATAAACTAGGAGTCCTGACTTCATACAGCCAAGTAGAGGATATGATGCCCAAATTGAAATTGTAAAGCCAATTCTCCAAGATTCTAGATCTAGAACAGATAAATACAACCATGGGAGATAATGACAGAAGCACATTCATTCCCATGCAAGTGCCTATGCATGCAGATAATTTGCTTATCTTAGACAAATATATTTTCTTTAGTCAGCAATTATGTTTATATACATATATATGTGTGTGTATGTATGTGTATACACATACACATATACACATATATTCTCTATTCAATCATGTATACTAGTATACATATTTCTTGTTACAATTAATGTGCATCTATAAAACTAATATATAAATATAAATACTTTTATATTGTCTGAAATTTTATAATACAACCCAATTCCGTGGCTCATTGTATAGATTAAAATTCAAGGAAGCATGAGTCTCACAGACAATGCATCAGAGATACCAAATGTGCTACTTGTCAATAAAGCTCTGTGTTTTATATTGTTGAAACATCTTTGTCAAAATATATTTCAATATTGTCAAAAAATTTCCATTACAATCTCCTAATTCAAACACATTGGGAGAATTTTACATTTTGCATAAATTGTTAAAAACTCAGAGATCTTCTGAGAGTCCTTTTAATCACTTTATAATATTGCTTCTGTCTAAAATATCTTCCTTTTTTTAAATGCATGCTTCACTAACAAAATGAGTAGTGAACTCCAGGATATTTTCTTTTTTTGCTTTATAAATTAAGGTACATATCATTCCATCTGGTTATAATAATAATAGCCTAAATGAGATTCATTTCTCCTACAGCCCTAAGGGAAGGGCAGAAAACTACAGACCCATAATAGAATCTACCAATTTTCTCAATGTACAGCACACTAAGGACAAAGATCCTACATGAGGAGTAAGTGCACAGTGACTCCTGTTGTTGACTTAACAAATTGACACTCTTGTTAATGGCATCAGTAATCAACCTAGGCCTTGTCATGAGCTGCCAAGGCTATGGAAGCCCCTGAGTTCAATGACTCTGATAATTTTTAGACAAGGCCATAGTCAAAGTGGAGATTCTTTCCTCCCTTCAGAGAAAGGTACCTCCTTCTTTGATGACCCGTTCTTTCCACTGGGATCTCACTCGTGGAGATCTTTCATTTAGGTTTTTTTTTTTTTTTTTTTTTTTTTTTTTTTTTTCCCAGAGTGTGTTGGCTTTCCATGCCTGAAATACTCTCATGGGCTTTTCAGCTGGATCTGCATGCCTTAAGGGCTGATTCTGAGGCCAGAGTGCTGTTTAGGACATCTGCCATTCTATGGGTCTGCTGTGTATCTCGCTTCCCATGTTGGATCATTCTCTCCCTTTTTGATTCTATCAGCTAGTATTTGCAGACACTAGTCTTGTTTAGGTGATTCCTTTGGCTCTTAGTCCTATCATTATGATCAATTGTGAATAGAAATTGATCACTGGGACTAGTGAGATGGCATTGGTACATGCCACCTTGATGGGATTGAATTGGAATCCCCTGGTATGTTTCTAAGTCTACCGTTTGAGGTAAGTCAGCTTGAGCATGTCCCGAATTGCACATCTCTTCCCTCTCTTATTCCCACTCTTACATTTAACAGTGATTACTTTTCAGTTAAATTTCAGCACTTAAGAAGAATTGTGTATTGATTACAGTATTCAACCAAAAGTATTAAGTTTAACAAACAAAAAAATACTAAGAGGGATAACACATCAAGTTGCTCATCAACAGTCAGGGTGAGGGCTGATCAAGTCACCGTTTCTCCTAGTGTTCATTTCACTTTAGCAGGTTTCCTTTTTGGTGCTCAGTTAGTTGTCACCTATCAAGGAGAACGAGTGGTATTTGTCCCTTTGGGATTGGCTTATTTCACTCAGCATAAACAGTATTTTTCACTTTACGTTTCTGTGTGGGAGCAAACTGTTGAAATCTTTACTTAATGTATGCTAAACTGATCTTCTGTATATAAAGAGAATCAAAAATGAATTTTGATGTGAATGGAAGTGGAGAGGGAGTGGGAAAGGGGAGGGTTGCGGGTGGGAGGGACGTTATGGGGGGGAAGCCATTGTAATCCATATGCTGTACTTTGGAAGTTTATATTCATTAAATAAAAGTTTAAAAAAAAGGAAATTAAATCAGAAAAAAAAACTACCAATTTTATTTATTGCTTTCTCCTTTAAAAAGTACAATTTAAAATGAAAATTTTACAGACACTGTACACACATTTAATTCACTTAACCTGATATAGTCACATGAAATATTTCAGCCAAATGAAAACTCAAAATGTCACTTTAATTAATGGAATGGAATTGTATTTTGAATAAATTATGCATACATTTTAGAGAGTTTAGAGCCAAAGACATGTTAGCAAAATACTCATGTATTAAATATTTTTCTAACATACAATCAAATTTGTATTAATCAAATATCTTCCTTTTGATATCACTGTACTTAAGAATACTAAAAACATTTTTCAGCTAATTCTGACCAAGCACTAGCAACAGAACAAATGTAAGAGCTTCATTTCTCATGAATATTGTTAAAGCATCAGAATTTCATGTAAGACAAAGGACAATGATGACCAGAAACTCCACATTTAAAATCTCTACACTAATAGATATATAATGTACATGTATATATTATAGATATATATATAGCTGATATTCATATACATACACACATATATAAATAAACACACATACACAGTGTGTATATCAGATGTCATTAGTTTGCTTTTTGCTATTAGAACTAAAATGTTTGTGAGGAACTTCTTTGTAAACAAAGGTTTATTTTAGCTCAATATTTGAGATTACAGGACTGTGAAGACACACAATCCAGGGACATGTTAATGGTGAGTGTGGAAGCAGGATCGCATTGTGAGGCAGGAAGCAGAGATAGAACACCTAGGCTGAAGTTGAATTCAAATAATCAGATTTCTTATGAGAACCACTCTCTGAGGGATGCCCCTATAATCTACAGACTTTCCACAGGCACCTACTTTCAGATACCAGAAATAGATCATTTTCCACTCTTAATTAACCAGTCATTAATATTAATGCATTAGAGTTTAAACAATGGCTTAAGTTTCAGTGAGACAAATCCTGCCGAACCCATAACAAATGATATTCTTTTTTTCTGGTAAAGATTTATTTCTATTTCAAATATATATATTTCTCTCTCTCTCTCTATATATATATATATATATAGAGAGAGAGAGAGAGAGAGAGAGATCTTCCATTTCTGGTTCACTCCCCAAATGGCCACAGCCACCAGTCCAAAGCCAGGAGTCCAGAGCTCCACCCAGATCTCCCACCTGCTGCAGGGGCCTAAATCTTGGGCCATACTCTGCTGCCATTTAAATTTATCTTTTGAAAACTGCCTGTTTATGTCCTCTGCCCATTTCTTCACTGGGTTATTTTTGTTGTTGTTGTTGAGTTTCTTGAGCTCTTTATAGATGCTGGGTATAAATCCCTTATAAGTTGCATAGTTGGCAAATATTTCTCTCATTTTCTTGGTTGCTTCTATTGAATGTCTCCTTTGCAGTGTGGAAGTTTCTTAGCTTTATATAATCCCATTTGTCTCTTTCTGCCTTTATTCCCTGGGCTTCTGGGGTGTTTTCCAAGAAGTGTTTGCTTATACCAATGTTTAATCAAGTTTCCCTGATGTTTTCCTGCAGTAATTTAATGGCATAAGGTTGAAGATTTATATCCTTGAACCATTGTGTATTGATTTTTTTATAAGATGTAAGGCAGGGTTCTTGTTTCATATTCTGCACATGAAGATCAAAGTTTCCTGGCAGCATTTGCTGAAGAGACTGTCCTTTCTCCAGGGGTAGATGCTAGCTTTCTTGTCAAAAATTTGTTTTTCATGTGTGGATTAATCTATGAGGTTTCTATTCCATTCCATTGCTCTACACGTTTATTTCTGTACCATTACCAGGCTATTATGATTATAACTACCCTGTAGTATGTCTTGAAATCTGTTATTGTGATGCATTCAGCTTTGTTTTTGTTGCTTAAGATTAGCTATTCATGGTGTCTTTTGTTTCCATATGAAATTTAGCATTGTTTTTACTATATCTGAGAAGAATGTCATTGGTATTTTGATTGGGATCACATTGACTCTGTAAATTACTTAAATTGTTGTATGGACATTTTGATAGTATCAATTCTTCCAATCCAAGAATATGGAAGATTTTCCCATTTTTTGTATTATCCTTCAAGATACCGAAGACCTTCTTCTCAGATCTGGGAAAAAATGATGCTGAAATTTATATGGAGACACAGGAGACCTCGAATAGCTAAAGCAATCTTGTACAACAAAAACAAAGCTGGAGGCATCACAATACCAGATTTCAGGACATACTACAGGGCAGTTGTAATCAAAACAGCATGGTACTGGTACAGAAACAGATGGATAGACCAACGGAACAGAATTGAAACACCAGAAATCAATTCAAACATCTACAGCCAACTCATATTTGATCAAGGATCCAAGACCAATCCCTGGAGTAAGGACAGTCTATTCAAAAAATGGTGCTGGGAAAATTGGATTTCCATGTGCAGAATCATGAAGCATGACCCCTACATTTCACCTTACACAAAAATCCACTCAACATGGATTAAAGACTTAAATCTACGACCTGACACCATCAAATTATTAGAGAGCATTGGAAAAACCCTGCAAGATATAGGTACCGGCAATGACTTCTTGGAAAACACCCCAGAAGCACAGGCAGTCAAAGCCAAAATCAACATTTGGGATTGCATCAAATTGAGAAGTTTCTGTACTGCAAAAGAAACAGTCAGGAGAGTGAAGAGACAACCGAGAGAATGGGAAAACATATTTGCAAACTATGCAACTGATAAAGGGTTGATAACCAGAATCTACAAAGAAATCAAGAAACTCCAAAGGATCAAAACAAACAACCCACTTAAGAGATGGGCCAAGGACCTCAACAGACATTTTTCAAAAGAGGAAATCCAAATGGCCAACAGACACATAAAAAAATGTTCAAGATCACTAGCAATCATTGAAATTCAAATCAAAACCACAATGAGGTTCCACCTCACCCCGGTTAGAATGGCTCACATTCAGAAATCTACCAACAATAGATGCTGGAGAGGATGTGGGGAAAAAGGGACACTAACCCACTATTGGTGGGAATGCAAACTGGTTAAGCCACTATGGAAGTCAGTCTGGAGATTCCTCAGAAACCTGAATATAACCCCACCATTCAATCCAGCCATCCCACTCCTTGGAATTTACCCAAAGGAAATTAAATTGGCAAACAAAAAAGCAATCTGCACATTAATGTTTATTGCAGCTCAATTCACAATAGCCAAGACCGGGAACCAACACAAATGCCCATCAACGATAGACTGGATAAAGAAATTATGGGACATGTACCCTATAGAATACTACAGCAGTCAAAAATGATGAAATCTGGTCATTTGCAACAAGATGGAGGAATTTGGAAAACATCATGCTGAGTGAATTAAGCCAGTCCCAAAGGGACAAATATCATATGTTCTCCCTGATCAGCGACAACTAACTGAGCACCAAAGGGGAAACTTGTTGAAGTGAAATGGACACTATGAGAAACAGTGACTTGATCAGCTCTTGTCCTGAGGGTTGATGTACAATGTAATACTTTATCCATTTTAGTATTTTTTGTTGTTGTTTTTCTAGTATCCTTTTCTATTTGTTTGTTTAATTTTTTAAAAATTTCTATTGTAGATATCTTTAAAATTCTTGATTAAATTCATTCTAAGGTTAAAGTTTTTTTTTGTAGCTATAATGAATTGGACTAATTTTGGAAGTTCATTCTCAGTCATGGAATTCATTGTATAAACAAAGTCCATTGACTTTTGTGTCTTGATTTTGTATCCTGCAACATTACCAAACTTTCTAATAGTCTCTTAGTAGACTCTTTCAGTTTCACTATTTTGGGATCCTGTCATCTGCAAACAGAGATAATTTGACTTCCTCCTTTCCAATTTGTATCCCTTTGATTTTTCTTGCCTAATGGCTCTGACCACAACTTCTAGAACTATAATGAGTAACAATGGTGAGTGTGGTCATCCTTGCCTGGTTGCAAATCTTAGTGAAAATGCTTCCAAGTTTTCCCCATTCAATATGATGCTGGCTGTGGCCTTGTCTTATGTTGTCTTGACTATTTGCTGAACTCTTTACTTAACATAGAGCTAATCATGTTTATAAAGTCAATTGAAAAGAGATCTTAGTAAAAAATAAGTGTAGGAATAAGAGAGTAGGAAGTTTGTAACTCTAAAACTGTATAGTTTTGCATACATTCCTAAGAATATACTTCTCAGAGTATAATTAAAAACTTGCCACCCTTTAAGCTGGGTGGTAAAAATGCCATCTTATGTGTTAAAGTTACCATATCAACTGTTAATGTGATTCTATAGATAGGATTAAGTGTTAAAGGAATCATATAAATAACATCAAGTGTCTGGCAATAATAATATATAGAATTAAAAAGGAGAGAATGTCCTAACATGGGAAGCAGTCCACACAGCAGACTCATAGAATGACAATCACTTTAATTAGCACTCTGACCTCAGAATCAACCTTTAAGGCATTCTGGTCTGGCTGAAAAGCCCATGAAAGCATTTCAGGCATGGAAAGGCAAGCCACTGTGGCAAAATAATGCCCTTCACGAGGGACTTCTGTGAGAGAGACCCCAATGGAAAAAGTGGTCTTCAAAGAAGGATGTACCTTTCTCTGAAGGGAGGCGAGAACTTCCACTTTGCTTGTGGCCTTGTCTAAATACTGATGGTGATTGTGGATTTAAAGCCTTCCATAGATTTGGCAGCTCATGCAAAGAGCCTCAGATGATCACTGATATCATACATAAGAGTGTTAATTGACAAGAATCCCTGTACACTTACTTTCCATGCAGGACCTCTAACCTCAGTGAGTTTTATTATGAGAATTAACTGTAAAAATTGTTCTCAAATAGTTTGTGTGTGTGTGCAAATTGTTAAAACTTTTTCTTAGTATAGAGTTGGTCTCCTGTGTATAAAGCTAATTGAAAATGAATCATAATAGAGAATGGGACTAGGAATGGAAAAGAGGGAGAAGGAGATGGGATAGGGGTGGGAGTGGGGATGGGAGAGTCGGTACAGTGGAAAGAATCACTATATTCCTAAAGTTGTACTTATGAAATTTGTATTAATTAAATAAAAGGTTTCTCTGGGGAAAAATGTCTCAGAGCCAGCACTGTGGTGTAGCTGGTAAAACTACTGCCTGAATTGCTGGCATCCCTTATGGGTGCCTGTTCAGGTCCCAATTACTCCACTTCTGATCCAGCTGTTGCTATGGCCTGGGAAGGCTGTAGAAAATGGCCCAAGTCCTTGGACCCCTGCACCTGAGTGAGAAACCCAGAAGAAGCTCCTCGATCCTGGCTTAATATGGGCACAGCTCAAGAGGTTGTGGTCATCTGGTGAGTGAACCAGTGGATGGAAGACTTGTTTCTCTGCCTCTTCCTCTCTGTAACTCAACTTTTCAAGTAAATAAATCTTTAACAAGAATAAAGAAAAGAAGAAAAAACAGAAAAGAAAAATTTAAATACACAAAGACATGCCCATTTCAATTAAGCAATTTAACTAATTTGTTTATGAGAATATTGCTGTTAATTCATCCTCACAATCAAGGTTTAGAAGGTTTCTATATCCCCGAGTTTTGAAGTATACTTTTGCAGTCAATTTATTTTGCTTCAACTTCATTTCTTAGTTAGACTGTTTCATTATAATTTATGCTTTAGTTTATTTTATATGAATTACCTTTAATATAATTTTTTCTTTTTCTAACACATGTATTTCAAATATTTCTCCCATCTATGAATTGCTTTTGATTTTCTGAAAAAATGTTTTTGAAGAGTAATGGTTTTACATGTAATGAAAACATAGATCGTCATTTTCCATTTATGAACTATTCATTTTTGAGATCTTAGAACATTTTGCTTATTCAAATCATCAATGGTTATTCTTTGGTTTATTATTAGATATAATAATTATGTGTTAGTCTATCATTAATTTCGATAGTTTTGTGCTTCCGAATACTATGCAGAAAATAATCTGGTTGTATGATTATTTTCATATGCTTATCCAGCTTTTCCAGAAAATGTGTTATGAAACCTATTTTTCCTTGAAATTATCGAATCACCTTTCACTTCTGAAATATATTAATTTTCCTTGTATCTCTATTATTATGACAACATTCATATAGATTCTTAAGCTAGTATGAAACTCTTGATTATCATGTGTTTAGTGTAAATATTGCAATCAAACAACCAACCTTCAAAATTTTATTTTCTGTTTTTGAAGTTATTTTGACATTTCTGTATACATTATTATTCCACATAAGTAATAAATTCATCATTTCAAGTTTTATAAGAAAGTCAATTGAGGATTTGTCAGGCATTGAATTTAACTCATTGGTCATTTTTTGATGAACAAACATTAAAATGATTTGATCTTCTATTTAAAGAAAAATCAGAAGTTATATATAATTATACATATTTAACCATTCAAAATTTTTATATGTTCCATATATTACTCCTTTGTCACATAAATGATTTGCAAATATCTTCTTACAGTTTGTGGATTGCCTTTATTTTAAAATAACTTTTGATGCAAAAAATTTGCAATTCTCATAAAGCTCATTTGTTCTATTTCTTCTTTTATTTCCTTTGCCTTTGCTATTATACCCAAGAAATCCTTTTCAAATCTAATGCCAGATAGGGTTTTCCCTGGTTCTCTTCTAAGAGATTTACAGTTTTTTCTCTTCTCACTTTAGGTATCTGATAATTTTGAATTAATTTTTGTATATTGTGTAACACAGAAGGCCAATATCTTTTAAAAGTTAATAGCTTTTCCAAAATCATGAGTTGAAAGAATGTTTACCTCATTGATTGGTCTTAGTCCTCTTCTAAAATATTATTTACAATATGCATGGGTTCTGTCTGAACTCTGCTTTCTGTTCAATTTATCTATTTGTTTTGTCTTAGTTTATATCTGTACAACACTATTTCTACTACTCATTGTATATCATGTTTATATCATTCTGTCTTAAAGAGTTAGGGTGAAATTTGGAAATGTGATTCTTATGAAGGGTGTTCAAAATGTTCTTAGAAATATTTAAAAATACTATATATCAATTCAAAAAACTGTAGCAAATTAAACATTTTAATACCATTTTCTATTCATTTTGTTATGACAAATAAAGTACATTTAGCAGAATACTGTAATTTTATGTGTAAGGAATAAAGAGCAACTACTTTTATGTTTTGATGATAGTAAGAACATTTTAGAATTTTTGAAACTGAAGTTACTATTATAATTGATATTTTTGATTTATCTCAAATTAGCTATTGATGCATTAGATGAGTAAAAAAATAATAGAATATGTAAACTGACATATTTGACTAAATACTTTGTTAAATCTGACAATCAGTATTATAAAATAAAAAAAAAATTTAAGCAGTTTTGTGCAGTGGTTAAATTGGCAATTCTTTTCTTAGTATCCATAACACAATGATGTGAATAGCATTTTATCACAGTTTTGTTTTGTTTTGTTTTGTTTTTTATTTGACAGATAGAGTTAGTGAGAGAGAGAGAGACAGAGAGAAAAGTCTTCCTTCTGTTGGTTCACCCCCCAAATGGCCGCTAGGGCCAGAGCTGCGCCGATCCGAAGCCAGGAGCCAGGTGCTTCTTCCTGTTCTCCCATGAGGGTGCAGGGACCCCAGCACTTGGGCCATCCTCCACTGCTTTCCTGGGCCACAGCAGAGAGCTGGACTGGAAGAGGAGCAACCAGGACTAGAACCCAGTGCCCATTTGGGATGCTACTGCTGCAAGCGGAGGATTAACCAAGTGAGCCACGGCACCGCCCCCCACCCCCATTTTATCACAATTTACATGAGATAAAATGCAGCAACACTGTTGCCATTACAGAATTATTATAATGTGGGAAATGTCTTTCCTGTCAAAAACCACTAATCTAAATGAGTGGCTAACCTACTATATCTAATGGGCTCCTGAGTACTGAATGAAAATTTAAACCAGTGGCTGATTCCAATTAACTGAACTGAAGTCCCCTTTCCCCTTCACAGTTGTATTGATCATGACGCATTATTTACCTTCTGTGTTTCAGCTATTTATCTATGAAAGGGGAATTCTATTTTACTAGCCTCAAGATATTGTAGTAATATGCATAGTTAATTTACTCTCTATGAGTGAATAGGACATCTTTGCATTGGATTATTATTAATAGATATTGCCTGTATTCCCACTGAACTTGGGTCTTTTTACATGCTGAACTTTTTGTTACAGGAAACATTAATCCTTTGACAATAATATAAATTAATGATATGTTATCTCACACAAAAAAAGAAATAAGGAAATAAAGAGGGAAGGAGGGGGACAGGTAGAGAATGAAGGGAGGAGGAAAGTATCATTAAAAAATTCCTTATACCTAGTGAACACAGAGCTGGAGGAGAAAGAAGAGTAAAGTGAACTGCAGAATAAAGAAGAATCCTTTAGGCCGGCACCGCGGCTCACTAGGCTAATCCTCCACCTTGCGGCGCCGGCACACCGGGTTCTAGTCCCGTTTAGGGCACCGGATACTGTCCCAGTTGCCCCTCTTCCAGACCAGCTCTCTGCTGTGGCCAGGGAAGGCAGTGGAGGATGGCCCAAGTGCTTGGGCCCTGCACCCCATGGGAGACCAGGATAAGTACCTGGCTCCTGCCATCGGATCAGTGCGGTGCACAGGCCGCAGCGCGCTGGCCGCGGCGGCCATTGGAGGGTGAACCAACGGCAAAGGAAGACCTTTCTCTCTGTCTCTCTCTCTCTCACTGTCCACTCTGCCTGTCCAAAAAAAAAAAAAAAAAAAAAAAAAAAAAAAAAAAAAACAAAAAACAAACAAAAAAAAAACCACAGAGAAGGGGTTAGCAGAAATTTGAAGACTTCATGAAGCTCCTTAGAATGTTTGAAAACATGAACCGTTAACACTGAAAGTGTTTTATTAATAAAAAGATATGTTCACGGTGAATTACCTGTTTATTAAGCAAATCAATGATTTAAAAAAAATGAAACAGATTAAGTGTTGGGATGTGCAAGTGAAAGTAGAGGCAGGACATGGGAACTCTTTTTCTGAAGAGTGCTGCCTGGCTAATCCTGTGTCTTTTCTTTATTGATAAGGTTTACAACAACCTATTGTAGAATGCTTTTCATGAAACTCTTAGGATTCTCTAAAACATGTTTTACAAGACATATTAGATAAGCGTGTCTGGAAAAACAGCTGCATGTCCTTGTGAAGCCAATGCCCCTGAGAGGGCTCAATGCTCTTCCAGTTCGCAAGTCGTAATCTATCCTTAATCAGTCCCTGCAGTCACACTCTTGTGTTCTCAGAAGAAAATATCTTCACTAGGAGGCATTGGCAAAAATCTTGTTCTCCACAACCAAGCAAATCACAATGCGCATTTTTCAGAAAAGAGTGATAACATCTCAAGAAGAACCTCAACCAGGTCCTTCAAGAAGTAGTCCAGGACAAGGTATCACTACCATAGGCGATGGCAGCTCCATGCATGTGACTGTCCCTGATGTTCTGCCAGTGGGACAAGATGTCTTGTGGAGGGGCAAGCCATTGACATTGCTGATCCTGACTCTAAGTGTGCCCAGTGGGAAATGTAGCACTGTGTGATATTTCTTGCAAAGTTCTTTAATGTTATTTTTAAGATTTATTTATTTATTTAAAAGGCAAAGAGTTACAGAGAGGTAGAGAGAGAGAGAGAGACAGTGGGAGAGAGAGAGAGAGAGAGAAAGAGAGAGAGAGAAAGAGAAAGGGATGTCTTCTATCCACTGATTCATTCCCAAAATGGTTGTAATGGCTAGATCTGTGCCAATCCAAAGCCAGGAGTCCAAAGACTTGGATCATCTTCCACTGATTTCCCAAGCCATAGCAGAGAGCTGGATTAGAGGTAGAACAACTGAGTCTTGAACCCGTACCAAGATGGGACCCCAGTATCTCAGGTGGCAGCTTTACCTGCTACGCCACAGAGCGCTGGTCCCTCAATGTTTGAGTTATAGGTGTTTGTATTATAGGTTTTAACTAGAAAAGTTTAAAAGGGAAAAAATAATTTAAAAATAGAAAAAAATGCTTGTAAGATAAGCACATAAAGAAGTAAAATATTTTTATGAAGTAGCAAATTGTGTTTACGTTTTAAAGTAAAGAAGAAATATTTAAATTTATAAAATAAAATGTTTCAGTGAATAAAATTTAGTTTATTATCAAACAAAGAAAACTAAATTTTCTTTAGAAAATATTTTTGGACAAATCTAGTGTAATCAAGTGTAGTGTTTACAAAGTCCATATAGTGAACAGTAATATTCCAAATGATTGCATTTGCTTATCACTCACTCACTGATTTACTGAGAGCAGATTTCATTCATGGCAAGTACCCTACACAGGTATAGCACTATTTATTTTTCAAATCAAATTTTAATGAAAAATTTAAAATCACTATTGTAAGTTTTCATATTTGTGGGTTAGAGTATGATAATTTGATACATGTATTCAAGGCATAGTGATAAAAGCTGTTAATATTTCTGTCCTGTCAAATATATCACATTTTACTGTATCTTTTCTATGTTAAGATATACAGATATCACTGTGTTATAATTATTAATAGTATTCATTTTAGGGACATGTGTACAAGTTTGTAGCCTATTTATTAGATTATTTCATCTAGATTCATGCAACTCATAATATTCTCAAAATGACACGAACAATTAAGGAAGTATTGTTCAGCACATATCCCCATTGTTAACAGATGTGATTGTATTTGGTTGTCCGTGTCACAAATAACCACAATTCCATTTCTTTTTTTTTTTTTTTATTTATTTATTTTTTAAACTTTTATTTAATGCATATAAATTTCCAAAGTACGACTTATGGATTACAATGGCTTTCCCCCCATACCGTCCCTCCCACCCACAACCCTCCCCTTTCCCACTCCCTCTCCCCTTCCATTCACATCAAGATTCATTTTCGATGATCTTAATATACAGAAGATCAGCTTAGTATACATTAAGTATGCATTTCAACAGTTTGCTCCCACACAGAAACATAAAGTGAAAAATAATAGATGATTTTTTAAAATGATGATGAAATCAGAGCAGACCTATTGTCATGTTTAATCCCAGTGAGAGTCAAGTTGGGAATTGATAATTTCTTTTTTTTTTTTTTTTTTTTTTTTACAGAGGATCCGTTTAGTATGCATTAAGTAAGGATTTCAACAGTTTGCACCCCCATAGAAACACAAAGTGAAATATATTGTTTGAGTACTCGTTATAGCATTAAATCTCAATGTACAGCACATTAAGGATAGAGATCCTACATGAGGAGTAAGTGCACAGTGACTCCTGTTGTTGACTTTACCAATTGACACTCCTGTCTATGGCATCAGTAATCTCCCTATGCTCCAGTCATGAGTTTCCAAGGCTATGGAAGCCCTCTGAGTTCTCCGATTCTTATCTTGTTTAGACAAGCTCATAGTCAAAGTGGAGGTTCTCTCCTCCCTTCAGAGAAAGGTACCTCCTTCTTTGATGGCCTGTTCTTTCCACTGGGATCTCACTCGCAGAGATCTTTTGCCAGAGTGTCTTGGCTTTCCATGCCTGAAATACTCTCATGAGCTTTTCAGCCAGCTCCGAATGCCTTTAGGGCTGATTCTGAGGCCAGAGTGCTATTTAGGACATCTGCCATTCTATGAGTCTGCTGAGTATCTCACTTCCCATGTTGGATCACTGTCCCCTTTATTTACTCCATCAGTTAGCGTTAGCAGGTACTAGACTTGTCTATGTGCTCCCTTTGACTCCCAGTCCCTTCACCATGACCAACTGTGAACTGAAACTGATCACCTGGAACAGTGAGATGGCATTGGTACATGCCACCTCGATGGGATTGAATTGGAATCCCCTGGTATGCTTCCAACTCCACCACTTGGGGCAAGTCAGCCTGAGCATGTCCCAAATTATACATCTCTTCCCTCTCCCATTCCCACTGCCATGTTCAACAGGGATCACATTTCAGTTAATTTTCAACACTTAAGAATAACTGTGCATCAATTACAGATCTAAACCAGTCATATTAAGTAGAACAGATAAAAAAACTACTAAGAGGGATAATGTATTTAGTTGTTCATTAACAGTCAGGGCTATGCTGATCAAGCCACCATTTCCCATAGTGTCCACCTCACTCCAACAGGTTTCCCTCTTGGTGTTCAGTCAGTCGTCACCGATCAGGGAGAACATATGGTATTTGTCCCTTTGGGACTGGCTTATTTCACTCAGCATGATGTGTTCCACATTCCTCGATTTTGTTGCAAATGACTGGATTTCGTTGTTTCTTACTGCGGTATAGTATTCTAAAGAGTACATATCCCATAATTTCTTTATCCAAACATCTACAGCCAACTTATATTTGATCAAGGATCTAAAACTAATTCCTGGAGCAAGGACAGTCTATTCAATAAATGGTGCTGGGAAAATTGGATTTCCACGTGCAGAATCATGAAGCAAGACCCCTACCTTACACCTTACACAAAAATCCACTCCACATGGATTAAAGACCTAAATCTACGACCTGACACCATCAAGTTACTAGAGAACATTGGAGAAACCCTTCAAGATATTGGCACAGGCAAAGAATTTCTGGAAAAGACCCGGGAGGCACAGGCAGTCAAAGCCAAAATCAACTATTGGGATTGCATCAAATTGAGAAGTTTCTGTACTGCAAAAGAAACAGTCAGGAGAGTGAAAAGACAACCGACAGAATGGGAAAAAATATTTGCAAACTATGCAACAGACAAAGGGTTAATAACCAGAATCTACAAAGAGATCAAGAAACTCCACAAAAACAAAACCAACAACCCACTTAAGAGATGGGCCAAGGACCTCAATAGACATTTTTCAAAAGAGGAAATCCAAATGGCCAACAGGCACATGAAAAAATGTTCAAGGTCATTAGCAATCAGGGAAAAAAAAGAAAAGCAAACTCTTCAGATTCAACTCCATTAGATTTATTTTCTGAATCGTATGTTTCTCAACATTCCAGGACATTTTCTAATGTTCTAATTAGGCCTTTGCTCCTAATTGTTCTTTTGTGTTGCGTGCTTTTGAATCACACATCAAATACAACTTTCTTTCTAAATTTATGCCTACTTCTAGCAGGTGCAATAAACTGCTCCTTATTCATGTTCTTTCAACCTTCTTTTTAAGCCTCTTTTGCATAAAATATAGAGTTTTATTCTCCTGAGAGTCTGTGCCAGAGGGGAAGGGGATGTTTTTACTCAATCTTATATCCTCAGCATCTATCATATTGCTTAATGCAGAATGTCATGTTATGATTAATATGATTACCATAGAAAATAACTGTTAAGACAAAGCAGTGATTTCTGATTAACAGTTACAGGTAACTTGTTTACATTCTTGAAGATATTTATTACATGTATTTGAAAGGTGGAGTGATACAGAGAGAGATTTTGGTTCACTCCTCAATGGCTGCAATGGCTGGGGTGGGCTGGCAGCCAGGAGCCAGAAACTCCATACAGGTCTCCCATGTGCTGGCAGGGACACAAGTACTTGGCCATCTTTGACTTGTTTCCCAGGCACGTTAGCAGGGAACTGGACTAGGAGTAGAGGGGAGCAGCTAGAACTCCAGCTGGAGCTGTGATATGGAATACCTGTGTTGTAGGCAGCAGCTTAAGTTGTTGCACCAAAATGCCAGCCCTCAAGATGGTTACATTGATTGTCCATTTAGTTCTATAGGTGTAAAATTTACACTATTATGATCTTCACTCTGCTGTTGAGTACATGAAGTCAAATACAAGTACAGCAATGTATGTACAGATATTTAATTTTATACGATTAATAGAGTGGTAGGACAGAATTGTTTTTCCTCTGTGTTTACAGTGGGGTGCAGGTATATCTCTAAATTTTGGAGGCCTTACTACAGGTGAGGTTCTTCAGGAGTTTTGCAAACCCATTTGGGGAAAATAAAATTTAGAGAACAATTTAAGCCAGTTTTTTTTTTTTTTTTACAGGTAGAGTTATAGACAGTAAGAGAGAGAGACAGGTCTTCCTTCTGCTGGTTGACTCCTCAAATGGCCGCTATGGCTGGTGCTGTGCCGATCCAAATCCAGGAGCCAGGTGCTTCTTCCTGGTCTCCCATGCAGGTGTAGGGGCACAAGAACTTGGTAAGCCAATGTTCTAAAAGTTACTGCCATGAGATAAAATTTAAGAGTTGCATCAGAGCATAATTTAACCAGCATCAATTGAGATGTAAGTAATGATAAACTATTTTTCCTCCCATAAATGGCAGTTCGTCAACTGTCTTAGCTGAGCCTGCTTATATAACAACAAATGCGCAAGGAAGACAGTAAACAAAGACAGATACTGCTTTGTTCTGAGAAATTAAAGCAACAGCAAAGACTAATTCACATTTCCTGCCACAAACTAACCAAAACTTTTAAAGTTTTAACCATGAGCCTAAATGACTATGTATATGCCAACTTCAAATCAAAACAATTTTTCTGGCTTCTGTCAAAAGACTAACAAGATTAATTACTTGATTTTTATCCCAATGGTATCATAATTAATAAATTTTCAAATTTATGCTGAATGACTATTTTCATAAAAATGATAAATGAGTGATTTTTCCTAATATTTTTATGTGACTGCAACACTTCCAAAAATAAAAATGTTTGGTATTGTTTCAGTGAATATCTTTTTCTAACTTCCTTGAAATTCTGAATCTGCTTATAACACTAAGTGAGAGAAGAGTGGGACCATAACAGAAAGATTTTTCACAACTCAGTATGGTAACAAAGGAACTTTGTAAATAAAGATTATTATAAAAAAAGAAAATCCATAAAAAGTAAGTACTAACTTCTAACAGTCACAAACATTAAAAAATGTGGAAATACAGAAAAGTTCCTCAGAGCTTTGTTGTTTCAGTATTCAAAATAAAGTAATGGAATATTGAAACAATTAACAACCACATGCAACAGAAAGCTTACCAAAGATGACAGTTTTATGATTTCTAAAATGATATATATATCAAATATAAGAAATTCTATTCTAGAAATTCATTATGTTCCATCTAATTGACAATCATTTTAAAATATGTATTTTAAGAAGAAAATCTGCTAAATTCTCAAATACTCAATCAAGTTAATTAACCAATAAGAAGATCAAATAATTTACTGAGCTTCATTCATGGGAAGTTCTTACAAAAGATTAGGCTTAGATAGAACATTTTCAAATCAGTATTATATTTACAAACTAAATTCTTTCCAACAAAAGGATACACTCAACTGAATCAATAGAGAAAAAGCAAATACAATATTTAAAAATTATGTCTTGCATAAAAGTAATCTATGAACAAGCAATATATTTGTTAAAAAATGAATAAAATTGAGCCTTATTTGTCTAATTGTAAAATCTTCATTTCTTCAGTTTTGTTTTATTTTAAAATGTTGATTGTAGCCACCAGTATCACTACCATAGTCACATACATATTGATTCATCTGCATGTCCTAAAATCAGATAATCTATGTTCTTTATTATTTCTATCATTTTCTTTTACTGATGTATCTATTTTGTCAGTTACAAACTGTAGCCTCTGAAAATTGTAATTCAGGTTTTTTATCTGCTCTTCTGAAAATCAACTAGTTATTACTTTTTTCTTTATAAAATAAATTCCTGGTATCAAAATTCTTCTAACAGACACATGATATGAAGCAAGCATTGATATTTAAAGACACATGATATGAAGCAGGCATTGTGGCGGAACAGGTTAAGCCACCGCCTACAATGCTAAGCTTTCTGTATGAGTACTGGTTCAAGTCTCAGCTCCTCCACTTCAAATCCAGCTTCCTGCTAATGGCCTGGAAAAGCAGCAGAAGCTGGCCCAAGTGCTTGAGCTCCTACACTCACACGGGAGACCTAGCTGGGACATGAACCTGCACCTCTGAGATATCGACGCTGCAGGTGGAGGCATAGCCTACTAAGCTGCAGTGCCAGCCTCTCTCTACACTACTTAAAGAGGTAGATCCAATTTCAGGAAAGCTGGTTTGGCCTGTTTTGTGTGAATATTCACATTTCCATAGTTAGGAAATAGTAGAATCAGTGGTTTAGCAACAACTGATACTATGATTCTTAAATAGTTACACATTACATTCTACAGGGGATCAAAATGTACCTCTGAAGCTGTGCTACTTAGGCCTAAAGATTATTTTAAGGTACAGGCAAATGAGATTCAACAGATGTAGAAAAACACCTTTTAGAGCTTCTTTTCACTGACTAAAATCAGAACCTTCTGAAAAATGAGGACTGACATAAAATCCCTCTTCTAAGAAAGTTTCACGGTCATGAAAATGATGGAAATTTGGTGGTAAAATAGACCTTACCTGCACAAATAAACCTAATTAATTGGTTTGTTTCATATATTTATTGCCTTAGAATTTACTGCCGTATAATCCTAAACCCTTCTTTTTTTTGTTACTTTCCTACAAATTTATTGTACATTGCAAAGATATTCTTTTTTTAAGATTTGTTTATTTATTTGAAAGACAGAGATACAGAGAGACAAAGTGAGAGATACACCAAAGCCAAGAGCCAGGAGTTTTTTCTGGGTCTCCCATGTGGGTGCAGGGGCCCAAGTCCTTGGGCCATCCTCTACCACTTTTCCCAGGGGCTTTAGCAGGGAGCTGGATGGGAAGGAGCAGCCTGGACTGGAACAGGCACTCATGTGGGATGGGATGCAGGCACTGCAGGCAGAGGCTTAACCTTCTATACCACAGGGCTGGCCCACATAAGTTCAGGTTTAACTGCTCGTTTGAGTTTCTGATAATTGAGTTTCCTTCTGTATAATATGTACTCCACACATTATGAAAATGGTTTTCCTTGTGAAGCTTTTATTAATCTAATTTTCAGGGCCCCAGCCAATGCACCTTAGTGGGTTGAAGAAAAAGTTTGGTTTCTTTTGCTATTCTGTCCTTTACCTGTATATTAAACAGATTCATGAAAACATCACCAGAGAAAATACACTCACTAAACCCTGTGTGATAGTCATGCTATGAATGCTAAAAGGGATTAAGAAAATCCCATTGCAAAATGTCCTATTTATGTTATTGTTAAAAGGTAGTTGAAGATAATTTAAGTAACTCAGCAAGGTTTAAAGTTTAGTAGGTTAAAACCCAATTTTCTTGACTGACTTTTCTATTATAACATGTCTTTCACCCACCACATTGACAATCATTTTTCTAGGCTGAAAATGAAACTATAGTTCAATGTCATAGTGAACAGAGATTTAATAAAGCTAGCTTCAGTGAAAATTAGTATTTTAGGTATTTTTCCAATTTCAGAATGTTCCAAATATAATAGAGACCCATATACGGCTTGCTCTTTCTCTATAGCTTAAGTAATAACTATAAAATATTAGGCCTATCCCCTACTGATATTGTAATAGACTTCTACTAAAATCTTCTCTAGTCATTGTACAGTTTCAAAAGAAGACTATCATCTGTGATACATTCTGAAATCAAAATAACAATTTTCTTTAGCTCCATTATTTTTCCTGTGCAAGTGCTGAAATTTGAAAGCATATTAACATGTTTCAAACCTTAGTAAATTGCTTTTGCTTCCTTTGGAATGGACAGTAATGAATATGCATTGAGGCATTGAGAGACTTGCATTTAGAAGCCAAAAATTGTCTTAATTTATGGTATTCGAATTGGCACTTACTTAGTTGATCTTGCCTTGTTCAAACTGTGCAAAGAAAAATTGTTGGGATGTATCTATATTAATGTTAGAGGTAATTTCAAATGATGAAAAAAGTGTAGTGAAACTGTGATTGATCACTACAAACTAAAACAAAAGATTTAAAAATTTCATCTAAGCCTGCTTTAAAATAATTAACAAATGTGTTTATTTAGAAAGTGTGCTTTTATTCTGTATGTTTGGAAGTTGCCTAAAAGTTTCTGGGCTTTTAATTTCTAATTTCATTCCTTGCAGTTGCTATTTGTGTACCTGAGAACAATGTATATTCTGCTGTTTTATGTGGTGGTGTATAAAAGGTGTTAGGTGGCAGACGTTATAGCTTAGTGGGTAAAGCCACCGCTTAGTATGCCTACATCACACGTGAGTGCTGGCTACTCCACTTCTGATCCAGCTGCCTGCTAATGACCTAGGAAAAGTAACAAAAGATGGCAAACATACTTGGGCCCATGCCACCCACATGGTAGACCTGGAAGAAGCTCCTGGTTCCCAACTTCTGCTTGGCCCAGCGAGGCCATTGTATCCTGGGGAATGAACCAGTGAATGGAAGATCTCTCTCTCTGCCCCTTCTCTCTTGCTTTCTCGCTCTCTCTCTCTGTCTCTGCCTCTCAGTAACTCTGACTTTCAAATAAATCTTTAAAAAAAATTAGGCTGGGACTGATACTGTGGCACAATGTGTTAGGCTGCCATCTGCAGTGCCAGCATTCTATATGGGCACAGGTTCATGTCCTGGCTGCTCTACTTTGGATCCAGCGCCTTGCTAATATAGCTGGGAAGTCAGTGGAAGATGGCCTAAGTGCTTGGGTCCCTGTACCAATGTGTGAGAGCAGGATGAAGTTTCTGGCTCCTGGCTTTGGCTTGGCCCTGCTCTGGCTGTTGCTGCTATTTGGGGAGTGAACCAGCAGGTGGAAGACCTCTCTCTGTAACTCTGCCTTTCAAATAAATAAAAATAAAAGCTTTTAAAAAATAGGCCTAGACGATATACAATGTTATTCAATTGGTTTAGTTACTTTTGATCTTCTAATTGTTCTATTATGAAAATAGGAAAGTAGATTCTAGCTATTACAGCTGAACTATTTCTTTATGTCTGTCAGTTTTACTTATTTATTAAGTTCATATATATTTATAATTTTTGTCTCTGTAATATTTTGTCTCCATAATGTTTCTAATAAAATTTCCATCTTTATATATCACAATTTTCATTTGTATCTGATTTTAATTTGTGTAGCTATTAAAGCTTTCTCATGAATACTGTTTTCCTGATACACCATTTCCAACCCTTTTCCTTTCAGTCTTTTCTGGCTGAATCTAAAGCAAGTCTCTTGTTGACAACAGTTTGACCATCTGGTTTTCTTTAATCTTGTGTGACAATTTCTGCTTTTTGATTGGGTTATTTAATTCTTCAGAATCAATGTTCTTATTTTTAATGTATCACATTAATTATTTAGAGTTACGTTTATCATTTTACTATATATATATAAATGTATCATGTCTTTTATTTCTCTATTCCTCCTTTATGTTTTCTTTTCTATCCTATGTAGTAGTATTTATTTAATTATGTATTCAATCAATTTTCTGAGTTACTTTTTAATTACGTTTCCAAAAGTTTTCCTATATTTCTTCACTTTCCTGAATTAGCTTTCAAAATATACTAACTTAATTCTGAGTTCATGTAGAAATGTTATAACTACAGATATCTATTCCCTTGCCCTTTTGTGGAAATACAGCTTTATATTATGTATATCTCTTTACTTCTAAGTTGAAGAGATTGAAACTAAACGCAAAAAGTCTGCAAGTGTTACAAAGATTTCACCTATTTTATGTATAAAGATCTCATAGAACAATAAGCAAAAGATTCACCATCCAATTTTTCTTATCAATTTTCATTTTAATGTGATATTAATACATTTAAAACAGATTCAATGTAGTTTATAGATACAATTCTATGAATATCTGATGCTTTTCTTCCTCCCTCTCTCCCTTTCCCTTTCTTCTCATTTTTTTCTCCCTTCTCCTCCTTCCTTGCTCCATCCCTCCCTCATTCCTTTCTAACTTTCTTTCTTTCTTTGTTTTTGGGATAACAGATTTTAAATTTACATTATAGTCAAAGGCTTAAGGCTCCACTAAATAAACAGTTCACTCAGTAAAACATAAAAAGATCCTACTTTAGGAATATAGGTAAGGGATATAAACAATAATCAAATGGAAAGATGGCCATTTCATTCATATATAGTTAATTTTTAAATTTTAAATTTTAAAATTTGGTCTCATCCAGCTCATTTGTGCTGTTTTTGGGAAAGATATTATACTGATATCACATTTCTGTATGTTATAGACTCCATATATGTGTGTGTGTGTATGTGTGTGTATGTAAAATTTATATTATTGCTTTTGAAATTAGTCAAGAGGATAGAAGAGAAAAACATGATTTTGCTACATTCTATAATCGCACAATTATCTTTGTGTGTGTTTTATAATTTTTTCCTTATAAACTTTGCATATGTGTGTATTAGAATTACAGTCACGGGACTGGCGTCTTGGCTAACTAGGCTAATCCTCCACCTGCGGTACAGGGCACCCCAGGTTCTAGTCCCGGTTGCTCCTCTTCCAGTCCAGCTCTCTGCTGTGGCCTGGGAGTGCAGTGGAGGATGGCCCAAGTGCTTGGGTCTCTGCACCCACATGGAAGACCGGGAGGAAGCACTTGGCTCCTGGCTTCGGATCGGTGTGATGCCGGCCGTGACGGCCATTGGGCAAGTGAACCAACGGAAGAAAGACCTTTCTCTCTGTCTCTCTCTCACTGTCTATAACTCTCTCTGTCTCTCTTTCTCTCTCTAACTCTGCCTGTCAAAAAAAAAAAAAAAAAAGATTACTGTCATTGCTGCATTACTGTCACTGGGCCAGCAGAGTGGCGCAGTACATTACTCCTCTGTCTGTAGTGCCAGAATCCCATATGGGCGCTGGTTCTAGTCTTGGCTGCTCCTCTTCCAATCCTACTCTATATCTCAAAATAAATAAATAAAATCTTTAAAACAATAATTACTGTCAGGAATAACTTCTTTACAGGTGCAAGAAAACCATTTGGTATTTATGGTTAGACAAATGTGCCAGAATAAAAAATCCACTACATTTTAGTTAATCTGGAGGAGTCTTTATTTCATGTTTTAATTCTGAAACATAGTTTGAATGAATACAGGATTTGGAGTTGGCAGTGTTTTCTTTGAGCACTTAGAATAAATAATTCCATGGCCTTCTAGCCTGCATTGTTTCTAATAAGCCTCAGCTGTTAATTTTGTTGAGATTAATTTCTAAAAAGCAAGTGATTTTTTTTTTCTCTTCCTGTTTTCAAGATGCTATACGAGTCTTCGGCTTCAGCACTTTTACTCTAATGTGTTGGTATATAAATTTTTTCTCTTATTTTACTTAGAGTTTGTTTTACTGTATGTGAATACTTTTATTTTCCAATATATTTGGTAAAGTTTCTCCCATTATTTCTTCACTTACTTTTCTCTTACTTCTCCTTTTGGTATTCCTACACTGCCTACATTGGTAGACTAACATTGCACTTAATAGATATGACTTTCTTAATTTAAAACCACATAAAATTATTTCATACATAAATAATTAACATACATTTATCTATTTACATTTATACAATATATCTGTATTTTCATTAGTACCAAAATTAATTTTGAAATTTTTTTTTTTGGTTAAGCTTTCTTTTTTTTTAACTTTTTAACTTTTATTTAATGAATGTAAATTTCCAAAGTACAGCTTATGGATTACAATGGTTTCCCACCCATAACGTCCCTCCCACCCGCAACCCTCCCCTTTCCCACTCCCTCTCCCCTTCCATTCACATCAAGATTAATTTTCAATTCTCTTTATATACAGAAGATCAGTTTAGCATATATTAAGTAAAGATTTCAACAGTTTGCTCCCACACAGAAACATAAAGTGAAAAATACTGTTTGAGTACTAGTTATAGCATTAAATCTCAATGTACAGCACACTAAGGACAAAGATCCTACATGAGGAGTAAGTGCACAGTGACTCCTGTTGTTGACTTAACAAATTGACACTCTTGTTAATGGCATCAGTAATCACCCTAGGCTCTTGTCATGAGCTGCCAAGGCTATGGAAGCCCCCTGAGTTCACCGACTCTGATCATATTTAGACAAGGCCATAGTCAAAGTAGAAGTTCTCTTCTCCCTTCAGAGAAAGGTACCTCCTTCTTTGATGACCCGTTCTTTCCACTGGGATCTCACTCACGGAGATCTTTTTGCAGAGTGTCTTGGCTTTCCATGCCTGAAATACTCTCATGGGCTTTTCAGCCAGATCTGCATGTCTTAAGGGCTCATTATGAGGCCAGAGTGCTGTTTAGGATATCTGCCATTCTATGGGTCTGCTGTGTATCTCACTTCCCATGTTGGATCATTCTCTCCCTTTTTTATTCTATCAGCTAGTATTTGCAGACACTATTCTTGTTTCTGTGATCCCTTTGTTTCTTAGTCCTATCACTATGATCAACTGTGAACAGAAATTGATCACTGGGACTAGTGAGATGGCATTGGTACATGCCACCTTGATGGGATTGAATTGGAATCCCCTGGTATGTTTCTAACTCTACCGTTTGAGGTAAGTCAGCTTGAACATGTCCAGAATTGCACATCTCTTCCCTCTCTTATTCCCACTCTTACATTTAACAGTGATCACTTTTCAGTTAAGTTTCAGCACTTAAGAAGAATTGTTTATTGATAACAGTATTCAACCACAAGTATTAAGTAGAACAAACAAAAGTACTAAGAGGGATACCATATCAAGTTGCTCCTCAACAGTCAGGGTGGGGGCTGATCAAGTCACCATTTCTCATAGTGTTCATTTCACTTTAACAGGTTTCCTTTTTGGTACTCAGTTAGTTGTCACCTATCAGGGAGAACAAGTGGTATTTGTCCCTTTGGGATTGGCTTATTTCACTCAGCATAATGTTTTCCAAATTCCTAACAGGGATCACTTTTCAGTTAAAATTTAAACACCTAAGAATAATTGTGTGTAAATTACAGAGTTCAACCTGAGAATACTTCAAAAAGTTTTTGGAAAAGTGAAATGAAAATTTAAATTTATTTTAAAACAATTTTTTTAATTCATGCGTAGATTTTTCATTTTACACGTTTCCATGTGCTTCCTGAATATTTTTAACATTTTTATTTTTAATCTATTCTTGTCTTCTAATTGTTAGTTTTTACAACAAATATGTATTATTTTATGGTCATTTATGCATGAATTTTATCTTTCCTCATTGCTTATAGCATAGATTTTATGGTGAACAGTAGTGGGACTCTCTCTCTCTCTCTCTCTCTCTCTCTCTTTTTTAATTAATTATTTGAAAGACAGCAAGCCAGAGACATACACATAGAGGCAGAGACAGAAGCAGCCAACTCTCAAATGCCCACAATGGTAGGGAGCAGGGTAAGGTGGAAGAGAGGATGCAGAAACTGAATGCAGGACTCTCAGGTGGGGGACGGGAACCCACTTACGTGAACAATCACTGTTGCTTCCCAGGAGCTGCGTCAGTGGGAAGCCAGTCAGGAGCCAGAATTAGGAACTGAACTCAGCTACTATGAAGTGCGACATGGGCATTGTTACCACGAGGCTATCTGAACTTTCTAATAGTGGGACTCCTTACTGTGTATGTATGTATATATATATATATATAATAAAATTTTGTGCAAAAAATCATTATTTTTATAAATTAGTCTAGGTTCTTTTGTCATGGTTATACAAGCTAGTAACAAGAATGGATTTAACCATGTTTTTGTTTTTCTTTCTTTCTTTGTTTCTTTATCTTCGTTTGCCATTTAAAGTATTACTGCCACTCCAAGGCTCTAATTAAATCAGCTGAGTAATTGGGAGATGTTAGGCACAGAGTTAGAGCCTGCTATAAACCTACTAACCTTTGTTCAAGGAAAATTACTAATACAGAAGATGGAAGGTCATGCTAAAGGTGGAACAAGTTGCCATCACTCCACATACTTTTAGTTCTGTCCCACACGCTATTGTAGTTCTGCATTTTCCTATTCATTTAAAAAAATCTTTTGAAATACAATATTGATTCAAATAATACAATTTTTAATTATCACCAAATATAAGACTATTTCCAAGAGAGCTACTCCTCATTCCTCTGTATCTTAGCAATGTAGTGAGGAAAAGAGTTTCTTGGTGTTTACTAAAGAAGAAAATTTTATCTGAAATTTGGTAATAGAGAATTGATATTGGGAGGAATAAAAGGATTGTATCAAGAACAGCACTGCTAATAACAATTAACATTTACTGTAAAACTACTACTTTAAATAATTTACATGTGTTACTTTTAACATAGTCTCAGATAGAAAACATATTCGTCACAATTGTGAACATCACAATAATTCCCAAGTGCCTTTATTGTCCTTTTGTAAGACACTCTATTTAACCCCAAAAAGCCTGAGACAATGAGATTTATGCAAGCATGTTTACAAGAGCAATGATTTCAAGACCTACAGATGACATAAAATGATTAAAAGGTTTTCCACCGGTATAATGCTTTTTCATTTAACAATCATGTGAAAAGAAATTTAATTACTAATTTATGTGATTTTATGATTGATTCTCATATTGTCTTGGTGATCTGCGATAGCCCAAATCCTATTTCTTTTAAAAAAAAGTAGGGAAAAAAGACTGCATTTAATGAAAATATGCAATTGAGAGAACTGAAAAAAAAAAAAAAAAAAAAACCTTTTCTTTTCAAAAGCAATCAAACATCAGGTAATACATACTGTTGAAAGATTGCAAATTTAAAAGCTTATAGGACTTTGAAGCAACAGTGTTGCTCCTATTTATAATCATTTCCTCACCTCTGGAAATTGAGAAAATAATTTTTCTCGAGTCATACTCAAAAAATGTTTTAAAAAGATAGATTTTTTCCTACATTGTGAATAGTGCTTTTAGATATTTATGTCAGTTCCTATTGCATACATTGTTGGGGAATAATAAAATTTTAAATGTAACACCTCACACACATATTATATGTATATATATATATATCTCACAAGTTTAACATTTTTGCTGGGTTGTTAAAGTAAGTCTTATTTTTTTTTATTTTTTATTTTATTTATTTATTTATTTTTGACCGACAGAGTGGACAGTGAGAGAGAGAGACAGAGAGAAAGGTATTCCTTTGCCATTGGTTCACCCTCCAATGGCTGCTGCGGCTGGTGCGCTGTGGCCGGCGCACCGCGCTGATCCGATGGCAGGAGCCAGGTGCTTCTCCTGGTCTCCCATGGGGTGCAGGGCCCAAGTACTTGGGCCACCCTCCGCTGCACTCCCTGGCCAAAGCAGAGAGCTAGCCTGGAAGAGGGACAACCGGGACAGAATCTGGCACCCCGACCAGGACTGGAACCCGGTGTGCCGGTGCTGCAAGGCGGAGGATTAGCCTAGTGAGCCGCAGTGCTAGTGTAAGTCTTAAATTGAAAATGATAAACAGATCAGCCAGTCTGGATTAAATTAATATCATTTATGGATGTCTCCATCTTCTAAGAATCATTAATTACATCTACCATAATGGAGAGTCCATTTTGTACCATGCAATAAAATAGAAACATAATATTTGACTTTATTAAATTCATTCTTCAGTAATATATGTAGGTTTTATTTTTTGTGAAAAAGTGTATAATAAATATGTTATGAAAATTCATAGTAAGTTGGTAAAAACATTCAATATGCATCACAGAGGAATATAAGGGAAATGATTTAGAATAGAGGGTTCAGAAAAAAAAAATTCACGAGGAACTGACCTGAAAACTTACCTTGAAAGATGAGGATGAGTGGTGCAGAATGTAGGTTTAATTGGGCTGCATTCTAGATCAGAAGCTCTATTTGAACATGCTCTGAAGCTAAAAGAATCTGACAAACATAGGGGCCTGTGGTTGTAATTGATCAAATAGTTGCTGAGGTTGGGAAGGACCTGTAAGACAGAATGTGTCAAACTTCATAATCTATGTTAATATTTGACATTTTGTTATATGGATGGTTGAAGGTCATTGGATGGCTTTAAAGCAAACAATCAATGATGTGCTCAGATATTTTCATTATAAAAAAACCCTCCAGTCACTATGTTGCTTTTTGAAATTATTTGTTTAAAAAGAGGCAAAGAGGATAAAAAACTTTGTCCTGTGAAGAAGGAGTAACACAGATCATAACACTGGGGAAGAGGTGAACTGGGGGAAGCTGAGTTACATTTGAATTCATACATCAGAATTTTTGATTAACTCATGCAGTAAATGAGGAAGAAGGTATTTTTTAAGAAGACTTTAACCTTATTTGTGCCAACAAAATCAAAATGATTCATATTTTTTCCTATTAGTTATCCTATCCATTTTCTTGGCAAAGCAATAGAAAATTCTCAATTTTCTAGTTAGATCAAGAGTGTTCAGTTCATGCTCCTCCAGCATTCCATTTTGTCATGTAAAATAACACATTTTGCTAGATTTTTATAAGCTACATTAGAGTTATGATCAGTGGAAATACAGTTTATAATGATTATGGCAATCATCTATTTAGAATTAAACTGTGGCCTAGGGGACTCTATGGTTCAAGGTAGGAAAGAACTAGAGAAAGAAAAGTACCAGACACAGAGGTTGCTAGGTTGTAATGGGCTCTTTTCAAAAACAACTCCTATGATTCTTTTGGATAGAGGTGATATGGCAGTGTTAGAAATTACAAAGAGGGGTGGCATTGTGGCATAGCTGGTAAAGCCACTGCCTACAGCGCCGGCATCCCATAGGGCACCAGTTCAACATCTGACTGCTCCACTTCTGATCCAGCTCTCTGCTATGGCCTGGGAAAGCAGTGGAGGATGACCCAACTCCTTGGGCCCCTGCACCCACGTGGGAGAACCAGAAGAAACTCCTGGCTCCAGGCTTCAGATAGGTGCAGCTCTGGTCATTGTGGCCACCTGGGGAGAGAATCAGCAGATAGCAGGCCTCTCTCTCTCTGGCTCTACCACTTTGTAACTCTGCCTTTAAAATCAATAAATAAATCTTTAAAAAAAGAAAAAGAAAGAAATGAACCTGGAGCATGAATCAAATCAAGTCAATGTTAGAAAGCGTGTTAAGGGGGCTGGCGTAGTGGATTAAGACACCACTTCAGCATTGGCATCCCGTTTGGACACTATTTAAGTCCCAGATGCTCCACTTCTAATTCAGCCCTCTGCTAATGCATCTGGGAAAGCAGAAGAAGATGACCCAAGTCCTTGGGCTCCTTCATCCACATGAGAGACCTGGATGAAGATCTTGGCTCCTGGATTTGGCCAGGCCCAGTCTTGACTGTTGCAGCCACTTGGAGAGTGAACCAGCAGATGGAAGATACGTGTGTGTGTGTGTGTGTGTGTGTGTGTGTTTCCCTCTCTGTAACTAAGCCTTTCAAAGAAATCCAAATAAGTCAAGTAAATCAAAATAAGTATTTTTAAAAAGAAATCTATAACAAAAATAATATTTTAAAAAGGCAAGAGCTCAAGTTACAGAAACACACGTTTTTATTAACTTTGAAACATGCTATGGATTGGAAGAAGGGAAAGGGGGGCTATATTTTGTGGAGCTTTAAAAATTTTAGGAAGTAAATCTCAGTATTGGAGATACACATTTGAGATGTAGTTGATATAATTGAGCAGTTTTTTAGGCATATTCAGTACTTGAGACATTAGAAGTAATAAGTATTAAACAAATATTGAGAAAACATGTATATGTATACATATATATGTGTGTGTATTTATATATATATATATATATAACTGAAAGTATCATTATGTGGCTGAAGAGCATAGATTGGATTATAAGTATTAAAAACATATGGAATTAAATTTAAAGACTGCATATGCATAATGAAGGCAAACAAGAAAAGTCATTTATATAAAGCAGCATCTATGGAATTTAAGATTCAGAAAATTTCATTTGGATTTCCTCTTTTGTAAAATGTCTGTTGAGGTCCTTGGCCCATCTCTTAAGTGGGTTGTTTGTTTTGATCTTGTGGAGTTTCTTGATTTCTTTGTAGCTCCTGGTTATTAACCCTTTATCAGTTGCATAGTTTGCAAATATATTTTCCCATTCTGTCAGTTGTCTCTTCACTTTCCTTACTGTTTCTTTTGCAGTACAGAAACTTCTCAATTTGATGCAATCCCAAACGTTGATTTTGGCTTTGACTGCCTGTGCTTCTGGGGTGTTTTCCAAGAAGTCATTGCCGGTACCTATATCTTGCAGGGTTTTTCCAATGCTCTCTAATAATTTGATGGTGTCAGGTCGTAGATTTAAGTCTTTAATCCATGTTGAGTGGATTTTTGTGTAAGGTGAAAGGTAGGGGTCATGCTTCATGATTCTGCACATGGAAATCCAATTTTCCCAGCACCATTTTTTGAATAGACTGTCCTTACTCCAGGGATTGGTCTTGGATCCTTGATCAAATATGAGTTGGCTGTAGATGTTTGGATTGATTTCTGGTGTTTCAATTCTGTTCCATTGGTCTATCCATCTGATTTTACAGATTTGGAATGGGTATTGTAGTATAATAGGTTATGCCACAGCTTAGGATACTAGCATCCTATGTCAAAGTCCCTATGATCAAGTTCTGCCTCTACTTCTGCTCCAGTTTCCTGTTAATGTGCACCTGGTAGACAGCAATGAAGTTTCATGTACTTGCATCCCTTCTACCCACAGAGGAAACCCAGATGGAGTATCTTGCTCCTGGCTTCAGCCTGGTCTAATTCTAGCTATTATGGACTGTTGGGAGTGAAACAGAGGATGGAAATTCTTTTCTTTTTGTCTTTCTATCTCCCTCTCTATCATTATTTTAAAAATCAGTAAATAAATTAAAAAAAAACTAAATGTTTTCATAGAAGCCATAATATATGTATTTGATAAAGTAGAAATGATTGACAGGATTGGCACTGTGGCACAGCAGATTAAAGCCCTGGTCTGTGGTGCAGGCATCCCATGTGGGCACTGGTTCGAGTCCCACCTGCTCCTTTTCAGATACAGCTCTCTGCTGTGGCCTGGAATAACAGTAGAAGATGGCTCAAGTGCTTGGGCCCCTGCACCCACAAGGAGACCTGAAAGAACCTCCTGGCTCCTGGCATCGGAACAGCCCCGTTCCAGTCATTGTGGTCATCTGGGGTGTGAACCAGCAAGTGGAATGCCTCTCTCTCTCTCTCTCTCTCTCTGTTCCTGCCTCTGCCTCTCTGTAACTCTGCCTTTCAAATAAATAAATAAATCTTAAAAAAAAGATGAATGGCAGTTGTTGCATTTTTGTGCTTGACTTTTAAACATCCAATAATGTTAACTCATAGCTATAAATCTAATCCATGATTTTCATTTAAGTAAACTAAAATTTCACAAGTGAATATTCACAGAGTTTACTATACTTAAAAAATTTCTTCTAAGTAACTCAACTATATGTTCACTCTTTTTTAAAAATCAGGTTTTTGACTTAGGCAACTGTCTGATAGAATTCCTTCTAAAACTGATCTGAGCCTTACTGACATCATGATTGCATTTGTATGAGATTTTGTATGAAGTAATTTGTAATACTCTCTTTAAATTATTTAATTATGACAAAAATTTGTTTTCTATCCACTCAAAAGACGCAAATTGGTTTGTGTTTATTGCTGAGTTTTGCCAGGAATCTTTTAGCATTGCCTTATTTATAAACTTGAAGAAATTCAAGTTTTAATATAGAAAGTCACAGTCATTCCTTTATAAATCAAAAAATAGTTTCTGAAAGGGTTATATAGTAAACATTTCAAGAAAATAGGCTATGTAGTATTTTTTATAACACTTCAGTCTTGCTGTTGTGCCTTTAAAACAGTCAATATATAAATAAATGGGCAAGACTGCATTTCAATATAATTTTATTTGTGAAAGTAGGTAACTACTTCAATGGGCCATAGTTTACTGATCCATGATAATGCATATTGAGTATAACTATATAAGCTGTTTTCCCTTAATAAGGCAATTTTATAGCGTGGATTAATTTCATTTGTAATAAAATAAGCACTGAAATATTTTATCCTATTCTGTTAGTTTCTTCTTCAGTATAACTTGTGCAGAAGCTCCTTAGCTTGTTATAATCTCATTTGTCTAGTTTTGGTTTTGTAGCCTGTGCTTTTAGTGTCCTTTTCAAAATGTCAGAGCCTACAATAATGTCTTGAGGTGTTTCCTCAACTTATCTGATTTTTTTTTAAATTGATGTTTGTGTAGAGTGTTAGGCATGGATCTTGTTTAAATACTTTATAGAAATACAGTTTCTTGGCATCATTTATTAAAGAAACTATTTCTTTTTCATGATTTGATTTTAGCTTAATTGTGAAAGGTAATTTAGTTATATACACTTGGATTTTTCTTTTGGGACTTTGTATTCTATTTCATGAAACTATATATCTCTTTTTATGCCAGTACCATGTTTTTTGGTTATAATGCTTCTGTAGGATGTCTTGAAATCAGCTCTGTTCTTATCGCTTAAGATTTATTTGGTGATTCTGAGTCTTTTATTTTCATTCATGTGTTTTAGGATAATTTTCACTGGATCTGTGAAGAATGCCATTGGTATTTCCACAAGAGTTGCATTGAGTCTGTAAATTGATTTGGATAATATGGGCATTTTATCAATATTAGTTCTTCCAAACCATGTACATAACATTTATTTCCATTCTTTTGTATCTTGTAAAATTTCATTTGTAAGTACTTCATAATATTTATGAACTATTCATCAGACAAAATATTAACATATAGTTGCACAAAACTCAACTCAACAAAAAGAACAACCAGTCCATTTAAGAAATGGGCAAATGATTTGGTAAACATTTCTCAGAAGAAAAGATAAGATTGTCAATGAATATGTGAAAAACACTCAATATTCCTGGTCATCAAGGAAATACAAATCAAAACCATAATGAAGGGGTGAGCACTGTGACACACAGTTAAAACATTGCTTGGGATGTCCACATTCCATATTGTAGTGCCAATTCAAGTCTTGATCCTCTGTTTGATCCAGTTCCCTGCTAATGTGCCTGAAAAGGCAGCAGACAATGTTTTAACTACTTGGTTCCCCATCATCCTCATAGAAGTTGTGAATGGAGTTCCACTATACTGATTTCAGCCTTGCCCAGCATTGGCTGCTTTGGACAGTGAGGAATGAATCAGCAGAAGTAAGATATCTCTGTGTCTCTTGTCTTTCTGTCATTCTTCCTTTCAAATAAATAAATCCTTTTAAAAACTCTCAATGAGGTATCATCTGACTCTAGTTAATATGTTTATCATGAAAATGAACAAGTATCAAATGCTGATGACGATGTGGAAAGTAGGGAACCATTAGATCCTGTTGGTGGGAGTTTAAGTAAGCATATGTATCAGAAGGAACAGTATAGAAGGTCATTAGAAAAAGAAAAAAATATATCTACTATATGACATAGCTATCCCGCACAGCTATGTAAAGGAAATGAAATCAGCATATGAAAGAGATACTTATAATCCCATGTACATTTGAGCAGTATTCACAATAGTCAAGATGTAGGATCAAACTGGGTATCTGTTGGTGAATGGGAAAAGAAAAGGGGGTATATATACGTAATGCAGTATTAGTCTTCATTAAAAAAAATCAGTGGAAACCTGAAAGATGCAGCAAAATTGATAGAACTGGAACAATTGTTATAAGTGAAATGAGCCAGAAGCAGAAAGACAAATATCAAATATTGTCTCTCATATCATGGGAATTAAAACACACACACACACACACACACACATCACCTCAATTTAAAATATTGATTATCAGAGTCCAGAAAGGTGAGGTAGGAGAAGTGTCAGAGGTAGGATAATGGGTACTAAAACACAGAAAGTTAAATGTCGCAGATTCTGGTGTTTCTTCAATACAGTGGGGGTGACTATGCAATATTCTAAATAAAAAACTGGAACTTGAGGTATATTAGTAGTCTCCAAACAAAAAGAAAAAATAAAGAAATGGATAGAATGGTTGTCTGGTACAATTGACTTAAAATTTGCATATGTACTGAAATGTTGCATTGTACCCCTCAAAAATGTTGGAGTACTGCATGCTGATTCAAAAGTTAAGCATAAATAAAGAAAACCACGCATCTGAGACACACTATAAATGTAGCAGTTTATTATACTATGTCTCATAAATGTATACAAATGTTTAAAATTCAAATATGAATGAGGAAGTAATAGAAAATAATATATTTGAAAGTAATCCTGGCATATTTTGCTTAGTCTAAACATTGACTAGTAATATTATAACAATAATAAATAATACAATAGTATATTATTGTTAAGAAGGAATAAGGTTTTACTGCTGTTTTTAACAGAAATTTCCACAGATTTGAATGAAATATAAAGGTGAATGTAACATGTACTTTTGTTGTAATATTGTGCATTAAGTTTCCATCTAAATATTGCAAAATATTTATTTTACTACCTAAGAATGTACATTACTATTTCACCTTGATGCTTGTTATATTTTCAAATATTTATTTATTTGTTTGAAAAGCAGACAGAGAAAGGAAGATCTTAGATCCACTGGTTCATTCCCTAAATCACCACAACAGCTGGTGATAGGCCAGGCCAAGACAGGAGCCAGGACCTTTTTCAAGCTCTCCAACATGGGTGGCAAGGGGCCAAGGACTTGGCATCTTTTGCTGGTTTTCCTGGTGCATAATGAGGGACCTGGATTGGAAGTTCAGTAGCTGGGACACAATCTATTGCCCATATGGGATGCCTGCATGACAAATTGTGGCTTACTCCACTACACCATGATGCTGGCACCTGTTGTTTGCTTAAATTGATACTCTCATCCTATAAGTTTGTAGAGTAACATACATATCTATAGAGGTATATTTTTTGTCAGGTAGAAAATTGATTTTGTATATTATTATATTTTTTATGATATTAACCCATTTTGTCTCCAACCTTGAATGTTTTTCCTGAGGAAAATATGAAAATGGATATAATGAAAAAAAGTACACATGGCTCTTAAAATATTTTTACACTCTAATAAACTTATACTTTAATTCCATTTCCATATACTTTTTGAAGTTACCTCAGTTTTAACCTCTTCCCCACATAAGTTTTTTTGATTATGCTTACTAACTTGCTGGTTCTTTCATTAATGTGACAATAAATGATTACATGTTTATTTTTTGACTTGTATGAAACATTATTTGAACCCTTTTATTATTTTTTGATGTTATATTCGTATAAAGAGATGGGATTTCATGTATCTAATAAGTACAATTGTAAGAAGATAACCACACTTTCCTACCTCTCCAACTTCATCCCTCAATCTCACTGCCTCCTTCCTTTATACTTTTTCTTTAATTTTTGAAGGACATGCTTTCAAGCTACTCTATAATCACAGGCTTAATTCACCAAAAACGTAATCTTCAACAAGCAAAAATTAGGAAGACCACTGTTTCATAAGAGTATAAATAAGGGCTAAAATCAATAATCATATCACAGGATGTCTGTTTCATTCCTATACATTTTTTGTACTCTATATTAAATATCACATACCAGAAAAAACATATATTAATCTTTTTGGGACTGGCTTCTTTCACTAAGCATCGTGATTTTTAGTTGCATCAAATTTTTTTTTTTTTTCACAAAACTCTAGTGTTAATTATTTTTTTATGACTGAGTGATAGTCCTTCAGGTATATATACCACATTTTCTTTACCCAGTCATCTGGATTGATTCCATGTCTTAGCTATTGGCAATTGAGTTGCAAATACAGTCATACGAATAACTCTTTCAAATGTTGTTTTCATATTGTTTGGATACATTCCCAAGAATAGGATGGCTGAGTAATATGGTAGGTCTATTTTCAGATTTCTGAGCAATCTCTATACTGCCCAGTCCGAATGGCTATCATTCAAAAATTTAAAAATAAATAAATAAATGCTAGAGGATGTGGGAAAAAAGGTACCCTAATGTACTGTTGGTGGGAATGTAAAATAGTACAAATATGATGATAGGAATAACTGCTCTTGTGTTGTATCTTCTTGAAATACATATAATTTGGAAAATGCTGATGCCAAAATACAAAGATTTATTTATGGATTTAAGGCCTCAGTCCAATATAAATGGGGCAAGTGCATTTCAAAGATACCTAATCTTTCTTCTAGCAATTGTTGATTGATGACAAATTACATCTGTTAAACAGGCTGCCAATATTTATACTGATAAAATGTGGAGCTGTTCCAGTTATGTATCACTTTTTTTTTTTTTTTTTTTTTTTTTTTTTGGACAGGCAAAGTGGACAGTGACAGAGAGAACAGTCTTATTTTCTGATGGTTCACCCCACAAGTGGCCGCTACGGCCGGTGGGTTGTGGCCAGCGTGCTGCGTTGATCTGAAGCCAGGAGCCAGGTGCTTCCTCCTGGTCTCCCATGTGGGTGCAGGGCCCAAGGACCTGGACCATCCTCCACTGCACTCCTGGGCCACAGCAGAGAGCTGGACTGGAAGAGGAGCAACCAGGACAGAATCCAGTGCCCCAACCGGGACTAGAACCCTGTGTGCCGGCGCCGCAGGCAGAGGATTCGCCTAGTGAGCCATGGCGCAGGCCTAATGTAATGTAGTTTTTTTTTTTTTTTTGACAGGCAGAGTGGACAGTGAGAGAGAGAGACAGAGAGAAAGGTCTTCCTTTGCCGTTGGTTCACCCTCCAATGGCCGCCGCGGCCGGCGCGCTGCGGCCGGCGCACCGCGCTGATCCGATGGCAGGAGCCAGGAGCCAGGTGCTTTTCCTGGTCTCCCATGGGGTGCAGGGCCCAAGCACCTGGGCCATCCTCCACTGCACTCCCTGGCCACAGCAGAGGGCTGGCCTGGAAGAGGGGCAACCGGGACAGAATCCGGCGCCCCGACCGGGACTAGAACCCGGTGTGCCGGCGCCGCAAGGCGGAGGATTCGCCTAGTGAGCCGCGGCGCCGGCCTGTAATGTAGTTTTAAAATATGTTATCTCAAGGCTGGCGCCATGGCTCACTAGGCGAATCCTCCGCCTTGCGGTGCCGGCACACGGGTTCTAGTCCCGGTCGGGGTGCCGGATTCTGTCCCGGTTTCCCCTCTTCCAGGCCAGCCCTCTGCTGTGGCCAGGGAGTGCAGTGGAGGATGGCCCAGGTGCTTGGGCCCTGCACCCCATGGGAGACCAGGAGAAGCACCTGGCTGCTGCCATTGGATCAGTGTGGTGCGCCGGCCACAGCGTGCCAGCCACGGCGGCCATTGGAGGGTGAACCAACGGCAAAGGAAGACCTTTTTCTCTGTCTCCTCTGTCTCTCTCTCTCTCACTGTCCACTCTGCCTGTCAAAAAAAAAAAAAAAAAAAAAGAAGAAAAAAAAAAAGAAAAAAAAAGAAAAAAGCATATGTTATCTCAAAAAAAAGACAGAAAGGGAAAAGTGTGGGAAGGAGAAAGGATGAAGGAAGGATGGAAGAAGAGGAAGGGAATGTTGTTATTTTCTTAGAGTTGTATCTATATTCATATTCAAGCTGTTAAAATTAATTAAAAATTAAATTTAAAAAGTATGAAACAAAAATAAAGAGAAGATGCTAAGCTGAGCAAAAACCTGAGCATAAAAAATAAACTTGCTATTTTAAACCGCTGGACAGGAGAGAGAATCTCAGTTGTAGCAAGGGCATATTCCCAAATATCCGTTTGCTTTCTTGGGAATATGTCATAAACTCTTCTGAATTAGAAAAGTCAATGATTCTTTTACGTTTCTCTTCTTATCTAATTTCGCAATGTTAGCATTGTTCAGCAGGTGACACTATCTAAATATCTCATTTCAATTAGTCTATTTGTTCTTTATGTTATTAAAATTATTTTAAGTATGCTTATTAGGAGCAGGGTGGTTTTACTAAATAGGGCACATTTATTCTATCTTTAATGTAGAACACATCTCTTTAGTTGACAAGTCACTATTAATGATAAAATTCCTGTCTTTGAATCACATTCCAGAAGCTGAGTTTTATGAATTAGACCACAAAATTTTGTTTTCAATAGCTTTGTTGTCTTCACTTCTCTTTAAAAATAAAAGCTGCCATAGGTGAGATTCTGCCTTGTTCTCAAAGCCCTTGTGAGTACTAGAGTTCTTATCTAGATCCACAATCTCAGTATTTGTGTAATTCTTCCATATATCACTATACCAATCATTAGATATCAATCTTTTCTTTGAATGTTACATGAGTTGTTTGGAAAGAAGTTTCTGATTATGTACATCTGAATGCTGTCTAGTACCCTCTGACACTTCTGTAAACCTACAGAATACCCCTGTAGTGCTTCTACTATTACCTTTCTTGGCTGTCTCTTACTGCGCCATCAGTGTGCCTCTACGTATTTTTTTCTGGTGGCCACTTCATCAGAGAAATTCCTTAAATAACTCACAATGAACAAAATGCATACATTAACCCCCCTTCCATTGCTGTGTGTATGTGCTAAACTAACAGTGGATACCTGAGACCATTGTATCAGTTCCAACATACAATGAGTTTTTACTTATACCTACATTCCTATGATAACTTAATTTATAATTTAGGCACATTAATGTTAAGAAAAATAACTAATAATAAAGTGTAACCACTTTAACAGCATCCCATAACACCAGATAAATTTCATCTATTTCTCTCTAGTGTCCATGGAGAGGATGGCAAATACAGCATGAACACTATAAACAAAGGGATACTTAACATTCCAGCTGGAACCTGAAAACAGAGCAAAATTTTCCCATGCTCCTCATAGTAACATTCTACAAATATAAACTGTTTACTTCTGGAGTTTTCTGTAAATATTTTTAGACTGTAGTTACCTGTGGATAACTGAAACTGGAAAGTGAAACTGAGAATAAGGAAGGATTATTGTTCTAGCAATCAAAGAAAATAACTCCTAATATCTACATAATTGATATTGATTGAAACAAAATTCTGAAGTATAGGATTCGCCCTTTAATTCTATCCTTGTGGATGACATCAATGGTGCTAATCATTGGCTTAGTATTCTAGAAAATGAATGTGTTTTCTTGTTATTGTTGTTTCATTTTTAGAAGAAATAACTAGTGCTATGGGCAATGATGTAATAAATTACAGTAAAATAAAATTATTGATTAATTGTATGGAAAAATGACAAAAACTGATGAAATATATTGATTTCAAAGATGTGGAGAAATTATTACACTCATTCATTTTTGGTAAGTGTGTAAATATAAAAAATTATAAAATTATTTACTAGTTACTATCAAACTTTTAAGTATGTCTAACCTCTCTGCAATCAGATTCTGAAGCTTATTTCTGAACAAAAATAAAAATGATGATGTATAAAGCTATATTGGCAAGATGTGCATTGTAGCATTATTTGTTTTGGCAAAACAAAACAATAGAAACAGCAAGATCAATATCACAGGAAAGGGGCATACACACACATCATACTTCTGTGTATTGAGTTGTTGTTAAAGATATGTCAGAATTACATGCATTCTTTCAGAAGGGCCCATGATATACTGAGTAACAAATACTGTGAAGTAATCCATGTATTATTTTCTTGTATATTTTTATAAGGGAAAAATTTCTTTCTTTTCAATCTTCTCTGATTTTCTCTCTCTCTGGCTACTCTGCTTCCTGTCTTTGTACACACACTTGCACACACTGACAAAACACATAAGCATATACATATACAAGGACATTTGAGACAATAGGTATAAAGAAAATTGTGAAATAATACATTATGTATTCACATTAAATATACATCTAGTGATGGTATTGGAGAATATATGAAGAATGTTACTATTGTTTGAATATGAATTGCTTAACTTTTTACAATGTAGGTTATTAAATTTGAAATTATAATGGTCATAACACCTACAGCTAACTAAAAAAAGGAAAGTATATGGAAACCAATAGAATGGGATATTAAAGGTATAAAAGGTTTAAATAAAAAACAAATAGATCCAAAGTATTTTTGAAGACTTTTGCAATAAATGATAAATAAAAAATAGTAATTCTTGATTTGTTCCTACTCACTTTCTCATTATAATAGCCAAAAAAAAAAAAAAAAGTAAATTTATGTTGGTGCTCATTACTGCAGAATTTTCCAATGGCTTGATAAGTAAAATTTCAATCATCCAAAGATTGACAGATAGGGTAGTTCAGAGATAACTGCAATACTGATTATGGAGTGAACAGAAAACCAACTGATATCTTTTGAGCTGACAGTGTTTGTTTTACTTTCCTATATGTCAGAATTTTATTGACATAATTATTTCTATAATTATTGCAAGATAAAATTATTCAGAAATTCTTCATGAGTTGAAAGGAAATTGGACCAGAGGAGGCACATTTTACCTTAGAATATAAAATTACAATAAATGTGTGGAGATTCAAAAGTCAAAATAGCCTGCCCAGATAGTGAAAGCCCTGGCAAAATATTAGGGTTTTAACCTCCTATTTGTTGATTACACAGGTGGGTTTATTAAGACAACAAGGCAGATATCAGCCTATGTGGATAAGAGGAGCAGAAGAAAATGAGAGGAAAATAAATTTGTGTGCAATGGTAAGAGGAAAGAAGTCCTGAAAGTAGGACCCAGCCTCTTGTCAGTCTCCCCTAGCACAAGTTGTTCTTGCCTGTCTTATCAAAAGGATCTCACTGAACTGAGGGAGTTAAACAGTTGTCCCCACTAAACTGAAGGAATCAGTTGCTTCTCCAATAGATAAAAACCCTGAATCCACAACCGCATATCCCCCACACAGACTTTCCCAGAAAAGGGAAGAGGGGAGAAGAAATGGGGAACCGATGTTCATGTCCATAAAAACCCCAGTCTGAATGTAGAGTGAGGTCTCAGTCCTTTACTGAGATGCTTACCTGGTCTATCAAGTATAGCAATTTCTGTTTCTTCACTTTTTCCAGTAAACTAAGCTAAATTATCTTCTTGTCTGCTCATTCATTGACTGTGTTCTTCGTCATCTACAGAACGAGTTCCCAGGGTTCACATCAGTGTTTACAGGTTACTGTTTATTTTTGTTTTATTTTGACTAGATTTGTTGTATGTTATCATTTATTTCACTCATTTATGATTTCTTTATTCTCAAGCTAAGGAAATTCAGTGCCGTCTGTTATTTGTTTGCTTGCTTTCTTATCTGGCATCTATTTAGCCTATATAGCAACACTAATGATCATTGGAAAAATAGTCTCATTAGTTTCGTATAGCTTGTTAATTGTATAAACTAGGAGTCCTGACTTCATACAGCCAAGTAGAGGATATGATGCCCAAATTGAAATTGTAAAGCCAATTCTCCAAGATTCTAGATCTAGAACAGATAAATACAACCATGGGAGATAATGACAGAAGCACATTCATTCCCATGCAAGTGCCTATGCATGCAGATAATTTGCTTATCTTAGACAAATATATTTTCTTTAGTCAGCAATTATGTTTATATACATATATATGTGTGTGTATGTATGTGTATACACATACACATATACACATATATTCTCTATTCAATCATGTATACTAGTATACATATTTCTTGTTACAATTAATGTGCATCTATAAAACTAATATATAAATATAAATACTTTTATATTGTCTGAAATTTTATAATACAACCCAATTCCGTGGCTCATTGTATAGATTAAAATTCAAGGAAGCATGAGTCTCACAGACAATGCATCAGAGATACCAAATGTGCTACTTGTCAATAAAGCTCTGTGTTTTATATTGTTGAAACATCTTTGTCAAAATATATTTCAATATTGTCAAAAAATTTCCATTACAATCTCCTAATTCAAACACATTGGGAGAATTTTACATTTTGCATAAATTGTTAAAAACTCAGAGATCTTCTGAGAGTCCTTTTAATCACTTTATAATATTGCTTCTGTCTAAAATATCTTCCTTTTTTTAAATGCATGCTTCACTAACAAAATGAGTAGTGAACTCCAGGATATTTTCTTTTTTTGCTTTATAAATTAAGGTACATATCATTCCATCTGGTTATAATAATAATAGCCTAAATGAGATTCATTTCTCCTACAGCCCTAAGGGAAGGGCAGAAAACTACAGACCCATAATAGAATCTACCAATTTTCTCAATGTACAGCACACTAAGGACAAAGATCCTACATGAGGAGTAAGTGCACAGTGACTCCTGTTGTTGACTTAACAAATTGACACTCTTGTTAATGGCATCAGTAATCAACCTAGGCCTTGTCATGAGCTGCCAAGGCTATGGAAGCCCCTGAGTTCAATGACTCTGATAATTTTTAGACAAGGCCATAGTCAAAGTGGAGATTCTTTCCTCCCTTCAGAGAAAGGTACCTCCTTCTTTGATGACCCGTTCTTTCCACTGGGATCTCACTCGTGGAGATCTTTCATTTAGGTTTTTTTTTTTTTTTTTTTTTTTTTTTTTTTTTCCCAGAGTGTGTTGGCTTTCCATGCCTGAAATACTCTCATGGGCTTTTCAGCTGGATCTGCATGCCTTAAGGGCTGATTCTGAGGCCAGAGTGCTGTTTAGGACATCTGCCATTCTATGGGTCTGCTGTGTATCTCGCTTCCCATGTTGGATCATTCTCTCCCTTTTTGATTCTATCAGCTAGTATTTGCAGACACTAGTCTTGTTTAGGTGATTCCTTTGGCTCTTAGTCCTATCATTATGATCAATTGTGAATAGAAATTGATCACTGGGACTAGTGAGATGGCATTGGTACATGCCACCTTGATGGGATTGAATTGGAATCCCCTGGTATGTTTCTAAGTCTACCGTTTGAGGTAAGTCAGCTTGAGCATGTCCCGAATTGCACATCTCTTCCCTCTCTTATTCCCACTCTTACATTTAACAGTGATTACTTTTCAGTTAAATTTCAGCACTTAAGAAGAATTGTGTATTGATTACAGTATTCAACCAAAAGTATTAAGTTTAACAAACAAAAAAATACTAAGAGGGATAACACATCAAGTTGCTCATCAACAGTCAGGGTGAGGGCTGATCAAGTCACCGTTTCTCCTAGTGTTCATTTCACTTTAGCAGGTTTCCTTTTTGGTGCTCAGTTAGTTGTCACCTATCAAGGAGAACGAGTGGTATTTGTCCCTTTGGGATTGGCTTATTTCACTCAGCATAAACAGTATTTTTCACTTTACGTTTCTGTGTGGGAGCAAACTGTTGAAATCTTTACTTAATGTATGCTAAACTGATCTTCTGTATATAAAGAGAATCAAAAATGAATTTTGATGTGAATGGAAGTGGAGAGGGAGTGGGAAAGGGGAGGGTTGCGGGTGGGAGGGACGTTATGGGGGGGAAGCCATTGTAATCCATATGCTGTACTTTGGAAGTTTATATTCATTAAATAAAAGTTTAAAAAAAAGGAAATTAAATCAGAAAAAAAAACTACCAATTTTATTTATTGCTTTCTCCTTTAAAAAGTACAATTTAAAATGAAAATTTTACAGACACTGTACACACATTTAATTCACTTAACCTGATATAGTCACATGAAATATTTCAGCCAAATGAAAACTCAAAATGTCACTTTAATTAATGGAATGGAATTGTATTTTGAATAAATTATGCATACATTTTAGAGAGTTTAGAGCCAAAGACATGTTAGCAAAATACTCATGTATTAAATATTTTTCTAACATACAATCAAATTTGTATTAATCAAATATCTTCCTTTTGATATCACTGTACTTAAGAATACTAAAAACATTTTTCAGCTAATTCTGACCAAGCACTAGCAACAGAACAAATGTAAGAGCTTCATTTCTCATGAATATTGTTAAAGCATCAGAATTTCATGTAAGACAAAGGACAATGATGACCAGAAACTCCACATTTAAAATCTCTACACTAATAGATATATAATGTACATGTATATATTATAGATATATATATAGCTGATATTCATATACATACACACATATATAAATAAACACACATACACAGTGTGTATATCAGATGTCATTAGTTTGCTTTTTGCTATTAGAACTAAAATGTTTGTGAGGAACTTCTTTGTAAACAAAGGTTTATTTTAGCTCAATATTTGAGATTACAGGACTGTGAAGACACACAATCCAGGGACATGTTAATGGTGAGTGTGGAAGCAGGATCGCATTGTGAGGCAGGAAGCAGAGATAGAACACCTAGGCTGAAGTTGAATTCAAATAATCAGATTTCTTATGAGAACCACTCTCTGAGGGATGCCCCTATAATCTACAGACTTTCCACAGGCACCTACTTTCAGATACCAGAAATAGATCATTTTCCACTCTTAATTAACCAGTCATTAATATTAATGCATTAGAGTTTAAACAATGGCTTAAGTTTCAGTGAGACAAATCCTGCCGAACCCATAACAAATGATATTCTTTTTTTCTGGTAAAGATTTATTTCTATTTCAAATATATATATTTCTCTCTCTCTCTCTCTATATATATATATATAGAGAGAGAGAGAGAGAGAGAGAGAGATCTTCCATTTCTGGTTCACTCCCCAAATGGCCACAGCCACCAGTCCAAAGCCAGGAGTCCAGAGCTCCACCCAGATCTCCCACCTGCTGCAGGGGCCTAAATCTTGGGCCATACTCTGCTGCCATTTAAATTTATCTTTTGAAAACTGCCTGTTTATGTCCTCTGCCCATTTCTTCACTGGGTTATTTTTGTTGTTGTTGTTGAGTTTCTTGAGCTCTTTATAGATGCTGGGTATAAATCCCTTATAAGTTGCATAGTTGGCAAATATTTCTCTCATTTTCTTGGTTGCTTCTATTGAATGTCTCCTTTGCAGTGTGGAAGTTTCTTAGCTTTATATAATCCCATTTGTCTCTTTCTGCCTTTATTCCCTGGGCTTCTGGGGTGTTTTCCAAGAAGTGTTTGCTTATACCAATGTTTAATCAAGTTTCCCTGATGTTTTCCTGCAGTAATTTAATGGCATAAGGTTGAAGATTTATATCCTTGAACCATTGTGTATTGATTTTTTTATAAGATGTAAGGCAGGGTTCTTGTTTCATATTCTGCACATGAAGATCAAAGTTTCCTGGCAGCATTTGCTGAAGAGACTGTCCTTTCTCCAGGGGTAGATGCTAGCTTTCTTGTCAAAAATTTGTTTTTCATGTGTGGATTAATCTATGAGGTTTCTATTCCATTCCATTGCTCTACACGTTTATTTCTGTACCATTACCAGGCTATTATGATTATAACTACCCTGTAGTATGTCTTGAAATCTGTTATTGTGATGCATTCAGCTTTGTTTTTGTTGCTTAAGATTAGCTATTCATGGTGTCTTTTGTTTCCATATGAAATTTAGCATTGTTTTTACTATATCTGAGAAGAATGTCATTGGTATTTTGATTGGGATCACATTGACTCTGTAAATTACTTAAATTGTTGTATGGACATTTTGATAGTATCAATTCTTCCAATCCAAGAATATGGAAGATTTTCCCATTTTTTGTATTATCCTTCAAGATACCGAAGACCTTCTTCTCAGATCTGGGAAAAAATGATGCTGAAATTTATATGGAGACACAGGAGACCTCGAATAGCTAAAGCAATCTTGTACAACAAAAACAAAGCTGGAGGCATCACAATACCAGATTTCAGGACATACTACAGGGCAGTTGTAATCAAAACAGCATGGTACTGGTACAGAAACAGATGGATAGACCAACGGAACAGAATTGAAACACCAGAAATCAATTCAAACATCTACAGCCAACTCATATTTGATCAAGGATCCAAGACCAATCCCTGGAGTAAGGACAGTCTATTCAAAAAATGGTGCTGGGAAAATTGGATTTCCATGTGCAGAATCATGAAGCATGACCCCTACATTTCACCTTACACAAAAATCCACTCAACATGGATTAAAGACTTAAATCTACGACCTGACACCATCAAATTATTAGAGAGCATTGGAAAAACCCTGCAAGATATAGGTACCGGCAATGACTTCTTGGAAAACACCCCAGAAGCACAGGCAGTCAAAGCCAAAATCAACATTTGGGATTGCATCAAATTGAGAAGTTTCTGTACTGCAAAAGAAACAGTCAGGAGAGTGAAGAGACAACCGAGAGAATGGGAAAACATATTTGCAAACTATGCAACTGATAAAGGGTTGATAACCAGAATCTACAAAGAAATCAAGAAACTCCAAAGGATCAAAACAAACAACCCACTTAAGAGATGGGCCAAGGACCTCAACAGACATTTTTCAAAAGAGGAAATCCAAATGGCCAACAGACACATAAAAAAATGTTCAAGATCACTAGCAATCATTGAAATTCAAATCAAAACCACAATGAGGTTCCACCTCACCCCGGTTAGAATGGCTCACATTCAGAAATCTACCAACAATAGATGCTGGAGAGGATGTGGGGAAAAAGGGACACTAACCCACTATTGGTGGGAATGCAAACTGGTTAAGCCACTATGGAAGTCAGTCTGGAGATTCCTCAGAAACCTGAATATAACCCCACCATTCAATCCAGCCATCCCACTCCTTGGAATTTACCCAAAGGAAATTAAATTGGCAAACAAAAAAGCAATCTGCACATTAATGTTTATTGCAGCTCAATTCACAATAGCCAAGACCGGGAACCAACACAAATGCCCATCAACGATAGACTGGATAAAGAAATTATGGGACATGTACCCTATAGAATACTACAGCAGTCAAAAATGATGAAATCTGGTCATTTGCAACAAGATGGAGGAATTTGGAAAACATCATGCTGAGTGAATTAAGCCAGTCCCAAAGGGACAAATATCATATGTTCTCCCTGATCAGCGACAACTAACTGAGCACCAAAGGGGAAACTTGTTGAAGTGAAATGGACACTATGAGAAACAGTGACTTGATCAGCTCTTGTCCTGAGGGTTGATGTACAATGTAATACTTTATCCATTTTAGTATTTTTTGTTGTTGTTTTTCTAGTATCCTTTTCTATTTGTTTGTTTAATTTTTTAAAAATTTCTATTGTAGATATCTTTAAAATTCTTGATTAAATTCATTCTAAGGTTAAAGTTTTTTTTTGTAGCTATAATGAATTGGACTAATTTTGGAAGTTCATTCTCAGTCATGGAATTCATTGTATAAACAAAGTCCATTGACTTTTGTGTCTTGATTTTGTATCCTGCAACATTACCAAACTTTCTAATAGTCTCTTAGTAGACTCTTTCAGTTTCACTATTTTGGGATCCTGTCATCTGCAAACAGAGATAATTTGACTTCCTCCTTTCCAATTTGTATCCCTTTGATTTTTCTTGCCTAATGGCTCTGACCACAACTTCTAGAACTATAATGAGTAACAATGGTGAGTGTGGTCATCCTTGCCTGGTTGCAAATCTTAGTGAAAATGCTTCCAAGTTTTCCCCATTCAATATGATGCTGGCTGTGGCCTTGTCTTATGTTGTCTTGACTATTTGCTGAACTCTTTACTTAACATAGAGCTAATCATGTTTATAAAGTCAATTGAAAAGAGATCTTAGTAAAAAATAAGTGTAGGAATAAGAGAGTAGGAAGTTTGTAACTCTAAAACTGTATAGTTTTGCATACATTCCTAAGAATATACTTCTCAGAGTATAATTAAAAACTTGCCACCCTTTAAGCTGGGTGGTAAAAATGCCATCTTATGTGTTAAAGTTACCATATCAACTGTTAATGTGATTCTATAGATAGGATTAAGTGTTAAAGGAATCATATAAATAACATCAAGTGTCTGGCAATAATAATATATAGAATTAAAAAGGAGAGAATGTCCTAACATGGGAAGCAGTCCACACAGCAGACTCATAGAATGACAATCACTTTAATTAGCACTCTGACCTCAGAATCAACCTTTAAGGCATTCTGGTCTGGCTGAAAAGCCCATGAAAGCATTTCAGGCATGGAAAGGCAAGCCACTGTGGCAAAATAATGCCCTTCACGAGGGACTTCTGTGAGAGAGACCCCAATGGAAAAAGTGGTCTTCAAAGAAGGATGTACTTTTCTCTGAAGGGAGGCGAGAACTTCCACTTTGCTTGTGGCCTTGTCTAAATACTGATGGTGATTGTGGATTTAAAGCCTTCCATAGATTTGGCAGCTCATGCAAAGAGCCTCAGATGATCACTGATATCATACATAAGAGTGTTAATTGACAAGAATCCCTGTACACTTACTTTCCATGCAGGACCTCTAACCTCAGTGAGTTTTATTATGAGAATTAACTGTAAAAATTGTTCTCAAATAGTTTGTGTGTGTGTGCAAATTGTTAAAACTTTTTCTTAGTATAGAGTTGGTCTCCTGTGTATAAAGCTAATTGAAAATGAATCATAATAGAGAATGGGACTAGGAATGGAAAAGAGGGAGAAGGAGATGGGATAGGGGTGGGAGTGGGGATGGGAGAGTCGGTACAGTGGAAAGAATCACTATATTCCTAAAGTTGTACTTATGAAATTTGTATTAATTAAATAAAAGGTTTCTCTGGGGAAAAATGTCTCAGAGCCAGCACTGTGGTGTAGCTGGTAAAACTACTGCCTGAATTGCTGGCATCCCTTATGGGTGCCTGTTCAGGTCCCAATTACTCCACTTCTGATCCAGCTGTTGCTATGGCCTGGGAAGGCTGTAGAAAATGGCCCAAGTCCTTGGACCCCTGCACCTGAGTGAGAAACCCAGAAGAAGCTCCTCGATCCTGGCTTAATATGGGCACAGCTCAAGAGGTTGTGGTCATCTGGTGAGTGAACCAGTGGATGGAAGACTTGTTTCTCTGCCTCTTCCTCTCTGTAACTCAACTTTTCAAGTAAATAAATCTTTAACAAGAATAAAGAAAAGAAGAAAAAACAGAAAAGAAAAATTTAAATACACAAAGACATGCCCATTTCAATTAAGCAATTTAACTAATTTGTTTATGAGAATATTGCTGTTAATTCATCCTCACAATCAAGGTTTAGAAGGTTTCTATATCCCCGAGTTTTGAAGTATACTTTTGCAGTCAATTTATTTTGCTTCAACTTCATTTCTTAGTTAGACTGTTTCATTATAATTTATGCTTTAGTTTATTTTATATGAATTACCTTTAATATAATTTTTTCTTTTTCTAACACATGTATTTCAAATATTTCTCCCATCTATGAATTGCTTTTGATTTTCTGAAAAAATGTTTTTGAAGAGTAATGGTTTTACATGTAATGAAAACATAGATCGTCATTTTCCATTTATGAACTATTCATTTTTGAGATCTTAGAACATTTTGCTTATTCAAATCATCAATGGTTATTCTTTGGTTTATTATTAGATATAATAATTATGTGTTAGTCTATCATTAATTTCGATAGTTTTGTGCTTCCGAATACTATGCAGAAAATAATCTGGTTGTATGATTATTTTCATATGCTTATCCAGCTTTTCCAGAAAATGTGTTATGAAACCTATTTTTCCTTGAAATTATCGAATCACCTTTCACTTCTGAAATATATTAATTTTCCTTGTATCTCTATTATTATGACAACATTCATATAGATTCTTAAGCTAGTATGAAACTCTTGATTATCATGTGTTTAGTGTAAATATTGCAATCAAACAACCAACCTTCAAAATTTTATTTTCTGTTTTTGAAGTTATTTTGACATTTCTGTATACATTATTATTCCACATAAGTAATAAATTCATCATTTCAAGTTTTATAAGAAAGTCAATTGAGGATTTGTCAGGCATTGAATTTAACTCATTGGTCATTTTTTGATGAACAAACATTAAAATGATTTGATCTTCTATTTAAAGAAAAATCAGAAGTTATATATAATTATACATATTTAACCATTCAAAATTTTTATATGTTCCATATATTACTCCTTTGTCACATAAATGATTTGCAAATATCTTCTTACAGTTTGTGGATTGCCTTTATTTTAAAATAACTTTTGATGCAAAAAATTTGCAATTCTCATAAAGCTCATTTGTTCTATTTCTTCTTTTATTTCCTTTGCCTTTGCTATTATACCCAAGAAATCCTTTTCAAATCTAATGCCAGATAGGGTTTTCCCTGGTTCTCTTCTAAGAGATTTACAGTTTTTTCTCTTCTCACTTTAGGTATCTGATAATTTTGAATTAATTTTTGTATATTGTGTAACACAGAAGGCCAATATCTTTTAAAAGTTAATAGCTTTTCCAAAATCATGAGTTGAAAGAATGTTTACCTCATTGATTGGTCTTAGTCCTCTTCTAAAATATTATTTACAATATGCATGGGTTCTGTCTGAACTCTGCTTTCTGTTCAATTTATCTATTTGTTTTGTCTTAGTTTATATCTGTACAACACTATTTCTACTACTCATTGTATATCATGTTTATATCATTCTGTCTTAAAGAGTTAGGGTGAAATTTGGAAATGTGATTCTTATGAAGGGTGTTCAAAATGTTCTTAGAAATATTTAAAAATACTATATATCAATTCAAAAAACTGTAGCAAATTAAACATTTTAATACCATTTTCTATTCATTTTGTTATGACAAATAAAGTACATTTAGCAGAATACTGTAATTTTATGTGTAAGGAATAAAGAGCAACTACTTTTATGTTTTGATGATAGTAAGAACATTTTAGAATTTTTGAAACTGAAGTTACTATTATAATTGATATTTTTGATTTATCTCAAATTAGCTATTGATGCATTAGATGAGTAAAAAAATAATAGAATATGTAAACTGACATATTTGACTAAATACTTTGTTAAATCTGACAATCAGTATTATAAAATAAAAAAAAAATTTAAGCAGTTTTGTGCAGTGGTTAAATTGGCAATTCTTTTCTTAGTATCCATAACACAATGATGTGAATAGCATTTTATCACAGTTTTGTTTTGTTTTGTTTTGTTTTTTATTTGACAGATAGAGTTAGTGAGAGAGAGAGAGACAGAGAGAAAAGTCTTCCTTCTGTTGGTTCACCCCCCAAATGGCCGCTAGGGCCAGAGCTGCGCCGATCCGAAGCCAGGAGCCAGGTGCTTCTTCCTGTTCTCCCATGAGGGTGCAGGGACCCCAGCACTTGGGCCATCCTCCACTGCTTTCCTGGGCCACAGCAGAGAGCTGGACTGGAAGAGGAGCAACCAGGACTAGAACCCAGTGCCCATTTGGGATGCTACTGCTGCAAGCGGAGGATTAACCAAGTGAGCCACGGCACCGCCCCCCACCCCCATTTTATCACAATTTACATGAGATAAAATGCAGCAACACTGTTGCCATTACAGAATTATTATAATGTGGGAAATGTCTTTCCTGTCAAAAACCACTAATCTAAATGAGTGGCTAACCTACTATATCTAATGGGCTCCTGAGTACTGAATGAAAATTTAAACCAGTGGCTGATTCCAATTAACTGAACTGAAGTCCCCTTTCCCCTTCACAGTTGTATTGATCATGACGCATTATTTACCTTCTGTGTTTCAGCTATTTATCTATGAAAGGGGAATTCTATTTTACTAGCCTCAAGATATTGTAGTAATATGCATAGTTAATTTACTCTCTATGAGTGAATAGGACATCTTTGCATTGGATTATTATTAATAGATATTGCCTGTATTCCCACTGAACTTGGGTCTTTTTACATGCTGAACTTTTTGTTACAGGAAACATTAATCCTTTGACAATAATATAAATTAATGATATGTTATCTCACACAAAAAAAGAAATAAGGAAATAAAGAGGGAAGGAGGGGGACAGGTAGAGAATGAAGGGAGGAGGAAAGTATCATTAAAAAATTCCTTATACCTAGTGAACACAGAGCTGGAGGAGAAAGAAGAGTAAAGTGAACTGCAGAATAAAGAAGAATCCTTTAGGCCGGCACCGCGGCTCACTAGGCTAATCCTCCACCTTGCGGCGCCGGCACACCGGGTTCTAGTCCCGTTTAGGGCACCGGATACTGTCCCAGTTGCCCCTCTTCCAGACCAGCTCTCTGCTGTGGCCAGGGAAGGCAGTGGAGGATGGCCCAAGTGCTTGGGCCCTGCACCCCATGGGAGACCAGGATAAGTACCTGGCTCCTGCCATCGGATCAGTGCGGTGCACAGGCCGCAGCGCGCTGGCCGCGGCGGCCATTGGAGGGTGAACCAACGGCAAAGGAAGACCTTTCTCTCTGTCTCTCTCTCTCTCACTGTCCACTCTGCCTGTCCAAAAAAAAAAAAAAAAAAAAAAAAAAAAAAAAAAAAAACAAAAAACAAACAAAAAAAAAACCACAGAGAAGGGGTTAGCAGAAATTTGAAGACTTCATGAAGCTCCTTAGAATGTTTGAAAACATGAACCGTTAACACTGAAAGTGTTTTATTAATAAAAAGATATGTTCACGGTGAATTACCTGTTTATTAAGCAAATCAATGATTTAAAAAAAATGAAACAGATTAAGTGTTGGGATGTGCAAGTGAAAGTAGAGGCAGGACATGGGAACTCTTTTTCTGAAGAGTGCTGCCTGGCTAATCCTGTGTCTTTTCTTTATTGATAAGGTTTACAACAACCTATTGTAGAATGCTTTTCATGAAACTCTTAGGATTCTCTAAAACATGTTTTACAAGACATATTAGATAAGCGTGTCTGGAAAAACAGCTGCATGTCCTTGTGAAGCCAATGCCCCTGAGAGGGCTCAATGCTCTTCCAGTTCGCAAGTCGTAATCTATCCTTAATCAGTCCCTGCAGTCACACTCTTGTGTTCTCAGAAGAAAATATCTTCACTAGGAGGCATTGGCAAAAATCTTGTTCTCCACAACCAAGCAAATCACAATGCGCATTTTTCAGAAAAGAGTGATAACATCTCAAGAAGAACCTCAACCAGGTCCTTCAAGAAGTAGTCCAGGACAAGGTATCACTACCATAGGCGATGGCAGCTCCATGCATGTGACTGTCCCTGATGTTCTGCCAGTGGGACAAGATGTCTTGTGGAGGGGCAAGCCATTGACATTGCTGATCCTGACTCTAAGTGTGCCCAGTGGGAAAAGTAGCACTGTGTGATATTTCTTGCAAAGTTCTTTAATGTTATTTTTAAGATTTATTTATTTATTTAAAAGGCAAAGAGTTACAGAGAGGTAGAGAGAGAGAGAGAGACAGTGGGAGAGAGAGAGAGAGAGAGAAAGAGAGAGAGAGAAAGAGAAAGGGATGTCTTCTATCCACTGATTCATTCCCAAAATGGTTGTAATGGCTAGATCTGTGCCAATCCAAAGCCAGGAGTCCAAAGACTTGGATCATCTTCCACTGATTTCCCAAGCCATAGCAGAGAGCTGGATTAGAGGTAGAACAACTGAGTCTTGAACCCGTACCAAGATGGGACCCCAGTATCTCAGGTGGCAGCTTTACCTGCTACGCCACAGAGCGCTGGTCCCTCAATGTTTGAGTTATAGGTGTTTGTATTATAGGTTTTAACTAGAAAAGTTTAAAAGGGAAAAAATAATTTAAAAATAGAAAAAAATGCTTGTAAGATAAGCACATAAAGAAGTAAAATATTTTTATGAAGTAGCAAATTGTGTTTACGTTTTAAAGTAAAGAAGAAATATTTAAATTTATAAAATAAAATGTTTCAGTGAATAAAATTTAGTTTATTATCAAACAAAGAAAACTAAATTTTCTTTAGAAAATATTTTTGGACAAATCTAGTGTAATCAAGTGTAGTGTTTACAAAGTCCATATAGTGAACAGTAATATTCCAAATGATTGCATTTGCTTATCACTCACTCACTGATTTACTGAGAGCAGATTTCATTCATGGCAAGTACCCTACACAGGTATAGCACTATTTATTTTTCAAATCAAATTTTAATGAAAAATTTAAAATCACTATTGTAAGTTTTCATATTTGTGGGTTAGAGTATGATAATTTGATACATGTATTCAAGGCATAGTGATAAAAGCTGTTAATATTTCTGTCCTGTCAAATATATCACATTTTACTGTATCTTTTCTATGTTAAGATATACAGATATCACTGTGTTATAATTATTAATAGTATTCATTTTAGGGACATGTGTACAAGTTTGTAGCCTATTTATTAGATTATTTCATCTAGATTCATGCAACTCATAATATTCTCAAAATGACACGAACAATTAAGGAAGTATTGTTCAGCACATATCCCCATTGTTAACAGATGTGATTGTATTTGGTTGTCCGTGTCACAAATAACCACAATTCCATTTCTTTTTTTTTTTTTTATTTATTTATTTTTTAAACTTTTATTTAATGCATATAAATTTCCAAAGTACGACTTATGGATTACAATGGCTTTCCCCCCATACCGTCCCTCCCACCCACAACCCTCCCCTTTCCCACTCCCTCTCCCCTTCCATTCACATCAAGATTCATTTTCGATGATCTTAATATACAGAAGATCAGCTTAGTATACATTAAGTATGCATTTCAACAGTTTGCTCCCACACAGAAACATAAAGTGAAAAATAATAGATGATTTTTTAAAATGATGATGAAATCAGAGCAGACCTATTGTCATGTTTAATCCCAGTGAGAGTCAAGTTGGGAATTGATAATTTCTTTTTTTTTTTTTTTTTTTTTTTTACAGAGGATCCGTTTAGTATGCATTAAGTAAGGATTTCAACAGTTTGCACCCCCATAGAAACACAAAGTGAAATATATTGTTTGAGTACTCGTTATAGCATTAAATCTCAATGTACAGCACATTAAGGATAGAGATCCTACATGAGGAGTAAGTGCACAGTGACTCCTGTTGTTGACTTTACCAATTGACACTCCTGTCTATGGCATCAGTAATCTCCCTATGCTCCAGTCATGAGTTTCCAAGGCTATGGAAGCCCTCTGAGTTCTCCGATTCTTATCTTGTTTAGACAAGCTCATAGTCAAAGTGGAGGTTCTCTCCTCCCTTCAGAGAAAGGTACCTCCTTCTTTGATGGCCTGTTCTTTCCACTGGGATCTCACTCGCAGAGATCTTTTGCCAGAGTGTCTTGGCTTTCCATGCCTGAAATACTCTCATGAGCTTTTCAGCCAGCTCCGAATGCCTTTAGGGCTGATTCTGAGGCCAGAGTGCTATTTAGGACATCTGCCATTCTATGAGTCTGCTGAGTATCTCACTTCCCATGTTGGATCACTGTCCCCTTTATTTACTCCATCAGTTAGCGTTAGCAGGTACTAGACTTGTCTATGTGCTCCCTTTGACTCCCAGTCCCTTCACCATGACCAACTGTGAACTGAAACTGATCACCTGGAACAGTGAGATGGCATTGGTACATGCCACCTCGATGGGATTGAATTGGAATCCCCTGGTATGCTTCCAACTCCACCACTTGGGGCAAGTCAGCCTGAGCATGTCCCAAATTATACATCTCTTCCCTCTCCCATTCCCACTGCCATGTTCAACAGGGATCACATTTCAGTTAATTTTCAACACTTAAGAATAACTGTGCATCAATTACAGATCTAAACCAGTCATATTAAGTAGAACAGATAAAAAAACTACTAAGAGGGATAATGTATTTAGTTGTTCATTAACAGTCAGGGCTATGCTGATCAAGCCACCATTTCCCATAGTGTCCACCTCACTCCAACAGGTTTCCCTCTTGGTGTTCAGTCAGTCGTCACCGATCAGGGAGAACATATGGTATTTGTCCCTTTGGGACTGGCTTATTTCACTCAGCATGATGTGTTCCACATTCCTCGATTTTGTTGCAAATGACTGGATTTCGTTGTTTCTTACTGCGGTATAGTATTCTAAAGAGTACATATCCCATAATTTCTTTATCCAAACATCTACAGCCAACTTATATTTGATCAAGGATCTAAAACTAATTCCTGGAGCAAGGACAGTCTATTCAATAAATGGTGCTGGGAAAATTGGATTTCCACGTGCAGAATCATGAAGCAAGACCCCTACCTTACACCTTACACAAAAATCCACTCCACATGGATTAAAGACCTAAATCTACGACCTGACACCATCAAGTTACTAGAGAACATTGGAGAAACCCTTCAAGATATTGGCACAGGCAAAGAATTTCTGGAAAAGACCCGGGAGGCACAGGCAGTCAAAGCCAAAATCAACTATTGGGATTGCATCAAATTGAGAAGTTTCTGTACTGCAAAAGAAACAGTCAGGAGAGTGAAAAGACAACCGACAGAATGGGAAAAAATATTTGCAAACTATGCAACAGACAAAGGGTTAATAACCAGAATCTACAAAGAGATCAAGAAACTCCACAAAAACAAAACCAACAACCCACTTAAGAGATGGGCCAAGGACCTCAATAGACATTTTTCAAAAGAGGAAATCCAAATGGCCAACAGGCACATGAAAAAATGTTCAAGGTCATTAGCAATCAGGGAAATGCAAATCAAAACCACAATGAGGTTTCACCTCACCCCGGTTAGAATGGCTCACATTCAGAAATCTACCAACAACAGATGCTGGCGAGGATGTGGGGAAAAAGGGACACTAACCCACTGTTGGTGGGAATGCAAACTGGTCAAGCCACTATGGAAGTCAGTCTGGAGATTCCTCAGAAACCTGAAGATAACCCTACCGTTCGACCCAGCCATCCCACTCCTTGGAATTTACCCAAAGGAATTTAAATTGGCAAACAAAAAAGAGGTCTGCACCCTAATGTTTATTGCAGCTCAATTCACAATAGCGAAGACCTGGAACCAACCTAAATGCCCACAATTCCATTTCTGAGTGAAAATGGTTCTAATTACAGTGTCAGATAAACCATTTGTTTCTCATCCTTGAACATGTTTATCCATAGCAATTTAGTATATTTTAGTTTATCATTAAAGATACATGGAAGAGATAGAAATCTTTTTTTTTTTTTTTTTTGACCAGGCAGAGTTAGATAGTGAGAGACAGACACACAGAGAGAGAGTCATAGACAGTGAGAGAGAGACAGAGAGAAAGGTCTTCCTTCTGTTGGTTCACCCCCCTAATGGCCACTAAGGCCGGCGCTACACCTATCCGAAGCCAGGAGCCGGGTACTTCCTCCTGGCCTCCCTTGCAGGTGCAGGGAGCCAAGCACTTGGGCCATCCTCCACTGCACTCCCAGGCCACAACAGAAAACTGGACTGGAAGAGGAGCAACCGGGACTAGCACCTGGCGCCCCAACAGGGACTAGAACCCAGGGTGCCGGCGCAGCAGGCAGAGGATTAGCCAGTGAGCCACGGTGCCAGCCAAAAGTCACTTTAAGTATGTTAGCAAGAAGTAATTTTAAACAGGAAAATAGATGCCAAAATTTTTAGAAGTTCTAGAGGCAGTTGACTCTAAGCTACTTTTCCTAAATGATTGCAAAAATGGAAAAGAACAACAGCAGCAAACCTTGAGAACAGACCCTTGCTAGAGGAGTTTTTGTCTCTTCCAGACATGAATGGAGAGGACTAAGACGCCATGATTGGGACTTTTAGATAAGTACAAACACTTAATGTGAAATCCAGATCCAGAATCAAGAAATTACTCCCAGGGATTCAGGGGAAAATCCAACAGCTTTTAGTACTACTAGGCATTCCAAGGTCCACTAAGTGAATAACTGAATGGTAAATCAGCGGTCTTGCTCAATAACAGAAAATGTTCAATGTAGCCATAAATTGGCTCTGTTTATTTATTTTTTGAGTCTATGAAACAATCTTGAAACTAACTTCAAGGAAATCTGAAAGAAACGTCTTGTCTGTTCAGCACAGGAAAGAAAACTTGAAGTCAGTAGAAATGAATGCTAATTGTTGACTGTCAATTACATCAAGTACAACTTAAAGGCAGTGATTACATTGAATGAATAATGGACAGAAATGTTAAAGTTACAAATTTAGCATCCTTGGAGTAGACAAGACTTAGCATCCTAAGTCTTTACATAATGAGAAGAATTAACATCATTGGCTTCATTGATCAAAAATGTGAATTTTTTTTAAATCAGCCACAGTAAACTGAACAGGTTGTAGCTTGTTTTAAATTTTCAAAGTGTGGATAAAACTCCAAAAAATGCATATCAGTTATCCTATCTAGTTCTAATGCCTTCAATGTTTTCCTGCTGTGTGATCCTTTCCCCCATAACAATTTTCTGGCCCCTGCAATACACTGATTAAAAAAAAAAGTCCAAAAATATATATACATTAAGATTTAGTATTCATGAAGGAAGATGTTAGTGTGCTTTTAAAAATAGGTTGTTTATTTGTTTTATTTATTTGAAAGGCAAAGAGACATATAGACTGAAATTTCTTATCTGCTGGTTTACTCCCCAAAATGCCACACAACAATGGCTGAACTAGCCCAAAGCCAGGAACCAGGGACTCAATCCACATCATTTATGTGAGAGATAGGAATTCAAATACTAGGGCTGTCACTGCTGCCTCCCAGGGTACTCCAGAGTGTGTGTACCAGGAAGCTGGTATTGGGAAAGGAGCTGGGACCTGAAACAAGGCTCTCTGATATGTGATGTGTGATGTGGGCATCTCAAGCTGCATCTAACTGCTATGCCAAACACCCACCCCTGTGTGCCTTTTTTTTTTTTTAATACTTATTCTGGGTATCAGGTACAGTATGTATAATTTTTTTTTTGAGTGAACATACTATTTACACCATTCTTTAGCATACATGAACATTGTTTTTGTATGCTATTTCGTGTCCAATAAGCTATTTATTTAGATATTGTAGTAGCATAGGCCATAGATTATACTAGAATGCCATGTCAAAGTGGTGCATAGACTTGCAAATCAAGTTGGGTTTTGATAAGGGTTTTATCGGCACTCACTTTCAATTGAAATTCAATGACTTCCTACCCTAGTAAAATTCATTTTAAGTAACACAGTTCATGACTTTGAGATCTGTTAATAATACCTATTTAATTGTGATTTCTCTGTACTGCATTTAGAACATCTATGCATGAACACAAAAAGCAACAAAAAACTCTATTAAAAGATAAATTGCTTTTGTATCAACTCAAGAGCTCATGTTCAGAGTCACTTCCTTTTTATGACAGATGTGACAAATAATTACTATAATTGGAAACACAATGTGTATTGAAACACCTGAATTAACAGCAATATTTTTGAAAATGTCTTTTTCTATGATAAGATCATTGTACTATCTGATACTAACATTTCCTATTTTATATTTAAAAGTACATGGTTTGCACAGTACAAAAAATACTCTCTCTAACATTGCAGGCAAAGAAGAATATCAAAGTTGTAAGAGCAGAACAAACATGCTAGTATTGAAATAGGTTAATGTGACATAAAGTGCACATAAATAGAAATAATGAAGGGAAATGCAGTACATTCCAAATATTTTTTGTCTCGAGATACCTCTTATTAAATTCCAAATATGCTCTTATAGAGGCAACATAATTTTCTTTTACACATTTATCAACATAGAGAGGAAAAAAGATATTTGGGTACCTGCATATAGAGTAAACGTAATGATATAATTTATATGTAGAAAAGCCTTTGACAACAAATTTATAACTTAAGGCATTGGAAACTGTGACAATTTTATTTTTTCCATATGCAAGCATTTGGGTTAATTCTCAAACTGAAATTTACTTCAGTAAAATTGAGCTACATCATAACCTACTGGCAGATAAATTCATAATCACATTTTTTCATTAAAAACAAATTTGAGCAATTATAATACTGTAGCATCTACTTTTAACGTCTTCCATTTTAGGGAACAATGTTGTGATGTGATGGGTTAAGCTATCTCCCAGAATGCCAATATTCCATATGGGCACTGGTTCAAGTCCCAGCTACTCTACTTTCAGTCTAGCTCCCTGCTAATGCAGTTGGTAAAACAAAGGAAGATGGCCCAAGTTCTTGGGCTTTGCACCCATGTGGAAAAGATGGATGAAGCTCCTGTCTCCTGGCTTGGCCTGGCTCAATCCTGGCCATCACGTTCATTTGGGGAGTAAACCAGCTGATGGAAGATCTCTCTCTCATTCTCTGTCTCTATTTATCTCTCTGTAACTCCGCATTTCAAACAAATAAGTCTTTTTTGAAAACTAATTTTCTTAAATATGGTTCTATATACATTCAATGTTACATTTACAATAATGAAATTAATACATACTATTACATTTCTAAATCCAAAGATTTCAGAATGCTAGCATAATTTTGAAAGATAAAACAGCAGTAGAAACTCTTAAATTCTACATATTCAAATTAGGGATTGCAGTGTTAAGTTGTTTCTTCTTGAACTTTATTTTATATTTCCATGTACATTCATATTTATATTAATCACTCAAATTCTCCATTTGTTACTACTATAACAAGTTAAATTTTGTACAATATTATTCAGTCTTCATGATATTTTCCATGAGTTAACAATTAGTTTTTGACTTTTTAAAAAACATTCTATTGATTTCTGTACTTTTAAGAAAAACTTACAAGAATTTGCTCCTATATGCAGTGAGCTTAGCTTACTATCCACTTCCCACTATGATAGTGTGTATTAATCAAATGTTTTAGTTCTACTATCTGATATGAATAGCTGTGGCTTGTTTTCATTCTAGAGTTTAAATTTTCACATATAAAGTTACATGCTTCAGTGATTATGACATTTCATATGGTCTGAGAATTGACATAAATGAGCCACAGAGAACAAAAGCAAATTTGTGGAGAGAAGCAAAGAATATCAACTTGCATCCTTATATTTGATTTATGTAAAACACAATTCTATTTGTATAATGAATGCATTACAAGTTTCCTTTAATTTACTGAATTGTTAGTTATTTTCCCTCAAATTGGTTTCTGTTCCCTGTAGCAAAAGAATAATAATTAGTGGGAAAATTCTGTTGTATGGATTATCCTAATGCTATCAGTAGTTCTCCTTATCAAATTTCAAACTTATTAATTTGGACCTAAAGTTCATTATAATCTGTGTTTTATTTATTGTTATAAAATGTGGGATTCATTTAAAAAACATTTTATATTGTTTGCATTTACTTTATCCCTTGATCACAAATCTTTACTAAAATACTGTGAAACTGTTGCCCTCCTAAAATGCATTTTCCTCTCATTGTATTTTGAATTAAAATAAATATCTTCCTTTTCTGAATAACTATATTTTACTATTTTAATTCTAATATAATAGTATCTGTACCTTATAATAAATTATGGTATATGACTCATAATGCTTTCTAGACTTAACTCTTTTCTTGTATATATTAATACATAAAAATATCAATGAGTAGGTAATCAAGATGCTTGTTAAAGGAATATTAGTTAATAGAAGTTTTCTTCTTTGTTTCAGTTGTTTATATGTTTTCATCTAACACAAACAACTTCTGCTTTATAAAATTCCTAACTCTGTGTTTGTAGCCACCAATGTCAACAGAATAATATGTATTTTAGTATACTTCTTCATCAGTAATACATTTTGACTTACAACCACCTTAGTCCATGACTCTATATAAGCTACGCATTGATGGCTTAATTACTTTTTCATAACCATTTTTTTACGATTTATTTTATTTATTTGAAAGACAGAATTACAGAGAGAGGTAGAGACAAAGAGAGAGGTCTTCCATCCACTGGTTCACTCCCAGAGAGCCGCAATGGCCAGAGCTGAGCTGATCCAAAGCCAGGAGCCAGGAACTTCTTCTGGGTCTCCAACATGGTTGCAGGGACCCAAGGATTTGGACCATCTTCTACTGCTTTCCCAGGCCATAGCAGAGAGTTGGACTGGAAGAGGAGCAGCCGGGACTAGAACCGGACTCCATATGGGATGCCGGCGCTTCAGGCAGCAGTTTTAACCCGCGGTGCCACAGGGCCTGTAACCATTTTAAATAATTATGATATTTTTAACTCTTGAAAGATTTCAATGATAGTCTTTTAAGCTAAATATTTATTTTATTTATTTGAAAGGCACAGTTACAGAGAGAGATTGAGAGGCAGAAAGAGAGAGATTTTCCATTGACTGGTTCTCCCCAAATGGCAGCAACAGCCAGTGTTGAGCCAGACCAAAGCCAGGAGCCAGGAACTTTATCCAGGTCTCTTCCATGGGTTGCAGGGGCCCAAGCACATGGGCCATCTTCCTCTGCTTTTCCAGGCCATTAGCCGGGAACTAGGTCAGAAGTGGAGAAGATGTGACATGAACTGGCACCCACAAGGGATGCTGGCATCATAGGCAGCAGCTTTAACTCCTAAGCTACAACACTGGTCTTAAAGCAATTTCTTTAGCAATAGACAATTCTTGGCTGAAGAATGAATGCCTTGTTTCAACAAAGACAACTGGGATGTTGCACCACAGAATCCAGTATCAATATTGTGCCACTCAGACTCACTTGTCTCTATAGTTAAGTCCACTTTGGGGAATAGACATAAAGAATTGTAGCTGACATCTCTTCCCATGAAAGACTACAAATCTTGGCATTGTGATTTGTCTTGAAGAAATTAATGATAATCATGCTTCTATTCTATTACTTATTCAGATTTCATTCACCTTTGGTTAGTACTCTGCTAAGCAGGTTAGTTTCTTTGATGGGATGATACTCATCAATCACAGTCCCTAAGATAGCTAAGTTGCTATTCACCATGTATTTCCAAAACTCTGACTGCTAGTTTGTCCTTTCTCCAAGACAATTGGACATGCAAGCAACAAGAAACACCACAATGGATTTTCTCACTAGTAAACATCATTTTCTCTTTTCAGTGGAATGGTAAGCCCTTTTTCTCCCTGTGATAAGGGAAAATTAATGGTTCCAAAAATAGTGATTTTTTTTTCTTTTATTCTTGCTTGATGGAGAAATTTCCCACTATACTATAAGTGTAAAGCAAATATATTGATACTATTATTCTTAGTAGATGTTTCCACTCTTCAAAAGGAGTCACTAGAAATAAAAATGCTGAGAGTATTATAACAGAATACACAAACACTTCAAGTGCTAACTGGGGATGATAGTAAGCGCTCTGCTTACACTTCTGAACACTGACTACTAACACATGTATTCAACCATGTTCAGATAAAAGGATCATATAGCTACTGATTTAGAGAGTAAATGGTGACCCACCAAGACAACATACTAGATTCTACATCACGACTTCTGTAAAGGTTCTAAAATTCTGGGAGTTCTGGGTAGTTCATATGTGAGAGGATCGGTGGAATCCATGATCATACATCCACTGCTACATAAACTTTGCAACAAATTAAATCTTTTGTTTTGGAGCAATTGAATATATGCTCTAATGTCAGTGGATAAATACTTGTTCTAAGATAGTTGCTTGTCCAGGCCTTGTGGAAATAAATATTTTATTGATAACCAGAATGTGTGTGTGGATTCTAGGCAAGTGGAACTGTTACTAACTTATAGGATGAAAAGGTTCTAACTCAATAACTTCACCTTGAGGTGACTGGTTAATATTCTCAAGGGACAATGCTGAATTGAAGATTCATACTTTCTCTTTGTTGCTTCTGTAATTTTTCAATTTTCTGTAATTTGTGTTATCTTTTCAAATTCTGTAAATTTTCTATGATGTGAGATCATTGGGCTGATGAAAAGCTAAACTTTTTGCCATCATAGCAACTCTGGCAATGAGTCTGTTGTAGCAGTGTTGACTGTCCATTGTAAGAATCCTGCTGCTATCACTCATTGAATCTTTTTCCCATTCTAAGTTATTCTGAAAACTTTCTTAAAGCCTAGTTTATGGTCAATACTATGTGGTAAGCATTAACAAGTGATGCAAGTATCTTCACACAATGTGAAACTATTCGTCAAGGAACAGGTACGTGTTTTCATGCCAGATCTCTTTATTCCTGAAGTTTCAATCTGTCTCATTTTAGGTCTATACACATGACAAGTTTTCATTACACATAGGTGCACTGATTTTTCAGGCCACTCCTTATGGGGCTATATTATAGCAGTCATCCATTTTTGTCTTTTTCCTACATCTTCCACTGATTCATCTCCTTTGCTATTGTCCATCTCACCTAAATACATACTATTTATGACCATCTTTTCTTAAAGAACTGCAAAGTGCAATATGCACAAGGTCAAAATTTTCCAAGAAACAAAATTTGTTTTGGAAAGTAGCTGCAACAGAGACTGATAACTGAATTTATACTAGTCCCCCATTATCCACTACAACTATCCACCTAGAATTTATACTGACCTATTATGTTAATAAAATACACAGATATGACTTGATTCACTATCTTTGCACATTTTTATGCTTTTTAAAGTGGTATAAACTTCTGGTATTGATTCTGGATTTAATATGGTTTTCAACATATAATCTTTCTTAAAAGATTTGTTTACTTATTTATTTGAGAGGCAGAGTTACATACATAGAGAAGGATAGACAAAGAGAGAGAGAAAGAAGTCTTCCATTCACTGGTTCATTCCCCAAATGGCCACAACAGCCAGAGCTGGGCTGATCTGAAGCCAGGAGCCAGAAGCTTCTTCCCAGCCTCCAACATGGATGCCAGTGCCTAAGCAATCGGGCCATCTTCCACTGCTTTCCCATCCAGGGGGCTGAATCTGAAGTGGAGCTGTTGAGACTTGAACCAGCACTCATATGGGATGCCCACAGAGCAGACAGAGGCTTAATCTATTATGCCACAGTGCCACTCCCTCAACATATAATCTTTGTCAGGGTCAAAAGTGGAGTCTGTTTCTCAGGCCTCCACTTGATCAGTATTATGCCACCAGTGAAGGAATTAAGTTACAGTTTGGCAGCTTTTACTCCAAAAGCTAAGGAATTATACTTTTTATGTGATAAGTACAAAAGTAGTGTCTTCTAATTGTATATTCAGGGATCAGTCCCATGAACAATTGGTGAGACCTGTAGATTTTTTCAACTTTGGATTCTAATTCTTTTTATACAGAAACCCCTGGAACTAGAACAGCCTATATTTCTATATCTTGGTTGTATGTATTAATTAGATGCTGAAGCTCCATTGGTGTATATTTTACATCATGTCATAGAAGAACCAGTGTCTCTTAGGACCGTTTATATTGTGGTTGAAGCGTTAAGTGGAGTTAGATTCCAAGGAGTTCATGTGTTATCTTGCAAGGCAGAAAGTGCTCTGCAGCAATGGAAGAACAGAGGATAGAGTCTAATATTTCAAGGTACTTGAGCATATTAATTGGCATGTTTCTTTCTTAAATCTCCATTCATATGTCATTTCTTACTTCTTCAAAATGTGTACCATTATAATGGAATAGAATACTTGCAACTGATGGAATGAAAAAGATGTCCTACTTCATACTGAAGCATAAGGTGTATAGTGAAATATGTAGATTACTATTTTTCAAGGATGACAAGAAATAACCAAAATGTGAAAGAAAGGAAGTGTTATTCAGGTTTCAGAAAATATGTGAGGGAAGATGCTCAGATGAGGTGTTTATAGACTTTCAGAAGATAGAATATGATAGAATATAGAACAGTTTGAACAACAGCTAAAATTTTGGTTTTGTGACTAATGTCAGAAAGGGATATACAATAAGGCTGATTATAAATTATTAATGGCTTGAACTATCACATCACAAAATTTTAAATTTATATATTTTTGTATATAGTAATTAAAAATCTTTCACATATTTATTTCAATATAGTATATTAGTTGGAAAAAACAATAAGAGACTCACACTGTTAACATTTCCTGGTTACATAAATAAATGAGTTGTTAATCATATATTAACAATACTCAATATTTGAAGAAACTCTGTATAAATTTTAACTTTGATTTAGACAATGATTTATGCCTGAAAAACAGAAGAGAGAAATGTGGAAGAACAGATAGATTGAAAATAGGAACCAATAAATTTGTCATTAATATTGAGTATTTCATTATATATTTTCATGCTAATTGAAATGATATGAATATGGGAGGCAAAATTAATAAAGTAGTGGGGTTGGAAAAAAGAAAACTCTGGAATGAAACCTTTGGAGGAACCAGTCATATATTATTCAATATTCAAAAATAATGCAACATATTGTAGTTAGGTATATTCAGTGGTGTAAAAATTTTGGAACTTCTCTGGATGAATTATTTTCCTTTGTTTCAATGAAAAGCAGATATGAAATAAAGGGATTGTGAGCAAAAATTATCAGATGCTTGAGGAAAGAAAACAATATCTGAAATCATCATTCAGCGGAGTGGTAAGATGAACGTACCAATCAAATAGAGAATGGTTGATTACACTAGAAGCATATTGAGGAATGAACATAATGAGAGTCCAGTAAATAAGTTAACACAAAACATAGGCAATTTTAACTGAGAAATTATCAGAGGAAAGGTTCTTGAGAGTTGTGTGTATTTTCCTTTTGAGCAGATGGAAGGTCGTTCTTCCAGCATAAGGAGCTCTCCTCACGTTATATTTAAAGATAAAATATTTTCTTTAAATATCTTTTTTTAAATTTTATTAAATGAATATAAATTTCCAAAGTACGATTTATGGATTACAATGGCTTCCCTCCCATACCGTCCCTCCCACCCACAACCCTCCCCTTTCCCACTCCCTCTCCCCTTCCATTCACATCAAGATTCATTTTCGATTATCTTAATATACAGAAGATCACCTTAGTATACATTAAGTAAGGATTTCAACAGTTTGCTCCCACACAGAAACATAAAGTGAAAAATAATAGATGATTTTTTTAAAATGATGATGAAATCAGATCAGACCTATTGTCATGTTTAATCCCAGTGAGAGTCAAGTTGGGTGTTGATAATTTCTTTTTTTTTTTTTTTTTTTTTTTTTACAGAGGATCAGTTTAGTATGCATTAAGTAAAGATTTCAACAGTTTGCACCCCCATAGAAACACAAAGTGAAATATATTGTTTGAGTACTCGTTATAGCATTAAATCTCAATACACAGCACATTAAGGACAGAGATCCTACATGAGGAGTAAGTGCACAGTGACTCCTGTTGTTGACTTTACCAATTGACACTCCTGTCTATGGCATCAGTAATCTCCCTATGCTCCAGTCATGAGTTTCCAAGGCTATGGAAGCCCTCTGAGTTCTCCGATTCTTATCTTGTTTAGACAAGGTCATAGTCAAAGTGGAGGTTCTCTCCTCCCTTCAGAGAAAGGTACCTCCTTCTTTGAAGACCTGTTCTTTCCACTGGGATCTCACTCGCTGAGATCTTTTGCCAGAGTGTCTTGGCTTTCCATGCCTGAAATACTCTCATGAGCTTTTCAGCCAGCTCCGAATGCCTTTAGGGCTGATTCTGAGGCCAGAGTGCTATTTAGGACATCTGCCATTCTATGAGTCTGCTGAGTATCTCACTTCCCATGTTGGATCACTCTCCCCTTTATTTATTCTATCGGTTAGTGTTAGCAGGTGCTAGACTTGTTTATGTGCTCCCTTTGACTCTTAGTCCTTTCATTATGATCAATTGTGAACTGAAATTGATCACTTGGAATAGTGAGATGGCATTGGTACATGCCACCTTGATGGGATTGAATTGGAATCCCCTGGTATGTTTCTAACTCTACCATTTGGGGCAAGTCAGCCTGAGCATGTCCCAAATTGTACATCTCTTCCCTCTCTTATTCCCACTCTTATGTTTAACAGGGATCACATTTCAGTTAATTTTCAACACTTAAGAATAACTGTGTATTAATATCATCATCTCTCAAAGCAGACAAGGGCTGCGGTGGAAGATTAGTGCAAAAGTAAACATAGAATTTTACAGGAAGTGGGCTGAATATTGCAAGGCACATTAAAAGAGTGAATGATTTAAAATCCAGGTGTTTGTTGGGGCCAGTGTTGTGACAGATAGTTATACCTGTGATTCTGGCATCCCATGTCAGAGTGCTGATCTGAGTCCCAGCTGCTCTACTTCCTGTTCAGCTTCCAGCTAATGTGCCTGGGAAAGCAGCAGAAAATGTCCGGATTATCTGGGCTGTCACCACCCATGAGGGAGACTCACTCAGAGTTCCAGGTTCCTGGCTTCAGGAAGGCCCAGTCCTGAGCCATTTTCTGCCGTTTGGGGTGTGAACAGTTGATTAAAGATCCCCGTCTCTCTCTCTCTATCTCTCTTGCTCTGCCTGTCAAATAAATAAAAGAAAGGATATGTAAAAAGTAAGAAGAAATTTTAATGAATTTTCAGAGCTATCAGTTTGGGTTATTAAAGATAATTAGAGGAAAGGAACTCAAGGAGCTGAGAGGCCAGATACATAGAAGCGCACATTGAAACACTATGCTGAAGCCTACTTAAACGCCAATCATTCCTCCACTCCTCTTTGCAATATTTTGGAGTAACTTTTCCGTGTAACATCTTTCTGCTTCCTTATGGTTTTACTGATGAGCCTTTCCCAATCACTCATATGTGATAGATTTTTTTTTTAAAGGAAAGAAATCTGTACATTCTAAAATCAATGAGAAAGTGGAGTCTTACTCCATAGATTCAGACAGTGAATCAGACAAAATGTCTTTTTGTCTGGAAGAATCTTTGCTTTCTGGTTTGGTAAAATAATTCACACTGTCTGCCAATGCATAGTAACCCATAAAATGACATGTTTTAGTGTTTTATGCAGGAGGACATTTAATGCTAGGAGAAAGAACATGTTTCTGCTTAGTAATTCAGTCAGGAAGAGATGTGTGTGTTTTAATCTTTACTCAGCACAAATAATCCTGACGCTTTTCATTCAGATTGCATTGCCTCGAATTCTGCTTCCTCCTCCAGAATTCTTTTTTTCTACTTGTTATTTACATCTTTAAAATAATTGCAGATCATTTTCATATTCCCTCTGTCAGCTATAAATATCATGCTGCTTTAATCTTTCCCACAAATCAGACTCCTTTTCTTATTATTCAGTCTTTTTTTCCAGGATCCTTTCCAGCATCACTCACTACATATGGCCAGTATTGAAGTGCTGCAACATTAATACGACGTTGCAGCTGCAGTGTGGCCAATGAAAACATCAATTTCTATTCTCATAGAAGATGTCCCTTCATTTTGCATTTATTACCATAGCTATGCATTTATTTCTTTTGCTTGCTGTTCATTTTCACCTTTCTGTACGAAATGTTCAGACTTAACCTAGATCTTTCTATGTATTTTAATTTCTGTATGCAGGCATTAATCACCTTGATAGTCTATAAAATCCATGATTTTATTTCACATTTAGTTGTGATTTCATTCATTTTCATTAGAAAATCTCTATTTCAAGACAAATTTGTGTCACATAACAACGCTTTATTCCTTTGTTTAGATAATTTGTAGTGATATAAAATAGAGAACTAAAATCTAATGCTTAAAGTAAGCCAATTATCATAGATAATGTTTCTGAAAAAGATATTTATCGTTACTTTGATGACTATTCAATTCAATACTTATTACAAATGCCAAGTGATTCTCACAATTCAGATTATGTGGAAATAGCATTTTATGAATTTTTTTCCTGAAATAGTAGAAATTATTGAATTTTTTTGAATTTTAGTCAGTTTCTAGTGGCTCTAAGGGGAAATTTTTATTTCTTTAAATAAGTTTCAAATTTTACTGCTTTTGGCATTCCATGTGTTATTGTACAAAGTATGGTTCTGAATGACTTAACATAGTATACGCAGAGGAAATGAAAAAAAAAGTCTTTACACTTTGAAAAGTGTTACTTATTCCTGGCTTGGACAATGATGCTGTGTCCTCAACTCTCAAGCTACAATCCATATGCAATCAATATTAATGTGTAAAGCAGTACACTCTATTTATGTTTCCATATGGAAGCCTGTAAAAGAAGTTACTAACTTTCCATAAAATAGTTCTTAGTTAATTTTTTCCTATTGCTGTGCCTTGAAGTAGGGCTGTAAGTACAAGTCAATGGAGTTATTGAAAATGTGCAATTTGGAAGTATTAGAATATATAAAGTTAGAGAGACCTGATATAATGTAGACATATCAATTTTGGCTGAATGAAAAGTTTTGGGAGATAGATAGTGGATTCAACTGAAAATTAGTTCAATGGATGCCACTGGAATTCTGTCTTAAAAATTAATCTACTGGGCCACCACTGTGGCATCGCAGATAAAGCTGTTATCTGCAGTGCCAGCACCGCATATGGGTGCTAGTTCCAGTCCCGGCTGCTCCACTTCTGCTGTAGCCTGGGAAAGCAGTAGAAGATGGACCAAGTCCTTGGGTCCAAGCACCCAAGTCGGAGACCTGAAAGAAGCTTCTGGATCCTGGCTTCAGATTGGTCCAGCTCCACCATTGAGACCATTTGGGGAGTGAACCGGCAGATGGAGGACCTCTCTCTCTCTTTCTTTCTCTCTGCCTTCCTGTAACTCTGACTTTGAATAAATAAATAAATCTTTAAAAAAATCTTAATGTACATGCCCATTCACCAGAGAATTTTTTGATTTTTCATAGCCAATATCAGTCATCTGCGAGAAAATTTGAACAAAATTCAAAATTAAATATCCATTTTAAGAAAACACTTAACAAACTAGGAAAAAATAATTTCCTCAGCCTGATACATACTTCAGTATCAACCTACATGCAGCTATACAAACTGTAGAGTTATCATAATTAATTGTAAATGACCACATTTTCCTTTTATTGTAAGGAAAAAGATAATTATATCCTTTCTCAATATTTTCTTTGATTATAATAAGTGTAATAATATTTTTTTAGAAAATTCATTCAGTTGGCACTGTGGCATAGCGGGTAAAGCTGCTGCCTGAAGGGCTGGCATCCCATATGGGCACCGGTTCAAGTCCTGGCTGCTCCACTTCCAATCCAGCTCTCTGTTATGGTCTGGAAAAGGAGTAGAAGATGGCCCAAACACTTGGGCTCCTGCACCCACATGGGAGACTTGGAAGAAGCTCCTGGATCCTGGTTCCTGGCTTCTGATTGGCACAGCTCCGGCCGTTGTGGCCATCTGGGAAGTGAACCAGCCAATGGAAGACCTCTTTCTCTCTCTCTCTCTCCTTCCCCCTCTCTCTCTGCCTCTGCCCCTCTGTAACTTTATCTTTCAAATAAATAAAATAAAAAGAGAAAATTCATTCAGATTAGAGAGAAATTAAACTATCTTAATTTGCAGACAACAGCGTATCCATATAAAATCTGATGAGTTACACAATTTTTACTGTAATGGCTGTATGAGTTCAGGAATATTGTAAGATATAATATAGCTAACCTACTTCAAAATTTACTACATATTTCAAAAAATCAGTTTTACTTCATGTGAGTATTAAACCAGCTGACATTTAAAAATACTTATGATAACATCAAACATGTGAAAAATCTAAAATAAAGATGTGCCAGACCGAGGCATTGAGACCTAAAACTCCTGTTAGCAATTAAAGACAATTTAAATAAAATCAGACAGGAGATACCTTGCTCGTGTCTCCAGAGACTTAATACTCATATCAAGAAGAGATCAAATCTCTCTAAATTATTTGATAAACTAAATGAAACAAGTACTAAACCTCTATAGACTTTTTGTACAATTTGACATGCTGCTTGCAATCCATAAGAAATTTAAAGGGGCTAGAAACTTCAAAATAATTTGGAAAACATGAAGACAAGATGGAAAGACTGACTTGACTTCAAAGATTACTATTAATCTGTGGATTTATGACAGTATAATTTTTGCATCAAGTAGACGCCATGGAGAAGATTAGAAAATGTAGGCACTGACACATGGAAAACTGAAATTTTTGTAATAGGTATATTGAGATGCAATTCTCATAGCATACGATTCAGTTATTTTTAGTGTGTGCACAGAGATTTACATCATAATTTCAATCAAATTCAGATTTTATCACCTTAGAAATAAAGCCCTTAGCTTTTACCTATCAAATATTAATCTCCCAAATGTCCCTTGCCGTATGTTAATGTTACTTTCTGCCTCTATAAATTCATCTACATTTTCCATTTCATATAAAAGAAATCAAATAATATGTGATTCTCAGTGACTGATTTAATGTTTTCAAGATACATACACATATTAGTATGTATCAGTACTTCAATCTTTTTATGGTCAAGTAACATTGCACTATACAGGTTTATAACACAAATGCTTTATCAGATCGTCAACTGTTGAATATTTGTGTTGTTAACTTCTTTTAATAATATTAATATTAGGCCTGGCTGTGTGGCTTATTGGGTAAAGCCACCGCCTGCAGTGCCCTCATCCTCTATGTGCATCGATTAGAACCCCAGCGGCTCTAATTCTGACCCAGCTCTCTGCTATAGCCTGGGAAAGCAACGAGGATGGCCCAGGTCCTTGGGTCCCTGCACCCATGTGGGAGACCCAAAGGAGGCTCCTGGTTCCTGCTTTTGGATTGGTCCCCCTCCAGCCATGGCGGCCAACTGGAGAGTGAACCGGCGGATGGAACGGCACATGGAAGACCGCTCTCTCTCTCTCTCTCTTGTTCTCTCTCTCTCTCTTTGCCTCTCCTTCTCTCTGTGTGTAACTCTGACTTTCAAATAAATAAATTTATTTATTTATTTATTTATTTATTTTTGACAGGCAGAGTAGACAGTGAGAGAGAGAGACAGAGAGAAAGGTCTGCCTTTTCCATTGGTTCACCCCACAATGGCCGCTGAGGCCGGCACGCTGCAGCGCACTGAGCTGATCCCAAGCCAGGAGCCAGGTGTTTCTCCTGGTCTCCCTTGTGGATGCAGGGCCCAAGCACTTAGGCCATGCTTCACTGCACTCCCGGGCCATAGCTGAGAGTTGGGCTGGAAGAGGAGCAACCGAGACAGAATCCGGCACCCCGACCAGGACTAGAACACAGGGTGCCCGCGCCACAGGCAGAGGATTAGCCTATTGAGACATGGCTCTGGCCTTAAATAAATAATTTTTTTAAAAAAAGTATTAATATTATAGCTATGCACATTCTGAACATGTTTTCTTGTGCATATTTATTTTCATTTATTTTCAATGTATACCTAAGAGTGGAATTGCTGGATGAAATGGTAACACTATGTTTAAATTCTGAGCAAATTTCACTCAGTTTTCCTATATAATTGAACCAGTTCACCTTTCCACCAACATTCCACAAAAGTTCAGATTTTCCCATATACATATTTTTCTCATGACTTGTTACTACTTATCTTTTTATTGTAATTACACTCTGGAGCATAGAATGGAATCTCATTTTGGTTTTAATTGCATTTCTTTGATCATGGACACTGTTGGCTTTCTTTCCATGTGTTTAGTGTCTGTTCTTATATCTTCTTTGGTGAAATGTTTATATTTAACTTAGCATATTTTAGTCAGTTGTGCAAATATTTTACCCATTCTTTAGGAACTGTAAGACTGTCCTTTTACTTTCTGGATAATGTCTTTTGTTGCACAAGCATCTCTCATTTTTGTGAACTTAAATTAATCTCTTTCTCTCTCTTTTCTCGCTTGTACAAAATTAGCTGTCATATTTAAAGCTCACTTCTAAATCTGACATCAAAAATGTTTATTCCTAAATTTTCTTGTAAGAGTTTTATATTTGAAATTGTAGACTTAGACTTTTGATCCATTTCGAGGTAATTTTTATACATGATATGAGATAGGGAAGTAACTCCATTCTTTTGCATGTGGATATCCAGTTGCCCTAGTAGCAGTTGTTTAAAGATATTTATTTACCAATTCCATGTTCTTGGAATCCATGTGAAAAACAGCAGATTGTAGAAGTATTTCTATTTGATTAATTTATATATCTATTCATATTATTTTGAATATTGTAAATGTTAGAAACTTTGAAAACTGGGAAATTCGGACCAGCATTGTGGTGCAGTGGGTTAAGCAGTCACCAATGATGTCAATCCCGTGAGTGTCTATGCTAGCTCCAGCTACTTCACTTCTGATGTAGCGCCCTGCTAGTGCCCATGGGAAAGCAGTGGAAGATGGTTCAAGTGACCAGATCCCTGTGACCCATGTGGGAGACACAGATGGTGCTCCAGGCTCCTGGTTTTGCTGGCTCATTCTCCACCATTATGTCCATTTGGATAGTGAACAAATTGATGGAAGATATCTCTCTGTGTCTCACCTTTTCTCTTTTCAACTCTCCCATTCAAATAAGTAAGGCAATCCTTAAAAAACAATGGAAAATGCAAGTCCTCCTTGCTTGTCCTTTTATTTCAAGGCTGTTTTAGTTAGCTAGTGTTTCCTGAGATTCCATATGAATTTTAGGATGTGTCAATTTTTACAAAGAATAGAATGAGAAGCATTGTAGAAATTGTGTTAGAGTCATGAAAGTCTGACTGGTATAGAAACATATTGCTAATTCAATTTGCTAGTATTTAGTTGAGGATTTTTCCTTGAATATTTGTAAGAAATATTGGATTGAGTTGGAATCCCCTGGTATGTTTCTAACTCTACCATTTGGGGTAAGTCAACTTGAGCATGTCCCAAATTGCACATCTCTTCCCTCTCTTATTCCCACTCTTACATTTAACAGTGATCACTTTTCAGTTAAGTTTCAGCACTTAAGAAGAATTGTGCATTGATTACAGTATTCAACCAAAAGTATTAAGTAGAACAAACAAACAAAAAATACTAAGAGGGATAACATATTAAGCTGCTCATCAACAGTCAGGGTGAAGGCTGATCAAGTCATCGTTTCTCCTAGTGTTCATTTCACTTTAACAGGTTTCCTTTTTGGTGCTCAGTTAGTTGTCACCTATCAGGGAGAACAAGTGGTATTTGTCCCTTTGGGATTGGCTTATTTCACTCAGCATAATGTTTTCCAAATTCCTAACAGGGATCACTTTTCAGTTAAAATTTAAACACCTAAGAATAATTGTGTGTTAATTACAGAGTTCAACCAATGGTACTAGAACAAAACAAAATACTAAAATGGATAAAGTATTACATTATACATCAACCGTCAGGACAAGAGCTGATCAAGTCACTGTTTCTCATAGTGTCCACCTGCTGGTTCACTCCCCAAATGGTCATAATAGTTGGAGCAGGGATGATTGGAATCCAGGAGCCTGGCACTTCTTTTGGGCCTCCCACTTGGGTTTAGGGGCCCAAGTGCTTGGGCCATTTTCTACTGCTTCCCCAGGCCATAACAAGAGAGCTGGATTGGAAGTATAGCAGCCGGACTCAAAAAGGTGCCCATATGGGATGCCAGCACGGGAGATGGAGGCTTTACCTGCTACTCCACAGTACCAGCCCCTATTTTCTGTAGTATTAATATAGCTACCTCAGCTCTCTCATAGTTACAACATACATGGAACACCTTTTTCCATTCTTTTATTTTTAACATGTTGTATCTTTGAGTTTATAAAGTGAGTTTATTATAAACAGCAGGTATTTGCACATTGCATTTCAAAATAAATTCTGACAATCTTTGTCATTTTATTAGAAAATTTAATCTACTTTTATAAAAAATAATTATGAGAAAGAAGGGACTTACTTCTGCAGTTTTTCTGTTTGTTTCTTATGGGTCACATTTTCTATTAAATTCTTCTAATTGCTCCCATTTTTTGCTGATTAATTAGTTTTTATAGTGTGCTATTTTTCTATTCTTATTTTCTTACTGGAAAATCATTTTTTTATTTTTATTTTTTTATTTTTTTTATTTTTTGACAGGCAGAGTGGACAGTGAGAGAGAGAGAGACAGAGAGAAAGGTCTTCCTTTGCCATTGGTTCACCCTCCAATGGCCGCCGCAGCCGGCGTGCTGCGGCCGGCGCACCATGCTGATCTGATGGCAGGAGCCAGGAGCAAGGTGCTTTTCTTGGTCTCCCATGGGGTGCAGGGCCCAAGGACCTGGGCCATCCTCCGCTGCACTCCCTGGCCACAGCAGAGAGCTGGCCTGGAAGAGGGGCAACCGGGACAGAATCTGGCGCCCCAACCGGGACTAGAACCCGGTGTGCCGGCACCGCTAGGCGGAGGATTAGCCTAGTGAGCCGCGGCGCCGGCCTAGAAAATTATTTTTAATGTTTCCCTTTAGTGTTTACACTAGGCATTACAATTAATTTCTTCAACTCATAGCAATGTATTTTCTGTTATTACCACCTTAGTTACAAATGCAAACAGAACTGCTCTTTATTTTGTTATTGTCACAAATTACATATTTATTTATTGTGCCCCATAATACATTTATAAGTATTGCTAAATGCATTAATCTTTTGTATCATATTTATTAAACTCATCATTAATAGAAATATGGAAAAAGCATTTAGCAGAGTGGTTAAGATGCAATATGGAATATCTGTGTCCTGTATCAGAATGCTTGGGTTCAGATCTGTCTCCATTTTCAATTCCAGCTTCCTGATAATGCACTTTATAAGAGGCATGGGGTGATGGCTCAGTACTTGGTTCCCTGCCATTCATGTGAAAGGTTCAAGTTGAGTTCCTGGTTCCTGATTTTGGCCTGACCCAGCCTTCCCTGTTATGGATCTCTGGAGTGTAAAGCAATGGGTGGAAGATTCTCTCTCTCTCTCTCTCTCTCTCTCTCTCTCTCCCTTTCCCTCCAATGAATAAAAAAATATTTATTTTTGAAATGAAAAAGTGCAATGATACTGGCTTTTGTAATTTCCCATATAATTATTTTTACCAGGGTTCTTTATTCTTTAGTTTGGCTCAAATTGCGTCTTATGTCTTTTCATTTACACTGGAAAGACTCCTTTTAGAATTTTTTTATAGGAAATTGTAAGTTATCATGAACTCCCTCAGCTCTTGTTTTCCAGGTAATGTCTTAGTTTTTGAAAGATAATTTTGTCAGATATAGAATTATTTGTTGATAGTTTTTTTTTCTTTAATTCTTTTAGGACTTCAAATATGTAATTCCACAGTTTGTGGTCTCCCTGGTTTCTACTAAGAAATCAGCCGTTAATTTTATGCAAATCCCTTGTATATGATGAGTCATTTTCCTCTTCCTTCCTTTAAGAGTCTCACTTTGCTTTTGTCTCTTAAGAATTTAATTATAATATGGCTTGTGTGGATCTCCTTATTTTTATGCTTCTTAGAATCTTCTGAATTTCTTGGATATGCTGATTTATTTCTCATAATTGGGAATTTTTTGATTATTTATTTTTTACAATCCTTTCCTTCCCTTATCTCCTTTATAATCCCCATTATATCGAATGTTATCATGTTGTATGGTGTCTCACCAACTGAATAATTTTAATTCATCAATCTTCAATGTCATTGATTCTTCTTTCTGCCTGTTTGCATCCACTTTGAAAGCTCTAGGAGATTTTCATTTCATTCAGGAAATTTTAAGTTCCAGAATTCATGTTTAGTAGTGTTTAATGTTTCTCTCCTTATTGAAATCCCTATTTTAAATTTTTTTTCTAATTTCTTTCAGCTTATTGTCCATGCTTTTCTTTATCTCACTGAGTCCCTTAAGATAGCTGATTAAAAGTGCTTTCAGTAAATCCAATGTTTGTGTTCCACAAAAATAGTTCCTATTAATTTTCCTTTAGCATGGGACATGCTTTCTTCTTTAATTGTATGTTTTGTAAATACTGTGCGAACTGAACATTTTTGACATCAGAATGTGCTAATTATGAAGTCACCTTCTTCTCACCTGCATGTTTCTTGTGGTTATTGTTCTCCCACTGCTATTTTACTCACTTAGTAACTTTTCTAAGTTGGTTTTGTAAGGACTGGACCATATCCAGTGTATTCACTCTGCAGAGTCTCTTTCCTTTAGTGTTGCTCTTCTGTGGTCATCTAGTCCTCTGATTGAGATTTCTTTGAATGCATAGGAACAAAACATAATAAAAAATGCAACAATGTCTCAATTTTTTTTTTTTTAGATTTTTTTAATTTTTTTTTTATTTTATTTTTTGACAGGCAGAGTGGACAGTGAGAGAGAGAGACAGAGAGGAAGGTCTTCCTTTGCCGTTGGTTCACCCTCCAATGGCCGCCTCGGCTGGCGCGCTGCGGCCGGCACACCGCGCTGATCCAAAGGCAGGAGCCAGGTGCTTCTCCTGGTCTCCCATGGGGTGCAGGGCCCAAGCACTTGGGCCATCCTCCACTGCACTCCCAGGCCACAGCAGAGAGCTGGCCTGGAAGAGGGGCAACCGGGACAGAATCCGGCACCCCGACCGGGACTAGAACCCGGTGTGCCGGCGCCGCAAGGCGGAGGATTAGCCTAGTGAGCCGCGGCGCCGGCCAACAATGTCTCAATTTGAAGGTTAATTTAAATAATTGATTTAATTCTAACTGGACTATTTAATTTATTTTTGACTAGCAAGTTTATTGTTAATAGCCAAATAGTCAAAATAGCTCAAATGGGCCGGCGCCGCGGCTCACTAGGCTAATCCTCCACCTTGCAGCGCAGGCACACCGGGTTCTAGTCCTGGTCGGGGCATCGGATCCTGTCCCGGTTGCCCCTCTTCCAGGCCAGCTCTCTGCTGTGGCCAGGGAATGCAGTGGAGGATGGCCCAAGTGTTTGGGCCCTGCACCCCATGGGAGACCAGGAGAAGCACCTGGCTCCTGCCTTCGGATAGGCGCGGTGCGCCAGCCACAGCGCGCCAGCCACGGCGGCCATTGGAGGGTGAACCAAAGGCAAAGGAAGACCTTTCTCTCTTCTCTCTCTCTCTCTCACTGTCCACTCTGCCTGTTAAAAAAAATAGCTCAAATGGTGAGTGGATAAGCAAAATTTATACCCCGATAAAATACAATACCACTCAAAGAAAGAAGGAAAATGAATAAGCCAAAGATACACAAAGTTACATGGTTTATTTTCAAAATAATTTCACTAACTTATGGGAGCCAGAAAAGTATACTTACTGTGTTATTCTGCATATATAGAACTTTAGGCACTGAAAACTCATGTATTTTCTAGGGTGCAAGGCCAAGGAAAGGAACATGATGCCTGCCAAAATGGGAAGCTGAGCATGATTCATAATGACTTGTTTACTATGTCAGTTCTGGTGACAGTTCCATGAATGTATACATACGTCAAAACATATCAGATTGCATATTATATATATACACCCATATGTAATTATTAAATGTCATGTGTATTATATACAATGGTATTTCAAAATGTTCATGGAAATATGTATTATAAAAATTGTGTATGCATTTTCAAAATGTTTTACACCAAAATAAGCTTTTGTTTTCATTCCACATTTATGAACCTTTTGAAGTACCCTTGAAAATATACACTATATGTCTCTCTATATAATGAGATATATAGCTTATACATGTCTGCTTATATATATAGATTGTTTTATGTTAGACTTCCATAAGACCGTTATATTATGTATTTCATCTGTATCCATCTTGGATCATTCTTCCTTTGGTAATTGACTATCAAATGGCTAGAAAAATTGTTGAGGGATCCCTCTGGAATCAGAACTTTGAAATCTATTCAGCCATATAACAGCTTGATTTTCTAGGGAATGGAAATGTGAATTCAGTAAAGGGCCAGAGTATATTTTTACTCCAATTCAACAATACAAATGCATACAAAAGAAAGGATGAATACAGTTACATTTTATACTAATTTTATACTAATATTTTATAGAGCTATTGAATGTAAGGAAATCAGATAAAACATTGAAATAGATTTTATCTCAAATTTTGACCTAGTTACTTGTGTAATACTTATACAATAGCCTATTTTCTTTTTTTTTTAAAGATTTATTTATTTTGCTTGAAAGTCACCATTACAGAGTGAAGGAAAGGTAAGAGAGAGAGAGAGAGAGCGAGAGAGAGAGAGAGGTCTTCCATCTGCTGGTTCACTCCCCAGATGGCTGCAATGGCCGGAGCTGTGCCGATCTGAAGCCAGAAGGCAAGAGCCACCTCTGGGTCTCCCAAGCAGGTGCAGAGACCCAAGGCCTTGGGCCATCTTCTACTGCTTTCCCAGGACATAGCAGAGAGCTGGATCGGAAATGGAGCAGCTGGGTCTTGAACCAGCACCCATGTGGGATACTGGGACTGCAGGCAGCGACTTTACTGGCTATGCAACAGGCCAGCCCCACAATAGTCTATTTTTTACTAAATCAACTGTGTATAGAATAATACTATCCTTAAGTACAAAATAAAATTTTAGACTTTGTTCATATCATATGATTTGGGGATTTTCCATATGTCTCGAGATAGTTCAAAGACAAACAAATGAAAGATTATTAAGTCAAGTTTTGTATAATTTATACCAATCTTCATTTTTTATTTATGTGAAAGGTAGTGTTACAGAGAGGCAGAAGCAAAGTGAGAGACAGAGAGAGGCATTCCATCTGCTGGTTCACTCCCCAGATGGCCACAATGACCTGAGCTGCGCCGATCTGAAGCCAGGAGCCAGGAGCTTCTTCTGAACATAGGGGCTCAAGAACTTGGGCTATCTTCTAATGCCTTCCCAGGCCATTAGCTGAGAGCTGGATCAGAAGTGGAGCAACTGGGACTCAAACCGCACCCACACAGGATACCAGTACTGCAAGCGTCAGCTTTACCCACTATACCACAGCACTGGCCCCATATACCAAACTTTCTTAACTGTAAATATGTGATATTTATTAAATTTTATTTTCCAAATTGTAAGACTTCTTTGACCAATACAATTCATTAAAGTAAATTAATGATATCAGAAGTCAGAGAAATTTATAGGTGCTTCCCCACTTATGATGCAGTTAAATCACAATAAATACAACTTAAATGAAAAATATCATGTCAATAATACATTTAACAAATCTAACCGACTGAACATTAAATCTTAGCAATACACTACACTGTAGTTCTTTTCTTTTTAATCCTGTGATTGTGTGGCTGATTGGAAGCTATAGCTTGCTACCCACAATCAAGAAAGAACTACAATACATATGGTTAGCTCAGCAAAATATCAAAATTCAAAAGATGAACTACAATTTCTACTTAATGTGTATTTATTTTTGGACTATTTTAAGGTAGAAAATTCGTAATAAATTTAGCCATCAAATACTGGATACTGTATATATACGGATGTACGTTTGTGTGTGTGTGTGTAAAGATCCTACATTGCTTGACTGAATGAGCCATGAATTGAAAATATTGAACATACATGAACTTTTTTGTCATTATTGCTTAAACTATACAGTATAACAGCTATTTACAGAACATTGTACTCAATATTATAAGTAATATGGAAATAATTCCATGTATATGGAGGGAAGTGTCTAAACTATATGCAAATACTTTCCCATTTATATAAGCAACCTGAGTATTTGTAAATTGTGTTACCCAAAGAGGGAACCACAATACTCCAAGGAAACTGAGGATGGCTCTCTGTTTGTGTATCTATATCTATATCTATATCTATACAACTAAAACAGTTGAAGGATAACAGATATATAGGTATTGATATCCACATATGTACATACATACAAATAATAGAGTACATTGATTGAATTCTGTAGTTAGAAATACACAAACACATTATGATGAAGACATGTAAATGTGAAGTTAATGCAAAGGAAGCACAAATATCACTTTGTGGGCACAAATGTAATTACAACATGCAGTAGGACTTCAAATAAGCTTTCATATGTTATCAGTTAATCAATTCTAGCAGTCAATTAGCTAAATACCTATTTTTATATGTTGCATTTTAAAATATTTTATGTATTTCAAAGGCAGGGTGAGAGGGTGAAAGAGAGAGAGAGAGCACATGTGTGAGCACAAATCCTGACAACAGCCTGACCTGGGCCAGGCTGGCGCAAGAAACTCCATTCAGGTTTTCTGGGTATTTGAATAATTGAATATTTGAGTCATCATCTGCTGCTTTCCAAGGTTTATATTAGCAGGAAGCTGGATGGGAAGTGGATCATTCAAACTGGCACTACATTATAGGGTGTTGGGGGTCCCAAGTGGTTCTGTTTTAACACATTATACCACAAGGATTTAGCTGTGGCTATTGATATGATAATCGATGTAAAGAGTTTGAAATATCCTAGCAATGCACAATTAAAAATACTTTATTTAAAAATCAGTTTTCTTTGGCCAGTGCCATGGCTCACTAGGCTAATCCTCCGCCTGCGGTGCCGGCACCCCTGGTTCTAGTCCAGGTCGGGGTGCTGGATTCTGTCTCGGTTGCTCCTCTTCCAGCCCAGCTCTCTGCTGTGGCCCAGGAAGGCAGTGGAGGATGGCTCAGGTCCTTGGGCCCTGCACCCGCATGGGAGACCAGGAGGGGGAACCTGGCTCCTGGCTTCGGACCGGCACAGCGCGCTAGCCGCAATGCACCAGCCATAGCGGCCATTGGGGGGTGAACCAACAGAAAAAGGAAGACCTTTCTCTCTGTCTGTCTCTCTCACTGTCCACTCTGCCTGTCAAAAAAAAAAAGTTTTCTTTAAGCTCTAAAGTCTTTAATTTCCCATATTTATAAGTATTTTAGAAACGACAGTTTTATTTAAAAGTTTTTACTCATTTATTTGTAAGGGAGGGAGGAAGCAAGGATGAAGAGACGAGACAGGGAGTGTGTATGTGTTATAATCCTCTGATTCACTTTTCAAATGCCTGTATCCAAAGTCAGGAGCCAGAATACAATCTTGGTTTCTTATATATTCAATTTTTGTTGTATTTTTTTAAAATGTATTCATTTTTATTTATTTGAGAGGAGCACACACCACACACACACATACACATACACACACACACACACACACTGACACACACACACACTGGGAGAGACAGAGAGTAGTAGAGAAAAATAGTAATAGAGAAAGAGAGAATCAGAGACTGGTTCACTTGTCCAGTTCCACAACATTGTGGGCTGAGCCAGCTGAAACTAAAAGCTTGAAATTCAGTCCAGGTCTCCCACCTCAGCAGCAGAGATCCAGCCACTTGAGCCTTCTTCGTCCACTTCTCAGGCTGTGCGTTAGCAGCAAGTTAGAATAAGGAGTGTATGTAGGAGGTAAACCCATGCACTCAAATATGGGATGCAGGTGTCCTAACAAGTGTCTTAACCTCTAGGTCAAACACTTGCTCCATTTTACTAGTACAAACTTTCATGGTGGGAAAATTAGCAGAAAAAAAAGTCATTTTCCATGAGAATAATCTGTGATGATTATTTTGTTTATTTCCTAAACCTAACTTGACTCCACCACTGTGTCTTAGATCCTGTAGATTATGTTTTCTTTCAGTTATGGACTATACAAAATTGATTTCTAATCTCCATAGCGTATCAGATTGTGAAATGAATGAAAGCTCCTCAATCCTTGGATCCAAGCCTACAGATTTAGATGAAAAAAGTCTGCTAAGTATCAAAATTATGTTCTAATTTTTCTCACTTGGAAAGCTGTTACCTCTGTTTCACAGATTTTTCATAGCTCCTGTTTAAATGAGTTGAACGTAAGCCAGTCCTATTTAAGTTTATATGAACATGTGAAATGACCAATTTAGAGCATTTTCTCTAAAGACCAACGATAAATTTATCAAAAAATAACTGTTGGCACATCATGAAGCCATGAAAATACAATCTGCTGTGAGAAAAATTCTAAAAAGGCACCATGGAAAGTTAAGGGAAACAAGAAAACACAGATTTTGGGGAAGCTGTTAAAAAATTTTTATGGGGGGACTGAGGCTGTGGTGTAGTGGGTTAAAATCCCGGCCTGCAGCACCAACATCCCTTATAGGCACCAGATCAAGTCCCAGCTGCTCTACTTCTGATCCAGCTCCCTACTGATGTTGCCCTTGCATCCATGTGGGAGACTCAGATGAAACTCTTGGCTCCTGGCTTCAGATAAGTTCAGCTTTGGCAATGCAACCATTTTGGGAATGAAAAGTTGGATGGAAGACCTCTCTGTCTCTCTGTCTCTATCTCTGTATGTTACTCTGTCTTTCAAATAAATAAAGTAAATCTTTAAAAAAATTTGTTATGGTATCATTTTTTTCCATAAATCATCCACCACATTCATTTAATATACTGAAATACTGTATAATAATACTTTAATAATTATCAAATATATGCTGTATTCCTTTGAATTTTAGAATATCAGAATAATTTATTCCATTGTGCAAATGAGTTAAGATTTCAGTTCTTACTGACTTGTTCGAAGAGTGTTATTACTCAGTTCCAGAGTAACTATTAATCAAAGAGTCATTTAGCCTTAACCCTATTGATATGGAACTCTTCAATGTTATTTTCTATATAGTTCTTCAACATTGTAAATTTCAAATCTCTCTGATCCCATATTCTAATACGTGATTTCTCCAACATTTGTCCTTTCCTTAAGACTTGTTTTTCCTCAAGGTATAGTGGGATTTTCAATATTTTGTATTCATATTCTATTCAAAAAAGAAATATTAAGAAATATTTTATTAAGAAATAAAAAGTCTAATACCTCAAAAAGAGTGCTTCAAAAGAGGTACATAATGAGAGGATAGATTTCATACAACAGGAATAGTGGTGACATTATGGAATAAATTCAGATAAAGAGACCACCATGGTAACAAATTATTAAAGGTGAAGGGTTGCCCCAATTGTGTGAAGTGTGTGTGTGTGGGTGTGTGTGTTTGTGTGTGTGTGTGTGTGTGTGTGTGTGAATTGGAGAACAGAGACAGAGAGAGGGAAAGGAGAGAGAGGGAAAGGAAGATTTTGAAAGAGGGAGAGGAGAAAAGTAAGGAGGTATTAGACACATAAACTAAATGAGTATAAGCAGATTTCTTTCAATGTTTGCTGGCCTAGTGAGCTTTGATGAATAGTTTTTCATCAGTTGGTTAATTCAATATGAAAAATACAATAGTGAGTATTATAATAAAGTATTATAATAAAGTGATATAGTAAAACCACCAATATATAGCCCTGTTAAAATGGTGGAAGAGGCATATCAGAACACATGATAAACAGTATTATATTTATGTTTGTGTTACATATTGGAATAAAAGACATGCTTTTCTTGAATGTGGCAAGACTAGTAACTTCCCCTATATAGTATTCTCAACCTATAGAAATAATTAATGCTTTAGAATTCCTGGATGGTTCATAAAGTATATGATTAATCTGAACAAATTAATAATGAATTGTGGGGTGGTTCCAAGATGGTGGAATAAGGAGGGAACTTATTGATAGTCCAGGAGAAGATAGTTTAATAAAAGTGAAGATAGTGTAGTCTCAGGGAAGAGTTAGGAAAAAAATGGCAGAGGAAACTCTCCCATACTTAGAGGGGCACTGTGGACCTCTGTGGAGGGCATGGGCACCCACAACTCAAGATCCCAGATGCTGAGAGCCTCCACACCAGCGCTGGAAAGTGAGGTGAGATGAAACCTCAGTAGCCGAGACACTGGCAGAAAAGCAGCAGGAAGAGCCTAGAGGGCTTGAAGCCCCATGGGTGAAAGTGCACCACCTAACTAGAGGAGAGAAAAAATAAAAGGGACAGTACCGACACGATTCTCTCTCTCCACTCACCTTACAAAGGCAGGCAAGCTGATAGAGCAGGAACCAATTTGAACATATATAACAGCTGAGCCAACTCAGGGCTGTGCCCGGCAATCAGCCAAAGAGAAAAACCTGGCTCTGGTGGGGAGTTATAACAGGTGGCTGAGACCTAGTGATTGTGTGGAACTTCCTAGACAGTGAAAAAAAAAAACAAAAACAAAAACAAAAAACTGAGGGTGTGTGGGAGAACTCACAGTGTGGCTGAGACTTGAGTAGTCTCTGTGGGAGATGCCACAAGCTCAGGTGGCCCTGGCTACCCCAGTGAGAGACATTGCAGGGGAATCTGAGCTTATACCGAGGACATCACAGATCCTTTGCATGGTCCTTGGGACAGAGCAGATGAATATTATACCCCCTGGGGCTAGCACTCAGGCACTGATTGCCACTGAGATCTCAACTGAGCAGAATTACTTCCTTTCTGATTAAAAAAAAAAGAGACAGAAGCAGATAGAAGATTTACCATGTCAAACCTGGGTGTGTCACCTTAGACACACCCTCAACCCTGAAGAACTGAACAGAGCTCTCTGGCCACACACACTGCAAGCCTCTAGAGATTCACTGAAAGCAAAAAAAAAAAAAAAAAAAAAAAAAAAAAACAAACCCTATTATCTCCACAAATGCTGAACAACAAATGCAACAACCAAGGACCAAGGAAACAAGAATAAGGAAGACAACATGACACTCCCAAAAGACATGACACTTCATTACAAGATTATGAAGTCAATGAGATAGAAGAAATGCAAGAAATGGAACTCAAAAAATTGATGAAAATAGTATGTAGAAGGTCTAAGAGTCAAAGGGATGACACAAGTAACACTAGTATCTGCTAATACTAACTGATAGAATAAAAAAGGGAGAGAAGGATCCAATATGGGAAGTGGGATACACAGCAGACTCATAGAATGGCAGAAGTCCTAAACAGCATTCTGGCCTCAGAATCAGCCCTTAAGGCATTTGGATCTGGCTGAAGAGCCCATGAGAGTATTTTAGGCATGGAAAGCCAAGACACTCTGGCAAAAAAAAAAAAAAAAAAAAAGCCAAAATGAAAGATCTCTGCGAGTGAGATCCCAGTAGAAACAACAGGCCATCAAAGAAGGAGGTACCATTCTCTGAAGGGAGGAGAGAACTTCCACTTTGACTATGGCCTTGTCTAAATAAAAGTGAAGTCAGCGAAATCAAGAGGCTTCCATAGCCTTAGAAACTCATGACTAGAATCTAGGGTGATTACTGATGTCATAAACAAGAGTGTCACATTGATAAGTCAACAACAGGAGTCACTGTGTACTTACTCCTCATGTGGGATCTCTGTCTTTAATGTGTTGTCCAATTTGAATTAATGCTATAACTAGTACTCAAATAGTATTATACACTTTATGTTCTGAATGGGTGCAAACTGATGAAATCTTTACTTAATATATACTAAATTGATCTTCTGTACATAAAGAGAATTGAAAATGAATCTTGATGTGAATGGAATGGGAGAGGGAGCGGGAGATGGGAGGGTTGCAAGTAGGAGGGAAGTTATGGGGGGGAAAAGCCATTGTAATCCATAAAAGGTATTTTGGAAATTATATTTACTAAATAAAATAATTTTTTTTTTAAAAAAGAAGTAATAGAAAACAAATGGATGTATTGGAGGGTGAACCAACGGCAAAGGAAGACCTTTCTCTCTGTCTTTCTCTCTCTCACTGTCCACTCTGCCTGTCAAAAAAAAAATGGATGTGTCTGCCGCTGCGGCTCAATAGGCTAATCCTCCACCTGCGGTGCCAGCACCCCGGGTTCTAGTTCCGGTCGGGGTGCCGGATTCTGGCCCAGTTGCTCCTCTTCCAGTCCAGCTCTCTGCTGTGGCCCGGGAGTGCAGTGGAGGATGACCCAAGTGTTTGGGCCCTGCACCCACATGGGAGACCAGGAGAAGCACCTGATTCCTAGCTTAGGATCAGCGTGGTACACCAGCCACAGCGCAATGGCTGTAGCAGCCGTTGGTGGGTGAACCAACGGAAAGGAAGATCTCTCTATCGCTCTCTCTCACTATCCACTCTGCCTGTCAAAACAAACAAACAAAAAAACAAATGGATGAACTATTAGAATCCATAAAGGAAATGACAGAAAATTTCTTTCATGAAAATGAAATCTTAACGAGGAATCAAAATGAAATGAAGAATTCAATAGAACATGAAATTGAGATATTTAAGAGAAATCAGAATGAAATGAATTCAACAGAACAAAGCAAAAACACATTTGAGAGCCTTAAAACAGAATCAGTGAGGCAGAAGAGAGAATATCAGACTTAGAAGACAGAGCACAGGAAAGTATAGAGTCAAACTAATGAATAGAAGAGGAAATTAGGAATCTAAAAAATATTGTTGGGGATCTACAGGATACTACTAAAAAACCCAACATTCGGGTTCTAGGAGTTCCTGAAGGCATGGAGAGAGAGAAAGGATTAGAAGGCCTTTTCTAGTGATATACTAGCACAAAACTTCCTGTGTTTGTAGAAAGAAAGAGACATCCAAGTACATGAGACACAGAAATCCCAATAAACATGACCAGAAAAGATCCTCGCCATGAGACAGTGAAATCAAACTCACCACAGTGAAACATAAAGACAAGATTTTAAAATTTGCAAGAGAGAAATGCCAGATTAATCTTAGAGGATCTCCAATTGGACTCACAGCAGACTTCTCATCAGAAACCCTACAGACTAGGAGAGAATGGCAAGATGTAGCCCAAGTACTAAGAAAAAAAAAACTGCCAGCCCAGAATATTATACCCTGCAAAGCTCAGATTTGTGAATAAAGATGGAATAAAGATCTTTCATAGTGAACAGAAATTGAATTTGTCACCACTCGTCTGGCCCTGCAAAAGTTGCTTAACGTTGTGTTACACACAGAAACATGGCCATCAATACAAAAGAAGGAAAAGGAAAAAAAACCTCACAGTAAAAGATCACAGGAAGTTCAAAGCATATATTAGTAATATCTTTGGAAAAATGGCAGGGCAAAGTCACTACTTATCAATAGTCACATTGAATGTAAATGGCCTCAACTCTTCAGCTAAAAGGCACAGACTGGCTGAATGGATTAAAAAACAAAACCCATCTATTTGCTACTTACAAGAAACACATCTTTCAAACAAAGATGCATGCAGACTGAAAGTGAAAGTTTGGAAAAAGATATTCCATGCCTACAGAAATGAAAAAAGAGCTGGTGTAGCCATCTTAATATCAGTCAAAATAAAATTTAACACAAAAACTGTTAAGAGAGACAAAGAGGGGCACTATATAATGATTAAGGGATCAATTCAACAGGAAGATGTAACTATTATAAATGTATATGCAGCTAATTACAGGGCACCAGGTTATTTAAAAGATATATTAAGGGACTTAAATGGAGATGCAGGCTCCAATACAGTCGTATTGGGGGACTTCAATACTCCAATTTCCGCAATGGACATATCTACTAGACAGAAAATCAACACGGAAACAGCACATTTAATCGACACTATATATATATATCTTGCAGGTATCTACATTCAAAGAAAACACTTTCTTCTCAGCAGTGCATGGAACCTTCTCTAGGATTGATCACATACTGGACCATAAAGCAAGTCTCAGCAAATTCAAAAGAATCAAAATCATACCATGCAGCTTCTCAGGCCACAATGGAAAGAAGCTGTAAATTAGCAACTAAGGCATACCTAGAGCACATGCAAACACATGGAGACTGAACAACATGCTCCTGAATAACAGTGGGTCATAGAAGAAATCAAAAACTTCCTGAAAGCAAATGATGATAACAAACCAACATATCAAAACTCATGGGATACAGCAAAAACAGTGTTAAGAGAAAGTTTATAGAAATAGGTGCCTACATTAAGAAATTGTAAAGGCACCAAACAAATGAGCTATCAATGCATCTCAAGGATCTAGATAAACTGCAGCCAACCAAACCCAAAACTGCTAGGAGAAGATATATAATTAAAATTAGAGTTGAAATCAACAGAATTGAATAAAAAAATTACAAAAGATCAGCCAAACGAAGAGCTGGTTGGTTGTTTGAAAAAATAAACAAAATGGACACCCTATTGGCCAACTAACCATAAAAGGAGAAACAAGACCCAAATCAATAAAATCAGAGATGAAAAAGGGAATGTAACAACAGACACCACAGAAATAAAAAGAATCATCAGAAATAACAACAAAGTGCTGTATGCCAAAAAACTGGAAATCTTTCAGAAATGGATAGAATCCTGGACACATAAAACCTACCTAAATTGAACCATGAAGACATAGAAAACCTAAACAAACCCATGAACTAGTCAGAAATTGAATCAGAAATAAAGGCCCTCCAGACAAGAAAAGACCAGTACCATACAGAGTCACTGATGAATTTTTTAAATTTATTTGACAGATGGAGTTAGACAGTGAGAGAGAAACGGAGAGAAAGGTCTTCCTTCCATTGGTTAACCCCCCAAATGGCCGCTACACCGATCCAAAGCCAGGAGCCAGGTGTTTCTTCCTGGTCTCCCATGCAGGTAAAGGGGCCCGAGAACTTGGGCCATCCTCCACTGCCGTCCCAGGCTACAGCAGAGAACTGGGCTGGAAGAGGAGCAACTGGGACTAGAACCAGTGCCCATATGGGATGCCGGTGCCACTGGCATTAGATTAACCAAGTTAGCCACAGTGCCGGCCCTTACTGCTGAATTCTACCAGATATTTATAGTAGAAATAATTCCAATTCTTATCAAACTATTCAAAACAATTGAAAGAGAGGAACTACTCCCAAACTATTTCTATGAAACCAGCATCACCTTAATTCCTAAACCTGAAAAACATGCAAAGGAGAAAGAAAATTACAGACCAATTTTCCTGATGAATATAGATGCAAAAATCCTCAATAAAATTCTGGCCAATAGAGTTCAACAAATCATCGGAAAGATCATCAACCCAGACCAAGTGGGATTTATCCCTGATATGCATGGATGATTCAGCGTTCGCAAACAATCAATGTGATACACCACATAAACAACTGCAGAAGAAAAACCATATGATTATCTCAATATGGCAGAGAAAGCATTAGGTAAAATACAACACTTTCATGATGAAAACTCTAACAAATGGGTATAGAAGGAAATTCCTCAACACAATCAAGGCAATTTATGAAAAATCCACGGCAAGCACCATATTGAATGGGAGAAAAGTTGGAAGCATTTCACTGAGATCCAGTGCCAGACAGGGGTGCCCACTCTCACCATTACTATTCAGTATAGTACTGGAAGATTTAGCCAGAGCCATTAGGCAAGAAAAAGAAATTAAAGGGATACAAATTGGGAAGGAAGAAGTCAAACTATCCTTCTTTTCAGATGATATGATTCTTTATTTAGGGGATCCAAGGAATTCTACTAAGAGACTACTGGAACACATAGAAGAGTTTGGCAAAGTAGTAGGATATAAAATCAATACACAAAAATCAAGAGCCTTTATATACATACACAATGCCTTGGCTGAAAAGAAACAAGATCAATCACTTTCACAATACCTACAAAAGCAATCAAATAGCTTGGAGTAAACTTAACCAAGGATGTCAAAGAACTTACAAAATCTTAAAGAAAGAAATAGAAGAGGATACCAAAAATTAGAAAAATCTTCCATGTTCATGGGTTGAAAGAGTCAAATCATGAAAGTACCCATTCTCCCAAAAGCAATTCATAGATTCAATGTAATACCAATCAAAATACCAAAGACATTCTTCACAGATCTGGAAAAAAATGATGGTGAAATTCATATGGAGTCAAAGGAGACCTCAAATAGCTAAAGCAATCTTGTACAAGAAAAACAAAGCCAGAGGTATCCCAATAACAGATTTCAAGACATACTACTGGGAAGTTATAATAAAAAAAAACATGGCATTGGTACAGAAACAGAAAATAGACCAATGGAACAGAATAGAAACACCAGAAATCAATCCAAACCAAACATCTGCAGCCAACTTATATTTGATCAAGGCTCTAAAACTAATTCCTGGAGCAAGGACAGTCTCTTCCACAAATGGTGATGGGAAAACTGGATTTCCACATGCAGAAGTGTTAAGCAAGACCCCTATATTACATCTTACACAAAAATCCATTCAACATGGATTAAGATCTAAACCTATGCCCTGACACTATGAAATTATTAGAGAACTTTGGAGAAACCCTGCAAGATATAGGTACCAGCAAAGACTTCCTGGAAAACACTCCAGAGGCACAGGCAGTGAAAGTCAAAATTACTAACAACTGGGATTACATCAAATTGAGAAGTTTCTGTACTGCAAAAGAAACATTCAGGAAAGTGAAGAGGCAACTGACAGATTGGAAAAAATATTGGCAAACTATGCAACATATAAAGGATTAATAACCAGAATCTACAAAGAGATCAAGAAACTCCACAATATCAAAACAAACAACCCACTTAAGATATGGACCAAGGACCTCATTTTGCAAAAGAGGAAATCTAAATGGCCAACAGAAACATGAAAAAATATTCAGGATAACTAGCCATCAGGGAAATGCAAGTCAAAACCACAATGAGGTTTCACCTCACTCTGGTTAGAATGGCTCACATTCAGAAATCAACTAACAACAGATGCTGGTGAGGATGTGGGGAGAATGGCACATTAACTCATTGTTGGTGGGAATGCAAACTGGTAAAGCCACTATGGAAGTCAGTCTGGAGATTCCTCAGAAACCTGAAAATAGCCCTACCATGTGACCCAGCCATCCAACTCCTTAGAATTTACCCAAAGGGAATTAAATTGGCAAATAAAATAGCTGTCTGCGTGTCAATGTTTATGGCAGCTCAATTCACAATAACTAATACATGGAATCAACCTAAATGCCCATTATCAGAAGACTTGATAGAGAAATTATTGGATATGCACTCTTTAGAATACTATGCAGCAGTACAAAAATGAAATCCAGTCATTTGCAACAAAATGGAGGACTCTGGAAAACATCATGCTGAGTGAAATAAGCCAGTCCCAAAGGGACAAATATCATATGTTCTCTCTGATCCGTGACAACTAACCGAGCACCAAAATGGAAACCTGTTGAAGTGAAATGGACACAATGTGAAACAGTGACTTGATCAGCCCTTATCCTGATTGTCGAGGAACAACTTAATACTTTATCCCTTTTAGTATTTTTTTTGTTCTACTTAATACTGTTGATTGAACTCTTTAATTGTACAATTACTCTTATATGTTTAAATTTAACTGAATTTATACCCATTAAAAATAAGTGTGGGAATAAGAGAGGGAGGAGATGTGCAGTTCGGCACATGCTCACTTGGACTTACCCCTAATGGTAGAGCTAGAAACATGCCATGGGATTCTAAATATCATTAAGCAGGCCTGTACCAATGCCATTTTACTAGTCAAAGTGTTTAGTTTAAGTTCATAACTAATCATAAATATAAGATTAAGTATCAAAGGGATCGCATAAACAAGACCAGTTCCTGCTAATAATAACTCATAGAATTAAAAAGGAGAGAAGGATCCAATATGGGAAGTGGAATACACAGCAGACTTATAGAATGGCAGATGCCCTAAATAGCACTTGGCCTCAGAATTAGCCCTTTAGGCATTCAGATCTGGCTAAAAAGCCCATGAGAGCATTTCAGGCATGCAAAGTCAAGACACTCTGGGGGGAAAAAAAAAAAACCTAAATGAAAGATCTCTGCGAGTGAGATCCCAGTAGAAAGAACGGGGTCATCAAAGAAGGAGGTACCTTTCTCTGAAGGGAGGAGAGAACTTCCACTTTGACCATGGCCTTGTCTCAATAAGGCTGAAATTTATGAACTCAAGAGGCTTCCATAGCCTTGACAGCTCATGACAAGAGCCTAGGGTGATTACTGACGCCATAAACAAGAGTGTCAATTGTTAAATCAACAACAGGAGTCACTGTGCACTTACTCCTCATGTAGGATCTCTGTCCTTAATGTTTGCTGCTATGCAAATTAATGATAAAACTAGTATTCAATTAGTACTTTATACTTTGTGTGCAAATTGTTTAAATATTTACTTAGTATATACTAAGTTGATTTTTTGTATATAAAGGTAATTAAAATAAATCTTGATTGGAATGGGAGAGGGAGTAGAAGATGGGATGTTTGCAGGTGGGAGGGATGTGATGGGGGGAAAAACTGTTATAATCCAAAAGTTGTACTTTCAAAATTTATGTTTATTAAATAAAAGAAAAAAATGAACTGTGGTTAAATGTGGTATGTCAACTGTATAGTCTTTCCTTTTCAATTGCAAGCATGCTGTGATTAAATCAGTGAAATTTCTAAATGATCTATGCAAAAAAGTGGCATATTTACATTTCTTACATTTGTAAAATTTTAAATAATAAAATAAAATGTAATTAACATATTACTTAGATGGTATGTATCACAATAGACAACTGAGAGTAAATAAAATATGCTACTTCTACCATGGTGCTTTCTATACTCAAGCAACACCATGGAAAATCTTATCAAACTATTTTCTAATTGTAACGTGTGTGTGTGCATAGTTTAATATTATTTAACATTATAATATCTTGAGCTATATCTTGATGTTTTATAAACTATTTTCAGCAAAAGCAAAGTATTCACACCTGAGTCCTATGATAGGACATGAGAAAATATGAATTTTTGTCTTTGCAAAATGATCAATGATTTACCATCAATGTATAGATATATAAATTTTAAAATTCTTAACTAAGTAAAAAAATGTTGTACATTTGCCTCATGTATCCACTTAAATATATTTATAATGTAAACATATGTAGATAAATGTATTTGCTATTAATTATAAATACATAAATCAAAATGCTTCTGTAAGTTTGGTCCCCCCTTTTCTGTGTGTGCTCTCCCATCATAGGATGTCTTTAGCAGTGTAATCATGCATCAAGCTGACTCTCACCAGATGTGACCTCTGGATTTTAGAATCCTTGCCCTCCAAAACCAAAAGCTACAAAAATTTGTATTGTTTATAGATTACCTGGTCTAAGGTGTTCAGATTTAGAAATATCAAGTGGACTACAACTTATTGTTTGGATTAGCTTTATTATTAAGACTTTTTTTTTTTGTTTTATGTCTCAGTAAGAGTAAAGAGTAGAGTATCTGCCACTTCATGGTGCCTAATATTTTAATATGAGCTAATAACTAGTTTAGTTGCCATATTTTTAGAAAGATTTATTTATTTTACTTGAAAGGAAAATTTAGAGAGGAAGAGACAGAGAAATATTCCATCCACTGGTTCTCTCCCAAAATGGCCACAACAGCCAGAGCAGGGCCAAGCCTGAGCCAGGAGCCAGGGGTTTCTTCCAGGTTGCCCATATAGGTGCAGGGGCCAAGGACTCAGAGCATTCTCTTCTGCTTTCCCAGGCTGATAGCATCGTGCTGGATGTGAAGTAGAGCAGCCATGATCCCATATAGGACGCCAGCACTGCAAGCAGCGGTTTTGTGTTGTATCACAGCATTGGCTCCCATTTGCCATATTTTAAAATATTAGAAGATAAATTACTAGTATCCTTATGTAATAATAATTAGCCAGCATCCCAATACATAAAATGGCGATGGCAATAAAAATTTAAAAAACTCCCCTTTTTTCCTCTGGAATTAATATAACTAAGAATTGAAAATATATTTTTGATTTTTGTGAACAACTAGCCTTTCATTGCTGAAAAAAACATGAACATACACATTGCTTTAAAGTAGTTTTATGTATCTATGCATGTTTTGCTAATGAGAGCACTCAAAAGGGAAACTTAAGTATACCAAAGCAAAGACACTTTTAACTGAAAAAAAAGTGAAAAACAATTTTGAAAATTTGAAAGTAATATCATTGTAACAATGATGAAAATGAAATATCATCTGTAAAGCTTAATACAATAAAATCATATGCTACAGAACTGCAGAAAATAGTGCAATTTTTGTTCAGATATTTCTACAATCATTTACTCATATGTATCCAGAAAAATGTTGGTAAAAACAGGGATGTCAACTATTATCATTGTTGTTCGCATAACTATAGTATTGAAAATTTTAGACAGAACAATAAACCAAGAGAAATAAATGAGAGGAGCCAAAATAGGAAGAGAGGAAGTCTAATTGTTGATGATATATTGTATATGTAGAGAAATCTAAAGACTTCACCAAAAGGCTATTAGATTGCTAAATTCACCACCTGCAATGCCAGCATCCCATATGAGCACCCTTTCATTCACTGGATATTCCACTTCCTATCCAGTCCCTTATACTGGGCTGGGAAAAGCAGCAGCAGATGGCCCATGGGTCCCTGGTAGAATGCAGATTTCCTTGGGGGCATTTTCTGGAGTATAACCTTAAGTTTGGTGGCTTCTAGTTGTTTAGTCCTGGATAACACAAAGCATGTAAGATAGTTATTATCTTTCCCGATTGACAGCTTCATCTTTCGAGAGTTCCAGGGTTCTAGCTAGAAGTTGCAATGGCAAAGATTCAGTTTTAAAGCTTCCATGATCAAAGTTAAAACTAAGCATTATAACCAAGGCTCTGGGCTAGATCCAATCAGATAAAGTTAACTTCCTTAAGATTCAAATTTTTAAAGCCATTAAACTTGATGAAGGCAACAGAAAACACATAAACTTCCTGAAATACATAAAACTTTGTTACTTAGGTCAGTTACAAAACATAAAAACCTTGAGTTAAAAGGATTAGCATGTGATATCAGCATGAGTCCATCACTTAGGACAGCTTAAAAGAACATACAGAATTTAACTCAAAATTACATTAAACTAGGTATTGAATACAGGTAAGAAACAGTTAAAAGATTTTTATACAGTTACACTTTACCAAAGTGTGGCAAGATGAACCCTCAGAGGATTGTTCTACCACTGTCCCTCAATGATGTCCTCTTCCAAATGAAGCAGCCAGAGTGGTCAGCACCCTCATATCTCTAACAGCAGTTAGGGTCCATACTTCTGGGATGGGGGGATAGGGCAGATGGGCTAATAGGTTGTTAGGTGAGGTCTATTTTGGAATGAAAAAGGGAGAGTACAAGATACATGCTTATCCCCAGAACCTGCCTTTAGCAAGATAAAAGCCCTGATTCCACTTTCTGAGTTTCTAGAAAGAAGAAATTACCTATCCCACCTTTCTGATGGCTTTTATGTTTTATCAATTGCCAGGATTACAATCCCAGCCCTTTGGCTTCTTTTGTTCCCACGCTTTGTTGATTCTCCCCCGAACTGGGTTTAAGGCAAGACTCCTCTTCCTGGCTGCTGTGGCAGGAGGTTTCTGACTTAAATCTTGCTTTGCTAAAAAAGAAACAATGAAAGAACCAGGAAGGAAGGGAGGAAGGAGGGAAGGGAGGAAGGAGGAAAGAAAGGGAGGGAGGGAGGGAGGAGGGATGGAGATAGAGAGAGAGAGAGAGAGAAAGAAAGAAAGAAAGAAAGAAAAAAAGAAAGAAAGAAAGAAAACACCCAAGTACTTGAGTCCCTGCTATACACCTGAGATATCTGAGAGACCTGGAAGAAGCTCCTGGCTCCAGGCTCCTGGCTTCAGCCTGGGTCAGCCCTGCTATTACAGCAATATGGGGAGTGAATCAGATTATGGAAGATTCTTTCTCTTGCTCTCTCTCTCCCTCACTCTGTAGCACTTTCAAATAAACAAATAAATCTTTTTGAAAAATCATTTTTACACTCCAATAAAGAACTTGTGAGAAAGAAATCATGAAATAATCTCATTTATAATTGGTACAAAAATACCTACAAGTATATGTAACAAAGAAAGTGAAAAAAATTCTATTTGAAAATTAGGAGAGTTAAAAAAGAAATTGAGGATGACACACACATAAATAAAAAGATCTCCAATGTTCATAGATGGAAGAATCAATATTGTAAAAATTTTCCTAATACCCAAGACAATTTATAGGTCCAATTCCATCCACACCAAAATGCCCATGACATTCTTCACGGAACTAGAAAACCTTTTCTAAAATATATATGGAAGTATGAAAAACTCCATACTTGAAAGCAATCTTCAACAATAGCAACAAACAAATAAAAACAAAGCAAAACAAAACAGGTGAAGGTAGCACAATACCTGATTTCAAGACATACTAAAGCGGTATAGCAACCAAAATAGCATAATCCTGGCATAAAAACGAACAGACCAAATTAACAGAAGTGAGAGAATCAAAATAAGCTCTAATATCTACAAGTCAAATCATTTTCAATTAAGGTGCCAAAAACAACATTGGAGAAAGGATATCCTTTTAAATAAAGCGTCCTGGGAAAACGGGATATCTATACGCACATGATTGAAACTCAGTCCTCTCTTACTCTATACCAAAGTCAGGGGTCAGCACTGTGGTGCAAGCAGGTTAAGCTACTGCTTGCAACACCAGCGTCCACATTTGATGTACTTGTTCAAGTTCTGGTTAGACCACTTACAATTCATCTCCCAAATAATGTGCCTGGTAAGGGATTGGAAAATGGTCCAGGTGCTTGGGTTCCTGTCATTCATGTGGGACACCAGAGAGTTCCTGGCTCTTGTCTTCAGCCTGGCCCAGACCTGACTGTTTCAGCCATTTCGGGAGTGCACCGGCGGATTGAAGGGAGTAATATGTCTCTGTATGTCTCTCTCTCTCTGTGTCTCTCTCTTCTTCTCTCTGCCTTCCTGCTTCACTTACTCAGTTTGTCATTCTGCCTTTCAAATACATAAATCTTTTTTAAAAAATTAACTCCAGGCCGGCGTCGCGGCTCACTAGGCTAATCCTCCGCCTAGCAGCGCCGGCACACCAGGTTCTAGTCCCCGTCGGGGCGCCAGATTCTGTCCCGGTTGCCCCTCTTCCAGGCCAGCCCTCTGCTGTGGCCAGGGAGTGCAGTGGAGGATGGCCCAGGTGCTTGGGCCCTGCACCCCATGGGAGACCAGGAAAAGCACCTGACTCCTGGCTCCTGCCATCGGATCAGCGCAGTGCGATGGCCGCAGGGCGCCGGCCGCAGCGGCCATTGGAGGGTGAACCAACGGCAAAGGAAGACCTTTCTCTCTGTCTGTCTCTCTCTCACTGTCCACTCTGCCTGTCAAAAAAAAAATAAAATAAAAAATAAATAAAAAAAATTAACTCCAAATCAGTCTTAACTGAAAAAACTGAAACAGTGAAATTAATGGAGAAAAACCTAATCATTGGTATAGATTTTTTAAAGATTTATTTATTTAATTCAAAGGCAGAATTACAGAAGACAGAGGAAGAGGCAGAGCTAGAGAGAAGGGGAGAGAGAGACAGAGAGTGAAAGATACCTTCCACCTACTGGCTTGCTCTCCCAAATGGCAGCAATGGTCAAGTCTGGGCCAGTCCAAAGCCAGGAGCAAGGAAAGAGGAACACTATCCAGGTATCCCACCTGGGTGCCTTTTACTTGGGTCATCTTCCTCTGCCTTCCCAGGCACATTAGCAGTAGTGGATAAGAAATAGAGCAGCCAGCACTTCAACTGGCTTTACCTTCTACACCACAATGCCAGCCCATAGATTATTTTTTATGAGACCCCAAAAGCAGTCAATAAAACCAAAAACAGAGACATGAGATTATATCAAATTAAGAAGCTTCTGTGCATCAAAGGATACTATCAACAGAACGAAGAGACAGTGAAGAGTCTGGGCACAATTGAAAACAATTGGTCAGGCAAATTATTACTATCTAGAAATACAAAGATTACATAACTATATTTTTATACAAAACATTATTTAATTGTTTGAAAGGTATAGAGACTGAGAGAGAGAGAGAGAGGTAGAGAGAGAGAGAGAGAGAGAGTGCTCCCATCCACTGGTTCACTCCCCAGATGCCTAAAATAGCTGGGACTACACTGAGACTGAAGCCGGGCGTTGATAATTCAATCCATGTCTGTTATGTGGATGATAGGAAACCAATTACTTAGTCCACCATCACTGCCTTCCAAGATCTGCGTTAACAGGAAGCTGAAATCAGGAATTGGTGGTGTGTATCAAATGTATCAAACACATATTCCAATGTGGGACACGCATGTCTTAACCATTAGACTGAATGTTCATCTTGATTATTTTAGTGCAAAAATTTTTGAAATCCATACACAAAAATTCACAATACACAGTTTTTATGAACCTTGAATCATATTCATATCAAGAATTATAAAAATAATGAAATACTGTCAGTTAAGCAAAATTGAGGGAACTAAAGAAAGAAGGTTGTGAGAAATAAGCAGGATGATATAGGAACAAAAGATTCATAAAACAATGAGAAAATAGGATGCATTTCTATTTGCCATTAAAACTAATTTTTGAAATATTTTATGCATGTATTATATATGATGCACATTCTAATTGATCAAAATTGGAGAATAAAAATAATAAAATTTAAGGGAATAAAAATTGACATGGACAAAGGTTTAGGTAATACAAATTTCATCAAGTTAGAGGAGACAAGATGTTTTTGTGATTATACTATATTTGCTTGACAGTACTAAAAAATGAGGTTTAAGTAAATAAATTGTTCAGACTTAAATTCTGTTCTATGAAAGCTAATATACACAATTTGATAAAAAAATCAGAACCAAACACTTTGCAGTGATGATGAAATCCAGCATTCACCTCACCTTTGAAAATGAAATTCCTACACACACACACACACACACTTATTTATGTGCATGTAGTGTCTAGTTTTTCTTTTTGGGTTACTAACAGTATATATTATACATCTATATCTATACAGATATACATATATATTGTTTTAAAAATATAACTAACAGCAATTAACTTTGTTTTCACATTTCTGATAGGTTTTTGAGAACTGAGTAGATTTTTTTGACATAAATTTCTACTTTATAGTCATTTTAATTTCTCCATTTTGATTGTATTCAGGAAGACTACAGTACCAGTGGCCATATGTTTATTTATGAAGCAGCTTTCAAAAATACTTAAGGTTTCTAATCATGTGGTTATGATGGAAACATCAAAGCATATAGGCTCAAGCAAACCCTATCTGATTGGTGGTATTATTTCTACAACTCCATTATGAAGCTTTAGAGATACTTAAATTTATTGATTTTAAGACATTTTGAGATCTATAAATTAGGTCCCAAAGTGAGAGGAAATCAGTCCAGAACTTGATGTCAGCATTATCTGTGAGTTAGTTGTGCTTTAATCAGCTTGGATCTTGAGTGTATAAATTGATTTCCTTATGATTCTCCTTTCTTTTGGAGGAGATAAAATTTAATTTTGTATGATGACAGAACCACCACTTTTTAGTAGAATAGTTGCTGTATAATCACACAGTTTTTCTGTCTTTCTCTGTCTTTCTTTTTCTGTCTTCCTTTTCCTTCCCCTTTCAGATGTAATTGACTTAGAGGGGCTGATTATACTGGTCATGATCCTTTAAGAAAAAAATTTTCTTAAGATGGGGCCAGTGGTCTAGTAGGCAAAACTGCCTTCCTGCAATGCTGATATCCAATATGGTTGCTTATTCTAGTCCTGACTGCTCTACTTCCAATTCAGCTCCCTGCTAATGAGCCTGGGAAAGCAGCAGAGGATGACCCAAGTGCTTCCAAGTACTTGGGCCCCAGCATCCATATAGAAGACTCAGAGAAAGCTCCTGGATCCTGGCTTTGGCCTGACTCAGACCTGGCCATTACAGCAATTTGGTGAGTGAACCCAGCAGATGGAACATCTGTCTCTCTCTATTTCTGTATGCATGTGTGTGCATGTATGTGTGTTTGTGCATCTCCCTCTCTCTGTAACTTTTTTTTTTTTTTTTTTTTCAGGCAGAGTGGACAGTGAGAGAGAGACAGAGAGAAAGGTCTTCCTTTGCCGTTGGTTCACCCTCCAATGGCCGCCACAGCCGGTGCACCGTCCTGATCCGATGGCAGGAGCCAGGTACTTATCCTGCTCTCCCATGGGGTGCAGGGCCTAAGGACCTGGGCCATCCTCCACTGCACTCCCTGGCCACAGCAGAGCCTGGCCTGGAAGAGGGGCAACCGGGACAGAATCCGGCGCCCTGACCAGGACTAGAACCTGGTGTGCCGGCGCCGCAAGGCGGAGGATTAGCCTATTGAGCCACAGTGCCAGCTGTAACTCTTTTAATAAATTAAAAAAAAAAAAAAAAGAAATCTGGGGTCATGACTCACAAGTTTAGGAAAGAAATAGCAGAAGCAACAACTTGACATTAGTTGAAAGATATTTTGTTTTCATTTACTGAAGTTGTTTCAGAAAAGTAGATATGGTAAAGATAAGCTAGGTAGACAATCCACCTCATACACCTTATTTCTATGTTTAATATAACTTATCTGATCTCCATCATTAGCTTTCCTCATTTGGGTGCCAAAAACTCATAACAGGATTATTTTGGCTTGTTCATTCAAATTCATTTTGAATGAACTTTTCTGAAAGATCACATGACTCTTTGATTAGAATATGTTTCCTCCTCTCTTTCTGCAAGATAGTAAAAAGGTTAGAATTTATTTCTGAAAAAAAATGTAAATTTTGACTTTTGCACTTGAAAGCTTCAGGATATAGGACATAAATATTACTTCTCTTAGTGACTAAATCTCTATATTCTGACCATCTTTTTTGTTCTGACTGATTTTATTGCCTGGTAGGAAAGTAAAAAGTGGTAGCCAAGGTTCTCAGCAGACACAGATTGGAATTTCAATGATTTTAGAAGCCTGATGCTCAAATCCATATCACCATTGCTTACAGCTTTCTGGGAAAATTTGGTATACCTCATATATAATGGGAAATTGACAGTAAAACAGAAATCATGCTTAAAATACAGTATTTCAATGTATTAAATTTGTACTGAAAAAAAGATTTTTAATTGAAGCAAAGATGGTATAGTATTGTGAAATACTATGTCAGTGATATATTAATGTTTGTGCATATGTATATACATTTATGAACATAAGTGTATATTTAATATTTATGTATGGACAGATATGAAGGATTCTGTAAAAGGTCATGGAAAATTTGTATTATGAAATACTATGCATAGAAATCACAAAATTTTCCACCAAAATAAATTGAATTCTATTTTCCACAAACTCTGTAAGATACCCTTTTATTCATTTTTTAAAATTTTTCAGTTTTTAAAATTTCCTGAAAATAAATTATTTTTACTGCCTTGGAGATACAGAGTGCCAGTGGACATTCTTGTGCAAACAGCTCATAAGAGAAACTGAATTACTACCTATGGGACTTTTGTTCTCACTAAACCAAAGTATGTATGTCTTCTGATACTGAAGAGAGAAATTCTTACTTGAATCATTCTAGGACTGTTTTCTGAATGGTAAGATTAAAACCTAGGAAAGTGAAAATAAGAGTTGTTGAGGAGGGGATTCCACGATGGCTGAATAGGGAAAAGATGTGCTGATTCTTGCTAGGAGAAGATAACAGAATAAAAGCAGAGGAAGTGTATTTCCAGAGGAGAGTTGGAGAGAAGTTCACAGTGGAAATTCTACATAAGGAAGAGTAAGCTGTGGAGTAGCATGGAAAATACAGATGCACAGTAGAAAATGGGACAATATCCATAAGCCCTGTAGCTGAGGACTGGAGGAAACGCCAGATTCTGAGAGTGAGGTGAGAGCAGACTGCAACAACTGGTGCCACTTATGATACTCTCCGAGTAAGAGCCTTGGGGATAGCACTGTCTTTGAGTCTGACCTGCTGCCCCAGCTGGGGGCATGGTACCCCATAACCAGCAAAGGAAATGTAATTTCTGTCTCTCCATCCCCTCAAGGGCGCCAAGCAACTGGAGGAGAGAAGGTCCCATACTGACACAAGTAGAAGCTGCATACACACAGGACCAGGGGAATTTAGCAGAGGATGAAATTTCTGTTTCCAATTGCCTTTAATCTTGGCTGGGAGGGTTGACAAGGGGCTGGGTGCCCACTTTGGATTGTGAGGTGCACCCATCCTCTCAACCTGTTAAAAGGTCAAGGGCTCAAATTGCAAAGGTGGAGCACCCAGAGGCAGCTGGCTCTGAAAATGACTGTGCTCTCTCCCTAGATGGTGCAGGCTTGTGGGGCAGCGAAGATAACCTCTACATGCTGTGACTGCAGGAATCTTGCACACTGTGACTGTGGGAATCCTGTGACTGCACAGAGGGTGTGGGGTGCAGGTGGATCTCTGGGCAATCACTGTGTCAGAGGCTCAGAGCTCATTGACAGCAGGGGTGAGTCATTGCTGAGGGTTACATGATCACACCAAGGAATGCACAGATCCTTCATGTGGTTCATCATCAGCATCAGTGGATTGTGCCCACTATGGGCTAACCCTGGATTTTAATCACAATAGATGTGATTAAACTCAGGCCTCTGATGACAGTGTAGGAGATCTAACATGCCCAACTTGGGTGGTCACAATGGCTTCCACAATGGCTGAATCAGATTACCTTCCTACCAACAGTGGATTAAGGTACATTTTCCCACCATCCTTGCCATCATTTATTGTTTTTTGATTTCTGTTTGGGAGCCATTCTAACAAGGGGAAGTGAAACATAATTGTGGTTTTCATTTGCATTTCCTGATAGATAGAGATCCTGACCATTTTTTCATGTGATTGTTGGCATCTGAATTTCCTTCTTTGAAAAACACATGTCCAAGGTCTTTGCCCGTTTCTGAACTGAATTGTTTGTTTCATTGTTATTAAGATTCTTGACCTCTATTTATATCCTGGATATTAATCCTTTATCAATTTTATGGTTTGCAAATATTTTCTCTCATTCTGTTTATTGACTCTTCACTTTGTTGAGTGTTTCTTTTGTAGTGCCGAAATTTCTCAATTTGAAGTACTCTTATTTGTCAACTTTGCTTGGATTGCTTGTGCTTCTGTGGTCTTTTCCAAGAAATTTTTGCCTATGCCAATGTCTTGTAGATTTTCCCCAATGTTCTCCAGTAATTTGATGGTAACGGTCATAGATTTAGGCCTTTCATACATTTTTATTGGATTTTTGTGTAAGATGTAAGATAAGGATCTCTTTTCATAATTCTGCATGAAGATCTATATTTCTGAGCAACATCTGTTGAAGAAACTGCTTGCTCCAGGGATTGATTTTAGTTACTTTGTCAAAGAAGTTTATTGTAGATGTGTGGATTGACTTCTGGAATTTCTATTCTGTTTTATTGGTCTACAAGTCTGTTTTTTTCCCCAGTACCAGACTGTTTTGATTATAACTGACTTGTAGTATGTTTTGAGATTTGCCATTGTGGTGCCTTTGGCTTTGCTTTTGTTGTATAAGATTGCTTTAGCTATTAGGGGTCTCTTGTGTTTTCATATGAATTTTAGCATCATTTTTACATATCTGAGAAGAATGTTGTTTGTATTCTGAATTTGTCAATGGCTTTTGGTAGTATGGACATTTTGATGATATTGGTTATTCCAATCCATGAACATGGGATTTTTTTTTCCATTTTGTTGTGTCTTCTATTTCTTTCTTTAATGTTTTGTAATTTTCACCGTAGAGATCTTTGATGTCCTTGGTTCAATTTATTCCAAGGTATTTAATTCTTTATAGTTATTGTGAATGGGTTTGATCTTTTAACTTCTTTCTTGGCCATTGCATAGCCTGTATATACAAAGACTATTGACTTTATGTGTTAATTTTATATCCTGCCACTTTAACAAACTCTTTTATGAGATCCAATAGTCTCTTAGTATTATCTTTGAATGTCATATATATAGAATAATGTCATCTACAAACAGGGATAGGTTGTTTCCTCCTTTCCAATTTGCATCCTTGTCTGGTTCTGGATCTTAGTGTAAATACTTTCATCTTTTTTTATTTTTTTTATTTTATTTTATTTTTTTTTTTTGACAGGCAGAGTAGACAGTAAGAGAGAGAGACAGAGAGAAAGGTCTTCCTTTTGCCGTTGGTTCACCCTCCAATGGCCACCGCGGCCGGTGCGCTGCGGCTGGCGCACAGCGCTGATCCGATGGCAGGAGCCAGGAGCCAGGTGCTTTTCCTGGTCTCCCATGGGGTGCAGGGCCCAAGCACCTGGGCCATCCTCCACTGCACTCCTTGGCCACAGCAGAGAGCTGGCCTGGAAGAGGGGCAACCGGGACAGAATCCGGTGCCCCGACTGGGACTAGAACCCGGTGTGCCAGCGCTGCTAGGCGGAGGATTAGCCTAGTGAGCCACGACGCCGGCAATACTTTCATCTTTTACCTGTTCAGTATGAGGCTGGCTTTGGGTTTGTCATCAATTACCTTGATTTTCTCAAGGTATGTTCCTTCTAAACCCATTTTGCTCAAGATTTTCATCATTAAAGACATTGTGCTTTCCCAAATGCTTTTTCTGCATCTATTGAAAAAACCATATGGATTTTGTGCTTCAGTTTATTAATGTGATGTATCACATTTATTGATTTGCAAATGTTAAACCATTCCTGCATACCAAGGAAATTCCACTTGGTCTGGGTGAATGATCTTTCAGGTTTATTGTTGAATTCAATTAAGGAATTTTACATCTCTATTCATTGGGATATTGCTCTGTAGTTCTCTCTATGCTGTATCATTTTCTGGCTTAGTAATTAAGGTGATGCTGGCTTCATAGAAGGAGTTTGGAAGGATTCTTTCTTCTTTTAATTGTTTTAAATAGCTTGAGAAGAATTGGAGTTAGTGCTATTTAAACATCTGGTAGAATTCAGCTTCGGAGTCATTTGACATGGGCTTTTCTTTTTTGGGAGACTTTTATTATTAATTCAATCTCTGCCTTGGTTATTGGCTTGTTTATGTTTTCTATGTCTTCTTGACTTTCTATGTCTGTTTATGTTTTCTGTCTTCCTGACTCAATTATATGTGTTCAAGAATCTATCCATTTTGTCAAATTTTCCAATACGTTGGCTAACAGTTCTTTGTAGTAACTCCTAATGAGCCTTTTTATATCTTTGGTTTTTCCTGTAACAGTTTCTTTTTCATCTCTGATTCTACTGATTTATGTCTTCTCCCTCTTTTTCTTGCTTAATTGAGACAATGGTGCTTCGGCTTTCTTTATTTTTTCAAAAAATAGCTCTTAATTTCACAGATCTTTTGTGTGTTTTTTGGTTTCAATTCTATTTCTTTCCTAATTTTAATAATTCCTTTCTTGCTACTAATTTTGGGTTTGTCTTGTTGCTGTTTTTCAAGGTCCTCGAAATGCATTCATAGCTCATATACTTGATGCCTTTTGAATTTCTTGATGTAGGCATCAATTACTATAAATTTCCCTCTTACACTGCTTTTATATCCCACAAGTTTTGAAATGTTATATTGTCATCTTCATTAATTTCCAGAAATTTTTTTAATTCTCTTTTGATTTCTTCTGTGATGCACTTTTCATTCAGGAGCATGTTTCTCAGTCTCCATGTGTTTGTATATGTTCTAGATATTCTCAAGTTGTTGATTTCCAGCTTCATTCCATTTTGTTCAAAGAAGATGCATGGTATGATTTCATTCTGTTTGCTTGTTGGTTTGTTTTTACTGAGTCTTTCTTTATGGTCTAGCATATTTTCAATCTTAGAGAAAATTGCATGCACTGGTGAGAAGAATGTGTATACCACAACTGTGGGATAAAAAGTTCTGTAGATATCTGTTAGGTCCATTTGGCCCACAGTGACCGTTAGCTATATTGTTTCTTTTTTTGATTTTCTGTCTGATTTATCTGTCCATTGATGAAAGTGGAGTGTTGAAGTCCTCATTACCCTTGTGTTGGGGTCTATGTCTCCATTTAGATTCATTACCATTTTTTAAATAGCCAGGTGCCCTGTCATTGGGTGCATATATATTTATTATAGTTACATTTTCCTTTGAATTTATCCCTTAATCATTACATTCATTACATAGTGTCCTTCTTCATCTCTTTTAACAGCTTTGGTGTTAATGTCCATTGTGTCTAATATTAGGATGGCTACACCTGCTTTTTATTTTTTGCTTTCTGTTAGCAAGGGATATCTTTCTCCATCCTTTCA